>NC_090940.1:13072668-13682284 GCF_040938575.1 Ambystoma mexicanum
GTATGGTATCTCTTCTTGGCCTCCCAAAGTTCCCTTTTGGTTTCCAATTAATTGCGTCGCTCCTTACAAATGCCTCACACACTGTTCACTTTATACAATGTTGCTGCTTGCAACCTTGGTTCAATAGAGAAGGTGGTTTGATATCAGTCTTTCTGATTCAATGGCTGTGCTGTCTTTTCTGATGCTGCTTTGTTGTAGGAACCAAGGATAGTACCACAGCAGCGTTCGCTCCTCCCCGCCTTGGTTATCAATGCAGGAGGGCCCTGGGTACCTCTGTTACACTGTACAGATTTGACCAACCTCAATTCCTGGTATTAGGTTTCTCACCTTCCAAGGCTCACAAAAGTAACAGTCCTTAAAGGTCAAGGGTACTTCCCTCCTTGCAACTCTCTCCGGTCTCGCTGTCTCTCTCCTTATATTAAACTGCCATCTTGGAACTGCTGTTTCCTCGTGTGTCTCGCCTAGCTCAGAGTGTGCTTTTCTGCTCTGCCTTTTATCCGTGTGGAGAAGTGTAATCGAAGTCAGGTGTGTGTAATGATCTGTAATTGCCTGACATTACATGACCGTGGTGTTGGAATATGTCAGATATACGGCTCTACTATTAGTGCGTTGTCGCTCACGATGAACTGTCCGTGAGAAGGTGTCTGTGTCGGGAAGGGTTGGGGATGGGGAACAGAATGGGGAAACGGTCTTATAGGAAAGGGGATACCGCGTCTCACCCTCCGGTGTCCCACTTCCACTCCCCGAAGATCTCTTATCCAGGTGATCCTGCCGCACTGGTCCATCCCCAGGAACTGAATCCAAAAGTGATGGCCATGTCATGGCCACCTGGGTGACAGGTCCCTGGGGACTATCGCCCAAGACTCCTTTAGCTTCTGCAGTTAATGATGGGACACACCAAGAACTAGGGATGACGTTTATAGAGGTTGATTTATCCCTACAACTTGTTTTCCATTGGTTGTGAATCTGGAATAACACTAAAGCAATACTGGGTTTCAAGAGACGCAGAGGGGCTATAGGGGCCCATCTCTTATTAATGAGGCTGTGGCACCAACAAGTAGAAAATCAATGATTATCTCATTCAAGGGATTTGTGAGAGTTGAGAGAACACACTGAAGCCTCTAATAGGAGACATACTGCCATCTCGTCCAATTCCATAGAGCAATATCTAACCTGGTCCGATAAGATGCAGGACTGCTGCTTGTTAATCAGAGCCAGATCTAATTGTCAGTCTCTAAGAGCAATCACTGCTGTTTGGTATGATGGAATGGGAATTAATACAACTTGTCTACTCTGCATAGCTTAACATTAGGATTCACTACACTTGCTGTTTTTTGTCCGACACATGCCCACATGAGAGCAGTTATTAGTTCCCCTATTAAGACCTCTTGGGTTTGCCCAATGTAGGGATGCGCTTTTTTACCTACTAATGGTGGATACCCCTCTTTGGCTGGACAGTGCTGACGTACCTTAAGACTGTCATGAAACGTGGAGAAAACCGGCTAGCTTGTGAACAATAAAACTAGCTTCTTTTGCTGTTGTATTTTAATTTTTTTGATCAATTGCATGTTTTTCTATAGATATTTTATATGTGCAGATGTTTTGATAAATTGTATTGTTTTATGGATGTTTTATCTGAATAAACTTGATTATGACGATGGTGATTTCCTTTTCCCATTCTGTGGGTTGTAATGAGGGGTTTTTCCGTCTTTGCTATTCGCTACTATCGTTTTGCACTTACGCCAACAGTTGGCTGCATATGTATAGAGTTTCTTATATAGGGAGAAATATTATGTGTTCACGTAATAAAAAAAATATTTTAAAAATCTGAACCTATAAAATACTCAGTACTTGAGATATGCAGATTATTAGTCTGGCACCACCTGAAGCCACCTGGCAAGCTTTTGCAGAGTTATTTCGCAGAGATTGAGGGTGAACTAGAGCTGGTGCCGCCCCAAAGGAACTTATATTGGTCTCTGAAGGGACTACAATCAAAGTAATGCAGTGCCTCCACAAAGGAGTCTTTACTGGAGAAGCCGTATTTGGTGAAACATGACATCCTCATATAGAAGTGCAAAGCCTCAATGAACAGCACATTGGGGTAACGATGCTTTGCACTGAACTCAGTGTCAAAGGTTACAGCCAGCAGGAAAACGGTCTGCTAACTAATCCAATGGAAATCATTCTGAAATGGCAGAGCATGGAAGCCATATCTATCCCCAGTGATGGGGTGGGAATGCTTGGGAAGGTCATCCAGGGCCTCACCAGAACAGCAGCTTTTTTTGTTTTTAACTCTTTGTGGTCCAGCAGGACCCAGTAGAAAGCATGCAAGGAAACTCCACACTGCATTGATTCAATGAGACATCCAATGCAGTCACTTTAAGAAAAGATTACAGATCATTAGAGAAGATCATCACAATACAGAGAGTTGCACTGTACCTGGAAGAGCTTGGGGTTCACGGCCAGAGCCCGGTTGAAGTCTTCCACACACTTGGCTTGGTTGAGGCGCATTCTGCACAAGCCTCGCTGGTAAAAAGCGTCGGCATATCTTGGGCTAGCCTTAATCGCACTTGTGAAGGCATCTAGGGCCTGAGAGAAGAAACAGAATTAGGAAAGGCATGGGGAAAAGGGGTACAAAGTCATTCTATTAAATACACTCTCCCCTCATATTAAATACTGAAGAACCCCAGTGCAGTTGGAGATGACAAAAATGTCAGAGGATAGAAGGGTAGCTGAAAGAAGCAAGGGATTGCTTCATTTGCAGGATGGATAATCCGTGATGCTGAATTGGGCAAGAGGCCCTGTGGATTCTCCTGGCAAAATGGCCAAAAGGGGGGCACAAGGTGGTAGGTCATTGAGGCGAGCATGCATCCACCACAAAACGACTGAGTCAAGACCATTGTGTGAAGGAGGAGCATTGTGCAAGACCAGCAGAAGCTTATGTCCCGCTGTACACCGCACAGACAAGGCAGAGAGCCGCAGGGTGGGGGGAGATCAGGTGTAAAAGTTGATTTTGTTTTTGAACAACAGCATAACTGTGCTGGTGCAATTGTTTTTGTTCCTCGTATATGGTTCCATTATACAGAGAGAACGGCATCCACACCAGCAGAGACACACTGCTTCCTTCCGACAATAGGTGTGAAATCTTTGAACTAAAGCAATAGACACCATTACATGTGAAGTGCTCAGTATATGTTTTCAGTATTCAAGCAGTAAATAAGTAACTGTTCTCTTTTGGAGAATTGCTTTCTATCATAAAGACGTGGTTACAGTTCAGTTATCCAAAGGTATTGTCTAAGTGGTGAATGCATTTTATGTATTTGTTATTTCTTTCAGAGCCCGTCTAAGACAGATAGACGCAGCCCTGCAGATAAGGGGCGGGTCAGCCATGTTTACTCCCTAAGAATAAAACTGGCAACAGCCATATAGGAGCCTGTGCCCCTGCTTTCACCCACACTGCTCCATGGAAATGTTGGGAAGAGTGGTGCACATGGAGCCACTGTGGCTGGGACCAGACTGATACGCAAAAGACATCTCTCCTCTCTGAAGGGTGACGTGAGCTAAAACGTGGTCGTACACCCTCCTGCGTGGAAGAAATTCCATAGAACAGGGCATGTGACCCACGTTCGTTCTCAGTCGAGGGGCTACCACACCCTTGCTTACTATTATAACTGTCTGATGTGTGAGACAGGCATGGTATCAAGAGAGACACAGGACCTCATTATAAGTATTGCGGAATGGGTTAACAGGCGCTGCTAATGGAGGTAGACCCGTTAACACCATTCTGCAATATTACGAGGTCCCCTTGCGGGACCCGATGTGGACCTCTGGTCTTACCAGACGTCCATAGCGGGTCCCGCGAGGGGACCAGGGAGCTAACAACGGGCCAGTCGTAATCGGCCCGTTGTTAGCTCCCGCACCCATTCCCATTGAGCCCTATGGGGGCTCAAATGGCAATGGTGAAGGTCTGGGCCCGGGTTCCCAGTAGGAGGAATTACTGGGCCCTCCAAACTCGGAATGGCCCGGTAATTCCCCATTCAGGGAACCCAGACCCGATTTTGGAGGCAGCCATGGCGCCAATAGCGCCATGGCTAACTCCAAAGTCATAATGAGGCCCACAGACTCAAAGATGTTAGTTTCAAAATTTTTATTTACTAAAGTTCCTGGACTGGTGGAATGCCTGACTGGTCCTAAATCTAAAGGGATACTCCCCATAACCAATGTTTCTAAAGGCCGTTGATGTATGATAGTCCAAAATAAAGGTCTGTTTGTGTCTAAACCTATGTTTGCACTCACTCTTTACAAAAATGTGATGGGACATCTTTAAAAAAAGGAAAGAATAGTGGTTCAACAGAACATAGGAAAACCAAGGTTAGTTTCAGGCAGTCGTCTCACCAAGTGCAGTTCGGTCAATGTCACAAAAATGAGTTAAATCAAAAAGGGCTGTGCATAAGAGCTTCTCCACCGAGCCCTTGTAATAGTCTCAATTACCTTCAGCGTCTTTGGTTCTTTGGAGGTTGCCTTCCCCAAGCTTCAACTTGTCCAACTTCCAAACACCACAAAAGAAATATAACACAGTTCAGTTTGAAGCTTCCTAGGGTTCCCTTCCCCAAGCTTCAATCAAAACAATACGTTAGGCCTCTCAGGGTTCCCTTCCCCAAGCTCAGGCCCCTTTCCGTTTCCAACACAAATTCAGTTCTGGCAGGATGTACTTTGCTTTTCCTTCAATATCATGAAATAATAGGTATTTCACTTTGTTAGGCCTCTCAGAGTTCCTTTCCCCAAGCTTAGGCCCCTTTTTCGTTTCAAACACAAGTTCAACTTGTCAGGATGTACCTTTCCTTTTATACACAGTTCTTTCACACACACTTCACTTGTGGGGTACAATCAGAGACTTTGGAAACTGCCTGGTTCTTTGCTCCTCTTGGGCGTGAAAATTCTGATAAGTAACCTCTGTCTCTTTATTCCTTTCTCTTCCTTTTAAACCTTTCACCTTCAGGTGCTTCCTGCACCCCTTCTTGTTTTCCTTGGCTTCTTCATTGTGCACGCCTGCACTTTCCCTTTGCTGTTCCTTTTGTTCCACTGTGCACTCTTGCACTTTCCTTTGTTTTCTTATCGTGCCTCTTGCGCACCTCATATGCTTTCTTTTCCCTTAATGAGCACCTTTGCACCTGTGCGTTTCTTTCTCGTGCTTCCCGCACGCTTGGCACACTGTCCTCTCTTTAACGTGCACTCTTTGCACTCTTCAAATGTCTTTCTTTCACTTTACTTTTCTTCCGCGCCGCGAGCGCAACTTCCTTCTTTCTATTTCTCTTCTTCTGCTTATTTCTTACACTTTCTGTCCTTTCTACACTTTATTTTACTTTATGCTCTGTGCCGCTTTAAAACTGTCTTTCTCCCGCTGCGCTTCAGTCAAACGCATGTTCCTGAGTTTCTCTCACACTCACTAGGCAGCGTCGTGTTGACAAGCGGTCCCTCTGGAAACACGGGTTGAGGTCAGGGTCTCACCACCTGCACCTCAGGCACCCGTGGGACCACCACACGTCCCAAGGGAACAAGCAGTTTGCTGAATGCTACCAGCAGGATACAAGCTTCCTTACTCAGGCTCCGTGGAGGCACAGCTTCCTAGCCACGCTGCAGCCCCTCACAAACATTGGGCCAGCATCTCGGCACGCCGTTCCTCTCCAGGCTTTAACTCCTGCTGGCTTCTCGAGTCTATACAGCATCTCCAGCTGGCTCTTCTCCATGTGAATAACCACACCTTTTATAGTTGAACAGTCAAGTGGAGTCAGGTGTGAGTAGTCATTATTAAATGCCTGACCCTGCCTGACTCTATTAGTGGGACAACATTAGTTCTTTCGATAGTAGGTTTCCCTTACTTTCCCCATGTTGTTTCTATGGGTAGTCTTCACTGCTCCCAGTGGCCTCTTCCTCGTCCCAGTATTGGTTGGAAATGGGGAGGGGGTGATGGAGTGGTTTTGGACGATAGATCTATTTCCTGCTACTCTATCAGGGAATCGACAATGTACATAGGGAAATCCTCTAGCCTGGTTTTCCCTCAAGCGGATGGTTGTCCCTTCCATATTCCCGGTGGTTGAAAACATGAGTTTTGATGGTTTTCCATGTGATTTAAATTGGTAGAGAATGAATGGATATTAACATCAGACTCCTGGCTCTGTTTTAGTTGTTTTTTTCTTCCTCCCCACTTTGGGCAATGGACTCTTTCCTTCCTCCCCCTCCTTGGGTCATTGATGACGGGATTGGAATTATGGAAAATGAGATCTGGATTAGGGTGATGGGAATCAACATATCCCATGGAGGCATCCAGGACTTCCTCCTCCTCTTCTGTTGCCCCATCAGAATACTGCATCTCGCCCGGGGCATTCCCACAAAGGCAACCCCAGACTCCCCTTCCCAGGTAATCCTCCCTCGCTCGTCCGCCCCCTTGGTTGGGATCCAAGAGCGAATGCCCTCCCCTGGTCACCTGAATAGAGGACTCTCAGGGTCTTAATGGGAGAATACCCCTAGGTTTCTCACAAGAGGTACAAATGTATCCTTTAGGGGGCATGGCCGAGGCCCGGCTTCAGAGCGGGCGCAGCTTCTATGGCTCTGTAAGTCAATGGCTCTTGGGACCGTGTCAGAGGGCTGTGTGAGAAACCAGAAGGTGTCTCACCCTGTGGTCCCTGGGCATCTGTCATCCAGGTGGCCAGGACATGGCCATCGCTTTCGGATCCAGTTCCTGGGGGTGGACCAGTGCGGGAGGATCACCTGGATGAGGGATCTTCAGGGAGTGGCACACTGGATGGTGAAACGCGGTATCCCCTTCCCTGTAACACCTTTTCCCCATCCTACCAGGTAAGATACTTAGGAACTCAAACCTCCCGACACCCCTTCCCGACACAAACACTTTCTCACGGACAGGTCACTGTAAGAGAAAACAGATTAACACCTGAGCCGTATATCTGATATGTCCCAACACAAGGGTCAGACAGAGTCAGGTAATTACTGATCATTACAAACACCTGACTTCATCACACTTCCCGACACAGATAAGAGGCGGAGCACGAAAGCACACTCTGAGCAAGGCAAAACACACGAGGAAGCAGCAGTTCCAAGATGGCAGTTTAATACGAGGAGAAAGACGGCAAGACAAGAGAGGATTGCAAGGAGGAAAATGCCATTGACCTTTTCGGTGAAAAAAAGCTACTTTCACGAGCCTTCGAGAATAAGAAACATAAGACCTGGAATGAAAGCTGGAGAAACGCATATTGTGTGTCGGAGGCACCTCTGGCTCTACCCTCAAAATCCCAGGCAGGGAGGAGCGTTGGCCGCTGTGGTACTGGCCTTGGCACCTACAACAAAGCAGCGCCAGTAAAGTCAGAACAGCCGGTGAGTTGAGCAGACTGAAAGCAGACCGGTGTCAGGTTTCATTTCTCTGTCAGTCTTCATTTATCCTAGTTTCCTTTGATTAATAATTTGTTTACAATGATAAATCATGTTTATGGCTAATACTTCCTTCATATTCCTTGACTATCACTTTATCAGAAGGAGAGTGTCCCAATCCAGCATGGTGGGAAGGAAGAAGGGAATCAATCAGGGATCTGATTGGTAGTCAAAATGTCATTTTGTGATTGGAGGCTGATGAGACTTGAGAGCAGTTCCAAGGTTCTAAAATGCCTTTCATTGTCATACCTAAAGCAGGAAGGTCCTGTTTCCTTTAGTCTGTGTTTTGGCTAATCTTTGAAACTAGTAAAAACAGACTTTTTGAACTTGGATTCGTTTTGGAGAAACATTCATCGTGGGACAAGACAAGCAGACACATTGGTGGGAGCGCAGCGATTTATGCTCATGTGAAGATCGAGAAGTTATTTAATTTTAAACTATTTCTGAGAAGAAAGTTGATGACTTTAAAGAGCAGAACATTTTATGTAGTTTAGGTATTTAGCTAAGGCTGTTTCTTGAATCTGCTCTTCAGGAATTGTTCAAATTCAGAGAAGCACGAAGCTTTATTCATATACAACTATTTATTAATTAAGCATTTATGTAAACTGCTATTCGATACATTACTTGCAATCTGTTCGCTGTTTAGATGAAGGTTTTTCTTGTTTGGAGTAAGCGCTGTAACGATTGTATTATATGGAATTTCTTTTCATGTTTATTTGAATGCACGCGAGACGGCTTGCTTCGTTTCCCGTCTTGCGCATTTGAAATGTAAATAGTCTAGTGTGCATGTGCGAGTGACGCTTCAGCCTGGATTAGTTTTCCCGTCACCGCGCATGAGTAATCTTTGAGACACTACTTGTTTAAGTCAGCGCATTAGACAGAGAGATCTCAGTAGTGTTTCCGTCAGCGCGAATGTGATTTTATTGAACAGTGTTTATTCGCGCATGCGCGTTTGAGGTTTCGTGCATCAGGTTCAAAACGCGCATGTGCAATAGGAAAACGTTAGAATTGAACATTTCTTTTTGTTCTTGGGAGAAAGAGAATGTTAAACATATACTTTTAACCTGTTCTAACTATGAAAAGGAAATGTCTCGAATAACTTGTGAAATTGATTTAAGTTAGAACATTTCTAATTGTGCACGTTATATAACAATATAATACCTGGTCTGGCTGACTGTAATTGAGTGAACTCATAAAAAAAAAACTTTGTTGCAACTTCTCCAGCTGCGGATAACACAGGTGAAGGATTTTGGTTCAAGTAAATGTATGAAAACTAATATAAGGAAACTTCAATACAATCCTATATTTAAAAACAATTTCATGAACTTTGGCATAAGAGTCATGGTCAATAAGAACTCAGAATACTTCAGTATTTTTTAAAACTAAAAGAAGCAGGCATACTACAAGTCTCTCAGATCTTCAGGGAGACTTAACAGGTATTTCTTTAACACGTAGAGGGAAAATAAAGGAGAAAAGTAATAACAAATGAGATGTAATATGTTTATTTTCTCTACAGGTTCTCGCCTACAAGAAGAGTACCTGTGTCTTTTGGTATTTTCTCCACTTCCCCCTTTCCCTTAGAGTTGAGGAGAGATCTGCTGTTAAATCCAGTAGTTAACTCCGCGGCTTTGGGGGATTGTGGGGGCTCAGCAGCTTCCGCGGACACAGGTACAGGACCTGACAACCGGTCTGTGTTGGAACCAAGGTTGCAAGCAGCAACATTGTATGAAGAAATCTGAAGACAACATTGTGTGAAGCGTTATGTGATGAGCGATGCGAATATAATTGAACATCCAAGGAGTGACTGAACTTTTGAAGCCAAAATAGATACCATATACAGAGTGGTCTGGCACCACGTGGGTGCTCATTTGAAGGTCTCTGTTAGGTATCCAAATGAGAGGTGGCAAATATAAATTGGGAGCTATAATAATCAAAGTGGTCCTGCAACGGGTCGAGCTAAACCCTGGGCACATGATAGCTAATACGAACTGCAATTGGTCCGAGTCCGGCTGAGGGAGACTAATTGTGTAAGAGGAAGGATCTGAGCCGGCAGAGGGGAAACCAGGGTGAACTGTGAATCACCCGAGAAAGAATATTCTCTGAACATTGGAGAAGGGGATCTGAGCCCGGAATATGGGGATCCTAAGTAACGCTTGTGGTATAGAAAGGGATCTGAGCCCAGCTGAGGGGGATCCAGGGTGAATCACCTGAATTGAGTACTTATAAGAAGAAAAGTACTTTGTGTTTTGTTTTTGATACATCAGGTCCTCTGAATTTAGAGACTTGGATGAGTAAAGAGACTTAGGCACAGAAGGCCCTGAAGCTTGCAATGGAACTGTATGATAGTGCCGAAAAAGCCAGGGTGTGTGCTTTGCTCAAGTGAACTGCCTTGTCCCGTGCTGAAAACATGGGAAGGGAGGCCAACAGCCAGAACATCCTTTGGATTGTCTGCCTTTGGATTGTTACCAGCTATATATCATATGTGTGCCTCCTGGTTGTGAGGGTGTGTGCCTGCACATTGTGATCTGCAGCTCTGTTGATGTGTTTGCCGCTCTACCCTCCCGCTCCTCCAGTGTTTCAACGAGCGTTCGTGTTGCCAACCAATACCTGAGGCCACGCCCACCTTTGGTCTCAGCCTATCCATGCGACCCTACAAGCTACAACATCTCCAGCCTGGGAGAAGCCCGGGTAAAGTCAGGTCAAGTCGAGACTTTGCTGTCTGCGGTTGTCCGCGAAAGGCTGCGCATCCGCTTCCATGAGGGGGTTACTCTCAATCCGAGATGTACATTCATCAGCTGCACCGCAGGTACTATCTGACTTGCCTGACTCCATGTTACCGGCACACCCTGTTCTTCCATCTGTGGGCCAAACTGGTGTGTCATCTGTGTCCGTTGCTCTACATATCATTTCTGCAATATTGCTCAGTACCGCAATTCTAGGGCACACAAAGCCACCTTTTAGCGCAGATTTCAGGCATCCCACTTCTGCACGCAACCTTGTTAACCTGACTTACCCTCTCTGTGCTTGTAAAGCAACGTCACTTCATCTTGGACTATGGAATGCTAGGTCGCTATGCAATAAATCTGCAACTGTACTTGACATGTTTTTACGCTTAAACCTACAATTTCTTTGTATTACTGAAACTTGGATTTCTGTCAACAATACCACCATACCCGCATCACTGGTTACCTCTGCTATGCCTTTTTTTACCACGCCCTTCGTATATCTTCTCATGGGGGTGGCACTGGTATTTTAGATCATTCTTCCTTTACTCTTATTCCTCATAATTTGACTCTACCTCATTTCTCTTCATTTGAATTCTCATATTCCATTTTCTCTGCTCTCTCCTCTAGATCTTCAATCTCATTCTTATTGATCTACCACCCACCTGGTCCCGTAGCCTCATTTTGTGAGGATGTCGATGTATCCCTTCTTTTTTCCTTCCTACTGCCACCCCACTTATATATCTTGGCGACTTTAACCTCCATCTTTCAACCACTCACTCTTCTCTCCCATTCCTTTCTATTCTTGATTCTCATTAGCTTACTTCTCCTTCCCATATCTCAGGCTCCTGTCTAGATCTTATATTTACTTCCTCTCTTATTACATCCCCTGTGTCCTCTCTTCCGGTTTATCTGTCTGACCAACATCCTCTACTGCTCTCTATTATTCTTAACCCTTCCTATCTCACTTTGCCTCTCTCAACTCCTCCCTCTTACTTACTTTGCAATCTGTGCAAATTCAATACCACACTCTTCATCTCTACTAGCACTAGCACCTCTAAATTGGTGTCCCATGCATCGTTTTCCACTCTGGCAGCGGATGAGGCTGCTTCTGCCCTTTCTTCTTCACTCTCAACATCCCTTGACTCACTGTACCCTTCTTTATCTTTTCATCCCACACAAAAAAAACCTCAACCTTGGCTTACTCCCCCATCTTCGCGCGATGCAACATGTTCTCAGGCATTTAGAAAGATGCTGGTTAAAGCTGAAACAGCAGGGAAATACAGTTCTTATGCATCTTGCCATGCTCTCTATGACAATTGTCTTCACTCTGCTAAACAATTTCACTTCTCTGATCTCTTACACTCACAGTCCTCCCATCCTTTCGTCTCCTACTCCTGATGCCTCACCTAGCTCCACCCTTACTGCTACAGATCTTGCGCTCCATTTCACTTCCAAGGTCTCCTCGTTTAGGTCTATAATTGAATCATCCAGTACTCCTCTGACCCACCCCCCCCCCCTCATCTCACTGGCACCTCCTAAGGAGATCTTTGCTGGGTTTGTTCCCATCACTAATGAAGATACCTTCCGTCTCCTTGCCCATGCTCACCCCACCTCCTCCCCACTGGATCCCATACCATCTGCACTTATTCCTAAAGTCTACCCTCTACTTGTTCCCTATCTCACAATTCTGTTTAACTCCTGCCTATCCTCTCCTGTTTTTACATCTTGATTTAAGCATGCTACCATTAGTCCAAGCTTGAAAAAACCTTCTGCTGATGTATCCTCTGCCTCTAATTTTCATCCTATTTCAGTCCTACCTTATCTTTCTAAAATTCTCAAATGCATGGTTTACTCTCAGGCTTCTACTTTGAGTCTCGGAATTCTGTCCTTCCCTGTTTTCAATCAAAGTTCTGCCCTGGTTATTCCACCGAGACCGCTCTTCTCTCCGTTTTGGACTCTCCTCATGCTGCATGTCATGCTAAGCAGTTTTCTCTTTTGGCTTCTCTGGCTCTACTTTAGCCTGGGTTGAGTCATGTCCCAGAGGACTTTTTCAGTCTCCTGCAGGGTGGGGGGGGCTTCTAAAACATGTACACTTATTTATGGTGTTTCTCAAGGTTCGGTTCTTGGTCCTTTCATTTTTTCTCTTTATACCTCCTCTCTTGCTGGGGTTATTTCTTCCTTTGGATTTCCTCATCACTTTTATGCTGATGACACTCAGCTCTTCCTTTCCTTTCCGCACTTCACTGAGGATATCCATCTTAAGCTCAGTGCCTGTCTCCTCGCGATCCAGTCTTGAATGTCAGACTACTAGTCAATGCCACAAAAACTGAGGTTATTTTCTTCCCTCCCAATACTATTTCTCCTTCTTGAGCCCCTCCATTCATATAATCTCCTCTTTCACAGTTACCTATTTCTCCCGTGGCTCGTAATCTGTGTCTCTATCTTGATTCAGATCTTTCTTTCAGTCACCATGTTTCCTTATCTGCTCGTTCCTGTTGATTTCATTTGTACAACATTCAAAAAGCCAATCCCTTCATGACTTAAGGCCACTGAACTGTTGGTGTCTGCTTTAATATTCTTGCCGCTTTTCTTTTGTTCTTCTGCTCTCTTTGGACTTCCTCTATATCGTCTAGCCCCATTGAAATCTGTATTTAATGCTTCTATCCGTGTTCTCCGTTTGCTTGCTCCTCGTGATTCTATCTCATATTCTTTGATTGATCTAGGATGGCTCTCTTGCCATCATCCCATAAAATGTAATTTTCTATGTTTAGTTTTTAAATCTCTCCATGGCCCCTCCTTATCTTTCTTCTCTTATCTCGTTTTACTCTCCTTTCCGTCCACTTCGTTCTGCTTCTCATTGTCGTCTTATAGTTTCTTGTCCCCCCTGTGCTCAATCTCGTTTCTGCTGTTTCTCTCTTTTGGAACCTTTACAGTGGAAGACTTTCCCACTTTCTCTTGGTTCTATCACTGCTTATTTATCCTTTTGGGTCTCTCCGCAATCCTACCTCCTCTTGACTGGTTAATGAAGGTTATTGTAATCACAGATATCTGCAGTGTTTTAAATGCTAAATTCTTTTTATTGTACCGTTCTTGTCCTTATGTTCAGGACTTTGGTGCAAGGCACTATATAAAACCAAATAAATACAAATACAGTACATCCTGACATATCATGTTGTGAACACTTCTTTCTTTTTCATGAACACTACCCCACATTATTTGCATTGAGCGGTAAGGATTGGCAATAGGTTTTTTAGTGTAGGCCCTTTTATTTTGACGATACTACACTAGGATTGCATTATTATTATTATTTGCTGGTCGTAGCTTGCTCCCATCTGTAGATTTAGGTTTAGATTAAGCGTTTATCACACCCTTGTTGAAGTTCAATAAACACCCTTGAGCTGTGGTCACTTGTGTCTGTCTTACTATTGATACCTTGCCTTCCTTACAGCCGGAACTGGATGTTTGCCGCAGGAGTGAGAGTTGGGATGCTGCCTGTTGCCCGGAATGCGGGCAGATGACTGTCTGCCACAGAATAGTGACGTTCTATGCCAATCTCCCATCCTGAAAGCCTGCACAAAGATAGTGACCGGCCCTGGCTGCTGAATCCGGGAGAACGCAGCAGTGTGGAAAGTGGCGGCTGGTTCAGAGCTGGTGCCCGGATCCAGCTCCTGACCTAATTGGGCATTCTTCCTTCCCCTCAGAGGAGGTCCCTTGTGCTGCTGGTCACATCCCTTTGCTCTAGTAGTAGCAGCTGGATAAGTGGCTGCTGCGTGGAGCATGTCCTGTGTGGGCATTCTGTGAGTGCCACAGACTGTGGCTGGGAGTTGGTGTGCTCCAGCTGACATACAATATATCATGGCTGGGAAGACCCCAAAGGGAGCGTTGTTCTGGCACTTATGCATAAGCAGGATAATATCAAGGACCGTGAATCACTGATTGAGGCACAGGTTCACTTCTAGGGCATAGCAGAGGCGGAAGGTGATTCTGTGGTCTGGCCACCAGGGCGTATCTTCGACAGATGCTCACAAACATCAAAAATGAGATCCATAGTGCAGAGGGGAACTTACCCAGAAGGTGACAGAGATTGATAAGTCTGTCAGGGAGGCTGGGTCGCGTATCGAGGAGCTGGAGTCTGGAACCTGTGCGTACTCTTACGACTTGTCTCAACTAACGTGCAGGGTGGTGTATCTGGAGTCTGCCAACAAGCAGCTTCAACTGAAGCTGGAGGACTAGGAGTATCATTCTAGAAGGAACAATATCAGACTGAGGGGAGTTCTTCTGCAGGTTCTTGATGCCGATTTGGCATTGTATATTGGTGCACTTTGCAGAGACCTATTCCACTGGCCGGCGGTAAAGGAACCGGAACTGGATCGCACTCATAGGGTGTTCTCCTCGGCTTGGTGGTGTTTGATCATCTGACAATTGATTGCGGCAAACAGACCTAAAAAACTGCTTGCATACAATCAATTGTCAGAGGATCAAAGCGTAAACCAAATGTTCACACCCCAACCCACACCCCACTCCCCTACTTAGCTGTTAGCAGGCTGCCTGGTGACTTCACCCCTGCAGCGTCAGATCCATCCCTCTAACACGGGTTGGATCCGATGCCGCAGGGTCCCTTTTTCTTTTATTTTTTTCAGTCTCCCGCCTCGCATGTTGTGGAAACAGGGGACACCCCTGCAACCTCCTAAGGCTAATACAGACTGATGATAGGGAGCGGGGAAAACCCCTGCAACGCCCGCGCCACAGGTTCGATATGTATTAGCCTAATTGTTTGTTTTAAATGGGTCGATGGGTACAGGCCAAATTCAGTCCATTCGACCAATTAAAAACAAACAATTATGCTAACACCTTCTCCTCAATATAGATTCAAAACAATTGGCCACCTGATGTCCTGACCAGGATTCACCTTTACAGGATCAAGGAAGAAATCATACAGACTTCCTGCTCCCGACTGAACTTTGAGTTTAGGAGTTTTTTCGGATCTCCTTACTCAGGACTTGGCTCCGTTGACACCCGGTAAGAGAAGCTCACTAAATGACTTTACTCGATGGCTGAGGAACAAGAATATTCATTATTGCTGGGGGTTCCCGTTTGGTGCCATCTGCACCCTGGAGGGCGCGAGCAGTGTAGAATCACTTCAATGCAGGATGCAATGCTCATTGTGAACCCATCTTCCCGCACGCCCACACCCGTGGCGCAGTCGACGGCAGAGGGACCGTCCATGGCCAGACCGCAAAGGGCTCCTCCATGGGCGAAAGGGGCCCGATCTCATAATTGAAGCGGAAAAGGGCCCCAGGAGGTGGCTTGCCTGTGGAGCACCGTCCGACTACTTGACAGACACTGGATCTTTGGGGGGTTGGTACTCGCTAAGTTCTTAAATTCTCAGAATTGCCCTCTTTCTGATAGCGGTTCTCCTATCACCCTTCCTTTCTTCTCTATCTTGGCCTGATGGTCTAACATGTTAGTGGCATTATCTCTCTACACGTGCAATCTTGCCGTAGGGCTGTATAGGTCCCGGTCTGGCATGGTCTGGGCCTGTGCCTCCACATGGCCCTGCAACGATGGAGGGGTGTTTCTCTTAGGGTAGGAGTAGGGTTTGGGGTTGTTGGGTGGATGGGAGTTTTGTTTCAGGGGAGTTGGGGGGAGGCTTGGATGTGTTGCTTTATGATCTTATTTGTTGAGTGCTTGAAGATGCTTGATGGGCCAAGTTTTATTCACAGAGTTATGCATGTGAATAGTCCATCCCTGGTCACATGGTGGGGTAGGGTGTTATAGATTGGGGTTCCTCAATGTGCAGGGTTTGAAATTCTCCTGTCAAGTGGAGGTTGATTCTGAGGAGACTTCAGACGTCAGAGATCACAATTGCCATGTTTCAGGGTTCTCATCTGCTTCCACGGATGAGTTCTGCATGAAATATAGATCCTTTTCTAGACAGTACTTCACTTCAGCCACAGAGAAAAAAAGGGGGGTGGCTCTCTTGATAGCAAAAGAGTTTCCATTTCAGCCGGGTGGAACTCTTAGGGATCCAGAAGTCAGATATCTATTGGTCAAGGGCAACCTGATGAACATCCCCGTGAACCTGGGTACTCTATACCTCCCCAACGATAATCAACATGACTATTTGATTTCCCCACTGCCCATCCTATTTTACCACTAGGACTCAAAGTAGGAAATTACTGGAGTCTCAGGTGAGGGAGCATGAGAGGTGGAGCACGCCCGAGCTAAGTCACAGAAATCGCAAAGGGAGCGGAGGTTGGCTCACTCTAGCCTGGAGGCTCTCATGGCCTCAGAGACTGCCAATTCCTTACTTCGCACGAGAGAGGTGTACTATGCCCAATCAAACAATGCTAACAGCTTATAAATGAAAGAATCAGAAAACCAGGAATAGTGTTCAGGTGATCAGAGATAAGTATGGAAAGCTAGAATTCTCATAGGCAGAGAGGCTCGAGGTCTTTGCAAAATATTATGAATCCTTGCTCAGCTCTACCAGCCCGGGGTTAGACGACCAAGCCTTGTTTATGGCTGAGGCTTCTCTTCCACACTTCTCATAGGAGCAATGTGCTTCTCTGGAGGGTCCCATAACAAAGAAGGAGGTTGAGAGCACCATTAGTTTACTCTGTAATCAGAAGGTTGCCTGGCTCAGATGGGTTTCCCCCTGCTTCTCGAGTCCAAAGTGATTACTCAATCTATGGGCGACTCTTACCTCTCATTGCTGCTGAAACCGGGCAATGATGCCACACTTTGCGGCTCTGATCGCCCAATCCCCTTTCTCAACACGGACACAATAATCTACGGGAAGGTCTTAGCAACACGCTTGTTGTGGTGCCTGTCCTCTTTCATACATCCAGATCAGACTGGGTTCCTGCTGGGTTGAAGCACCCAAGATAATATCAGATGAGACATGGATGCCATCGAGTTGGGATGGGTGAATGGAACTCTGATGACCTTGGTCATGCTCAATGCTGATACTGCCTTCGATAGGGTGGACTGGACATTCATTAGGTTAACATCAAAGGAGTTTGGTTTCGGACCTAACTTTATTGACCTGGTAATGGCTTGATAAGGCTCCCTCAGGACCAGAATCTCTATCAATGGTCGATATTTGCGTTTCCTTCCCATTCTGAGGGGCACCCGTCAATGGTGTCCCTTATTTCCATTAATCTTGGCTCTTTTTATGGAGCCCTTGGCTGCCCACATTCGCTCTTCACCGTAGATATGGGAATCAGATTTTGTGGGCAGGAAAATAAAGCGGCCTTGTGTGCGGATGACATTTTGTTACTTCTATCACACACAAGGGAGCCTCGTGGGCGGTTATGGGGGTGGTAGAAACCTTTAGGAAGGTAATATGGCCCACATGAAGAGGGAGTTTAGATTTTGTTGGAGAATAAGGAGCGTGACTTCCTGGTGTGGTAAAGCTGACTCTCTCATTCGCAGATTTATAAAAGGTCAATTTCGGGCCGCTGTTTCGTTCCATGACGTAGATCCTCTCTAGACGGGCTAATCAGGAGATTTGTTGTGTGGGGCAAAGCACTGCCGTCAAAATGAATATAATTTCCAGATTGCTTTATTACTCCTCTGCCAGTTTTGATTCACATGGCCAATTACAGGCGCTGCATCAGAAAATAATGAAATTCATCTCGGGTGGTCCCACACCCCGGATCGGTCATTAGGTCCTGCACGCAAATATATATGCTGGGGGTTTAGGGCTTCCCATCATTCAGAATAATGTGGCAGCAGCCAGCATCCGCAGAATATTCTCCTGGAAGGAAACAGAGGGAGAGGCTCGATGGGTGGGAATGGAGCAATCAGTAACAACCTGCTCCTTGGGGGACCTTCCACACATAGTGGAGTTGGACCGGGTATGTGGTGGGCCTCTCTTACAATTCAATAGGAACTTCTTCTATTACTGCGATAGAGCGATGCGGCAGAAGCTGCTGCGGGTGGATTTGGTCCTTTGACTCCGATCCTCTCTAATCCACGATTTGCCCCGGGACTGCAGAGGGGTGTCTTTGCATGCTGGAGGCATGACTCAATTACATCAATTATATCAAGATGGGTCCCCAATGACATTTGTGGATTGCAAGGGGAAGCTCCAGCTCCTCGAGTCGGTTCACTTCTGATACTGGCAACTCTGGCATTGGATTACCTGTCCAGAGATAAGGGGGGAAATGAACCAGGGAGCTCTGGAGCTTGCTTAGCAGGAACAGAGGCATAGACAGGGTAGGGTCTGAGCAGGCAAGGCCCATCCAAAATCTGTAAATGCCCACTAAGCAGCACTGTGTGGGCATTTACAGATATTAACGTCACTGCGGTGGCCCCAACTACATTAGCTTCATGCCCCACTTGTTAGACAATTCTGGCTACATCTCTGCGCCTTTTTAGAACATGGGAAAAACCCACTGTTTCCATTCCTTCCATCGAACCCACCAGCGACGACTGCAATAAGGTGCAGAAAGCCTTTGCAGACAAACTACAGAAAGCGCAACATAAAATAACTGAGGAACTTTGAACTTCTCCTCCTGAAACGACCGCCCTCCATAATCAGAGCACTACAAATGAAATTAGTACAAACTCCTGCTTGAGTTTGTCTAACTCAGTACCTGAAATCCATTCCCAGCATGATCAAGGTATGGGTTTTAGGTTCAAAGATCTGAATATGGCAGAGATGCAGGGTATACTTAAAACCATGCATCCCACCAATTGTCCTGGAGAATTGCTCCCATCCAAAATCATACTGGAACATAAAGGACTATTTGTTCCCTTCCCGTGCAGGTATGTGAACTCCTCTTTTCGAGCAGGTTTCATCCCCCAATCTATTAAGAACGTAGCAGTGACGCCATTACTAAAGAAAAGCAGGACTGGACCCTTTGGACTCTACCAATCTCAGACCTATCACTAACACTCTGCCTTTTCTTAAACTTATCGATAAAGTGGCCACTGTGCAGCTCCAATCCCATGTCTACACTGCTGGCATCCTTCATGAAAAACAGTCTGGGTTTAGGAGCTTCCACGGTACGCAGAGCGCTCTTCTCAGCCTCCAGACACATATGCGCTCAAAACTGGAACATGGCAAGTCGGGCTGCTGATGTTATTAGATCTATGAGCAGCCTTTGACTTGCTAGATCATAAAATCCTGCTTGATTACATGGCTCAAATCCTTCTTGGAGGGCCGCCTCTCGCAAGTTTATTGGGGTGACAATGCTTCCGAGGTGGAAACCATCACATGTGGGGTGCCAACGGGGGCATGTATCTCCCCCTTGTTGTTCAACATTTACATCCTACCATTGTGTAATGAGTTGACACTACTAGATATCTTTTTCTGGAATTATGAAGACGATTTTCAACTGGTCCTGGAAGTCACCGGGGACTACGAAAAGGAACAGCTGTTGCTGGATACAATTTACTTGATCAAAGGATGGATGTCAACTAATTGGCTATGTTTGAATGCGGTCAAGACAGAGCTTATGTTGTTTGGCCCAAGACTTTTAAGAGTCGCTCTTAGTCAGAAGTACTCCAACTTTATCATTGATGGCAGCCAAATAAAGGCTGTGCCTAAAGTTAAGACTCTCGGCACTTACATGGACGAAAGCTTAGACTGCAACGCCCACATAACTGCCATCACAAAAAACACGAACTATCACCTCAAGGTGCTCCAACAGATTGCACCTCTAATTTCGATAGAAAATAGAACTAAACTGGTGAGGGCCGTAATCCTCCCTCGTGATGATTACTATAATGCCTTAGTGTGAGGTGCAAACAGGTCAGATGTACAGGAGCTGCAAACAAAAAATTCAGAACCCCGCTACACATATCATCTTTCGGATGAAACGGTCGGAACCAACCACTGCAGCAAGGAAAAGACTACACTGGCTACCAGTGGCATCTGGCATCCAATTTAAACTATTAACAATCTGCCATAAATGTATTTATGGGAATGCTCCAGTGTACTTGAAAGCACGAGCAAGCATATATCATCCTCAAAGAAACCTGAGATCTGTGGAGAGCCTTTTCTTGAAACAGCACCAGGTTAAACGTGCCAGGGGCCTTGGTCGGGCCTTTCATGTCCAGGGGGCAACAGCCTGGAATGCCCTGCCACTAACAATACGAAAAACCATAAATCATCTCGAATTTAGAAAGCAGTTAAAAACAGTGCTTTTCAACCAATATGATTGATTCTTTTAGTAGCTGAGTCGCATACTCCTGTCTCTCGGCGCCTGGATGCCCACGGACTTTGAGGGCGATACAAACAAAATAACATAACATAACATAACAGGAAAGTAATTCTCATTTTATACGTTTGCCGATATGGAAAGAATGCTGGTAAAAGTGGTAGTGATTTCCTGACCGGCACTTTTCCCGGACTGGCAAACTACAGGTTTTCTGGTGGGGGTTAACTGATTTATCTCCAGCCAAGAGCTAGAGGTAAATCAGGCCAACACTGGCAAAAAACAGCCATGGAATGGGAATTTATCGCCCTTACCACCACCTGTCATATCCCAGAAATTCCAGGACATAAGGAGGAAACGGTAAGTCAGTTTGCCGGTATCCCACTGGAATTTCCAGCGGGATACCGGCAAACTTATAATGATTTGAGAAGGGCAACCAATGGAGAGTCTGAGCCTGTTCAGTTCATAATCGACCATCCGTTAAAATTCTACTGCACTCACCGTTGTCTTTGGAGTTTTCTGTGTAACCGTTTAATGGAAATTAATAATCAACTCTCATTAAATGCTTGCATTGTTCGAAAAGAGTCAGTTTCTTGATTAGATGCAGAGATATCGTGCCAACAGAAACCCTAAGTTGAATGCTAAAAGTCCTTGAAAGATACCATGAATTTGAGTATTTGATTGTAGTATCTTTCATGCATATCTCAGACATAAAATGCATGCATATCATTCACTTCTACATGTATCCATCGCAGCCAAAGAAGGCCTTATGTAGCACTATATCTAAACCTCTAAAATATCCTTTGCAGATATGAGGGCCTGTGTATTTTGGCAAAACAATCTCAGATGTCGACAGAGTAAATGCATGCAAGTGAGTTGTGAGTGCTTTGGGGGGCAGTGTTTGGTGGAGGCAGGTGTCTTACCTGTGAAAGGAACATCGCTTTGGGTGAAGATGTTTGGTGGAGTCGGTTTTCAAATCCTGAAATGAAGCTAAACCCTGAGCAGTGCTTCTGCCAGCGCTTCTGCCAGCCCATCCCAGATCTGCTGCATATGCGGTATTCCATATAGTGACAAGGTGTTGCACTCACCTGTGTGCAGTCTGCAGCCCCCCAGGTTCAGGCCCTTAAAATCACAGAACGAGCATAATCTGGTGAACACATTCCAATACAGAGAGATCAATGTAGACAGATACACCTCACCTTCAGCAGGTTGACTTGCTCTATGTAGCAGAGACCCAAGAGGTAAAAGATTTCGGCCGAATCCAGTGTCAACTTCTTCTTTGCCCCTTCGGGATTCATCAAAGCCAGTGCTTCCTTAAAACTCTTCACTGCATCCTGTACTTCAAAGAAAGAGGGCATGATTTCAAGACTATTGATCACAAGGAACCAGGATCATGAGCAGCTTCCCCCCCCCGCCCCCCCCCCCACACTACCCCTTCCAGGACTGCAAACACAAGAGCTGACATTCCACCAAGGGCACAAGCTGAGGCTCTCCCCAGAACCGGAGCACAGACTCCTCCCAGCACATCACAGGAGGCGAGACCCCTCTCCGGACAGCACAGGAACTAATGCTTCTCCCAGGACAGGAGCAGAGACTCCTGTCAGGACAGCACAGCAGGCAATGCTCCTCTCAGAACAGCACAGGAGCTACTTGCTCAGCCCAGGACAGAAGCCAAAGTGCCTTGCAGGACAACAAGGGAGCTAATGCTCCTCTAAGCTTTCCACCCATCTTGTATTTCAGGAGATAGTCCTTATTATAAATAATTTACCCTGCATCCCTACTGCTAGAAAACTGGACGGTGAAAAGCCTTCACGTTGTTTATTTTTTATTTTAAATTCCTTTATTTGTTTTAGTTGTACATAACAACTTTTTCAAATATATCAAACATTGCCAATTCAATAAAAAATGTACATCATTTATTTTAAAACAATATAAAAAATAGCACAAACTGGTAGAATTAATTACATCATATATTTATTCTGCAAGAGAAAAATTGCCAAGGCAGGAGAAAAGGATTAATGAATGCATTTCCACTTAGATGTTTTTATAAAACTGATTGCAATATGAATCACTTAAAATGTACTAAAATTAGTCCAAAAAGTGCTTAAATAAAATGTACTACTGACAAGACACCACAACACATGCATCATATTCAATCAGTTGGACAAACAGACTTGCTGATCGCGGTTCATGAGGCATGACTCAACGGAAGTCATAATACTAGAACTAACATAAGGTGGTCTTATTCAATACCCATGCCGCAGATCATCAAAGTCATCATCTCCATTTAGAAACAAAACGGAAGGATAGGAGCTCCACCTTAAATAGTATTGCATAGCAATTAAATGATCTCCTCGAAACGTGTCTCTCCAGCTCATTACACAATTACATTATTCACCATTAAAATAGAAAATATCATGATGTTCATAGTAATTACGAAATTCTAACTGTGATCTTTACAATTTCAAGGTTACAATGTTTACTATCAAGACGGGAGACATCAACATTCTCATTATATTTATTAAATTCTAGCCCTGATTTTAACAAGTGTCCTTATGTCACTAAACATCATGCAGATTCAATGCAAGAATTCAGTTTACAGTATCAGTGTGTAATGATATCGAAGTGGCGTTGAACATTTTTGACTACATTGAGTTGTGCGTCAGGGTGACGAATAGACAAAGATGTTTATAAAAAATCTCTTTTCTGTTTTGAGCTAAGCCTGGACATTCAACTGTTAAATGTTCCAGTGATTCGTCATGCTCGGGTCGTTACAGAATCTGCAAGTTGTGTCCAGAACTTGGGTTCTAGGCCATCTCACCTTTTGCAACTTGGTTGGCCATAAATTTAGTCGAATTCTCATGAGAGTTGTAGCATATTTTGGATCTGGACATTTTATCAGCGCTTTCAACTGAAAATTCCCTTCCTGAAAAATAGTTTAGGTGTTGCACTTTTCCCATGTTGTCCGCCAATCCCAGGCCCATATCTTGGCTTTCGCCTTATCTGGATCATCAAGTAAGAGAGTCATTGTGATATATGCTTTCTGCATAATGCCTGTATAGTAAATTTCCCATGCATATGCTGGGTCTGTTTTTCTCTTATTTAAAACACACGTTAATACAGTTAATAACGTTGTTAGGTTATGTTCGGGCATCAAACATTTTCTCATACGAGACAAAGGATGCCAAATGATGGCTGCTGCCAGTGACACCAAGCCCAGTTCATAGTGGATAACTGAAATCGGTACAGCCTGGGGGAGACACAAGATCTTTTTCCAAAAAACACCCTCCAGGGTGTCCCAGTTGGGCCGATCATCTGGAAATTTTGCCTGAGCTCCGTATGCCAAAACCAGAACAACTGTTTGCTGGTAATAGTAAATCGCTGGCATGAAAGAAAATGTACATGTCTCTTCTGGATTAGCTGTCCCTGGGAAGCCAAGGTCCGAGCTTTGGTTTTCAGGTCATTTTTATACGGTAGGTCAGACAGGTGATTATTAAACAACTGACCTAGGTATTTGTATTCATTCAGTATCTCAAGGGGGGCTTTAGCTAGGGTCCAAGATGGTTTTGATTTTTTGGGTTCTAGGCAACAATATCATTGCATTGGACTTTGACACACTGATAGATAGACCATAAACTCGCATATTGTTCTGGTGCATTTAGCTTTCTTTGTAGGCCTATTGGTATCTGGTCGATTAAAACAAGGTTGTCGGCATAAAAGAGCCACTGTATAGTTGTTGATCCAGTTTTCGGTGGAAAGGTACGAATCGTCTCTAAAAACACATAAATATCTTTAACATAAACATTTAAAAAGGTTGAGGCCAGAATACAGCTTTGTTTTAGTCCAGCAGATGTTTGTATAGGTCTAGTTAAAAGTCCATCTTTAGCTATTTTTACATGTATCAAAGTGTTCGTGTAAAATTGATAAATTAGACTAAAAATATGCAAGCAGCAATGGGCCTCTATTAATTTAGTCCATAAAAGTTTGTGTGCCACTGAGTCAAATGCCTGCTTAAAATCTATAAAAGCTAAAAAGATAGGTTGCCTATTAGACATGGCCTGTTTTTTAATCAATGATAGTAGCATCAGATTAAGTGAAGTCCCAATTCCTTTGACAAATTCTGATTGATGTACAACAAGGAGTATTTTTAGCATAAATCCATTCATTAAATTCTTTGAGGACCAGTCTAGCAAAAATGTTAAACGCAATACCCAATAAGGCAACGGGTCTGTAATTTACTGGATTACTGCGGTTACTCTTCTTAAAAATGGGTATAATGATCGATTTTTCCATGACCTTGGAATTATCCCTGTTTTGTTGATATTATTGAATATTATCTCTAAAATGGGCACCCATTCATGAGGGTGCTCCTTGATGGTTGCGTTTGTTAGACCATCGGGTCCAGGCGCGCGAGAAGAGCTGAGCTTACTAATTAGGGTTGTAATATCTGCATGGTCAAAATTAAGGGCAATTATAGTTGGTTTTGCATATTGAAAAGGTGGAGATAGATCCATATGTCTGTTAAATAACAACGCAAAATGAGTTGCCCATGCATATTCACTTACTGCATTTACTGCCACCAAAGGCTCGGCACATTTTGGATTTTTCTTAATCCAAATTTGCGCAGTAGATTTGGAAGCGATGGCAGCTAGCATGGCTTCCCCATCCTTTTGTCTTTGACGAATTTTCAATTGCTTAATCGCATTTTTATAGCGAGCACGGATATTGGTTTTGTGGGTCACCGTGGAACATTTTTGCAGCTCTTTGCGCATCTTGGCGGGTGAAACTGGTGTTTGTGCTTAAATATCAGCCGACTAGTATTATTAGAGCTCTCAATTATCAACTTAAGTGCATCTGTGTGTTGAAAACCATTCTGCCGCTGAATTTGGGTACACAGTTTTTCTAGGTGCCCCTTTAATAGGGTAAGCTTGGGTATCGACCATTTAACTCGATTTCTACCATTGTTCACCAATAGAGGAAGATTCTAAAAATTACGTGGTATGGATGGAGAATGAATCAAATTTATTTCTAGAATGTTACGATCACTGGCATTATTTGGAATGACTCGAAATAAAGTGACTCTGTTAATGGCAGGTGATGATATCTAGACATAGTCTACTATGGCCTGCGAAGATCCTCCAGTCCAAGTAGGAGCTGGAGGATCATTATCTATGATGGTTCCATTCAAGATTGACAAGTTTTGATCTTCCATTAAGGCCACCCATTTTGCTGCTCGAGGTATAAGTGGTTTACTATTGTCTGGCAAACAATTCATGTTCAAATTACCCACAATAATAGTTAGGATAGACTTGCCATGCAATCCAACATCTGTTCAACGTATTTTTAAAAAGTTACATCAGAAACAGCTAAGGGATTGCAATAAAGATTAATAAGTGCAGCTTGGAGGCTAAAAGATGAGTGCCTCCTAGCTGGAATGAGTTTAACTAATTGAATTCCAGGCTACGGGGATGCCCAGGATTCAACATGGAGATCTGAATCTAATGTCACTGCTGTTAATAAGCCTGCTGAGGTGCGAGCTAGAAGATGCTTCACGGCAGGAATCCATGCTATTTGATATTCAGGCCATAGCGGTTGAGTTGTGATCCAGGTCTCCTGCAGTGCAATAATGTTATATTTGCTTAACGAGTTCATATGTGGTGTCATTAGATGGGAAACCCCCTTGCGTTGCATATAGCCATGTTGCAGGGTGGCGCACCTTGATCTAATTGGCGACAATGATTCACAGTTATGTTTGATTGCTCTAAGGCTTGATTAAGCCACGACCATGTGGATACTCATTTGTCGTAGTGCCATTGATATGTAATGGTTGGTCTTGCTGAACTTCCTCTGTAACAGGCTTTGCCTGCTTTGCCCCAGGGTCATCACGTGTGAGCACTGGTGTGCAGGAGAGTTATACCTTGTTTCCCTGCGCTCTCTCTTTGGGTGACTTCAGGGAATGTAAGGCCTAGTGTTAGAATCCCTATGCTCTTTATTTGCATAGCTTGTGGCCGTGCTTTTCCTCAATTCAAAGCCTTGGTGCGCAAGAGTTTCTCTTACCTGCCATATTAATTCTTTAACTATTTGAGACAGATCGTGTAATTGTACTTTGTCAAAAGTATGAGATTAAGTAAACCCAATGGATTTAATATCATCAGAGCATATGTATTTCAGCTCTGCTATGGAGTGAGAAACAGTTAAGAGTGCTGTCCTATTTGGGAACAGGTCGTTTCGATTCCGATCAGTCACGGTAAGGGTAATTTGATCAGTGAGGTGCAAGTGCTCCTGTGTTCAATGGCTGTTTAGACGAGGTGGCTAAAGGTTGTCGTCTCAGCTCGGTCTGATTTGTTATAGGACTATTCAGCTGCGCTCTGAAATGCATGACATGACTTGTATTCCAGGCATGAGCAATCTCAGGCTCTTGCAATTCTTTCCTTCTTTATCGCTGTAACGCTTGGAAATTCCTGCAATCGTTTGATGGAGCAATGTTTAAAGTTCTACAGGATCTAAATGGAGGCTGAGGAGAATGTAAACTTTCTAAAATAGCATCCATTTGTGGCAAGGAAGAAATGGAATATGTAGAGAGATTCATTCGCTCCGCATTGGCTTCCACTTCACCGCCACAGGGGGCCGGGGCAGAGGGATCAACCTCAAGAGCTATTTGGCCACCCTGAGAGGCAGCACGGCCACTCGCCACTGACCCAATTAGAGGCGGCGCAGTGCACAATGGCACAAAATCTATATGTGTATTGCTAGGTACTGATGCATTAGTCGCAGGAGTCACCAACATTGATAGATTCTCAATGCATGTTTTCGCTTTAGATTTTGTACGTTTTTTTGCGGTGGCTGATTTTTAGATTTTTTAGCAGCTTTTGATTTAATTAGGTTACTATGTTTTTTGTTTTTCGCTTACGAGGTAAGGGGAGGAATAAATCATAAGTCGGTACCTCAGTTGGGTCAGCTGTTAGAGGGTAGCACTCCCCGACAAGCTGGGGGTTGTCAGCTTCTTCACCTGTGATTGTGTCAGGTGTGGCGGGGTTCACCTGCATCGCTCCTGTCACATCTGACAATGCCCAAGGGGCATCCTCTGCATCCCGCCTCCCTCGATCTCCAATGACAGGGGGGACAGCCTGGGAGCTGGGAGCCATGAAGAAGACCACTCTCAGCATGACAATGATGTGACTCTGGTGTGCGTTGTGTAGTTTGAGCAGCAAACCAATCCATTTTTAGCATTATTAGGTTGAGAGAGTTACTATGTGAGTCCATTTTCTTTTCCATGGCCTCATTAATTTTTAAAGGAGAGAACATCATTGTATTAATGGCACCCAGAGTTGTTTCCAACATTTCATTCATTGGATGTATCATGCCAAGCGAGGGTCTAGGTGTGGGTCTAGCGAATGACGCTGCTGAGGAGTTAGAGGAGAAGGAGGAGTTTCTTATTTCCTCAGTGTTAGGTATTAGGATCAGTGAATTAGGTAGGTCCGAATTGCTATTTGGCGTTATAGCGTTCCAATGTGTTTCAACACCTAAGGGCCCAGAGAGGCTAGGCACTGTGTGGGTAGAGAGATAGCACCCACTATTAATTGCCGGTGTTCCAATGATTTCAGTCGGACAAGATTCAGGTATAACACATGTGCTGGATTAGATGTGGTCTGAACCATTTGCGAGTACAGCAACGGCTGTTGGGAGTTATCCGTTGCATGGAATGTGACAAGAGGCTGTTTAACTCTGGGAACAAGTGGCAACATATTTGGGGTTGAGAACGTTTCCTGATCCACCTCTGTGATTTCCGGCATTAAACAGGACAAAGCTTCTGAATCCGTTGGTATCTGATTAGATTGTGTACATTTAGCTGTAGCCGGCATAGTAAGTGGTTGTTCTACACTTTGACAACATGTTCTAATGTAATTAGGTCTCATAGTGCAGCGTCTAGTTACTGCTGCCCCCTGAGGCACCAAGGGCTTTTTGGGGAGTTTTTTGTGTAAGTCGCTGGCGCTAGTATGGGATTCAAAAGTTGCAGCTGCAAACGCCAGATTTGCTGTAGTCAGCGTGTGGGTTACCATGACACTACACGGGCACAGTGCAAAACAGCGCACGGGCAGTATAAGAAAAAAGGGATGAGTAAATTGCTTATACTAAATAGTAGGAGTGCTCACTGCACACCACGTAACACCGTAACAACACTCGACTGCGCGATCGCACGGGTGCGCACGCATGCTTGTTTAAATGTTCACACGGTTCAAGTGGAAGGAGCTTGCCCACGCTGGAAGAAATGGATAGTAATATAGTTGTTATCCATGTCCACTGCAAATAGATTGTTTCACAAGTTTAGTTGCCTGAAATTCACTGCCCATGTAGCGGCTCGCAGGTCTGTACAACAGGGCTAAAAAGCAGTTCCAAAGCCGTACAGGCCCTCGGGATACAATTAGTATAGAATGTGCCACGAGTCCACAGCAAGTCCACAACACCGTAACAGCACTCAACTGTGCACTCCACGTGTGACTTTCTTTATTCTTAAACTAAAAGCAATTTCATGCAGTGTGAGTGCACCACACATGCTGGCTGCTTCCCAAGCCACTTTCCTATGCAGCCCAGCTGCCTTCCCTTCCTGGCAAGCACTCCTGATGTGTTCAGTCCAGGAGTCAAGCACTGCCAACCCGTTCCTGTTGCTGGCCCAGCCACAAAACTCGGGCAGCTAATGACCATCCACAGGTATGGTTTTAAAAAAAACAGTATGTCTGCATGTTGTGTGTGTGTGTGTGTGTATGTCAGTGAGAGCAAGTGACTCGGTGTGCCTGTGCATGCATGTGTGTATGTTTATGTCAGTATAATTGTGTGTGCAACTATTGTGAAGCATGTGGTCGCGGCCCAGTGCTGCTTCATTACGAAGGTTAATGACAGTGAAAATGCCAGCATATATTATTTGTGCAACTTCATCAAAGTGGTTAGTGTTGGCATATTATTTTGTTGGGCAAAACATTCTGAAAAGTGATAGACATGGAGCAGTGTTGCTGGCATACTTGTGGGCACAGCTGCCACTGCCAGAATCATGAAGGTGATATGCAGTGAAATGCTGCTAGCATATATTTCGAGAGAGCTTCATGAACGTGATATTCAGTGGGAATGCCAGCATATTTTAGAGTGGCAAATTCATGAAAGTGTTTTACTGTGGCAATACTGACAATGATGAAGCATAAAAGGTTCATAACATATATTGGTGCAGCTTCATGAAAGTGATTTCCCGTGACAATGGTGGCATATATTGTGGGCTCAGCTCATGAAAGTGACTTGCCCTGACAATGCTTAAATGACATAAGGTTATCCCTTTTGGAAAGCAAATAAAAATAATCTGGTACAATCATTCAAATGTCGAATACATCCATTTATTTCTAAGGAATAAAAGAAATTACTTAAGCAATACATTATTTTTGAATTTTTGACAACTTTTCAATTAGTTGTTCAGATCCAAATTTACAAGAACCATTGCAATATAATAAAAAAAAAATGAATTGAGTGCCCTGAAAGGGTGAAAGAAAAAAAGGAGAGGAGAGTGTGAAAGTGTCCCAATACCGTAGTGAATTTTAACCAAAAGAGGTGTTGAAACCAGGGTCTACACAAGGACAGTAAGACCAAAGGCCTGGGACACAAAGTTAAAGAATGTGCACCTCAAGGACTATTTTTACCCACTGGTGTGCATTTCTCCATCATATTCTAAGCTTTCCTTCGGACCGGGAGCCCTGGTATTCTAATAACAGAATGAAAAAAGAAGAAAAAGCATATTTTTTATAAATTCGTCTACAAAAAAATCCAAATGTGTACCTATAAAAAGACACAAGTGTCTACGAGTGCTGCAACTCACATCCTAAATTCACTAACCTGATTATTCAACAAGAGGCCCCACTTTTTTTAGTAAATGGAAGCACACTGCAAAAGGATTTCTAGTGCCTTTTAACTCCTGCCGCCCTAATGATTTGAAGGAGGGGAGAGGATTTGTCATATGCTGTTACACAAATGTGCTGAATTTGGTCACACCAAGTTTGATTTTGGTATTCTTTTTTATCTCATATCTCAAAAATAAATTCATGAGGTTGAAGTACTACTTGTATTCATGTTTCATCAGAATGTCGTGCTTCTGATGGCACATAGCTTTAGAGAGTTTTACTTTGCCTTGTGTAGCTAAAAACATAAAGGGACAAAAGAGACATGTAGTTTATTGATCCAGCATAGGTAATGTAATCAACAGAATGTCTCAAAACACACAGATACATTTAGTTACTTTTCTTAGCCGCTCGCTATGGTATACCAGATCAGTTTTAAACTTCTTCACTAAGCGACACCATCAACTAGAAAACATAATAACTTGGATTGGGGCCTCCCATCTGAGGGTAAGGAGGGTAGGCAGAGTTGGTCATGCCTTAAAAGATATGGGACTTGTTTAAGGATCTTACCTATGTTTTCATTTTCATGCTGCTAGCTGCGCTACTAAAAGTCCTCTGACCAGCAATGTCACAGCACAGCTCGTCTTCGTGCTGTTTGTAACGATTGAGGCTCCAACGTAATTACGTCAGGCGTTGGACATAGAAAAAGTATGCTGCCGTCATAGAGGGTCTGAGCCCAGTAGAGGGAGATCCAGGGGTGGAAGGCAAACACCCTGAAAATACAAAAACCAATTATGTGAACCCGAGCAAGTGAGGTTCACAGCAAACTGGTGAACAGACTTTTTTGTGAGAACAATAGCAGGACGACTTGTTGAAAGCCATAAGGAACCCGGCAGAGGGAGGCCAACTGTCGAGACGGGTCCAAGCCCGAACAAGGGAGATCCAAGGGGTGAAATCATCACACAAAACTATTCCGTAGAGCTATGCCCATTCAATCGATAACAAATTCCACTGGTACACTTCCAGGGGAATCTTTGAGTAGATCGTCTCTTGCACAATCAACTGCCTCCTGTGAGAAACCTGAGGGTGTTCTCACTTGTAGACCCCAGGAATTCTTTGTTCAGGTGGCCAGGGGAGTGCCATCATGGGTGGGTACCAACCCTGGGGATGAACAAGCAAGGAAGGATCACCTGGGCAGGGCGTCCTGAGGGACAGCAGGAGGAGCGCCCTGGGGTGAGATATCCCCCTTTTCCCGACGTATCCCTATCCAACATCCCCTGAGTCTTTATGAGATATTGCCAGCAAGATCCCAATCTACCCCAATACTTTCTCTTAAAGACAAAGAAGTGGAAATTAGGATTGTCCCTAAACTGGGGTGTGAACTTCTCCTTAAAATCACGAGAAACCAGTAGAAAACCCATTTACCCACAACCATATATCTACCCCATTCGTCCTGACAATAACTTACATGATCTTTCCATAAACCCTTTGAGATACAACAACCCCCATGATCCTCACCTTTCCTACTCTATCAGTACTACTTGGCCGAAGAAGATCAGGAACAGAGTCATGAAGATGACCTCTGACTCTTCTCAATGGCTCTGTCCTGGTAATGAGGCCAGGCAAGGTCAGGCCTCCCTTTCCAATCATTCCCACCTCGAACCGGTTAACTTCCCCACCTGGGATAAAAGGCGGAGCACACAGGTACACTCTGAGCGAGGCTGGGAATGAGTTGGGAACCGCAGAAGAAACACAGAGAGCGAAGGAGATGTGGAGGGGAGCTGTAGAAGAGCTGTGAGAAGTCCAAGAGATGCTGAAGCCCTAGGATAGACTGAGAAGAAAAAGTCATGCTGGGTATGGTGAGAGAGCAAGCGCTCTGAGAACGGAGGCCAAGCGTTCAAAGGAGGCCGCAATAAAAGCCTGCCTTACCCCTTTTCTTTTGAGAATCTGTTCCCCTGTAGTTTGGAAAAGACTCAGGAGGGTCTGTGGGTCAGAGGAAAAGCCAGAAACTGCCTATCCAAGCAAGACGCGGTAATCAGAAAACATCAAAAGGAAAGCTGGTGAAAGCTATGAAGCGAGAGTCACTTGGAATCTTCTAACCGCGAGGTGACTAAAAACAAGATTTGCACAGTTCACAGTTCATCCAGCAAATACAATGTAGCGGAGCATTTGCGTGTGCTGGAAAGGCCCACTAAGAACAGTGCACATTCGGAGCGTTGCCCCCGTGGGATCGAAAACCATTTTAAAGTGTTTTCTATTATTCGAAACATTGCGTGTGAAAATAAAAGCAACAAGGTAATATTCCCCATTAAACCGTAGTGATTCAAAGACACAGACGCTTGTTTAAAGTGATACATCAGCAATTTCAATTAATACAGTAGAACTGCATTGTGGGACTTGAAGTAAGCAGCCAAACCACTATAATAGAAAGGACAATGCAAAACTATTGGAAAGGGTTTGGGACTTATGCGTGAAGAAACAAACTATGATGCAAAGTAACAGAGTGGTCCTGCGAGGGGAACCAAATTATTGAAAGTCTCTGTAAGGCATGTTTTGAACTGTGTTGAAACGCAAACATTACAGGTTAATGCAAGAGGTAAATACATTAACCAGAAGGCAGTAGTGTCGAAGTGGTCAGGCAAGGAAGTAAAATAATACTGCCGTCTCGAAAATGTCTTCGACTAATAAAAGCAAGGAACTTGGGGAAGGGAACCCCCCCCCCAAAAGTGTTTATAACAGGAGCAAAGACAGGCTTGACCCCAATGAAACGGAGTCTGTGTGAAACAGAATATTGAACTGTTTAAAATAAAAGAGCCAAAACAGGTTAAAACCTGATAGCGGGAAGCCTGCCTGAAAGTGTAGAAAGAAAGCTGCAAGCCTGAGTCCGACTAAGGGAGCTTGTGTGAACTGTGAAAAAGGTATTGAAGGCCTGAGCCCGACTGAGGGAGGCTTGTGTGAACTGTGAAAAAGGTATTGAAGGCCTGAGGGAGCTTGTGTGAGTATGAAAAAGGTTTTGAAGACCTGAGCCAGACTGAGGGAGCTTGTGTGAACTGTGAAAAAGCTATTGAAGGCCTGAGCCCGACTGAGGGAGGCTTGTGTGAACTGTAAAAAAGGTATTGAAGGCCTGAGCCCGACTGTGGGAGCTTGCTTGAACTGTAAAAAAGGTATTGAAGGCCTGAGCCCGACTGAGGGAGCTTGTGTGAATGTGAAAAAGGTATTGAAGGCCTGAGCCGGACTGAGGGAGCTTGTGTGAACTGTGAAAAAGCTATTGAAGTCCTGAGCCCGACTGAGGGAGGCTTGTGTGAACTGTGAAAAAGGTATTGAAGGCCTGAGCCTGACTGAGGGAGGCTTTTGTGACTGTGAAAAAGGTATTGAAGGCCTGAGCCGGACTGAGGGAGCTTGTGTGAACTGTGAAAAAGGTATTGAAGGCCTCGGCCCAACTGAGGAAGCTTGCGTGAACTGTGAAAAAGGTATTGCAGGCCTGAGCCCGACTGAGGGAGGCTTGTATGACTGTGAAAAAGGTATTGAAGGCCTGAGCCCGACTGAGGGAGCTTGCATGAACTGTGAAAAAGGTATTGAAGGCCTGAGCCCGACTGAGGGAGGCTTGTGTGACTGTGAAAAAGGTATTGAAGGCCTGAGCCAGACTGAGGGAGGCTTGTGTGAACTGTGAAAAAGGCATTGAAGGCCTGAGCCCGACTGAGGGAGGCTTGTGTGACTGTGAAAAGGGTATTGAAGGCCTGAGCTGGACTAAGGGAGCTTGTATGAACTGTGAAAAAGGTATTGAAGGCCTGAGCCTGACTGAGGGAGGCTTGTGTGAACTGTGAAAAAGGTATTGAACGCCTGGGCCCGACTGAGGGAGGCTTGTGTGACTGTGAAAAAGGTATTGGAGGTCTGAGCGTGACTGAGGGAGCTTGTGTGAACTGTGAAAAAGGTACTGAAGGCCTGAGCCGGACTGAGGGAGCTTGTGTGAACTGTGAAAAAGGTATTGAAGGCCTGAGCGTGACTGAGGGAGCTTGCGTAAACTGTGAAAAAGGTATTGAAGGCCTGAGCCCGACTGAGGGAGCTTGCGTGAACTGTGAAAAAGGTATTGAAGGCCTGAGCGTGACTGAGGGAGCTTGCGTGAACTGTGAAAAAGGTATTTAAGGCCTGAGCCGACTGTGAAAGATAAGAGGTTAGAGCCTGACTGAGGGAAACCAGTGATCTTGTAACTACAAATACCAAAAAGAATTGGGAGAAAGTGAAGGTAACGGTTGTCGAAGTGGTCAGGCATAGTCAGAAGCCAAACTTATGCCATCTCGAAAGTCTTCCGCCAAGAAAGCTTGGGGAAGGGTATCCCTGAGACCTTTGTCAAAGATTGTGACTAATAAGGTTTTGTTTCAAGATGAAGAAGTCTATTTGCGGAAAACATTTGCAACCTTTGTTTTTGGAAAGCCCAAACTGAAATTTGATTATGAAAGAAGCCGGAACATTGTTGACAAGCCCCAGTAAGCCAGAGCGTGTCTCACTGGGAAAACCTCTGCTGGCCGAGTCCCTGTGCCCCCGGATCGCAGTGTCCGAAGGTGAAATCGTGGGGAGGGATTCATCATTGCTTCAGACCCCCCCGCCATCCTGATCCTTTTGTTGAGAACGATATCCTTTTCATTTTGTGTACATTTCCCTTGCACCTGTTTTGTATTAGAATTAGGGCAGGCGTTAGGTTTAGAACCTTTTGTTTTGCCTGTACTGACTAGGACAGTCTTACTTTTACTTTATGGTCGAGTTTACTCCAACTTTAGATTCAGGGCCAGTTAGGAAGTCTCCAACCCCTTCCAAAGTTATAAATAAAGCTGTTGAACTTGCATCTCTGGTTTGTGACTCTCCTTTTAATACCATGAGTTCCTCACACTCCTCTTGGGTATACCTGTATATAAGGACTGCAAATCAATAGTAATGAGTATATTCTGTGCACTATCAATTATAATTATAATTCCATTTTTATAATGAGCTTAACACCGAAGAGGTTTCTAAGCGCGGACCCGGGATACAAACCTGTGTTGATCTGTGTCGTCTTGCTTCCAAGACTAGCATGTTGCCACTAAGCTATACTATCCGCATGCCCTCGAATACGTTAACTACTTCAGTTGTATCTTGTACGAAGGACCTTGTGGACTGGCTGATAATAATGCACCTACATCCCGATAGAATTGGTCTTCACGGGGGGCATTGGAGTTCTTATGCATCTTCAGTAAGGGAAAAATGCAGGAATTCTTCCTGACTGAATGTTCAAAGATGCATACTCTCGCCTCAAAAGCCAGTTTTTCTTTGTAATACTATTAACATAGAGTCTTCATTGAGATGCTGGATTTCCGGTGACAGGTCTTTTCTAAGCATGATGTAGCTAGACTGACCATTAGGAAGGGCTTTCACCATGTCAACATATGTTAGAAATGTGTATCGCTCGGAGACTGTGACAGGAAAGAGGGCTGAAGAGGCAGGTAGAGCTGAAGGACAGGTATGCAGACCTAACAGCCTTTGGAAGGGTCGTGCAATTAAGATGAAGGGTCTGCACCTGAAGCCAAGTGACCTACCTGAGGGGCATAAAAGTCTGCTGCAGGAGGGAGCATCAGAAAGAAGCTGGAGCAGGAGCTGGAAGGTCGGCAGCAGCAGCAGAAGCAGAGCACAAGGCTGGCAGTTCACAAGGAAGTGTGACCACGGAAGGGACGCTGGAGCAAAGGAAGAGCAGATTCCACCTGCAAGCTCTGAGTTGGTCCTGGGTTCACAAACCCTGTTTGGCTGTGGCAGCACTGGAAGAGACTGGAAAAAAGAGGCAGTCTTTCCAGGTGTGCCTGCTGTGAATGCACAGCTGAAGCCTTGCATTTACCTAAGGCCCCAGTGCAGAAGCAAGCCAAGGGAAGCTGGAGAAAAGGAGACTCTCCCCAATTGAGGCTGGATCGGAGACTCCCATACTGCGGAGGGGTGTGGGGCCCAAGAGACTCTGTAGTAGAAGTCAGAAAGTCAGAAGGCGGAAGCAGCCACAACGGTTGTTATTTCAGAGCCAGTGAGTAAAGCTCTGTATTCCATATCACTTCAAAATACTTTGCCGGAAACTGTAACCAGCATAGTTTATACTCGCATAGAAGTGAGAGCGAGTGTAATCGTTTGCAGTTGGGAAGTTCTGATTAACAAAGGGAATTGTAGCATGTGTTTATTATCAGTAAAGTGATTGCACAAAGGCAGAAATCTTCGCTTTTTCCATTGTTACCCAATATACATTACCTGAGAGGTTGTGTGTCTCCTATGGAGTTGGGGAACGTTATCGGTTACGGTTTAAAAGCCACAGCTGACTTTCTCAAAGTGTCACAAGAACATCTTATCAAAGAAGATCGCCTATAAGATCTTTTTTTCCCGGTACATGATGAAGCAGAATGCTGTTTAAATAAAAAGGGAATGCCAGTTTATAAGTTGAAGTTCTGCTTCAAAAGAAGATTGTGTATCCCTGAATCTGGTTCTGCAGGGAAACCTTAATATTCTAACATTCAGAACTAACTTTTTAATAATTACAGAATTTGTTGAAGTCGCTGAAATAATAAGCATTGTCCACGCCAGTAGACTAAGTCTTCTTAAGATGAAACCAGCACAATTAAGAAATGATCCTCGTGGTTTTGGAGTTGTTGAAGCTGCTATAAACCCAGGGTCCTCTGATACAAGGGTGAGAAGGTTATCCAAGGCTGGAAGGGTGGCAGTACAGCTTTGGAGTAACTACTGGAAGCAGAATGGTGTATCTAAAGCTGGGGAAGGGTGGTGGGTGCTTGTTAAAATAACTAAAGCTGTGAAGCTCGGAATGGGAAAGCAGAAAGAGGAAGACAGTCCAAGAGCCCAGACAGATTTGTGTGGTAGCTACAAGACTGAAATGAAAGGCAAATAGGCTGCCCTTTCTTATACAATAGAGAGAAGACTGCCTTGCCCACCTGGAGAGGTCAAAGAGTCTTGTATGAAGTTGCCAAATATAATTTTAAAGCCAGTTGCTGCATAAGCAGTGGAACTGTGCAGTCTATAATTTTGTCAGAGCATTTTCAGTTGAATGAAGTTGAAGCAGTAGTAGACTAGGAAGCAAAGGAGCCTGCTCTCACAGTACCATTTGCTCAGGAACAGCTCCTCCTTAGAAGAAGCATCCGGACACACTGTAATCACAACGCTGCAGAGGTCACTGGAGAAGAACTGTTATTCAAGTTGAAGTAGGACTTTTTCCATCCTATCCTGGAAGGAGATTATCCGGGATCACCATTGGTACTGTGCTCTTTGTGGAGCTTGGGAAGGGATCATTTCAATGACCAAAGTAGGAACGGTTACCAGTGGGTATTTTTGTTTGGGTGAACTTGTATTTCTTTGGAACTTTGCACAAAGGGATTTGGAATTTCATTTTTATTCCCTGGAAGAAGTTGACTTTGGACAGTTCTGGTGAACAAAATCTACCCAGAACAAGTAAAAGTTATCCTAGACACTGGTTATGTGGTAATCATTTAGTTATGTTGTTTAAACTTTACTTTAATTGTTCTGTTGTTTAGAGTGAGGGCTTGGAGTTTTCCCCTTAGATCCGACACTAGGTAGGGAATTCCCTGGTAGAGTCGGCTTAGTGATGTTATTTGTGCAGTTTTTCTTTGAAATTAAATGTCAAGTACTGAGAAAACTACAAGCAGTTGTCCGCCTCACATTACTGACCCCTCACGCTTCCCTGTGTTTGTCTTGTATCAAACCATCCGCTCCACCATGGAGCTAGATGGAATGTTTTACAAAAAAGTAAAAGGCAAAAAACAATAGAACTCCACTGCCCAAGAATGTGCTGGGCAGGGGAGAAAAGAATCCAGTACGAAGAACAAAGACAGTTGGAGGAGAGAGAAAGAAAGGAGAAAAAGAATTACCTGGGGGGCAGGGGGAGAAATCACTGCCTCAAGCAGCCCTGGGGGCCTAAACCTCCAAAATGGTGCCAAACGGCACGTGGGGTGCCCACCCACAGACTAAGTTGGGGTCAAGCTGCTAATGCGAGAGGCAGCTCTTCGGCCACAGACCGGACGTGCCCGCAGTATCCAGGGCCCAGGCAGAGTGCCATGTGCTGACTGGGTCGAAGAACAGCCCAGCTTGGACCACACGTGGCGGGCAGCCCAGACCGGGCTACCCTACCGTGCGCCCCTGAAGGCCCACCTTGTGGTCAGCAAGATGGCCCTTCATAAAAGTCCTCCCGGGCTCTGTATATCAGGCGCAACCCGGTAGGTGAAGTCCACTCCACCCAGGAGGGCAAAGCAGAGAAGATAAAGTCCCGGGTTGGCTGTTGAAGCCAACCCGGATGAAGGGGAAGGAGGTGGGAGTCTCGGGCTGCTCCGTTGAGTGGCCCAGGTTAAGGAAAGCCCCAGCCGCCCAACGGAGCAGCACCGGTGAAGACACTGATCCGCCTACTCTGTCTCAGGATGCATTGCAGAGGGAGTGGGCTAGAAGCTTAAGAAGACCGCAGTGCGTGGCGGTGATCCAAGGCAGCGATGGCCGCAGGTCTGACAGTGATTACATCAGCATCCCTATGACACCGTGGACGCTGCCTGAATCCAAGATGGCAGCACGGGCTGTGCAGTGACAGGCCACCCCAAAGATTTTGAATCATGCTGTGGGTGTGGCCGGTGAATGCAGATGGACCCCTAGCCAATGGGGCCGACCCTGAAGATTATTCAAAGTCGTGGGGCGTGGCAGTGATTATGGGCGTACCTGAACTCGCGCAAGGGGGCGGCCAGGACATTCAAAAGAGCACGAGGAGCACAGTGACTGTGGGCGCCTCCATGTGGTGGATGGGGTCACCCAGAAAAATGAAGAGGGGGGGCAGGCCTGCTTCGCAGCCTGCATAGAGCCAGCGCCATTAAGGACAGACTCATGAAGTTACTGTGAAGGGAGTGACTGATTGCAGCAGTCACCCCATTGTGACAGTGTTTTATGTAGTATATATGTTCTATTTCAATGTATATATGTATGTGTAGTTATATGTATATAATTATTAATTACATTTATGTGGTCTAAATTGTTAAATGGGGAAGCATAGTCTTTGGGTGAGTGTTAGAGGGAATGCAAAGTAGGATTAAGAGTTAATTAGGGGTAGGGTATTAATTATTGATAGGAATATTGAGTACTGAAAAGGGGTAGGGTGGCGTAAGGTAGTGGGACAGTGTGGCAGCTGTCAGGTCCAGGCCCACGGGCAGAAGGCTATAAATCTTACCTGTGTGTGTTTGGGTCTTTTTATTATTATTTCTCAGTATTTATTCTGACCTTGGTTTAGGCCTTGACTCTTGTGCTCAGAGCAGGGAAGCTTCCCCAAGCCAAGATGGAGGAAGATAACCAACATGCTGATTGGCTACAGTGATAACAAAGACACTTTGACCAACACTCTAAACTGCCTTTCATTAGTTTTACCCAAGTGGCAGGTCATGTTTTCTGAGCTCCCTTTAATGTGGGCCCTAGAAACCCCAGCAGCAGGTTTTGTCTGTTTCTACTTCCTGGAAGAATGATGGGACTGAATCAGGGGTCAGGAGAGCAGTGAACGAGAAAGCAGCTTCAGCTAAAGAAGGCAGCGGCTAAGTTCTTCTTTGCTCCTGCTATCTTATTTAAGACATTTATGTGGTTGAAATCAGCAGGAGTTCAATTTTACCAAGGCTGTGTACTCATATGTGCCTAAGAGAAGTCAATGTTAAAATATAACTGTTTCCAGGCAGCGCAGTGAGAGAAAATGTTGTGACATTGACTAGCGTGGCAACAGTGCCATCTAAAGGGCGTCCTCTGTTACTGCAAGATAGCAGTACCATTTTTTCACTTTCCATTTTCTAACTTTTGACAAAAATGTTCCCGATGCGAGGTTAGCGCGGTATTAGGAATGCAAACAGAAAATAATATTTGTAAATAGTTACTCTTACTAATTCTTGAAAAACAAAAGCAGAGATTCAGGAATTGAAGAAGCAGAGTTATGCAGAGGCACATGTGAGGAACAAATACTTAAACTACCCTTGAAGGCTGATGGAAGCAAAGAAACCAACATTTGAAAACCTTAACTTTTAGGAGTGGTCTAGACAACTGTTAAGAAACATTTTTAACAAGAAGTTATAACTGCAAGATTCCTCTGGATATATTAGAGGGAAATTCAGGTAACGTTAGTGAGTCACCAGGGAATGAAGTAAGGGGGGAAAAGGAATTTAGGATGTATAAGCTAACCAGTTATTCTCTCTCGTCCCATGCAGATATCCTCCTCAGTCAAGGCGTGGAATCTGAACTGTTTGTTATTTTATCCACTTCCTCTTTCCCTTGGGGGTGTTCCGGGCTCAGCCGTTTACAACTTGGTTGAGAGTGTAACATCTTGGACAGACTTTGGGGTTCAGCAGCTCCTGAGGACATCTTGTGAAAACAGACCTGAAAGCAGCCTGCCTGAGGTCGCCTAGTGAGATAAGGCCACCCACAGAGGCCATCCTCAGGCCTCACACACCATGTGGGTGGCACCTGCGTGTAGGTAGGAGGTCTGTTGTGCCAGAATAACTCTAAGGGTCCCTGAGACCCCTCTAAGGAAGGGTGAGCTGACGTGGCAGGTCCCAGGTCAGGTGGCGCTCACGCCAGGGGAATCCTAGGGATGGTAAACGGTTTAAAGGATACGTGTGTTTTATAAATAAAGAGGAGTCCCTGTTGGGGTCCCTATAAAGTTCACTCTGGTGCCTGTGTCCCTTAGTGATCTAAGAACTCAGGGTGTAGCCCATCTCCTGTTAATAATGATGTTATTTTGGTGGTGCAGCACCCCTCCCTTCCCAGCTGGCTTGGAGGGTGATAGTGGTGGTTTCCATGGGAACTGTCCCTAGTCCGGGAAGGAAAGAGTACTCCCTTGCACAGACCAGGGCTGGGAAAGAGGGACTACACCCATTCCAGCGCATCACAGGAGCTAAAGCTCCTAACAGAACAGCACCTAAGCGGAGGCCCCTCCTACGCCAGTAGAGGAGCTAATACCACTCTATGGGAAGATGGGGGTTCTAAGTCCCTTCCCAGGACAGCACAAGAGTAAATGCTCTTCATAGGAAAGAACATGAGTCGAATGCTCCTACTCCTACCAGGACCCCACTTGAGCTAATGTGCCTCCCAGGAAAAGACAGGATATAAGGACCCCCCTCGGACAGCACAGAAGCCAACGATCCACGCAGAGCAGCCACCTCCCAGGACCACACAGGAGTTAACAACCTAACATTGTCAGAAACCTACAGACAGTCACCTGGAAGTCAAGAAGTTAAGACCAATTAATGTTAGGGATGCCACAACCTTCTTCTGGAAGTCCACAAGGTCAGATCACCCATTGTTAGGAACTCCCGGGCAGTCACCTGGAAGTCTGACTGAGATCTGGATCTCTTCACAAGACAACCACTGCCAGAAGCTCATTGTCCGATCCTGGTATTCCCGTCTTAGACAGACAGAGCACTGCTGCCTGGAGCTAAGACTCAGAACTGATAGAAGATTTGCATGTCTCATCTGGATTTCTTCATGGATCCTTCCAAAACGCAAAACAAGTGCTAAATAGGTGTTTAAATGAGGGAGAACCAGTGAGGAAGGTCTGAGCCTGTCACCTGGATGTCAAACATGAGACAGACTGAACATGACCTTCAGGGTCCAGCTCTGCCATATGGATAACCTTACCAGACAGACTCAGCAATGTAACAACGCTTGGATTCCTCATCTGACTCTCTAAATGAGACAGAGAAACAAAGAGTCAGGGAGTTTGTGGGGTCACCCCAGGAAATCCCCAGGAGGCGGGCTAGCAATGCGCAGATATTGGAAGTTTTTCAGCTTCACTTTTCCATGAGGACGACCCAGCACTGGAGCAGCCACAATGGACCGTTCCTTGTGTTACGGTTTGGAGATCGAGAGACTGGGTAGAGGTTCCTCACCTTGGCTTTCTTTGCTTTCATCTGTATTTTCCCCAGCAGGATAAACATTGCTGGTGAGGGCTGGACCTTCAATGCCTGTGACAGGTGCTCAATGGCCTTGCTGTGATCATTAGAGAACGCCTGCACAAGGGCTCGCTGGACAGGGGAGGTGCCTGTGGACACAAGGACAGAAAGAAAACAAAGAAGCTTTACTCCTAGATCTGCTTAAAGTCCCGAGATTGAAAAATCACAATACTGTCTGCCCTTACATTGTCTAGCCGATCATGTGTTCGATAAACTACTGCTGCCACTTCACTTCTATATTAGATTGATTTGCTTTCTGGTCTGATCACACCCGATCTAGAATGAGCACTGTAAGGAAGGCACGGTATCAACAGTAAGACAGACACAAGTGACCACAGTTCAAGGGTGTTTATTGAACTTCAATCGGGTTTGATAAATGCCTATCTAAGCCTAAATCTACAGATGGGAGCAAGCTACGACCATCAAATAATAATAACGCAGTCCTAGTGGTGTCTTGTCAAAATAAAAGGTACTATACTAATACACCTATTGTCAATCCTTACCTCTAAATACAAATACTGTGAGAAACAATGTTATGCAAAAGAAAAAGTGTTCAAGAAATGATATGTCAGGATATTCAAGCTGTTGGCTTCCCTTCCCCACGTTTTCAGCACGGGGCAAAGCGGCACACTCGAGCTTAGCACATCCTCTGGCTTCTCTAGCGTGAGCATTCACTTCCAAACTTCCACATCACGGCCTTCTGTGCCAAAGTCTCTTTGCCATTCAAAGTCTCTTCTTTCAGAGGGCCTGATGCAACAAACAAAGTTACTTTCCTTTTAGTATTTCACATATACATAATTTTCTTAGGTGATTTACTATTCACCTTGGATCCCCCTCTGCCGGGCTCAGATCCATTTTGACTTGCTTTAACACAAAGCTTTCAATTTATCTCCCTCTGCTGGGCTCGGACCAATTTTATCTACTTTGCCATCAACCTTCTTTACTGTATCAACATCAAAGGCTTTCGATTGTGTACAGGATGTTGCTTGACCCGTCACAGGACCACTTCGATTCACAATTCTTTGCCACTATTTCACTTTTGTTAACTCTCAGTTGGATACCTTACAGAGACCTTCGAATAAACACACACGTGGTGCCGGACCACTCTGTCAAAGGTATCGTATCTTGGTTTCAAAGTTTAGTCACTGATCTGCAGTTCAAATTTGCTCCGTTGTTTATCACATGCGTTTCATACACTGTTCGCTCCAGCGCTCACCATACAATGTTGCCGCTTGCAACCTTAGCTTCAACACAGACCGGTCAGGTATCGTCTACCCAACTGACCGGCTGTGTTGATTTCACTGATGCTGCTTTGTTGTTGGAGCCAAGGGCAGTACCACGGCAGCTGGTGATTCTCCTCACTCTGATTATTGATGCAGGAGGTCCCTCTGTATCTCCGACACACAATGCAGGATTCTTCTGCATGGTTTCCTGGTCTTATGCTTTCTATTGTTGAGGCTTCTTGAAAGTAACAGTTCTTTGTTGAAAAGGTCAAGAGAACTTCCCGCCTTGCGATCCCCTTCTGTTTTGACGTCTTTCTCCTCATGTTAAACTGCCATCTTGGAACTGCTATTTCCTTGTTTACTTTGCCACGCTCAAAGTGTGCTCTCATGTTCCATCTTTTATTCGTGTGGGGAAGTGTAATGGAAGTCAGGTGTGTGTGATGGTCAGTAACTGCCCAACCTTGCCTGACCATTGTATTGGGACACGTCAGGTACACAGCTTGTAGCGAGCTGTCTGTGAGAAAGTGTTTGTGTTATAAAAGGGGGCGGGGGTTGAGTTCCTAAATATCAGGTGTTACAGGGAAGGGGATACCGTGTGTCCACATCCAGTGTCCCACTCCCCAAAGACGCCTCACCCAGGGGATCCTCCCTCACAGGTCCACCCTGGGAACTGGATCCAAAAGCGATGGCCGTGGCCTGGCCACCTGGATGACAGATCCTCAGAAACTAGTGGGTGAGACACCTTCTGGTTTCTCACAGCACACACCCAATGATGACTTCTGGAGTCAGCATCTAGCCTTTCCAATGCCAATGGTTAACCCCCATTAAACATCTGTACTGAGTCCCCAATGAATGCCACAGCCTCACAACTTTCTCTACTGTGTTTCAGGAGGTGCTCTCTTTCCCCTCGCCTGTTACTATGCTGCATGAAGTCTGTGAATATACTTGCTGTTTAACAGGGTAAAGCGGTTGGATCTAGAAGATCCCTCTACAGCATTATATATCATTAGCCGGTCAAGTGGCACAGCGAGTAGAGCGCTCGCTTTGGCATCCGTGCAGGGCCTGCTGACGCAGGTTCTAATCCCGGCGGGGCCAAACGCAGCCTTTCATCCTTCCGAGGTCGATAAATGAGTACCACACACCGTGGGTAATAATAAGCAGTGCTCAGATGCCTGGGGGTGTGTAGTGCTATATAAATACCTAATTATTATTATTATTATTATGGATCCATCTTGCCAATCTCCCTGTGCTTCATTCACAGAGCTCTAGACTCTACAGATCCTTTTCTAGATCCCTCTTGTGCCTCTGATACACTAACTGGGTTTGTAACAAGAGTGACATATTACTGTCACAACGATTGTGGTGCCCTAACTACACTGCCCTCCCTCTATCACAATATGCAGGGAACCCTGCTGCTGCAGGAGGACAGGTGAGAAAACTGTTTCATACACTATAAAGATGCAGGGCTAGAATGCGTAACTGCCCATGCGTAAACATTCTACCACACCCCAGAGATTTCCTCTCTTCCTAATTGTGGGGCCTAAGGAGCCAGCCTTTGGTTCAATTGGTTTTTACATACAAGTCTATTGCGTTGACGCTGGCGTGTTCAAGAGGGGATGGTACAGCAGGAGCTGTATCAGAATATCTGAAACAAAATGATGGCAGAACATCATACTCTTAGGTCCTGCCCTCTCCCTCCTACCCAAATATGCCTCATTATGAGATTGCCAGTATCCTGGTGGTAATTCCACCAGGTTACTGACAACCTGTAACATTTTGACCGGCACTCGATCCGGCTGAATTACCGATCAGATTACGAGTGCCCCAGGTAAGGAAACAAAGGAATGGTCTGAAGCCTGAGATGCACCGTCACTAGTGACAGCACCTTAGAGAATACTAGCAGGATCTCTAACTAGTCCCCCAGGTAAGGAAACAAAGGACTGGTCTGAAGCCTGAGATGCACCGTCACTAGTGACAGCACCTTAGAGAATACTAGCAGGATATCTGACTAGTCCCCCAAAGTAAGGAAACAAAGGAATTGCCTGAAGCCTGAGATGCACCGTCACTAGTGACAGCACCTTAGAGAATACTAGCAGGATATCTGACTAGTCCCCCAAAGTAAGGAAACAAAGGAATTGCCTGAAGCCTGAGATGCACCGTCACTAGTGACAGCACCTTAGAGAATACTAGCAGGATCTCTAACTAGTCCCCCAGGTAAGGAAACAAAGGAATTGCCTGAAGCCTGAGATGCACCATCACTAGTGACAGCACCTTAGAGAATACTAGAGGGGTCTCTAACTAGTCCCCCAGGTAAGGAAACAAAGGAATTGCCTGAAGCCTGAGATGCACCGTCACTAGTGACAGCACCTTAGAGAATTCTAGCAGGATCTCTAACTAGTCCCCCAGGTAAGGAAACAAAGGAATGGTCTGAAGCCTGAGATGCACCGTCCCTAGTGACAGCACCTTAGAGAATTCTAGCAGGATCTCTAACTAGTCCCCCAGGTAAGGAAACAAAGGACTGGTCTGAAGCCTGAGATGCACCGTCACTAGTGACAGCACCTTAGAGAATACTAGCAGGATCTCTAACTAGTCCCCCAAGTAAGGAAACAAAGGAATTGCCTGAAGCCTGAGATGCACCATCACTAGTGACAGCACCTTAGAGAATACTAGAGGGGTCTCTAACTAGTCCCCCAGGTAAGGGAACAAAGGAATGGTCTGAAGCCTGAGATGCACCGTCACTAGTGACAGCACCTTAGAGAATACTAGCAGGATCTCTAACTAGTCCCCCAGGTAAGGAAACAAAGGAATTACCTGAAGCTTTAGATGCACCGTCACTAGTGACAGCACCTTAGAGAATTCTAGCAGGATCTCTAACTAGTCCCCCAGGTAAGGAAACAAATGAATTGCCTGATGCCTGAGATGCACCGTCACTAGTGACAGCACCTTAGAGAATACTAGAGGGGTCTCTAACTAGTCCCCCAGGTAAGGAAACAAAGGAATGGTCTGAAGCCTGAGATGCACCGTCACTAGTGACAGCACCTTAGAGAATACAAGCAGGATATCTGACTAGTCCCCCAAAGTAAGGAAACAAAGGAATTGCCTGAAGCCTGAGATGCACCGTCACTAGTGACAGCACCTTAGAGAATACTAGCAGGATCTCTAACTAGTCCCCCAGGTAAGGAAACAAAGGAATTGCCTGAAGCCTGAGATGCACCATCACTAGTGACAGCACCTTAGAGAATACTAGAGGGGTCTCTAACTAGTTCCCCAGGTAAGGAAACAAAGGAATTGCCTGAAGCCTGAGATGCACCGTCACTAGTGACAGCACCTTAGAGAATACTAGAGGGGTCTCTAACTAGTCCCCCCGGTAAGGGAACAAAGGAATGGTCTGAAGCCTGAGATGCACCGTCACTAGTGGCAGCACCTTAGAGAATACTAGAGGGGTCTCTAACTAGTCCCCCAGGTAAGGAAACAAAGGAATTACCTGAAGCTTTAGATGCACCGTCACTAGTGACAGCACCTTAGAGAATTCTAGCAGGATCTCTAACTAGTCCCCCAGGTAATGAAACAAAGGAATTGCCTAAAGCCTGAGATGCACCGTCACTAGTGACAGCACCTTAGAGAATACTAGAGGGGTCTCTAACTAGTCCCCCAGGTAAGGAAACAAAGGAATGGTCTGAAGCCTGAGATGCACCGTCACTAGTGACAGCACCTTAGAGAATACTAGAGGGGTCTCTAACTAGTCCCCCAGGTAAGGAAACAAAGGAATTGCCTGAAGCCTGAGATGCACCGTCACTAGTGACAGCACCTTAGAGAATTCTAGCAGGATCTCTAACTAGTCCCCCAGGTAAGGAAACAAAGGAATTGCCTGAAGCCTGAGATGCACCGTCCCTAGTGACAGCACCTTACAGAATACTAGAGGGGTCTCTAACTAGTCCCCTAGGTAAGGAAACAAAGGAATTACCTGAAACCTGAGATGCACCGTCACTAGTGACAGCACCTTAGAGAATACTAGTGGGGTCTTTAACTAGTCACCCAGGTAAGGGAACAAAGGAATTACCTGAAGCCTGAGATGCACCGTCACTAGTGACAGCACCTTAGAGAATTCTAGCAGGATCTCTAACTAGTCCCCCAGGTAAGGAAACAAAGGAATGGTCTGAAGCCTGAGATGCACCATCACTAAAGACAGCACCTTAGAGAATACTAGAGGGGTCTCTATCTAGTCCCCCAGGTAAGGAAACAAAGGAATTGCCTGAAGCCTGAGATGCACCATCACTAGTGACAGCACCTTAGAGAATACTGGCAGGATCTCTAATTAGTGCCCCAGGTAAGGGACCAAAGGAATGGTCTGAAGCCTGAGTTGCACCGTCACTAGTGACAGCACCTTAGAGAATACAAGAGGCGTCTCTAACTAGTCCCCCAGGTAAGGGACCAAAGGAATGGTCTGAAGCCTGAGATGCACCGTCACTAGTGACAGCACCTTATAGAATACTAGCAGGATCTCTAACTAGTGCCCCAGGTAAAGGAAACAAAGGAATGGTCTGAAGCCTGAGATGCACCGTCACTAGTGACAGCACCTTAGAGAATACTAGCAGGATCTCTAACTAGTGCCCCAGGTAAGAAAACAAAGGAATGGTCTGAAGCCTGAGATGCACCGTCACTAGTGACAGCACCTTAGAGAATACTACAGGGATCTCTAACTATTCCCTCAGGTAAGGAAACAAAGGAATTGCCTGAAGCCTGAGATGCACCGTCACTAGTGACAGCACCTTAGAGAATACTAGAGGGGTCTCTAACTAGACCCCAGGTAAGGAAACAAAGGAATTGCCTGAAGCCTGAGATGCACCGTCACTAGTGACAGCACCTTAGAGAATACTAGAGGGGTGTCTAACTAGTCCCCCAGGTAAGGGAACAAAGGAATGGTCTGAAGCCTGAGATGCACCGTCACTAGTGACAGCACCTTAGAGAATACTAGCAGGATCTCTAACTAGTCCCCCAGGTAAGGAAACAAAGGAATTGCCTGAAGCCTGAGATGCACCGTTACTAGTGACAACACCTTAGAGAATTCTAGCAGGATCTCTAACTAGTCCCCCAGGTAAGGAAACAAAGGAATTGCCTGAAGCCTGAGATGCACCGTCACTAGTGACAGCACCTTAGAGAAAACTAGAGGGGTCTCTAACTAGTCCCCCAGGTAAGGAAACAAAGGAATTGCCTGAAGCCTGAGATGCACCGTCACTAGTGACAGCACCTTAGAGAATACTAGAGGGGTCTCTAACTAGTCCCCCAGGTAAGGAAACAAAGGAATTGCCTGAAGCCTGAGATGCACCGTCACTAGTGACAGCACCTTAGAGAATACTAGCAGGATCTCTAACTAGTCCCCCAGGTAAGGAAACAAAGGAATTGCCTGAAGCCTGAGATGCACCGTCACTAGTGACAGCACCTTAGAGAATACTAGCAGGATCTCTAACTAGTGCCCCAGGTAAGGGAACAAAGGAATGGTCTGAAGCCTGAGATGCACCGTCACTAGTGACAGCACCTTAGAGAATACTAGAGGGATCTCTAACTAGTCCCCCAGGTAAGGAAACAAAGGAATTGCCTGAAGTCTGAGATGCACCGTCACTAGTGACAGCACCTTAGAGAATACTAGCAGGATCTCTAACTAGTGCCCCAGGTAAGGGAACAAAGGAATGGTCTGAAGCCTGAGATGCACCGTCACTAGTGACAGTGCTTGGAGAATACTAGAGGGATCTCTAACTAGTCCCCCAGGTAAGGAAACAAAGAAATGGTCTGAAGCCTGAGATGCACCGTCACTAGTGACAGCACCTTAGAGAATACTAGAGGGGTCTCTAACTAGTCCCCCAGGTAAGGAAACAAAGGAATGGTCTGAAGCCTGAGATGCACCGTCACTAGTGACAGCACCTTAGAGAATACTGGCAGGATCTCTAACTAGTCCCCCAGGTAAAGAAACAAAGGAATGGTCTGAAGCCTGAGATGCACCGTCACTAGTGACAGCACCTTAGAGAATACTAGAGGGGTCTCTAACTAGTCCCCCAGGTAAGGAAACAAAGGAATTGCCTGAAGCCTGAGCTGCACCGTCACTAGGTACAGCGGCTTAGAGAATACTAGTGGGGTCTTTAACTAGTCCCCCAGGTAAGGAAACAAAGGAATTGCCTGAAGCCTGAGATGCACCGTCACTAGTGACAGCACCTTAGAGAATTCTAGCGGGATCTCTAACTAGTCCCTCAGGTAAGGAAACAAAGGAATTGCCTGAAGCCTGAGATGCACCGTCACTAGTGACAGCACCTTAGAGAATACTGGCAGGATCTCTAACTAGTTCCCCAGGTAATGGAACAAATCAATGGTCTGAAGCCTGTGATGCACCGTCACTAGTGACAGCACCTTAGAGAATACTAGCAGGATCTCTAACTAGTGCCCCAGGTAAGGGAACAAAGGAATGGTCTGAAGCCTGAGATGCACCGTCACTAGTGACAGCACCTTAGAGAATACTAGAGGGATCTCTAACTAGTCCCCCATGTAAGGAAACAAAGGAATTGCCTGAAGCCTGAGATGCACCGTCACTAGTGACAGCACCTTAGAGAATACTAGCAGGATCTCTAACTAGTGCCCCAGGTAAGGGAACAAAGGAATGGTCTGAAGCCTGAGATGAACCGTCACTAGTGACAGTGCTTGGAGAATACTAGAGGGATCTCTAACTAGTCCCCCAGGTAAGGAAACAAAGGAATGGTCTGAAGCCTGAGATGCACCGTCACTAGTGACAGCACCTTAGAGAATACTAGAGGGGTCTCTAACTAGTCCCCCAGGTAAGGAAACAAAGGAATGGTCTGAAGCCTTAGATGCACCGTCACTAGTGACAGCACCTTAGAGAATACTAGAGGGGTCTCTAACTAGTCCCCCAGGTAAGGAAACAAAGGAATGGTCTGAAGCCTGAGATGCACCGTCACTAGTGACAGCACCTTAGAGAATACTAGCAGGATCTCTAACTAGTCCCCCAGGTAAAGAAACAAAGGAATTGCCTGAAGCCTGAGATGCACCGTCACTAGTGACAGCACCTTAGAGAATACTAGAGGGGTCTCTAACTAGTCCCCCAGGTAAGGAAACAAAGGAATTGCCTGAAGCCTGAGATGCACCGTCACTAGTGACAGCACCTTAGAGAATTCTAGCGGGATCTCTAACTAGTCCCCCAGGTAAGGAAACAAAGGAATGGTCTGAAGCCTGAGATGCACCGTCACTAGTGACAGCACCTTAGAGAATACTAGAGGGGTCTCTAACTAGTCCCCCAGGTAAGGAAACAAAGGAATTGCCTGAAGCCTGAGATGCATCATCACTAGTGACAGCACCTTAGAGAATACTGGCAGGATCTCTAATTAGTACTCCAGGTAAGGGACCAAAGGAATGGTCTGAAGCCTGAGATGCACCGTCACTAGTGACAGCACCTTAGAGAATACTAGAGGGGTCTCTAACTAGTCCCCCAGGTAAGGAAACAAAGGAATTGCCTGAAGCCTGAGATGCACCGTCACTAGTGACAGCACCTTAGAGAATACTAGCAGGATCTCTAACTAGTCCCCCAGGTAAGGGACCAAAGGAATGGTCTGAAGCCTGAGATGCACCGTCACTAGTGACAGCACCTTAGAGAATACTAGCAGGATCTCTAACTAGTGCCCCAGGTAAGGGACCAAAGGAATGGTCTGAAGCCTGAGATGCACCGTCACTAGTGACAGCACCTTAGAGAGTACTAGCAGAATATCTAACTAGTGCCCCAGGTAAGGGACCAAAGGAATGGTCTGAAGCCTGAGATGCACCGTCACTAGTGACAGCACCTTAGAGAATATTAGCAGGATCTCTAACTAGTGCCCCAGGTAAGGAAACAAAGGAATTGTCTGAAGCCTGAGATGCACCGTCACTAGTGACAGCACCTTAGAGAATACTAGAGGGGTTTCTAACTAGTCCCCAAGGTAAGGAAACAAAGGAATTGCCTGAAGACTGAGATGCACCGTCACTAGTGACAGCACCTTAGAGAATACTAGCAGGATCTCCAACTAGTCCCCCAGGTAAGGAAACAAAGGAATTGCCTGAAGGCTGAGCTGCACCGTCACTAGTGACAGCACCTTAGAGAATACTAGCAGGATCTCTAACTAGTCCCCCAGGTAAGGGAACAAAGGAATTGCCTGAAGCCTGAGATGCACCGTCACTAGTGACAGCACCTTAGAGAATACTAGCAGGATCTCTAACTAGTCCCCCAGGTAAGGAAACAAAGGAATGGTCTGAAGCCTGAGATGCACCGTCACTAGTGACAGCACCTTAGAGAATACTAGCAGGATCTCTAACTAGTGCCCCAGGTAAGGGACCAAAGGAATGGTCTGAAGCCTGAGATGCACCGTCACTAGTGACAGCACCTTAGAGAATACTAGCAGGATCTCTAACTAGTGCCCCAGGTAAGGGACCAAAGGAATGGTCTGAAGCCTGAGATGCACTGTCACTAGTGACAGCACCTTAGAGAATACTAGCAGGATCTCTAACTAGTCCCCCAGGTAAGGGAACAAAGGAATTGCCTGAAGCCTGAGATGCACCGTCACTAGTGACAGCACCTTAGAGAATATTAGCAGGATCTCTAACTAGTGCCCCAGGTAATGGAACAAATCAATGGTCTGAAGCCTGAGATGCACCGTCACTAGTGACAGCACCTTATAGAATACTAGCAGGATCTCTAACTAGTGCCCCAGGTAAGGGAACAAAGGAATGGTCTGAAGCCTGAGATGCACCGTCACTAGTGACAGCACCTTAGAGAATACTAGAGGGATCTCTAACTAGTCCCCCAGGTAAGGAAACAAAGGAATTGCCTGAAGCCTGAGATGCACCGTCACTAGTGACAGCACCTTAGAGAATACTAGCAGGATCTCTAACTAGTGCCCCAGGTAAGGCAACAAAGGAATGGTCTGAAGCCTGAGATGCACCGTCACTAGTGACAGTGCTTGGAGAATAATAGAGGGATCTCTAACTGGTCCCCCAGGTAAGGAAACAAAGTAATTTCCTGAAGCCTGAGATGCACCGTCACTAGTGACAGCAGCTTAGAGAATACTAGTGGGGTCTTTAACTAGTCACCCAGGTAAGGAAACAAAGGAATTGCCTGAAGCCTGAGATGCACCGTCACTAGTGACAGCACCTTAGAGAATACTATCAGGATCTCTAACTAGTGCCCCAGGTAATGGAACAAATCAATGGTCTGAACCTGAGATGCACCGTCACTTGTGACAGCACCTTAGAGAATACTAGCAGGATCTCTAACTAGTGCCCCAGGTAAGGGAACAAAGGAATGGTCTGAAGCCTGAGATGCACCGTCACTAGTGACAGCACCTTAGAGAATACTAGAGGGGTCTCTAACTAGTCCCCCAGGTAAGGAAACAAAGGAATTGCCTGAAGCCTGAGATGCACCGTCACTAGTGACAGCACCTTAGAGAATTCTAGCAGGATCTATAACTAGTCCCCCAGGTAAGGAAACAAAGGAATGGTCTGAAGCCTGAGATGCACCGTCACTAGTGACAGCACCTTAGAGAATACTAGAGGGGTCTCTAACTAGTCCCCAAGGTAAGGAAACAAAGGAATTGCCTGAAGCCTGAGATGCACCGTCACTAGTAACAGCACCTTAGAGAATACTGGCAGGATCTCTAACTAGTGCCCCAGGTAAGGGAACAAAGGAATGGTCTGAAGCCTGAGATGCACCGTCACTAGTGACAGCACCTTAGAGAATACTAGCAGGATCTGTAACTAGTCCCCCAGGTAAGGAAACAAAGGAATTGCCTGAAGCCTGAGATGCACCGTTACTAGTGTCAGCACCTTAGAGAATTCTAGCAGGATCTCTAACTAGTCCCCCAGGTAAGGAAAGAAAGGAATTGCCTGAAGCCTGAGATGCACCGTCACTAGTGACAGCACCTTAGAGAATACTAGAGGGGTCTCTAACTAGTCCCCCAGGTAAGGAAACAAAGGAATTGCCTGAAGCCTGAGATGCACCGTCACTAGTGACAGCACCTTAGAGAATACTAGAGAGGTCTCTAACTAGTCCCCCAGGTAAGGAAACAAAGGAATTGCCTGAAGCCTGAGATGCACCATCACTAGTGACAGCACCTTAGAGAATACTATCAGGATCTCTAACTAGTACCCCAGGTAATGGAACAAAAGAATTGCCTGAAGCCTGAGATGCACCGTCACTAGTGACAGCAGCTTAGAGAATACTAGTGGGGTCTTTAACTAGTCACCCACGTAAGGAAACAAAGGAATTGCCTGAAGCCTGAGATGCACCGTCACTAGTGACAGCACCTTAGAGAATACTATCAGGATCTCTAACTAGTGCCCCAGGTAATGGAACAGATCAATGGTCTGAACCTGAGATGCACCGTCACTTGTGACAGCACCTTAGAGAATACTAGCAGGATCTCTAACTAGTGCCCCAGGTAAGGGAACAAAGGAATGGTCTGAAGCCTGAGATGCACCGTCACTAGTGACAGCACCTTAGAGAATACTAACAGGATCTCTAACTAGTGCCCCAGGTAAGGGAACAAAGGAATGGTCTGAAGCCTGAGATGCACAGTCACTAGTGACAGCACCTTAGAGAATACTAGCAGGATCTCTAACTAGTGCCCCAGGTAAGGAAACAAAGGAATGGTCTGAAGCCTGAGATGCACCGTCACTAGTGACAGCACCTTAGAGAATACTAGCAGGATCTCTAACTAGTCCCCCAGGTAAGGAAACAAAGTAATTTCCTGAAGCCTGAGATGCACCGTCACTAGTGACAGCAGCTTAGAGAATACTAGTGGGGTCTTTAACTAGTCACCCAGGTAAGGAAACAAAGCAATGGTCTGAAGCCTGAGATGCACCGTCACTAGTGACAGCACCTTAGAGAATTTTACCAGGATCTCTAACTAGTCCCCCAGGTAAGGAAACAAAGGAATGGTCTGAAGCCTGAGATGCACCGTCACTAGTGACAGCACCTTAGAGAATACTAGAGGGGTCTCTAACTAGTCCCCCAGGTAAGGAAACAAAGGAATTGCCTGAAGCCTGAGATGCACCGTCACTAGTGACAGCACCTTAGAGAATACTAGCAGGATCTCTAACTAGTGCCCCAGGTAAGGGACCAAAGGAATGGTCTAAAGACTGAGATGCACCGTCATTACTGACAGCACCTTAGAGAATACTAGAGGGGTCTCTAACTAGTCCCCCAGGTAAGGAAACAAAGGAATGGTCTGAAGCCTGAGATGCACCATCACTAGTGACAGCACCTTAGAGAATACTAGAGGGGTCTCTAACTAGTGCCCCAGGTAAGGGACCAAGGGAATGGTCTGACGCCTGAGATGCACCGTCACTAGTGACAGCACCTTAGAGAATACTAGAGGGGTCTCTAACTAGTCCCCCAGGTAAGGAAACAAAGGAATTGCCTGAAGCCTGAGATGCACCGTCACTAGTGACAGCACCTTAGAGAATACTAGCAGGATCTCTAACTAGTCCCCCAGGTAAGGAAACAAAGGAATTGCCTGAAGCCTGAGATGCACCGTCACTAGTGACAGCACCTTAGAGAATACTAGAGGGGTCTCTAACTAGTCCCCCAGGTAAGGAAAGAAAGGAATTGCCTGAAGCCTGAGATGCACCGTCACTAGTGACAGCACCTTAGAGAATTCTAGCAGGATCTCTAACTAGTCCCCCAGGTAAGGAAACAAAGGAATGGTCTGAAGCCTGAGATGCACCGTCACTAGTGACAGCACCTTAGAAAATACTAGAGGGGTCCCTAACTAGTCCCCCAGGTAAGGAAACAAAGGAATTGCCTGAAGCCTGAGATGCACCATCATTAGTGACAGCACCTTAGAGAATACTAGCAGGATCTCTGACTAGTGCCCCAGGTAAGGTACCAAAGGAATGGTCTGAAGCCTGAGATGCACCATCACTAGTGACAGCACCTTAGAGAATACTAGCAGGATCTCTAACTAGTGCCCCAGGTAAGGGACCAAAGGAATGGTCTGAAGTCTGAGATGCACCGTCACTAGTGACAGCACCTTAGAGAATACTAGCAGGATCTCTAACTAGTGCCCCAGGTAAGGAAACAAAGGAATGGTCTGAAGCCTGAGATGCACCGTCACTCGTGACAGCACCTTAGAGAATACTAGAGGGGTCTCTAACTAGTCCCCCAGGTAAGGAAACAAGGGAATTCCCTGAAGCCTGAGATGCACCGTCACTAGTGACAGCACCTTAGAGAATACTAGCAGGATCTCTAACTAGTGCCCCAGGTAAGGGAACAAAGGAATGGTCTGAAGGCTGAGATGCACCGTCACTAGTGACAGCACCTTAGAGAATACTAGCAGGATCTGTAACTAGTCCCCCAGGTAAGGAAACAAAGGAATTGCCTGAAGCCTGAGATGCACCGTTACTAGTGGCAGCACCTTAGAGAATTCTAGCAGGATCTCTAACTAGTCCCCCAGGTAAGGAAAGAAAGGAATTGCCTGAAGCCTGAGATGCACCGTCACTAGTGACAGCACCTTAGAGAATACTAGAGGGGTCTCTAACTAGTCCCCCCGGTAAGGAAACAAAGGAATTGCCTGAAGCCTGAGCTGCACCGTCACTAGTGACAGCACCTTAGAGAATACTAGAGAGGTCTCTAACTAGTCCCCCAGGTAAGGAAACAAAGGAATTGCCTGAAGCCTGAGATGCACCATCACTAGTGACAGCACCTTAGAGAATACTATCAGGATCTCTAACTAGTACCGCAAGGAAATGGAACAAAAGAATTGCCTGAAGCCTGAGATGCACCGTCACTAGTGACAGCAGCTTAGAGAATACTAGTGGGGTCTTTAACTAGTCACCCACGTAAGGAAACAAAGGAATTGCCTGAAGCCTGAGATGCACCGTCACTAGTGACAGCACCTTAGAGAATACTATCAGGATCTCTAACTAGTGCCCCAGGTAATGGAACAGATCAATGGTCTGAACCTGAGATGCACCGTCACTTGTGACAGCATCTTAGAGAATACTTGCAGGATCTCTAACTAGTGCCCCAGGTAAGGGAACAAAGGAATGGTCTGAAGCCTGAGATGCACCGTCACTAGTGACAGCACCTTAGAGAATACTAACAGGATCTCTAACTAGTGCCCCAGGTAAGGGAACAAAGGAATGGTCTGAAGCCTGAGATGCACAGTCACTAGTGACAGCACCTTAGAGAATACTAGCAGGATCTCTAACTAGTGCCCCAGGTAAGGAAACAAAGGAATGGTCTGAAGCCTGAGATGCACCGTCACTAGTGACAGCACCTTAGAGAATACTAGCAGGATCTCTAACTAGTCCCCCAGGTAAGGAAACAAAGTAATTTCCTGAAGCCTGAGATGCACCGTCACTAGTGACAGCAGCTTAGAGAATACTAGTGGGGTCTTTAACTAGTCACCCAGGTAAGGAAACAAAGCAATGGTCTGAAGCCTGAGATGCACCGTCACTAGTGACAGCACCTTAGAGAATTTTACCAGGATCTCTAACTAGTCCTCCAGGTAAGGAAACAAAGGAATGGTCTGAAGCCTGAGATGCACCGTCACTAGTGACAGCACCTTAGAGAATACTAGAGGGGTCTCTAACTAGTCCCCCAGGTAAGGAAACAAAGGAATTGCCTGAAGCCTGAGATGCACCGTCACTAGTGACAGCACCTTAGAGAATACTAGCAGGATCTCTAACTAGTGCCCCAGGTAAGGGACCAGAGGAATGGTCTAAAGACTGAGATGCACCGTCACTACTGACAGCACCTTAGAGAATACTAGAGGGGTCTCTAACTAGTCCCCCAGGTAAGGAAACAAAGGAATTGCCTGAAGCCTGAGATGCACCGTCACTAGTGACAGCACCTTAGAGAATACTAGCAGGATCTCTAACTAGTCCCCCAGGTAACGAAACAAAGGAATTGCCTGAAGAATGAGATGCACCGTCACTAGTGACAGCACCTTAGAGAATACTAGAGGGGTCTCTAACTAGTCCCCCAGGTAAGGAAACAAAGGAATTGCCTGAAACCTGAGATGCACCGTCACTAGTGACAGCACCTTAGAGAATTCTAGCAGGATCTATAACTAGTCCCCCAGGTAAGGAAACAAAGGAATGGTCTGAAGCCTGAGATGCACCATCACTAGTGACAGCACCTTAGAGAATACTAGAGGGGTCTCTAACTAGTCCCCCAGGTAAGGAAAGAAAGGAATTGCCTGAAGCCTGAGATGCACCGTCACTAGTGACAGCACCTTAGAGAATTCTAGCAGGATCTCTAACTAGTCCCCCAGGTAAGGAAACAAAGGAATGGTCTGAAGCCTGAGATGCACCGTCACTAGTGACAGCACCTTAGAAAATACTAGCAGGATCTCTGACTAGTGCCCCAGGTAAGGTACCAAGGGAATGGTCTGACGCCTGAGATGCACCGTCACTAGTGACAGCACCTTAGAGAATACTAGAGGGGTCTCTAACTAGTCCCCCAGGTAAGGAAACAAAGGAATTGCCTGAAGCCTGAGATGCACCGTCACTAGTGACAGCACCTTAGAGAATACTAGCAGGATCTCTAACTAGTCCCCCAGGTAAGGAAACAAAGGAATTGCCTGAAGCCTGAGATGCACCGTCACTAGTGACAGCACCTTAGAGAATACTAGAGGGGTCTCTAACTAGTCCCCCAGGTAAGGAAACAAAGGAATTGCCTGAAGCCTGAGATGCACCGTCACTAGTGACAGCACCTTAGAGAATTCTAGCAGGATCTCTAACTAGTCCCCCAGGTAAGGAAACAAAGGAATGGTCTGAAGCCTGAGATGCACCGTCACTAGTGACAGCACCTTAGAAAATACTAGCAGGATCTCTGACTAGTGCCCCAGGTAAGGTACCAAAGGAATGGTCTGAAGCCTGAGATGCACCGTCACTAGTGACAGCACCTTAGAGAATACTAGCAGGATCTCTAACTAGTGCCCCAGGTAAGGGACCAAAGGAATGGTCTGAAGCCTGAGATGCACCGTCACTAGTGACAGCACCTTAGAGAATACTAGCAGGATCTCTAACTAGTGCCCCAGGTAAGGAAACAAAAGGAATGGTCTGAAGCCTGAGATGCACCGTCACTCGTGACAGCACCTTAGAGAATACTAGAGGGGTCTTTAACTAGTCCCCCAGGTAAGGAAACAAGGGAATTCCCTGAAGCCTGAGATGCACCGTCACTAGTGACAGCACCTTAGAGAATACTAGCAGGATCTCTAACTAGTCCCCCAGGTAAGGAAACAAAGGAATTGCCTGAAGCCTGAGATTCACCGTCACTAGTGACAGCACCTTAGAGAATACTAGCAGGATCTCTAACTAGTCCCCCAGGTAAGGGAACAAAGGAATTGCCTGAAGCCTGAGATGCACCGTCACTAGTGACAGCACCTTAGAGAATACTAGCAGGATCTCTAACTAGTGCCCCAGGTAAGGAAACAAAGGAATTGCCTGAAGCCTGAGATGCACCGTCACTAGTGACAGCACCTTAGAGAATACTAGCAGGATCTCTAACTAGTGCCCCAGGTAAGGGAACAAAGGAATGGTCTGAAGCCTGAGATGCACCGTCACTAGTGACAGCACCTTAGAGAATACTAGCGGGATCTCTAACTAGTGCCCCAGGTAAGGGAACAAAGGAATGGTCTGAAGCCTGAGATGCACCGTCACTAGTGACAGCACCTTAGAGACTACTAGAGGGATCTCTAACTATTCCCTCAGGTAAGGAAACAAAGGAATTGCCTGAAGCCTGTGATGCACCGTCACTAGTGACAGCACCTTAGAGAATACTAGCAGGATCTCTAACTAGTCCTCCAGGTAAGGGAACAAAGGAATGGTCTGAAACCTGAGATGCACCGTCCCTTGTGACAGCACCTTAGAGAATACTAGAGGGGTGTCTAACTAGTCCCCCAGGTAAGGGAACAAAGGAATTGCCTGAAGCCTGAGATGCACCGTCACTAGTGACAGCACCTTCGAGAATACTAGAGGGGTCTCTAACTAGTCCCCCAGGTAAGGAAACAAAGGAATTGCCTGAAGCCTGAGATGCACCGTCACTAGTGACAGCACCTTAGAGAATACTAGCAGGATCTCTAACTAGTCCCCAAGGTAAGGAAACAAAGGAATTTTCTGAAGCCTGAGATGCACTGTTACTAGTGACAGCAGCTTAGAGAATACTAGAGGGGTCTTTAACTAGTCACCCAGGTAAGGAAACAAAGGAATTGCCTGAAGCCTGAGATGCACCGTCACTACTGACAGCACCTTAGAGAATACTAGCAGGATCTCTAACTAGTGCCCCAGGTAAGGGAACAAAGGAATGGTCTGAAGCCTGAGATGCACCGTCACTAGTGACAGTGTTTGGAGAATACTAGAGGGGTCTCTAACTAGTCCCCCAGGTAAGGAAACAAAGGAATGGTCTGAAGCCTGAGATGCACCGTCACTAGTGACAGCACCTTAGAGAATACTAGAGGGGTCTCTAACTAGTCCCCCAGGTAAGGAAACAAAGGAATGGTCTGAAGCCTGAGATGCACCGTCACTAGTGACAGCAGCTTAGAGAATACTAGTGGGGTCTCTAACTAGTCCCCCAGGTAAGGAAACAAAGGAATGGTCTGAAGCCTGAGATGCACCATCACTAGTGACAGCACCTTAGAGAATTCTAGCAGGATCTCTAACTAGTCCCCCAGGTAAGGAAACAAAGGAATGGTCTGAAGCCTGAGATGCACCGTCACTAGTGACAGCACCTTAGAGAATACTAGAGGGGTCTCTAACTAGTCCCCCAGGTAAGGAAACAAAGGAATTGCCTGAAGCCTGAGATGCACCGACACTAGAGACAGCACCTTAGAGAATTCTAGCAGGATCTCTAACTAGTCCCCCAGGTAAGGAAACAAAGGAATTGCCTGAAGCCTGAGATACACCGACACTAGTGACAGCACCTTAGAGAATACTAGAGGGGTCTCTAACTAGTCCCCCAGGTAAGGAAACAAAGGAATTGCCTGAAGCCTGATATGCACTGTCACTAGTGACAGCACCTTAGAGAATACTAGCAGGATCTCTAACTAGTCCCCCAGGTAAAGAAACAAAGGAATTGCCTGAAGCCTGAGATGCACCTTCACTAGTGACAGCACCTTAAAGAATACTAGAGGGGTCTCCAACTAGTCCCCCTGGTAAGGAAACAAAGGAATTGCCTGAAGCCTGAGATGCACCGTCACTAGTGACAGCACCTTAGAGAATTCTAGCAGGATCTCTAACTAGTCCCCCAGGTAAGGAAACAAAGGAATGGTCTGAAGCCTGAGATGCACCGTCACTAGTGACAGCACCTTAGAGAATACTGGCAGGATCTCTAACTAGTGCCCCAGGTAAGGGACCAAGGGAATGGTCTGAAGCCTGAGATGCACCGTCACTAGTGACAGCACCTTAGAGAATACTAGAGGGGTCTCTAACTAGTCCTCCAGGTAAGGAAAGAAAGGAATTGCCTGAAGCCTGAGATGCACCGTCACTAGTGACAGCACCTTAGAGAAAACTAGCAGGATCTCTAACTAGTCCCCCAGGTAAGGAAACAATGGAATTGCCTGAAGCCTGAGATGCACCGTCACTAGTGACAGCTCCTTAGAGAATACTAGCAGGATCTCTAACTAGTGCCCCAGGTAAGGGACCAAAGGAATTCCCTGAAGCCTGAGATGCACCGTCACTAGTGACAGCACCTTAGAGAATACTAGCAGGATCTCAAACTAGTGCCCCAGGTAAGGGACCAAAGGAATGGTCTGAAGCCTGAGATGCACCGTCACTAGTGACAGCATCTTAGAGAATACTAGCAGGATCTCTAACTAGTGCCCCAGGTAAGGGACCAAAGGAATGGTCTGAAGCCTGAGATGCACCGTCACTAGTGACAGCACCTTAGAGAATACTAGCAGGATCTCTAACTAGTGCCCCAGGTAAGGAAACAAAGGAATGGTCTGAAGCCTGAGATGCACCGTCACTAGTGACAGCACCTTAGAGAATACTAGAGGGGTCTCTAACTAGTCCCACAGGTAAGGAAACAAAGGAATTGCCTGAAGCCTGAGATGCACCGTCACTAGTGACAGCACCTTAGAGAATATTAGCAGGATCTCTAACTAGTCCCCCAGGTAAGGAAACAAAGGAATTGCCTGAAGCCTGCGATGCACCGTCACTAGTGACAGCACCTTAGAGAATACTAGCAGGATCTCTAACTAGTCCCCCAGGTAAGGGAACAAAGGAATTGCCTGAAGCCTGAGATGCACCGTCACTAGTGACAGCACCTTAGAGAATACTAGCAGGATCTCTAACAAGTGCCCCAGGTAAGGAAACAAAGGAATTTCCTGAAGCCTGAGATGCACCGTCACTAGTGACAGCACCTTAGAGAATACTAGCAGGATCTCTAACTAGTGCCCCAGGTAAGGGAACAAAGGAATGGTCTGAAGCCTGAGATGCACCGTCACTAGTGACAGCACCTTAGAGAATAGTAGCGGGATCTCTAACTAGTGCCCGAGGTAAGGGAACAAAGGAATGGTCTGAAGCCTGAGATGCGCCGTCACTAGTGACAGCACCTTAGAGAATACTAGAGGGATCTCTAACTAGTCCCCCAGGTAAGTAAACAAAAGGAATTGCCTGAAGCCTGAGATGCACCGTCACTAGTGACAGCACCTTAGAGAATACTAGCAGGATCTCTAACTAGTTCCCCAGGTAAGGAAACAAAGGAATTGCCTGAAGCCTGAGATGCACCATCACTAGTGACAGCACCTTAGAGAATACTAGCAGGATCTCTAACTAGTCCCACAGGTAAGGAAACAAAGGAATTGCCTGAAGCCTGAGATGCACCGTCACTAGTGACAGCACCTTAGAGAATACTAGAGGGGTCTCTAACTAGTCCACCAGGTAAGGAAACAAAGGAATTGCCTGAAGCCTGAGATGCACCGTCACTAGCGACAGCACCTTAGAGAATACTAGCAGGATCTCTAACTAGTCCCCCAGGTAAGGAAACAAAGGAATGGTCTGAAGCCTGAGATGCACCGTCACTAGTGACAGCAGCTTAGAGAATACTAGAGGGGTCTCAAACTAGTCCCCCAGGTAAGGGAACAATGGAATTATCTGAAGCCTGAGATGCACCGTCACTAGCGTCAGTGCTTGGAGAATACTAGACGGGTCTCTAACTAGTCCCCCAGATAAGGAAACAAAGGAATGGTCTGAAGCCTGAGATGCACCGTCACTAGTGACAGTGCTTGAAGAATACTAGGTGGGTCTCTAACTAGTCACCCAGGTAAGGAAACAAAGGAATGGTCTGAAGCCTGAGATGCACCATCACTAGTGACAGCACCTTAGAGAATACTACATGGGTCTCTAACTAGTCACCCAGGTAAGGAAACAAAGGAATGGTCTGAAGCCTGAGATGCACCGTCACTAGTGACAGCACCTTAGAGAATTCTAGCAGGATCTCTAACTGGTCCCCCAGGTAAGGGAACAAAGGAATGGTCTGAAGCCTGAGATGCACCGTCACTAGTGACAGCACCTTAGAGAATTCTAACAGGATCTCTAACTAGTCACCCAGGTAAGGAAACAAAGGAAGCGCCTCAAGCCTGAGTTGCACTGTCACTAGTGACAGCACCATTGAGAATAATAGGGGGGTCTCTGACTAGTGCCCCAGGTAAGCAAACAAAGGAATGGTCTGAAGCCTGAGATGCACCGTCACTAGTGGCAGCACCTTAGAGAATACTAGAGGGGTCTCTAACTAGTCCCCCAGGTAAGGAAACAAAGGAATTGCCTGAAGCCTGAGATGCACCGTCACTAGTGACAGCACCTTAGAGAATACTAGAGGGGTCTCTAACTAGTCACCCAGGTAAGGAAACAAAGGAAGCGCCTCAATCCTGAGTTGCACCTCACGTGTCACAGCGCCTCAGCCAATATTAGCGTGTCTGTAACAAGTCACCCAATTAAGGATACAAAGGAATAGCCTGAGTCCTGAGGTGCACTGTGCTTGGACAATACTAGAGGGGTCTGTAACTAGTCCCCCAGGTAAGGAAACAAAGGAATTGCCTGAAGCCTGAGATGCACCGTCACTAGTGACAGCACCTTAGAGAATACTAGCAGGATCTCTAACTAGTCCCCCAGGTAAGGAAACAAAGGAATGGTCTGAAGCCTGAGATGCACCGTCACTAGTGACAGCACCTTAGAGAATACTAGAGGGGTCTCTAACTAGTCCCCCAGGTAAGGAAACAAAGGAATTGCCTGAAGCCTGAGATGCACCGTCACTAGTGACAGCACCTTAGAGAATACTAGCAGGATCTCTAACTAGTCCCCCAGGTAAGGAAACAAAGGAATTGCCTGAAGCCTGAGATGCACCGTCACTAGTGACAGCACCTTAGAGAATACTAGCAGGATCTCTAACTAGTCACCCAGGTAAAGAAACAAAGGAATTGCCTGAAGCCTGAGATGCACCGTCACTAGTGACAGCACCTTAGAGAATATTAGCAGGATCTCTAACTAGTCCCCCAGGTAAGGAAACAAAGGAATTGCCTGAAGCCTGAGATGCACTGTCACTAGTGAAAGCACCTTAGAGAATACTAGAGGGGTCTCTAACTAGTCCCCCAGGTAAGGAAACAAAGGAATGGTCTGAAGCCTGAGATGCACCGTCACTAGTGACAGCACCTTAGAGAATACTAGAGGGGTCTCTAACTAGTCTCCCAGGTAAGGGAACAAAGGAATGGTCTGAAGCCTGAGATGCACCGTCACTAGTGACAGCACCTTAGAGAATACTAGAGGGGTCTCTAACTAGTCCCCCAGGTAAGGGAACAAAGGAATGGTCTGAAGCCTGAGATGCACCGTCACTAGTGACAGCAGCTTAGAGAATACTAGCAGGATCTCTAACTAGTCCCCCAGGTAAGGAAACAAAGGAATGGTCTGAAGCCTGAGATGTACCGTCACTAGTGACAGCAGCTTAGAGAATTCTAGCAGGATCTCTAACAAGTGCCCCAGGTAAGGAAACAAAGGAATTGCCTGAAGCCTGAGATGCACCGTCACTAGTGGCAGCACCTTAGAGAATACTAGAGGGGTCTCTAACTAGTCCCCCAGGTAAGGAAACAAAGGAATGGTCTGAAGCCTGAGATGCACCGTCACTAGTGACAGCACCTTAGAGAATACTAGCAGGCTCTCTAACTAGTCACCCAGGTAAGGAAACAAAGGAATGGTCTGAAGCCTGAGATGCACTGTCACTAGTGACAGCAGCTTAGAGAATACTAGAGGGGTCTCGAACTAGTCCCACAGGTAAGGGAACAAAGGAATGGTCTGAAGCCTGAGATGCACCGTCACTAGTGACAGTGCTTGGAGAATACTAGACGGGTCTCTAACTAGTCCCCCAGATAAGGAAACAAAGGAATGGTCTGAAGCCTGAGATGCATCGTCACTAGTGACAGTGCTTGGAGAATACTAGAGGGGTCTCTAACTAGTCCCGCAGGTAAGGAAACAAAGGAATGGTCTGAAGCCTGAGATGCACTCTCACTAGTGACAGCAGCTTAGAGAATACTAGTGGGGTCTGTAACTAGTCACCCAGGTAAGGAAACAAAGGAATGGTCTGAAGCCTGAGATGCACCGTCACTAGTGACAGCACCTTAGAGAATACTAGAGGGGTCTCTAACTAGTCACCCAGGTAAGGAAACAAAGGAATGGTCTGAAGCCTGAGATGCACCGTCACTAGTGACAGCAGCTTAGAGAATACTAGCAGGATCTCTAACTAGTCCCCCAGGTAAGGAAACAAAGGAATGGTCTGAAGCCTGAGATGCACCGTCACTAGTGACAGCACCTTAGAGAATACTAGAGGGGTCTCTAACTAGTCCCCCAGGTAAGGGAACAAAGGAATGGTCTGAAGCCTGAGATGCACCGTCACTAGTGACAGCACCTTAGAGAATTCTAGCAGGATCTCTAACTAGTCCCCTAGGTAAGGGAACAAAGGAATGGTCTGAAGCCTGAGATGCACCGTCACTCGTGACAGCACCTTAGAGAATACTAGCAGGATCTCTAACTAGTCCCCCAGGTAAGGAAACAAAGTAATTTCCTGAAGCCTGAGATGCACCGTCACTAGTGACAGCACCTTAGAGAATACTGGCAGGATCTCTAACTAGTCCCCCAGGTAAGGAAACAAAGGAATTGCCTGAAGCCTGAGCTGAACCTCACTAGGTACAGCAGCTTAGAGAATACTAGTGGGGTCTTTAACTAGTCCCCCAGGTAAGGAAACAAAGGAATTGCCTGAAGCCTGAGATGCACCGTCACTAGTGACAGCACCTTAGAGAATTCTAGCGGGATCTCTAACTAGTCCCTCAGGTAAGGAAACAAAGGAATTGCCTGAAGCCTGAGATGCACCGTCACTAGTGACAGCACCTTAGAGAATACTGGCAGGATCTCTAACTAGTGCCCCAGGTAATGGAACAAATCAATGGTCTGAAGCCTGTGATGCACCGTCACTAGTGACAGCACCTTAGAGAATACTAGCAGGATCTCTAACTAGTGCCCCAGGTAAGGGAACAAAGGAATGGTCTGAAGCCTGAGATGCACCGTCACTAGTGACAGCACCTTAGAGAATACTAGAGGGATCTCTAACTAGTCCCCCATGTAAGGAAACAAAGGAATTGCCTGAAGCCTGAGATGCACCGTCACTAGTGACAGCACCTTAGAGAATACTAGCAGGATCTCTAACTAGTGCCCCAGGTAAGGGAACAAAGGAATGGTCTGAAGCCTGAGATGCACCGTCACTAGTGACAGTGCTTGGAGAATACTAGAGGGATCTCTAACTAGTCCCCCAGGTAAGGAAACAAAGGAATGGTCTGAAGCCTGAGATGCACCGTCACTAGTGACAGCACCTTAGAGAATACTAGAGGGGTCTCTAACTAGTCCCCCAGGTAAGGAAACAAAGGAATGGTCTGAAGCCTGAGATGCACCGTCACTAGTGACAGCACCTTAGAGAATACTAGCAGGATCTCTAACTAGTCCCCCAGGTAAAGAAACAAAGGAATTGCCTGAAGCCTGAGATGCACCGTCACTAGTGACAGCACCTTAGAGAATACTAGAGGGGTATCTAACTAGTCCCCCAGGTAAGGAAACAAAGGAATTGCCTGAAGCCTGAGATGCACCGTCACTAGTGACAGCACCTTAGAGAATTCTAGCAGGATCTCTAACTAGTCCCCCAGGTAAGGAAACAAAGGAATGGTCTGAAGCCTGAGATGCACCGTCACTAGTGACAGCACCTTAGAGAATACTAGAGGGGTCTCTAACTAGTCCCCCAGGTAAGGAAACAAATGAATTGCCTGAAGCCTGAGATGCACCATCACTAGTGACAGCACCTTAGAGAATACTGGCAGGATCTCTAATTACTACCCCAGGTAAGGGACCAAAGGAATGGTCTGAAGCCTGAGATGCACCGTCACTAGTGACAGCACCTTAGAGAATACTAGAGGGGTCTCTAACTAGTCCCCCAGGTAAGGAAACAAAGGAATTGCCTGAAGCCTGAGATGGACAGTCACTAGTGACAGCACCTTAGAGAATACTAGCAGGATCTCTAACTAGTCCCCCAGGTAAGGGACCAAAGGAATGGTCTGAAGCCTGAGATGCACCGTCACTAGTGACAGCACCTTAGAGAATACTAGCAGGATCTCTAACTAGTGCCCCAGGTAAGGGACCAAAGGAATGGTCTGAAGCCTGAGATGCACCGTCACTAGTGACAGCACCTTAGAGAATACTAGCAGAATATCTAACTAGTGCCCCAGGTAAGGGACCAAAGGAATGGTCTGAAGCCTGAGATGCACCGTCACTAGTGACAGCACCTTAGAGAATATTAGCAGGATCTCTAACTAGTGCCCCAGGTAAGGAAACAAAGGAATTGTCTGAAGCCTGAGATGCACCGTCACTAGTGACAGCACCTTAGAGAATACTAGAGGGGTTTCTAACTAGTCCCCAAGGTAAGGAAACAAAGGAATTGCCTGAAGACTGAGATGCACCGTCACTAGTGACAGCACCTTAGAGAATACTAGCAGGATCTCTAACTAGTCCCCCAGGTAAGGGAACAAAGGAATTGCCTGAAGCCTGAGATGCACCGTCACTAGTGACAGCACCTTAGAGAATACTAGCAGGATCTCTAACTAGTGCCCCAGGTAAGGAAACAAAGGAATTGCCTGAAGCCTGAGATGCACCATCACTAGTGACAGCACCTTAGAGAATACTAGCAGGATCTCTAACTAGTCCCCCAGGTAAGGGACCAAAGGAATGGTCTGAAGCCTGAGATGCACCGTCACTAGTGACAGCACCTTAGAGAATACTAGCAGGATCTCTAACTAGTGCCCCAGGTAAGGGACCAAAGGAATGGTCTGAAGCCTGAGATGCACCGTCACTAGTGACAGCACCTTAGAGAATACTAGCAGGATCTCTAACTAGTGCCCCAGGTAAGGGACCAAAGGAATGGTCTGAAGCCTGAGATGCACTGTCACTAGTGACAGCACCTTAGAGAATACTAGCAGGATCTCTAACTAGTCCCCCAGGTAAGGGAACAAAGGAATTGCCTGAAGCCTGAGATGCACCGTTCTAGTGACAGCACCTTAGAGAATACTAGCAGGATCTCTAACTAGTGCCCCAGGTAATGGAACAAATCAATGGTCTGAAGCCTGAGATGCACCGTCACTAGTGACAGCACCTTATAGAATACTAGCAGGATCTCTAACTAGTGCCCCAGGTAAGGGAACAAAGGAATGGTCTGAAGCCTGAGATGCACCGTCACTAGTGACAGCACCTTAGAGAATACTATAGGGATCTCTAACTAGTCCCCCAGGTAAAGAAACAAAGGAATTGCCTGAAACCTGAGATGCACCGTCACTAGTGACAGCAGCTTAGAGAATTCTAGCAGGATCTCTAACTAGTCCCCCAGGTAAGGAAACAAAGGAATGGTCTGAAGCCTGAGATGCACCGTCACTAGTGACAGCACCTTAGAGAATACTAGAGGGGTCTCTAACTAGTCCCCCAGGTAAGGGACCAAAGGAATGGTCTAAAGCCTGAGATGCACCGTCACTAGTGACAGCACCTTAGAGAATACTAGAGGGGTCTCTAACTAGTCCCCCAGGTAAGGAAACAAAGGAATTGCCTGAAGCCTGAGATGCACCGTCACTAGTGACAGCACCTTAGAGAATACTAGCAGGATCTCTAACTAGTCCCCCAGGTAACGAAACAAAGGAATTGCCTGAAGAATGAGATGCACCGTCACTAGTGACAGCACCTTTGAGAATACTAGAGGGGTCTCTAACTAGTCCCTCAGGTAAGGAAACAAAGGAATTGCCTGAAGCCTGAGATGCACCGTCACTAGTGACAGCACCTTAGAGAATTCTAGCAGGATCTATAACTAGTCCCCCAGGTAAGGAAACAAAGGAATGGTCTGAAGCCTAAGATGCACCGTCACTAGTGACAGCACCTTAGAGAATACTAGAGGGGTCTCTAACTAGTCCCCAAGGTAAGGAAACAAAGGAATTGCCTGAAGCCTGAGATGCACCGTCACTAGTAACAGCACCTTAGAGAATACTGGCAGGATCTCTAACTAGTGCCCCAGGTAAGGGAACAAAGGAATGGTCTGAAGCCTGAGATGCACCGTCACTAGTGACAGCACCTTAGAGAATACTAGCAGGATCTGTAACTAGTCCCCCAGGTAAGGAAGCAAAGGAATTGCCTGAAGCCTGAGATGCACCGTTACTAGTGGCAGCACCTTAGAGAATTCTAGCAGGATCTCTAACTAGTCCCCCAGGTAAGGAAAGAAAGGAATTGCCTGAAGCCTGAGATGCACCGTCACTAGTGACAGCACCTTAGAGAATACTAGAGGGGTCTCTAACTAGTCCCCCAGGTAAGGAAACAAAGGAATTGCCTGAAGCCTGAGATGCACCGTCACTAGTGACAGCACCTTAGAGAATACTAGAGAGGTCTCTAACTAGTCCCCCAGGTAAGGAAACAAAGGAATTGCCTGAAGCCTGAGATGCACCGTCACTAGTGACAGCACCTTAGAGAATACTATCAGGATCTCTAACTAGTGCCCCAGGTAATGGAACAAAAGAATTGCCTGAAGCCTGAGATGCACCGTCACTAGTGACAGCAGCTTAGAGAATACTAGTGGGGTCTTTAACTAGTCACCCAGGTAAGGAAACAAAGGAATTGCCTGAAGCCTGAGATGCACCGTCACTAGTGACAGCACCTTAGAGAATACTATCAGGATCTCTAACTAGTGCCCCAGGTAATGGAACAAATCAATGGTCTGAACCTGAGATGCACCGTCACTTGTGACAGCACCTTAGAGAATACTAGCAGGATCTCTAACTAGTGCCCCAGGTAAGGGAACAAAGGAATGGTCTGAAGCCTGAGATGCACCGTCACTAGTGACAGCACCTTAGAGAATACTAGAGGGGTCTCTAACTAGTCCCCCAGGTAAGGAAACAAAGGAATTGCCTGAAGCCTGAGATGCACCGTCACTAGTGACAGCACCTTAGAGAATTCTAGCAGGATCTATAACTAGTCCCCCAGGTAAGGAAACAAAGGAATGGTCTGAAGCCTGAGATGCACCGTCACTAGTGACAGCACCTTAGAGAATACTAGAGGGGTCTCTAACTAGTCCCCAAGGTAAGGAAACAAAGGAATTGCCTGAAGCCTGAGATGCACCGTCACTCGTAACAGCACCTTAGAGAATACTGGCAGGATCTCTAACTAGTGCCCCAGGTAAGGGAACAAAGGAATGGTCTGAAGCCTGAGATGCACCGTCACTAGTGACAGCACCTTAGAGAATACTAGCATGATCTGTAACTAGTCCCCCAGGTAAGGAAACAAAGGAATTGCCTGAAGCCTGAGATGCACCGTTACTAGTGGCAGCACCTTAGAGAATTCTAGCAAGATCTCTAACTAGTCCCCCAGGTAAGGAAAGAAAGGAATTGCCTGAAGCCTGAGATGCACCGTCACTAGTGACAGCACCTTAGAGAATACTAGAGGGGTCTCTAACTAGTCCCCCAGGTAAGGAAACAAAGGAATTGCCTGAAGCCTGAGATGCACCGTCACTAGTGACAGCACCTTAGAGAATACTAGAGAGGTCTCTAACTAGTCCCCCAGGTAAGGAAACAAAGGAATTGCCTGAAGCCTGAGATGCACCATCACTAGTGACAGCACCTTAGAGAATACTATCAGGATCTCTAACTAGTACCCCAGGTAATGGAACAAAAGAATTGCCTGAAGCCTGAGATGCACCGTCACTAGTGACAGCAGCTTAGAGAATACTAGTGGGGTCTTTAACTAGTTACCCACGTAAGGAAACAAAGGAATTGCCTGAAGCCTGAGATGCACCGTCACTAGTGACAGCACCTTAGAGAATACTATCAGGATCTCTAACTAGTGCCCCAGGTAATGGAACAGATCAATGGTCTGAACCTGAGATGCACCGTCACTTGTGACAGCACCTTAGAGAATACTAGCAGGATCTCTAACTAGTGCCCCAGGTAAGGGAACAAAGGAATGGTCTGAAGCCTGAGATGCACCGTCACTAGTGACAGCACCTTAGAGAATACTAACAGGATCTCTAACTAGTGCCCCAGGTAAGGGAACAAAGGAATGGTCTGAAGCCTGAGATGCACAGTCACTAGTGACAGCACCTTAGAGAATACTAGCAGGATCTCTAACTAGTGCCCCAGGTAAGGAAACAAAGGAATGGTCTGAAGCCTGAGATGCACCGTCACTAGTGACAGCACCTTAGAGAATACTAGCAGGATCTCTAACTAGTCCCCCAGGTAAGGAAACAAAGTAATTTCCTGAAGCCTGAGATGCACCGTCACTAGTGACAGCAGCTTAGAGAATACTAGTGGGGTCTTTAACTAGTCACCCAGGTAAGGAAACAAAGCAATGGTCTGAAGCCTGAGATGCACCGTCACTAGTGACAGCACCTTAGAGAATTTTACAAGGATCTCTAACTAGTCCCCCAGGTAAGGAAACAAAGGAATGGTCTGAAGCCTGAGATGCACCGTCACTAGTGACAGCACCTTAGAGAATACTAGAGGGGTCTCTAACTAGTCCCCCAGGTAAGGAAACAAAGGAATTGCCTGAAGCCTGAGATGCACCGTCACTAGTGACAGCACCTTAGAGAATACTAGCAGGATCTCTAACTAGTGCCCCAGGTAAGGGACCAAAGGAATGGTCTAAAGACTGAGATGCACCGTCACTACTGACAGCACCTTAGAGAATACTAGAGGGGTCTCTAACTAGTCCCCCAGGTAAGGAAACAAAGGAATTGCCTGAAGCCTGAGATGCACCGTCACTAGTGACAGCACCTTAGAGAATACTAGCAGGATCTCTAACTAGTCCCCCAGGTAACGAAACAAAGGAATTGCCTGAAGAATGAGATGCACCGTCACTAGTGACAGCACCTTAGAGAATACTAGAGGGGTCTCTAACTAGTCCCCCAGGTAAGGAAACAAAGGAATTGCCTGAAGCCTGAGATGCACCGTCACTAGTGACAGCACCTTAGAGAATTCTAGCAGGATCTATAACTAGTCCCCCAGGTAAGGAAACAAAGGAATGGTCTGAAGCCTGAGATGCACCATCACTAGTGACAGCACCTTAGAGAATACTAGAGGGGTCTCTAACTAGTGCCCCAGGTAAGGGACCAAGGGAATGGTCTGACGCCTGAGATGCACCGTCACTAGTGACAGCACCTTAGAGAATACTAGAGGGGTCTCTAACTAGTCCCCCAGGTAAGGAAACAAAGGAATTGCCTGAAGCCTGAGATGCACCGTCACTAGTGACAGCACCTTAGAGAATACTAGCAGGATCTCTAACTAGTCCCCCAGGTAAGGAAACAAAGGAATTGCCTGAAGCCTGAGATGCACCGTCACTAGTGACAGCACCTTAGAGAATACTAGAGGGGTCTCTAACTAGTCCCCCAGGTAAGGATAGAAAGGAATTGCCTGAAGCCTGAGATGCACCGTCACTAGTGACAGCACCTTAGAGAATTCTAGCAGGATCTCTAACTAGTCCCCCAGGTAAGGAAACAAAGGAATGGTCTGAAGCCTGAGATGCACCGTCACTAGTGACAGCACCTTAGAAAATACTAGAGGGGTCTCTAACTAGTCCCCCAGGTAAGGAAACAAAGGAATTGCCTGAAGCCTGAGATGCACCATCATTAGTGACAGCACCTTAGAAAATACTAGCAGGATCTCTGACTAGTGCCCCAGGTAAGGTACCAAAGGAATGGTCTGAAGCCTGAGATGCACCGTCACTAGTGACAGCACCTTAGAGAATACTAGCAGGATCTCTAACTAGTGCCCCAGGTAAGGGACCAAATGAATGGTCTGAAGCCTGAGATGCACCGTCACTAGTGACAGCACCTTAGAGAATACTAGCAGGATCTCTAACTAGTCCCCCAGGTAAGGAAACAAAGGAATTGCCTGAAGCCTGAGATGCACCGTCACTAGTGACAGCATCTTAGAGAATACTAGCAGGATCTCTAACTAGTCCCCCAGGTAAGGGAACAAAGGAATTGCCTGAAGCCTGAGATGCACCGTCACTAGTGACAGCACCTTAGAGAATACTAGCAGGATCTCTAACTAGTGCCCCAGGTAAGGAAACAAAAGAATTGCCTGAAGCCTGAGATGCACCGTCACTAGTGACAGCACCTTAGAGAATACTAGCAGGATCTCTAACTAGTGCCCCAGGTAAGGAAACAAAGGAATGGTCTGAAGCCTGGGATGCACCGTCACTAGTGACAGCACCTTAGAGAATACTAGCGGGATCTCTAACTAGTGCCCCAGGTAAGGGAACAAAGGAATGGTCTGAAGCCTGAGATGCACCGTCACTAGTGACAGCACCTTAGAGACTACTAGAGGGATCTCTAACTATTCCCTCAGGTAAGGAAACAAAGGAATTGCCTGAAGCCTGTGATGCACCGTCACTAGTGACAGCACCTTAGAGAATACTAGCAGGATCTCTAACTAGTCCTCCAGGTAAGGGAACAAAGGAATGGTCTGAAACCTGAGATGCACCGTCCCTTGTGACAGCACCTTAGAGAATACTAGAGGGGTGTCTAACTAGTCCCCCAGGTAAGGGAACAAAGGAATTGCCTGAAGCCTGAGATGCACCGTCACTAGTGACAGCACCTTAGAGAATACTAGAGGGGTCTCTAACTAGTCCCCCAGGTAAGGAAACAAAGGAATTGCCTGAAGCCTAAGATGCACCGTCACTAGTGACAGCACCTTAGAGAATACTAGCAGGATCTCTAACTAGTCCCCAAGGTAAGGAAACAAAGGAATTTTCTGAAGCCTGAGATGCACCGTTACTAGTGACAGCAGCTTAGAGAATACTAGAGGGGTCTCTAACTAGTCCCCCAGGTAAAGAAACAAAGGAATTGCCTGAAACCTGAGATGCACCGTCACTAGTGACAGCAGCTTAGAGAATTCTAGCAGGATCTCTAACTAGTCCCCCAGGTAAGGAAACAAAGGAATGGTCTGAAGCCTGAGATGCACCGTCACTAGTGACAGCACCTTAGAGAATACTAGAGGGGTCTCTAACTAGTCCCCCAGGTAAGGGACCAAAGGAATGGTCTAAAGCCTGAGATGCACCGTCACTAGTGACAGCACCTTAGAGAATACTAGAGGGGTCTCTAACTAGTCCCCCAGGTAAGGAAACAAAGGAATTGCCTGAAGCCTGAGATGCACCGTCACTAGTGACAGCACCTTAGAGAATACTAGCAGGATCTCTAACTAGTCCCCCAGGTAACGAAACAAAGGAATTGCCTGAAGAATGAGATGCACCGTCACTAGTGACAGCACCTTTGAGAATACTAGAGGGGTCTCTAACTAGTCCCTCAGGTAAGGAAACAAAGGAATTGCCTGAAGCCTGAGATGCACCGTCACTAGTGACAGCACCTTAGAGAATTCTAGCAGGATCTATAACTAGTCCCCCAGGTAAGGAAACAAAGGAATGGTCTGAAGCCTAAGATGCACCGTCACTAGTGACAGCACCTTAGAGAATACTAGAGGGGTCTCTAACTAGTCCCCAAGGTAAGGAAACAAAGGAATTGCCTGAAGCCTGAGATGCACCGTCACTAGTAACAGCACCTTAGAGAATACTGGCAGGATCTCTAACTAGTGCCCCAGGTAAGGGAACAAAGGAATGGTCTGAAGCCTGAGATGCACCGTCACTAGTGACAGCACCTTAGAGAATACTAGCAGGATCTGTAACTAGTCCCCCAGGTAAGGAAGCAAAGGAATTGCCTGAAGCCTGAGATGCACCGTTACTAGTGGCAGCACCTTAGAGAATTCTAGCAGGATCTCTAACTAGTCCCCCAGGTAAGGAAAGAAAGGAATTGCCTGAAGCCTGAGATGCACCGTCACTAGTGACAGCACCTTAGAGAATACTAGAGGGGTCTCTAACTAGTCCCCCAGGTAAGGAAACAAAGGAATTGCCTGAAGCCTGAGATGCACCGTCACTAGTGACAGCACCTTAGAGAATACTAGAGAGGTCTCTAACTAGTCCCCCAGGTAAGGAAACAAAGGAATTGCCTGAAGCCTGAGATGCACCGTCACTAGTGACAGCACCTTAGAGAATACTATCAGGATCTCTAACTAGTGCCCCAGGTAATGGAACAAAAGAATTGCCTGAAGCCTGAGATGCACCGTCACTAGTGACAGCAGCTTAGAGAATACTAGTGGGGTCTTTAACTAGTCACCCAGGTAAGGAAACAAAGGAATTGCCTGAAGCCTGAGATGCACCGTCACTAGTGACAGCACCTTAGAGAATACTATCAGGATCTCTAACTAGTGCCCCAGGTAATGGAACAAATCAATGGTCTGAACCTGAGATGCACCGTCACTTGTGACAGCACCTTAGAGAATACTAGCAGGATCTCTAACTAGTGCCCCAGGTAAGGGAACAAAGGAATGGTCTGAAGCCTGAGATGCACCGTCACTAGTGACAGCACCTTAGAGAATACTAGAGGGGTCTCTAACTAGTCCCCCAGGTAAGGAAACAAAGGAATTGCCTGAAGCCTGAGATGCACCGTCACTAGTGACAGCACCTTAGAGAATTCTAGCAGGATCTATAACTAGTCCCCCAGGTAAGGAAACAAAGGAATGGTCTGAAGCCTGAGATGCACCGTCACTAGTGACAGCACCTTAGAGAATACTAGAGGGGTCTCTAACTAGTCCCCAAGGTAAGGAAACAAAGGAATTGCCTGAAGCCTGAGATGCACCGTCACTCGTAACAGCACCTTAGAGAATACTGGCAGGATCTCTAACTAGTGCCCCAGGTAAGGGAACAAAGGAATGGTCTGAAGCCTGAGATGCACCGTCACTAGTGACAGCACCTTAGAGAATACTAGCATGATCTGTAACTAGTCCCCCAGGTAAGGAAACAAAGGAATTGCCTGAAGCCTGAGATGCACCGTTACTAGTGGCAGCACCTTAGAGAATTCTAGCAAGATCTCTAACTAGTCCCCCAGGTAAGGAAAGAAAGGAATTGCCTGAAGCCTGAGATGCACCGTCACTAGTGACAGCACCTTAGAGAATACTAGAGGGGTCTCTAACTAGTCCCCCAGGTAAGGAAACAAAGGAATTGCCTGAAGCCTGAGATGCACCGTCACTAGTGACAGCACCTTAGAGAATACTAGAGAGGTCTCTAACTAGTCCCCCAGGTAAGGAAACAAAGGAATTGCCTGAAGCCTGAGATGCACCATCACTAGTGACAGCACCTTAGAGAATACTATCAGGATCTCTAACTAGTACCCCAGGTAATGGAACAAAAGAATTGCCTGAAGCCTGAGATGCACCGTCACTAGTGACAGCAGCTTAGAGAATACTAGTGGGGTCTTTAACTAGTCACCCACGTAAGGAAACAAAGGAATTGCCTGAAGCCTGAGATGCACCGTCACTAGTGACAGCACCTTAGAGAATACTATCAGGATCTCTAACTAGTGCCCCAGGTAATGGAACAGATCAATGGTCTGAACCTGAGATGCACCGTCACTTGTGACAGCACCTTAGAGAATACTAGCAGGATCTCTAACTAGTGCCCCAGGTAAGGGAACAAAGGAATGGTCTGAAGCCTGAGATGCACCGTCACTAGTGACAGCACCTTAGAGAATACTAACAGGATCTCTAACTAGTGCCCCAGGTAAGGGAACAAAGGAATGGTCTGAAGCCTGAGATGCACAGTCACTAGTGACAGCACCTTAGAGAATACTAGCAGGATCTCTAACTAGTGCCCCAGGTAAGGAAACAAAGGAATGGTCTGAAGCCTGAGATGCACCGTCACTAGTGACAGCACCTTAGAGAATACTAGCAGGATCTCTAACTAGTCCCCCAGGTAAGGAAACAAAGTAATTTCCTGAAGCCTGAGATGCACCGTCACTAGTGACAGCAGCTTAGAGAATACTAGTGGGGTCTTTAACTAGTCACCCAGGTAAGGAAACAAAGCAATGGTCTGAAGCCTGAGATGCACCGTCACTAGTGACAGCACCTTAGAGAATTTTACAAGGATCTCTAACTAGTCCCCCAGGTAAGGAAACAAAGGAATGGTCTGAAGCCTGAGATGCACCGTCACTAGTGACAGCACCTTAGAGAATACTAGAGGGGTCTCTAACTAGTCCCCCAGGTAAGGAAACAAAGGAATTGCCTGAAGCCTGAGATGCACCGTCACTAGTGACAGCACCTTAGAGAATACTAGCAGGATCTCTAACTAGTGCCCCAGGTAAGGGACCAAAGGAATGGTCTAAAGACTGAGATGCACCGTCACTACTGACAGCACCTTAGAGAATACTAGAGGGGTCTCTAACTAGTCCCCCAGGTAAGGAAACAAAGGAATTGCCTGAAGCCTGAGATGCACCGTCACTAGTGACAGCACCTTAGAGAATACTAGCAGGATCTCTAACTAGTCCCCCAGGTAACGAAACAAAGGAATTGCCTGAAGAATGAGATGCACCGTCACTAGTGACAGCACCTTAGAGAATACTAGAGGGGTCTCTAACTAGTCCCCCAGGTAAGGAAACAAAGGAATTGCCTGAAGCCTGAGATGCACCGTCACTAGTGACAGCACCTTAGAGAATTCTAGCAGGATCTATAACTAGTCCCCCAGGTAAGGAAACAAAGGAATGGTCTGAAGCCTGAGATGCACCATCACTAGTGACAGCACCTTAGAGAATACTAGAGGGGTCTCTAACTAGTGCCCCAGGTAAGGGACCAAGGGAATGGTCTGACGCCTGAGATGCACCGTCACTAGTGACAGCACCTTAGAGAATACTAGAGGGGTCTCTAACTAGTCCCCCAGGTAAGGAAACAAAGGAATTGCCTGAAGCCTGAGATGCACCGTCACTAGTGACAGCACCTTAGAGAATACTAGCAGGATCTCTAACTAGTCCCCCAGGTAAGGAAACAAAGGAATTGCCTGAAGCCTGAGATGCACCGTCACTAGTGACAGCACCTTAGAGAATACTAGAGGGGTCTCTAACTAGTCCCCCAGGTAAGGATAGAAAGGAATTGCCTGAAGCCTGAGATGCACCGTCACTAGTGACAGCACCTTAGAGAATTCTAGCAGGATCTCTAACTAGTCCCCCAGGTAAGGAAACAAAGGAATGGTCTGAAGCCTGAGATGCACCGTCACTAGTGACAGCACCTTAGAAAATACTAGAGGGGTCTCTAACTAGTCCCCCAGGTAAGGAAACAAAGGAATTGCCTGAAGCCTGAGATGCACCATCATTAGTGACAGCACCTTAGAAAATACTAGCAGGATCTCTGACTAGTGCCCCAGGTAAGGTACCAAAGGAATGGTCTGAAGCCTGAGATGCACCGTCACTAGTGACAGCACCTTAGAGAATACTAGCAGGATCTCTAACTAGTGCCCCAGGTAAGGGACCAAATGAATGGTCTGAAGCCTGAGATGCACCGTCACTAGTGACAGCACCTTAGAGAATACTAGCAGGATCTCTAACTAGTCCCCCAGGTAAGGAAACAAAGGAATTGCCTGAAGCCTGAGATGCACCGTCACTAGTGACAGCATCTTAGAGAATACTAGCAGGATCTCTAACTAGTCCCCCAGGTAAGGGAACAAAGGAATTGCCTGAAGCCTGAGATGCACCGTCACTAGTGACAGCACCTTAGAGAATACTAGCAGGATCTCTAACTAGTGCCCCAGGTAAGGAAACAAAAGAATTGCCTGAAGCCTGAGATGCACCGTCACTAGTGACAGCACCTTAGAGAATACTAGCAGGATCTCTAACTAGTGCCCCAGGTAAGGAAACAAAGGAATGGTCTGAAGCCTGGGATGCACCGTCACTAGTGACAGCACCTTAGAGAATACTAGCGGGATCTCTAACTAGTGCCCCAGGTAAGGGAACAAAGGAATGGTCTGAAGCCTGAGATGCACCGTCACTAGTGACAGCACCTTAGAGACTACTAGAGGGATCTCTAACTATTCCCTCAGGTAAGGAAACAAAGGAATTGCCTGAAGCCTGTGATGCACCGTCACTAGTGACAGCACCTTAGAGAATACTAGCAGGATCTCTAACTAGTCCTCCAGGTAAGGGAACAAAGGAATGGTCTGAAACCTGAGATGCACCGTCCCTTGTGACAGCACCTTAGAGAATACTAGAGGGGTGTCTAACTAGTCCCCCAGGTAAGGGAACAAAGGAATTGCCTGAAGCCTGAGATGCACCGTCACTAGTGACAGCACCTTAGAGAATACTAGAGGGGTCTCTAACTAGTCCCCCAGGTAAGGAAACAAAGGAATTGCCTGAAGCCTAAGATGCACCGTCACTAGTGACAGCACCTTAGAGAATACTAGCAGGATCTCTAACTAGTCCCCAAGGTAAGGAAACAAAGGAATTTTCTGAAGCCTGAGATGCACCGTTACTAGTGACAGCAGCTTAGAGAATACTAGAGGGGTCTTTAACTAGTCACCCAGGTAAGGAAACAAAGGAATTGCCTGAAGCCTGAGATGCACCGTCACTACTGACAGCACCTTAGAGAATACTAGCAGGATCTCTAACTAGTGCCCCAGGTAAGGGAACAAAGGAATGGTCTGAAGCCTGAGATGCACCGTCACTAGTGACAGTGTTTGGAGAATACTAGAGGGGTCTCTAACTAGTCCCCCAGGTAAGGAAACAAAGGAATGGTCTGAAGCCCGAGATGCACCGTCACTAGTGACAGCACCTTAGAGAATACTAGAGGGGTCTCTAACTAGTCCCCCAGGTAAGGAAACAAAGGAATGGTCTGAAGCCTGAGATGCATCGTCACTAGTGACAGCAGCTTAGAGAATACTAGTGGGGTCTCTAACTAGTCCCCTAGGTAAGGAAACAAAGGAATGGTCTGAAGCCTGAGATGCACCATCACTAGTGACAGCACCTTAGAGAATTCTAGCAGGATCTCTAACTAGTCCCCCAGGTAAGGAAACAAAGGAATGGTCTGAAGCCTGAGATGCACCGTCACTAGTGACAGCACCTTAGAGAATACTAGAGGGGTCTCTAACTAGTCCCTCAGGTAAGGAAACAAAGGAATTGCCTGAAGCCTGAGATGCACCGACACTAGAGACAGCACCTTAGAGAATTCTAGCAGGATCTCTAACTAGTCCCCCAGGTAAGGAAACAAAGGAATTGCCTGAAGCCTGAGATACACCGACACTAGTGACAGCACCTTAGAGAATACTAGAGGGGTCTCTAACTAGTCCCCCAGGTAAGGAAACAAAGGAATTGCCTGAAGCCTGATATGCACTGTCACTAGTGACAGCACCTTAGAGAATACTAGCAGGATCTCTAACTAGTCCCCCAGGTAAAGAAACAAAGGAATTGCCTGAAGCCTGAGATGCACCGTCACTAGTGACAGCACCTTAAAGAATACTAGAGGGGTCTCTAACTAGTCCCCCTGGTAAGGAAACAAAGGAATTGCCTGAAGCCTGAGATGCACCGTCACTAGTGACAGCACCTTAGAGAATTCTAGCAGGATCTCTAACTAGTCCCCCAGGTAAGGAAACAAAGGAATGGTCTGAAACCTGAGATGCACCGTCACTAGTGACAGCACCTTAGAGAATACTGGCAGGATCTCTAACTAGTGCCCCAGGTAAGGGACCAAGGGAATGGTCTGAAGCCTGAGATGCACCATCACTAGTGACAGCACCTAAGAGAATACTAGAGGGGTCTCTAACTAGTCCTCCAGGTAAGGAAAGAAAGGAATTGCCTGAAGCCTGAGATGCACCGTCACTAGTGACAGCACCTTAGAGAAAACTAGCAGGATCTCTAACTAGTCCCCCAGGTAAGGAATCAATGGAATTGCCTGAAGCCTGAGATGCACCGTCACTAGTGACAGCTCCTTAGAGAAGACTAGCAGGATCTCTAACTAGTGCCCCAGGTAAGGGACCAAAGGAATTCCCTGAAGCCTGAGATGCACCATCACTAGTGACAGCACCTTAGAGAATACTAGCAGGATCTCAAACTAGTGCCCCAGGTAAGGGACCAAAGGAATGGTCTGAAGCCTGAGATGGACCGTCACTAGTGACAGCATCTTAGAGAATACTAGCAGGATCTCTAACTGGTGCCCCAGGTAAGGGACCAAAGGAATGGTCTGAAGCCTGAGATGCACCGTCACTAGTGACAGCACCTTAGAGAATACTAGAGGGGTCTCTAACTAGTCCCCCAGGTAAGGAAACAAAGGAATTGCCTGAAGCCTGAGATGCACCGTCACTAGTGACAGCACCTTAGAGAATACTAGCAGGATCTCTAACTAGTCCCCCAGGTAAGGAAACAAAGGAATTGCCTGAAGCCTGAGATGCACCGTCACTAGTGACAGCACCTTAGAGAATACTAGAGGGGTCTCTAACTAGTCCCCCAGGTAAGGAAAGAAAGGAATTGCCTGAAGCCTGAGATGCACCGTCACTAGTGACAGCACCTTAGAGAATTCTAGCAGGATCTCTAACTAGTCCCCCAGGTAAGGAAACAAAGGAATGGTCTGAAGCCTGAGATGCACCGTCACTAGTGACAGCACCTTAGAAAAAACTAGAGGGGTCTCTAACTAGTCCCCCAGGTAAGGAAACAAAGGAATTGCCTGAAGCCTGAGATGCACCATCATTAGTGACAGCACCTTAGAGAATACTAGCAGGATCTCTGACTAGTGCCCCAGGTAAGGTACCAAAGGAATGGTCTGAAGCCTGAGATGCACCGTCACTAGTGACAGCACCTTAGAGAATACTAGCAGGATCTCTAACTAGTGCCCCAGGTAAGGGACCAAATGAATGGTCTGAAGCCTGAGATGAACCGTCACTAGTGACAGCACCTTAGAGAATACTAGCAGGATTTCTAACTAGTCCCCCAGGTAAGGAAACAAAGGAATTGCCTGAAGCCTGAGATGCACCGTCACTAGTGACAGCACCTTAGAGAATACTAGCAGGATCTCTAACTAGTCCCCCAGGTAAGGGAACAAAGGAATTGCCTGAAGCCTGAGATGCACCGTCACTAGTGACAGCACCTTAGAGAATACTAGCAGGATCTCTAAGTAGTGCCCCAGGTAAGGAAACAAAGGAATTGCCTGAAGCCTGAGATGCACCGTCACTAGTGACAGCACCTTAGAGAATACTAGCAGGATCTCTAACTAGTGCCCCAGGTAAGGGAACAAAGGAATGGTCTGAAGCCTGAGATGCACCGTCACTAGTGACAGCACCTTAGAGAATACTAGCGGGATCTCTAACTAGTGCCCCAGGTAAGGGAACAAAGGAATGGTCTGAAGCCTGAGATGCACCGTCACTAGTGACAGCACCTTAGAGACTACTAGAGGGATCTCTAACTATTCCCTCAGGTAAGGAAACAAAGGAATTGCCTGAAGCCTGTGATGCACCGTCACTAGTGACAGCACCTTAGAGAATACTAGCAGGATCTCTAACTAGTCCTCCAGGTAAGGGAACAAAGGAATGGTCTGAAACCTGAGATGCACCGTCCCTTGTGACAGCACCTTAGAGAATACTAGAGGGGTCTCTAACTAGTACCCCAGGTAAGGAAACAAAGGAATTGCCTGAAGCCTGAGATGCACCGTCACTAGTGACAGCACCTTAGAGAATACTAGCAGGATCTCTAACTAGTCCCCAATGTAAGGAAACAAAGGAATTTTCTGAAGCCTGAGATGCACCGTTACTAGTGACAGCAGCTTAGAGAATACCAGAGGGGTCTTTAACTAGTCACCCAGGTAAGGAAACAAAGGAATTGCCTGAAGCCTGAGATGCACCGTCACTACTGACAGCACCTTAGAGAATACTAGCAGGATCTCTAACTAGTGCCCCAGGTAAGGGAACAAAGGAATGGTCTGAAGCCTGAGATGCACCGTCACTAGTGACAGTGTTTGGAGAATACTAGAGGGGTCTCTAACTAGTCCCCCTGGTAAGGAAACAAAGGAATGGTCTGAAGCCTGAGATGCACCGTCACTAGTGACAGCACCTTAGAGAATACTAGAGGGGTCTCTAACTAGTCCCCCAGGTAAGGAAACAAAGGAATGGTCTGAAGCCTGAGATGCACCGTCACTAGTGACAGCAGCTTAGAGAATACTAGTGGGGTCTCTAACTAGTCCCCCAGGTAAGGAAACAAAGGAATGGTCTGAAGCCTGAGATGCACCATCACTAGTGACAGCACCTTAGAGAATTCTAGCAGGATCTCTAACTAGTCCCCCAGGTAAGGAAACAAAGGAATGGTCTGAAGCCTGAGATGCACCGTCACTAGTGACAGCACCTTAGCGAATACTAGAGGGGTCTCTAACTAGTCCCCCAGGTAAGGAAACAAAGGAATTGCCTGAAGCCTGAGATGCACCGACACTAGAGACAGCACCTTAGAGAATTCTAGCAGGATCTCTAACTAGTCCCCCAGGTAAGGAAACAAAGGAATTGCCTGAAGCCTGAGATACACCGACACTAGTGACAGCACCTTAGAGAATACTAGAGAGGTCTCTAACTAGTCCCCCAGGTAAGGAAACAAAGGAATTGCCTGAAGCCTGATATGCACTGTCACTAGTGACAGCACCTTAGAGAATACTAGCAGGATCTCTAACTAGTCCCCCAGGTAAAGAAACAAAGGAATTGCCTGAAGCCTGAGATGCACCGTCACTAGTGACAGCACCTTAAAGAATACTAGAGGGGTCTCTAACTAGTCCCCCTGGTAAGGAAACAAAGGAATTGCCTGAAGCCTGAGATGCACCGTCACTAGTGACAGCACCTTAGAGAATTCTAGCAGGATCTCTAACTAGTCCCCCAGGTAAGGAAACAAAGGAATGGTCTGAAGCCTGAGATGCACCGTCACTAGTGACAGCACCTTAGAGAATACTGGCAGGATCTCTAACTAGTGCCCCAGGTAAGGGACCAAGGGAATGGTCTGAAGCCTGAGATGCACCGTCACTAGTGACAGCACCTTAGAGAATACTAGAGGGGTCTCTAACTAGTCCTCCAGGTAAGGAAAGAAAGGAATTGCCTGAAGCCTGAGATGCACCGTCACTAGTGACAGCACCTTAGAGAAAACTAGCAGGATCTCTAACTAGTCCCCCAGGTAAGGAAACAATGGAATTGCCTGAAGCCTGAGATGCACCGTCACTAGTGACAGCTCCTTAGAGAATACTAGCAGGATCTCTAACTAGTGCCCCAGGTAAGGGACCAAAGGAATTCCCTGAAGCCTGAGATGCACCGTCACTAGTGACAGCACCTTAGAGAATACTAGCAGGATCTGAAACTAGTGCCCCAGGTAAGGGACCAAAGGAATGGTCTGAAGCCTGAGATGGACCGTCACTAGTGACAGCATCTTAGAGAATACTAGCAGGATCTCTAACTAGTGCCCCAGGTAAGGGACCAAAGGAATGGTCTGAAGCCTGAGATGCACCGTCACTAGTGACAGCACCTTAGAGAATACTAGCAGGATCTCTAACTAGTGCCCCAGGTAAGGAAACAAAGGAATGGTCTGAAGCCTGAGATGCACCGTCACTAGTGACAGCACCTTAGAGAATACTAGAGGGGTCTCTAACTAGTCCCACAGGTAAGGAAACAAAGGAATTGCCTGAAGCCTGAGATGCACCGTCACTAGTGACAGCACCTTAGAGAATACTAGCAGGATCTCTAACTAGTGCCCCAGGTAAGGGAACAAAGGAATGGTCTGAAGCCTGAGATGCACCGTCACTAGTGACAGCACCTTAGAGAATAGTAGCGGGATCTCTAACTAGTGCCCGAGGTAAGGGAACAAAGGAATGGTCTGAAGCCTGAGATGCGCCGTCACTAGTGACAGCACCTTAGAGAATACTAGAGGGATCTCTAACTAGTCCCCCAGGTAAGGAAACAAAAGGAATTGCCTGAAGCCTGAGATGCACCGTCACTAGTGACAGCACCTTAGAGAATACTAGCAGGATCTCTAACTAGTTCCCCAGGTAAGGAAACAAAGGAATTGCCTGAAGCCTGAGATGCACCGTCACTAGTGACAGCACCTTAGAGAATACTAGCAGGATCTCTAACTAGTGCCCCAGGTAAGGGAACAAAGGAATTGCCTGAAGCCTGAGATGCACCATCACTAGTGACAGCACCTTAGAGAACACTAGCAGGATCTCTAACTAGTCCCCCAGGTAAGGAAACAAAGGAATTGCCTGAAGCCTGAGATGCACCGTCACTAGTGACAGCACCTTAGAGAATACTAGAGGGGTCTCTAACTAGTCCACCAGGTAAGGAAACAAAGGAATTGCCTGAAGCCTGAGATGCACCGTCACTAGCGACAGCACCTTAGAGAATACTAGCAGGATCTCTAACTAGTCCCCCAGGTAAGGAAACAAAGGAATGGTCTGAAGCCTGAGATGCACCGTCACTAGTGACAGCAGCTTAGAGAATACTAGAGGGGTCTCAAACTAGTCCCCCAGGTAAGGGAACAATGGAATGATCTGAAGCCTGAGATGCACCGTCACTAGCGTCAGTGCTTGGAGAATACTAGACGGGTCTCTAACTAGTCCCCCAGATAAGGAAACAAAGGAATGGTCTGAAGCCTGAGATGCACCGTCACTAGTGACAGTGCTTGGAGAATACTAGGCGGGTCTCTAACTAGTCACCCAGGTAAGGAAACAAAGGAATTGCCTGAAGAATGAGATGCACCGTCACTAGTGACAGCACCTTAGAGAATACTAGAGGGGTCTCTAACTAGTCCCCCAGGTAAGGAAACAAAGGAATTGCCTGAAGCCTGAGATGCACCGTCACTAGTGACAGCACCTTAGAGAATACTAGCAGGATCTCTAACTAGTCCCCCAGGTAACGAAACAAAGGAATTGCCTGAAGAATGAGATGCACCGTCACTAGTGACAGCACCTTAGAGAATACTAGAGGGGTCTCTAACTAGTCCCCCAGGTAAGGAAACAAAGGAATTGCCTGAAGCCTGAGATGCACCGTCACTAGTGACAGCACCTTAGAGAATTCTAGCAGGATCTATAACTAGTCCCCCAGGTAAGGAAACAAAGGAATGGTCTGAAGCCTAAGATGCACCGTCACTAGTGACAGCACCTTAGAGAATACTAGAGGGGTCTCTAACTAGTCCCCAAGGTAAGGAAACAAAGGAATTGCCTGAAGCCTGAGATGCACCGTCACTAGTAACAGCACCTTAGAGAATACTGGCAGGATCTCTAACTAGTGCCCAAGGTAAGGGAACAAAGGAATGGTCTGAAGCCTGAGATGCACCGTCACTAGTGACAGCACCTTAGAGAATACTAGCAGGATCTGTAACTAGTCCCCCAGGTAAGGAAGCAAAGGAATTGCCTGAAGCCTGAGATGCACCGTTACTAGTGGCAGCACCTTAGAGAATTCTAGCAGGATCTCTAACTAGTCCCCCAGGTAAGGAAAGAAAGGAATTGCCTGAAGCCTGAGATGCACCGTCACTAGTGACAGCACCTTAGAGAATACTAGAGGGGTCTCTAACTAGTCCCCCAGGTAAGGAAACAAAGGAATTGCCTGAAGCCTGAGATGCACCGTCACTAGTGACAGCACCTTAGAGAATACTAGAGAGGTCTCTAACTAGTCCCCCAGGTAAGGAAACAAAGGAATTGCCTGAAGCCTGAGATGCACCGTCACTAGTGACAGCACCTTAGAGAATACTATCAGGATCTCTAACTAGTGCCCCAGGTAATGGAACAAAAGAATTGCCTGAAGCCTGAGATGCACCGTCACTAGTGACAGCAGCTTAGAGAATACTAGTGGGTTCTTTAACTAGTCACCCAGGTAAGGAAACAAAGGAATTGCCTGAAGCCTGAGATGCACCGTCACTAGTGACAGAACCTTAGAGAATACTATCAGGATCTATAACTAGTGCCCCAGGTAATGGAACAAATCAATGGTCTGAACCTGAGATGCACCGTCACTAGTGACAGCACCTTAGAGAATTCTAGCAGGATCTATAACTAGTCCCCCAGGTAAGGAAACAAAGGAATGGTCTGAAGCCTGAGATGCACCGTCACTAGTGACAGCACCTTAGAGAATACTAGAGGGGTCTCTAACTAGTCCCCAAGGTAAGGAAACAAAGGAATTGCCTGAAGCCTGAGATGCACCGTCACTCGTAACAGCACCTTAGAGAATACTGGCAGGATCTCTAACTAGTGCCCCAGGTAAGGGAACAAAGGAATGGTCTGAAGCCTGAGATGCACCGTCACTAGTGACAGCACCTTAGAGAATACTAGCAGGATCTGTAACTAGTCCCCCAGGTAAGGAAACAAAGGAATTGCCTGAAGCCTGAGATGCACCGTTACTAGTGGCAGCACCTTAGAGAATTCTAGCAGGATCTCTAACTAGTCCCCCAGGTAAGGAAAGAAAGGAATTGCCTGAAGCCTGAGATGCACCGTCACTAGTGACAGCACCTTAGAGAATACTAGAGGGGTCTCTAACTAGTCCCCCAGGTAAGGAAACAAAGGAATTGCCTGAAGCCTGAGATGCACCGTCACTAGTGACAGCACCTTAGAGAATACTAGAGAGGTCTCTAACTAGTCCCCCAGGTAAGGAAACAAAGGAATTGCCTGAAGCCTGAGATGCACCATCACTAGTGACAGCACCTTAGAGAATACTATCAGGATCTCTAACTAGTACCCCAGGTAATGGAACAAAAGAATTGCCTGAAGCCTGAGATGCACCGTCACTAGTGACAGCAGCTTAGAGAATACTAGTGGGGTCTTTAACTAGTCACCCACGTAAGGAAACAAAGGAATTGCCTGAAGCCTGAGATGCACCGTCACTAGTGACAGCACCTTAGAGAATACTATCAGGATCTCTAACTAGTGCCCCAGGTAATGGAACAGATCAATGGTCTGAACCTGAGATGCACCGTCACTTGTGACAGCACCTTAGAGAATACTAGCAGGATCTCTAACTAGTGCCCCAGGTAAGGGAACAAAGGAATGGTCTGAAGCCTGAGATGCACCGTCACTAGTGACAGCACCTTAGAGAATACTAACAGGATCTCTAACTAGTGCCCCAGGTAAGGGAACAAAGGAATGGTCTGAAGCCTGAGATGCACAGTCACTAGTGACAGCACCTTAGAGAATACTAGCAGGATCTCTAACTAGTGCCCCAGGTAAGGAAACAAAGGAATGGTCTGAAGCCTGAGATGCACCGTCACTAGTGACAGCACCTTAGAGAATACTAGCAGGATCTCTAACTAGTCCCCCAGGTAAGGAAACAAAGTAATTTCCTGAAGCCTGAGATGCACCGTCACTAGTGACAGCAGCTTAGAGAATACTAGTGGGGTCTTTAACTAGTCACCCAGGTAAGGAAACAAAGCAATGGTCTGAAGCCTGAGATGCACCGTCACTAGTGACAGCACCTTAGAGAATTTTACCAGGATCTCTAGTCCCCCAGGTAAGGAAACAAAGGAATGGTCTGAAGCCTGAGATGCACCGTCACTAGTGACAGCACCTTAGAGAATACTAGAGGGGTCTCTAACTAGTCCCCCAGGTAAGGAAACAAAGGAATTGCCTGAAGCCTGAGATGCACCGTCACTAGTGACAGCACCTTAGAGAATACTAGCAGGATCTCTAACTAGTGCCCCAGGTAAGGGACCAAAGGAATGGTCTAAAGACTGAGATGCACCGTCACTACTGACAGCACCTTAGAGAATACTAGAGGGGTCTCTAACTAGTCCCCCAGGTAAGGAAACAAAGGAATTGCCTGAAGCCTGAGATGCACCGTCACTAGTGACAGCACCTTAGAGAATACTAGCAGGATCTCTAACTAGCCCCCAGGTAACGAAACAAAGGAATTGCCTGAAGAATGAGATGCACCGTCACTAGTGACAGCACCTTAGAGAATACTAGAGGGGTCTCTAACTAGTCCCCCAGGTAAGGAAACAAAGGAATTGCCTGAAACCTGAGATGCACCGTCACTAGTGACAGCACCTTAGAGAATTCTAGCAGGATCTATAACTAGTCCCCCAGGTAAGGAAACAAAGGAATGGTCTGAAGCCTGAGATGCACCATCACTAGTGACAGCACCTTAGAGAATACTAGAGGGGTCTCTAACTAGTGCCCCAGGTAAGGGACCAAGGGAATGGTCTGACGCCTGAGATGCACCGTCACTAGTGACAGCACCTTAGAGAATACTAGAGGGGTCTCTAACTAGTCCCCCAGGTAAGGAAACAAAGGAATTGCCTGAAGCCTGAGATGCACCGTCACTAGTGACAGCACCTTAGAGAATACTAGCAGGATCTCTAACTAGTCCCCCAGGTAAGGAAACAAAGGAATTGCCTGAAGCCTGAGATGCACCGTCACTAGTGACAGCACCTTAGAGAATACTAGAGGGGTCTCTAACTAGTCCCCCAGGTAAGGAAAGAAAGGAATTACCTGAAGCCTGAGATGCACCGTCACTAGTGACAGCACCTTAGAGAATTCTAGCAGGATCTCTAACTAGTCCCCCAGGTAAGGAAACAAAGGAATGGTCTGAAGCCTGAGATGCACCGTCACTAGTGACAGCACCTTAGAAAATACTAGAGGGGTCTCTAACTAGTCCCCCAGGTAAGGAAACAAAGGAATTGCCTGAAGCCTGAGATGCACCATCATTAGTGACAGCACCTTAGAAAATACTAGCAGGATCTCTGACTAGTGCCCCAGGTAAGGTACCAAAGGAATGGTCTGAAGCCTGAGATGCACCGTCACTAGTGACAGCACCTTAGAGAATACTAGCAGGATCTCTAACTAGTGCCCCAGGTAAGGGACCAAATGAATGGTCTGAAGCCTGAGATGCACCGTCACTAGTGACAGCACCTTAGAGAATACTAGCAGGATCTCTAACTAGTCCCCCAGGTAAGGAAACAAAGGAATTGCCTGAAGCCTGAGATGCACCGTCACTAGTGACAGCACCTTAGAGAATACTAGCAGGATCTCTAACTAGTCCCCCAGGTAAGGGAACAAAGGAATTGCCTGAAGCCTGAGATGCACCGTCACTAGTGACAGCACCTTAGAGAATACTAGCAGGATCTCTAACTAGTGCCCCAGGTAAGGAAACAAAGGAATTGCCTGAAGCCTGAGATGCACCGTCACTAGTGACAGCACCTTAGAGAATACTAGCAGGATCTCTAACTAGTGCCCCAGGTAAGGGAACAAAGGAATGGTCTGAAGCCTGAGATGCACCGTCACTAGTGACAGCACCTTAGAGAATACTAGCGGGATCTCTAACTAGTGCCCCAGGTAAGGGAACAAAGGAATGGTCTGAAGCCTGAGATGCACCGTCACTAGTGACAGCACCTTAGAGACTACTAGAGGGATCTCTAACTATTCCCTCAGGTAAGGAAACAAAGGAATTGCCTGAAGCCTGTGATGCACCGTCACTAGTGACAGCACCTTAGAGAATACTAGCAGGATCTCTAACTAGTCCTCCAGGTAAGGGAACAAAGGAATGGTCTGAAACCTGAGATGCACCGTCCCTTGTGACAGCACCTTAGAGAATACTAGAGGGGTGTCTAACTAGTCCCCCAGGTAAGGGAACAAAGGAATTGCCTGAAGCCTGAGATGCACCGTCACTAGTGACAGCACCTTAGAGAATACTAGAGGGGTCTCTAACTAGTCCCCCAGGTAAGGAAACAAAGGAATTGCCTGAAGCCTGAGATGCACCGTCACTAGTGACAGCACCTTAGAGAATACTAGCAGGATCTCTAACTAGTCCCCAAGGTAAGGAAACAAAGGAATTTTCTGAAGCCTGAGATGCACCGTTACTAGTGACAGCAGCTTAGAGAATACTAGAGGGGTCTTTAACTAGTCACCCAGGTAAGGAAACAAAGGAATTGCCTGAAGCCTGAGATGCACCGTCACTACTGACAGCACCTTAGAGAATACTAGCAGGATCTCTAACTAGTGCCCCAGGTAAGGGAACAAAGGAATGGTCTGAAGCCTGAGATGCACCGTCACTAGTGACAGTGTTTGGAGAATACTAGAGGGGTCTCTAACTAGTCCCCCAGGTAAGGAAACAAAGGAATGGTCTGAAGCCCAAGATGCACCGTCACTAGTGACAGCACCTTAGAGAATACTAGAGGGGTCTCTAACTAGTCCCCCAGGTAAGGAAACAAAGGAATGGTCTGAAGCCTGAGATGCATCGTCACTAGTGACAGCAGCTTAGAGAATACAAGTGGGGTCTCTAACTAGTCCCCCAGGTAAGGAAACAAAGGAATGGTCTGAAGCCTGAGATGCACCGTCACTAGTGACAGCACCTTAGAGAATTCTAGCAGGATCTCTAACTAGTCCCCCAGGTAAGGAAACAAAGGAATGGTCTGAAGCCTGAGATGCACCGTCACTAGTGACAGCACCTTAGAGAATACTAGCAGGATCTCTAACTAGTGCCCCAGGTAAGGGAACAAAGGAATGGTCTGAAGCCTGAGATGCACCGTCACTAGTGACAGCACCTTAGAGAATACTAGCGGGATCTCTAACTAGTGCCCCAGGTAAGGGAACAAAGGAATGGTCTGAAGCCTGAGATGCACCGTCACTAGTGACAGCACCTTAGAGACTACTAGAGGGATCTCTAACTATTCCCTCAGGTAAGGAAACAAAGGAATTGCCTGAAGCCTGTGATGCACCGTCACTAGTGACAGCACCTTAGAGAATACTAGCAGGATCTCTAACTAGTCCTCCAGGTAAGGGAACAAAGGAATGGTCTGAAACCTGAGATGCACCGTCCCTTGTGACAGCACCTTAGAGAATACTAGAGGGGTGTCTAACTAGTCCCCCAGGTAAGGGAACAAAGGAATTGCCTGAAGCCTGAGATGCACCGTCACTAGTGACAGCACCTTAGAGAATACTAGAGGGGTCTCTAACTAGTCCCCCAGGTAAGGAAACAAAGGAATTGCCTGAAGCCTGAGATGCACCGTCACTAGTGACAGCACCTTAGAGAATACTAGCAGGATCTCTAACTAGTCCCCAAGGTAAGGAAACAAAGGAATTTTCTGAAGCCTGAGATGCACCGTTACTAGTGACAGCAGCTTAGAGAATACTAGAGGGGTCTTTAACTAGTCACCCAGGTAAGGAAACAAAGGAATTGCCTGAAGCCTGAGATGCACCGTCACTACTGACAGCACCTTAGAGAATACTAGCAGGATCTCTAACTAGTGCCCCAGGTAAGGGAACAAAGGAATGGTCTGAAGCCTGAGATGCACCGTCACTAGTGACAGTGTTTGGAGAATACTAGAGGGGTCTCTAACTAGTCCCCCAGGTAAGGAAACAAAGGAATGGTCTGAAGCCCAAGATGCACCGTCACTAGTGACAGCACCTTAGAGAATACTAGAGGGGTCTCTAACTAGTCCCCCAGGTAAGGAAACAAAGGAATGGTCTGAAGCCTGAGATGCATCGTCACTAGTGACAGCAGCTTAGAGAATACAAGTGGGGTCTCTAACTAGTCCCCCAGGTAAGGAAACAAAGGAATGGTCTGAAGCCTGAGATGCACCGTCACTAGTGACAGCACCTTAGAGAATTCTAGCAGGATCTCTAACTAGTCCCCCAGGTAAGGAAACAAAGGAATGGTCTGAAGCCTGAGATGCACCGTCACTAGTGACAGCACCTTAGAGAATACTAGAGGGGTCATTAACTAGTCCCTCAGGTAAGGAAACAAAGGAATTGCCTGAAGCCTGAGATGCACCGACACTAGAGACAGCACCTTAGAGAATTCTAGCAGGATCTCTAACTAGTCCCCCAGGTAAGGAAACAAAGGAATTGCCTGAAGCCTGAGATACACCGACACTAGTGACAGCACCTTAGAGAATACTAGAGGGGTCTCTAACTAGTCCCCCAGGTAAGGAAACAAAGGAATTGCCTGAAGCCTGATATGCACTGTCACTAGTGACAGCACCTTAGAGAATACTAGCAGGATCTCTAACTAGTCCCCCAGGTAAAGAAACAAAGGAATTGCCTGAAGCCTGAGATGCACCGTCACTAGTGACAGCACCTTAAAGAATACTAGAGGGGTCTCTAACTAGTCCCCCTGGTAAGGAAACAAAGGAATTGCCTGAAGCCTGAGATGCACCGTCACTAGTGACAGCACCTTAGAGAATTCTAGCAGGATCTCTAACTAGTCCACCAGGTAAGGAAACAAAGGAATGGTCTGAAACCTGAGATGCACCGTCACTAGTGACAGCACCTTAGAGAATACTGGCAGGATCTCTAACTAGTGCCCCAGGTAAGGGACCAAGGGAATGGTCTGAAGCCTGAGATGCACCGTCACTAGTGACAGCACCTAAGAGAATACTAGAGGGGTCTCTAACTAGTCCTCCAGGTAAGGAAAGAAAGGAATTGCCTGAAGCCTGAGATGCACCGTCACTAGTGACAGCACCTTAGAGAAAACTAGCAGGATCTCTAACTAGTCCCCCAGGTAAGGAATCAATGGAATTGCCTGAAGCCTGAGATGCACCGTCACTAGTGACAGCTCCTTAGAGAAGACTAGCAGGATCTCTAACTAGTGCCCCAGGTAAGGGACCAAAGGAATTCCCTGAAGCCTGAGATGCACCATCACTAGTGACAGCACCTTAGAGAATACTAGCAGGATCTCAAACTAGTGCCCCAGGTAAGGGACCAAAGGAATGGTCTGAAGCCTGAGATGCACCGTCACTAGTGACAGCACCTTAGAGAATACTAGAGGGGTCTCTAACTAGTCCCCCAGGTAAGGAAACAAAGGAATTGCCTGAAGCCTGAGATGCACCGTCACTAGTGACAGCACCTTAGAGAATACTAGCAGGATCTCTAACTAGTCCCCCAGGTAAGGAAACAAAGGAATTGCCTGAAGCCTGAGATGCACCGTCACTAGTGACAGCACCTTAGAGAATACTAGAGGGGTCTCTAACTAGTCCCCCAGGTAAGGAAAGAAAGGAATTGCCTGAAGCCTGAGATGCACCGTCACTAGTGACAGCACCTTAGAGAATTCTAGCAGGATCTCTAACTAGTCCCCCAGGTAAGGAAACAAAGGAATGGTCTGAAGCCTGAGATGCACCGTCACTAGTGACAGCACCTTAGAAAATACTAGAGGGGTCTCTAACTAGTCCCCCAGGTAAGGAAACAAAGGAATTGCCTGAAGCCTGAGATGCACCATCATTAGTGACAGCACCTTAGAGAATACTAGCAGGATCTCTGACTAGTGCCCCAGGTAAGGTACCAAAGGAATGGTCTGAAGCCTGAGATGCACCGTCACTAGTGACAGCACCTTAGAGAATACTAGCAGGATCTCTAACTAGTGCCCCAGGTAAGGGACCAAATGAATGGTCTGAAGCCTGAGATGCACCGTCACTAGTGACAGCACCTTAGAGAATACTAGCAGGATCTCTAACTAGTCCCCCAGGTAAGGAAACAAAGGAATTGCCTGAAGCCTGAGATGCACCGTCACTAGTGACAGCACCTTAGAGAATACTAGCAGGATCTCTAACTAGTCCCCCAGGTAAGGGAACAAAGGAATTGCCTGAAGCCTGAGATGCACCGTCACTAGTGACAGCACCTTAGAGAATACTAGCAGGATCTCTAACTAGTGCCCCAGGTAAGGAAACACAGGAATTGCCTAAAGCCTGAGATGCACCGTCACTAGTGACAGCACCTTAGAGAATACTAGCAGGATCTCTAACTAGTGCCCCAGGTAAGGGAACAAAGGAATGGTCTGAAGCCTGAGATGCACCGTCACTAGTGACAGCACCTTAGAGAATACTAGCGGGATCTCTAACTAGTGCCCCAGGTAAGGGAACAAAGGAATGGTCTGAAGCCTGAGATGCACCGTCACTAGTGACAGCACCTTAGAGACTACTAGAGGGATCTCTAACTATTCCCTCAGGTAAGGAAACAAAGGAATTGCCTGAAGCCTGTGATGCACCGTCACTAGTGACAGCACCTTAGAGAATACTAGCAGGATCTCTAACTAGTCCTCCAGGTAAGGGAACAAAGGAATGGTCTGAAACCTGAGATGCACCGTCCCTTGTGACAGCACCTTAGAGAATACTAGAGGGGTGTCTAACTAGTCCCCCAGGTAAGGGAACAAAGGAATTGCCTGAAGCCTGAGATGCACCGTCACTAGTGACAGCACCTTAGAGAATACTAGCAGGATCTCTAACTAGTCCCCAAGGTAAGGAAACAAAGGAATTTTCTGAAGCCTGAGATGCACCGTTACTAGTGACAGCAGCTTAGAGAATACCAGAGGGGTCTTTAACTAGTCACCCAGGTAAGGAAACAAAGGAATTGCCTGAAGCCTGAGATGCACCGTCACTACTGACAGCACCTTAGAGAATACTAGCAGGATCTCTAACTAGTGCCCCAGGTAAGGGAACAAAGGAATGGTCTGAAGCCTGAGATGCACCGTCACTAGTGACAGTGTTTGGAGAATACTAGAGGGGTCTCTAACTAGTCCCCCAGGTAAGGAAACAAAGGAATGGTCTGAAGCCTGAGATGCACCGTCACTAGTGACAGCACCTTAGAGAATACTAGAGGGGTCTCTAACTAGTCCCCCAGGTAAGGAAACAAAGGAATGGTCTGAAGCCTGAGATGCACCGTTACTAGTGACAGCAGCTTAGAGAATACTAGTGGGGTCTCTAACTAGTCCCCCAGGTAAGGAAACAAAGAAATGGTCTGAAGCCTGAGATGCACCATCACTAGTGACAGCACCTTAGAGAATTCTAGCAGGATCTCTAACTAGTCCCCCAGGTAAGGAAACAAAGGAATGGTCTGAAGCCTGAGATGCACCGTCACTAGTGACAGCACCTTAGCGAATACTAGAGGGGTCTCTAACTAGTCCCCCAGGTAAGGAAACAAAGGAATTGCCTGAAGCCTGAGATGCACCGACACTAGAGACAGCACCTTAGAGAATTCTAGCAGGATCTCTAACTAGTCCCCCAGGTAAGGAAACAAAGGAATTGCCTGAAGCCTGAGATACACCGACACTAGTGACAGCACCTTAGAGAATACTAGAGAGGTCTCTAACTAGTCCCCCAGGTAAGGAAACAAAGGAATTGCCTGAAGCCTGATATGCACTGTCACTAGTGACAGCACCTTAGAGAATACTAGCAGGATCTCTAACTAGTCCCCCAGGTAAAGAAACAAAGGAATTGCCTGAAGCCTGAGATGCACCGTCACTAGTGACAGCACCTTAAAGAATACTAGAGGGGTCTCTAACTAGTCCCCCTGGTAAGGAAACAAAGGAATTGCCTGAAGCCTGAGATGCACCGTCACTAGTGACAGCACCTAAGAGAATTCTAGCAGGATCTCTAACTAGTCCCCCAGGTAAGGAAACAAAGGAATGGTCTGAAGCCTGAGATGCACCGTCACTAGTGACAGAACCTTAGAGAATACTGGCAGGATCTCTAACTAGTGCCCCAGGTAAGGGACCAAGGGAATGGTCTGAAGCCTGAGATGCACCGTCACTAGTGACAGCACCTTAGAGAATACTAGAGGGGTCTCTAACTAGTCCTCCAGGTAAGGAAAGAAAGGAATTGCCTGAAGCCTGAGATGCACCGTCACTAGTGACAGCACCTTAGAGAAAACTAGCAGGATCTCTAACTAGTCCCCCAGGTAAGGAAACAATGGAATTGCCTGAAGCCTGAGATGCACCGTCACTAGTGACAGCTCCTTAGAGAATACTAGCAGGATCTCTAACTAGTGCCCCAGGTAAGGGACCAAAGGAATTCCCTGAAGCCTGAGATGCACCGTCACTAGTGACAGCACCTTAGAGAATACTAGCAGGATCTGAAACTAGTGCCCCAGGTAAGGGACCAAAGGAATGGTCTGAAGCCTGAGATGGACCGTCACTAGTGACAGCATCTTAGAGAATACTAGCAGGATCTCTAACTAGTGCCCCAGGTAAGGGACCAAAGGAATGGTCTGAAGCCTGAGATGCACCGTCACTAGTGACAGCACCTTAGAGAATACTAGCAGAATCTCTAACTAGTGCCCCAGGTAAGGAAACAAAGGAATGGTCTGAAGCCTGAGATGCACCGTCACTAGTGACAGCACCTTAGAGAATACTAGAGGGGTCTCTAACTAGTCCCACAGGTAAGGAAACAAAGGAATTGCCTGAAGCCTGAGATGCACCGTCACTAGTGACAGCACCTTAGAGAATATTAGCAGGATCTCTAACTAGTCCCCCAGGTAAGGAAACAAAGGAATTGCCTGAAGCCTGCGATGCACCGTCACTAGTGACAGCACCTTAGAGAATACTAGCAGGATCTCTAACTAGTCCCCCAGGTAAGGGAACAAAGGAATTGCCTGAAGCCTGAGATGCACCGTCACTAGTGACAGCACCTTAGAGAATACTAGCAGGATCTCTAACAAGTGCCCCAGTTAAGGAAACAAAGGAATTGCCTGAAGCCTGAGATGCACCGTCACTAGTGACAGCACCTTAGAGAATACTAGCAGGATCTCTAACTAGTGCCCCAGGTAAGGGAACAAAGGAATGGTCTGAATCCTGAGATGCACCGTCACTAGTGACAGCACCTTAGAGAATAGTAGCGGGATCTCTAACTAGTGCCCGAGGTAAGGGAACAAAGGAATGGTCTGAAGCCTGAGATGCGCCGTCACTAGTGACAGCACCTTAGAGAATACTAGAGGGATCTCTAACTAGTCCCCCAGGTAAGGAAACAAAAGGAATTGCCTGAAGCCTGAGATGCACCGTCACTAGTGACAGCACCTTAGAGAATACTAGCAGGATCTCTAACTAGTTCCCCAGGTAAGGAAACAAAGGAATTGCCTGAAGCCTGAGATGCACCGTCACTAGTGACAGCACCTTAGAGAATACTAGCAGGATCTCTAACTAGTGCCCCAGGTAAGGGAACAAAGGAATTGCCTGAAGCCTGAGATGCACCATCACTAGTGACAGCACCTTAGAGAATACTAGCAGGATCTCTAACTAGTCCCCCAGGTAAGGAAACAAAGGAATTGCCTGAAGCCTGAGATGCACCGTCACTAGTGACAGCACCTTAGAGAATACTAGAGGGGTCTCTAACTAGTCCACCAGGTAAGGAAACAAAGGAATTGCCTGAAGCCTGAGATGCACCGTCACTAGCGACAGCACCTTAGAGAATACTAGCAGGATCTCTAACTAGTCCCCCAGGTAAGGAAACAAAGGAATGGTCTGAAGCCTGAGATGCACCGTCACTAGTGACAGCAGCTTAGAGAATACTAGTGGGGTCTCAAACTAGTCCCCCAGGTAAGGGAACAATGGAATGATCTGAAGCCTGAGATGCACCGTCACTAGCGTCAGTGCTTGGAGAATACTAGACGGGTCTCTAACTAGTCCCCCAGATAAGGAAACAAAGGAATGGTCTGAAGCCTGAGATGCACCGTCACTAGTGACAGTGCTTGGAGAATACTAGGCGGGTCTCTAACTAGTCACCCAGGTAAGGAAACAAAGGAATGGTCTGAAGCCTGAGATGCACCATCACTAGTGACAGCACCTTAGAGAATACTACATGGGTCTCTAACTAGTCACCCAGGTAAGGAAACAAAGGAATGGTCTGAAGCCTGAGATGCACCGTCACTAGTGACAGCACCTTAGAGAATTCTAGCAGGATCTCTAACTGGTCCCCCAGGTAAGGGAACAAAGGAATGGTCTGAAGCCTGAGATGCACCGTCACTAGTGACAGCACCTTAGAGAATTCTAACAGGATCTCTAACTAGTCCCCCAGGTAAGGAAACAAAGGAATGGTCTGAAGCCTGAGATGCACCGTCACTAGTGTCTGTGCTTGGAGAATACTAGCGGGGTCTTTAACTAGTCACCCAGGTAAGGAAACAAAGGAAGCGCCTCAAGCCTGAGTTGCACTGTCACTAGTGACAGCACCATTGAGAATAATAGGGGGGTCTCTGACTAGTGCCCCAGGTAAGCAAACAAAGGAATGGTCTGAAGCCTGAGATGCACCGTCACTAGTGGCAGCACCTTAGAGAATACTAGAGGGGTCTCTAACTAGTCCCCCAGGTAAGGAAACAAAGGAATTGCCTGAAGCCTGAGATGCACCGTCACTAGTGACAGCACCTTAGAGAATACTAGAGGGGTCTCTAACTAGTCACCCAGGTAAGGAAACAAAGGAAGCGCCTCAATCCTGAGTTGCACCTCACGTGTCACAGCGCCTCAGCCAATATTAGCGTGTCTGTAACAAGTCACCCAATTAAGGATACAAAGGAATAGCCTGAGTCCTGAGGTGCACTGTCTCTAGTGACAGTGCTTGGACAATACTAGAGGGGTCTGTAACTAGTCCCCCAGGTAAGGAAACAAAGGAATTGCCTGAAGCCTGAGATGCACCGTCACTAGTGACAGCACCTTAGAGAATACTAGCAGGATCTCTAACTAGTCCCCCAGGTAAGGAAACAAAGGAATGGTCTGAAGCCTGAGATGCACCGTCACTAGTGACAGCACCTTAGAGAATACTAGAGGGGTCTCTAACTAGTCCCCCAGGTAAGGAAACAAAGGAATTGCCTGAAGCCTGAGGTGCACCGTCACTAGTGACAGCACCTTAGAGAATACTAGCAGGATCTCTAACTAGTCCCCCAGGTAAGGAAACAAATGAATTGCCTGAAGCCTGAGATGCACCGTCACTAGTGACAGCACCTTAGAGAATACTAGAGGGGTCTCTAACTAGTCCCCCAGGTAAGGAAACAAAGGAATGGTCTGAAGCCTGAGATGCACCGTCACTAGTGACAGCACCTTAGAGAATACTAGAGGGGTCTCTAACTAGTCCCCCAGGTAAGGGAACAAAGGAATGGTCTGAAGCCTGAGATGCACCGTCACTAGTGACAGCACCTTAGAGAATACTAGAGGGGTCTCTAACTAGTCCCCCAGGTAAGGGAACAAAGGAATGGTCTGAAGCCTGAGATGCACCGTCACTAGTGACAGCAGCTTAGAGAATACTAGCAGGATCTCTAACTAGTCCCCCAGGTAAGGAAACAAAGGAATGGTCTGAAGCCTGAGATGTACCGTCACTAGTGACAGCAGCTTAGAGAATTCTAGCAGGATCTCTAACAAGTGCCCCAGGTAAGGAAACAAAGGAATTGCCTGAAGCCTGAGATGTACCGTCACTAGTGGCAGCACCTTAGAGAATACTAGAGGGGTCTCTAACTAGTCCCCCAGGTAAGGAAACAAAGGAATGGTCTGAAGCCTGAGATGCACCGTCACTAGTGACAGCACCTTAGAGAATACTAGCAGGCTCTCTAACTAGTCACCCAGGTAAGGAAACAAAGGAATGGTCTGAAGCCTGAGATGCACCGTCACTAGTGACAGTGCTTGGAGAATACTAGACGGGTCTCTAACTAGTCCCCCAGGTAAGGAAACAAAGGAATGGTCTGAAGCCTGAGATGCACTCTCACTAGTGACAGCAGCTTAGAGAATACTAGTGGGGTCTGTAACTAGTCACCCAGGTAAGGAAACAAAGGAATGGTCTGAAGCCTGAGATGCACCGTCACTAGTGACAGCACCTTAGAGAATACTAGCAGGATCTCTAACTAGTCCCCCAGGTAAGGAAACCAAGGAATGGTCTGAAGCCTGAGATGCACCGTCACTAGTGACAGCACCTTAGAGAATACTAGAGGGGTCTCTAACTAGTCCCCCAGGTAAGGGAACAAAGGAATGGTCTGAAGCCTGAGATGCACCGTCACTAGTGACAGCACCTTAGAGAATTCTAGCAGGATCTCTAACTAGTCCCCCAGGTAAGGAAACAAAGGAATGGCCTGAAGCCTGAGATGCACCGTCACTAGTGACAGCACCTTAGAGAATACTAGAGGGGTCTCTAACTAGTCCCCTAGGTAAGGGAACAAAGGAATGGTCTGAAGCCTGAGATGCACCGTCACTAGTGACAGCACCTTAGAGAATACTAGAGGGGTCTCTAACTAGTCCCCTAGGTAAGGGAACAAAGGAATGGTCTGAAGCCTGAGATGCACCGTCACTAGTGACAGTGCTTGGAGAATACTAGAGGGGTCTCTAACTAGTCCCCCAGGTAAGGAAACAAAGGAATGGTCTGAAGCCTGAGATGCACTCTCACTAGTGACAGCAGCTTAGAGAATACTAGTGGGGTCTTTAACTAGTCACCCAGGTAAGGAAACAAAGGAATGGTCTGAAGCCTGAGATGCACCGTCACTAGTGACAGCACCTTAGAGAATACTAGAGGGGTCTCTAACTAGTCACCCAGGCAAGGAAACAAAGGAATGGTCTGAAGCCTGAGATGCACCGTCACTAGTGACAGCAGCTTAGAGAATACTAGCAGGATCTCTAACTAGTCCCCCAGGTAAGGAAACAAAGGAATGGTCTGAAGCCTGAGATGCACCATCACTAGTGACAGCACCTTAGAGCATTCTAGCAGGATCTCTAACTAGTCCCCCAGGTAAGGAAACAAAGGAATGGTCTGAAGCCTGAGATGCACCGTCACTAGTGACAGCACCTTAGAGAATTCTAGAGGGGTCTCTAACTAGTCCCCCAGGTAAGGGAACAAAGGCATGGTCTGAAGCCTGAGATGCACCGTCACTAGTGACAGCACCTTAGAGAATTCTAGCAGGATCTCTAACTAGTCCCCCAGGCAAGGAAACAAAGGAATGGTCTGAAGCCTGAGATGCACTGTCACTAGTGTCAGTGCTTGGAGAATACTAGCGGGGTCTTTAACTAGTCACCCAGGTAAGGAAACAAAGGAAGCGCCTCAAGCCTGAGTTGCACCGTCACTAGTGACAGCACCTTTGAGAATAATAGAGGGGTCTCTAACTAGTGCCCCAGGTAAGCGAACAAAGGAATGGTCTGAAGCCTGAGATGCACCGTCACTAGTGACAGCACCTTAGAGAATACTAGAGGGGTCTCTAACTAGTCCCCCAGGTAAGGAAACAAAGGAATTGCATGAAGCCTGAGATGCACCGTCACTAGTGACAGCACTTTAGAGAATACTGGCAGGATCTCTAACTAGTGCCCCAGGTAAGGGACCAAGGGAATGGTCTGAAGCCTGAGATGCACCGTCACTAGTGACAGCACCTTAGAGAATTCTAGCAGGATCTCTAACTAGTCCCCCAGGTAAGGAAACAAAGGAATGGTCTGAAGCCTGAGATGCACTGTCACTAGTGTCAGTGCTTGGAGAATACTAGCGGGGTCTTTAACTAGTCACCCAGGTAAGGAAACAAAGGAAGCGCCTCAAGCCTGAGTTGCACCGTCACTAGTGACAGCACCTTTGAGAATAATAGAGGGGTCTCTAACTAGTGCCCCAGGTAAGCGAACAAAGGAATGGTCTGAAGCCTGAGATGCACCGTCACTAGTGACAGCACCTTAGAGAATACTAGAGGGGTCTCTAACTAGTCCCCCAGGTAAGGAAACAAAGGAATTGCATGAAGCCTGAGATGCACCGTCACTAGTGACAGCACTTTAGAGAATACTGGCAGGATCTCTAACTAGTGCCCCAGGTAAGGGACCAAGGGAATGGTCTGAAGCCTGAGATGCACCGTCACTAGTGACAGCACCTTAGAGAATACTAGAGGGGTCTCTAACTAGTCCCCCAGGTAAGGAAACAAAGGAATTGCCTGAAGCCTGAGATGCACCGTCACTAGTGACAGCACCTTAGAGAATACTGGCAGGATCTCTAACTAGTGCCCCAGGTAAGGGACCAAGGGAATGGTCTGAAGCCTGAGATGCACCGTCACTAGTGACAGCACCTTAGAGAATACTAGAGGGGTCTCTAACTAGTCCCCCAGGTAAGGAAACAAAGGAATTGCCTGAAGCCTGAGATGCACCGTCACTAGTGACAGCACCTTAGAGAATACTAGCAGGATCTCTAACTAGTCCCCCAGGTAAGGAAACAAAGGAATTGCCTGAAGTCTGAGATGCACCGTCACTAGTGACAGCACCTTAGAGAATACTAGAGGGGTCTCTAACTAGTGCCCCAGGTAAGGGAACAAAGGAATGGTCTGAAGCCTGAGATGCACCGTCACTAGTGACAGCACCTTAGAGAATACTAGAGGGGTCTCTAACTAGTCCCCCAGGTAAGGAAACAAAGGAATTGCATGAAGCCTGAGATGCACCGTCACTAGTGACAGCACTTTAGAGAATACTGGCAGGATCTCTAACTAGTGCCCCAGGTAAGGGACCAAGGGAATGGTCTGAAGCCTGAGATGCACCGTCACTAGTGACAGCACCTTAGAGAATTCTAGCAGGATCTCTAACTAGTCCCCCAGGTAAGGAAACAAAGGAATGGTCTGAAGCCTGAGATGCACTGTCACTAGTGTCAGTGCTTGGAGAATACTAGCAGGGTCTTTAACTAGTCACCCAGGTAAGGAAACAAAGGAAGCGCCTCAAGCCTGAGTTGCACCGTCACTAGTGACAGCACCTTTGAGAATAATAGAGGGGTCTCTAACTAGTGCCCCAGGTAAGCGAACAAAGGAATGGTCTGAAGCCTGAGATGCACCGTCACTAGTGACAGCACCTTAGAGAATACTAGAGGGGTCTCTAACTAGTCCCCCAGGTAAGGAAACAAAGGAATTGCATGAAGCCTGAGATGCACCGTCACTAGTGACAGCACTTTAGAGAATACTGGCAGGATCTCTAACTAGTGCCCCAGGTAAGGGACCAAGGGAATGGTCTGAAGCCTGAGATGCACCGTCACTAGTGACAGCACCTTAGAGAATACTAGAGGGGTCTCTAACTAGTCCCCCAGGTAAGGAAACAAAGGAATTGCCTGAAGCCTGAGATGCACCGTCACTAGTGACAGCACCTTAGAGAATACTGGCAGGATCTCTAACTAGTGCCCCAGGTAAGGGACCAAGGGAATGGTCTGAAGCCTGAGATGCACCGTCACTAGTGACAGCACCTTAGAGAATACTAGAGGGGTCTCTAACTAGTCCCCCAGGTAAGGAAACAAAGGAATTGCCTGAAGCCTGAGATGCACCGTCACTAGTGACAGCACCTTAGAGAATACTAGCAGGATCTCTAACTAGTCCCCCAGGTAAGGAAACAAAGGAATTGCCTGAAGTCTGAGATGCACCGTCACTAGTGACAGCACCTTAGAGAATACTAGAGGGGTCTCTAACTAGTCCCCCAGGTAAGGAAACAAAGGAATGGTCTGGAGCCTGAGCAGCACCGCCACAAGTGACAGCGCTTTGGAGAATACTAGCGGGGTCCCATTCTGGTCAAAAGGAGACTCTTGGCCTAGAACTAAAAAGACATTCTACTGACCTGTCTAGATGTGGATGAGAAAACGAGCACCCGCATGGAAGATCCAGGGACACCAACCGCATCTCCTTCTGAAGAGACTGCAGGATGTCTGGAATAATCCCCATGTGGAATGGTTCCAAAAGGAAAGTCCAGAATGGATCGAATGCCTCCTGATTTGAGGAATAAAATCCATGGACGCTCAGATGTCGCAGAACTTCTTCTAGATCTTCCAGTGAGGCCCAAAAACAGATCCTGGGGAATCTTTTTTAGCTGTGGAATCTGCAGTGAGTATTTCTCTTTTGACATATTTAAGCCTCAGCTTTCTTCAGTAATCTCTTGCCACAGAGCTAAAAATGTGACAGATTTACTGGGCAGGTATATTTTCTTAAAATAAGAAGAGGCTCGTGCATATTGACCAACAATTCGCTCAGGCATCCTTCTTGGAGGAGTTCCCTGAATATGCAGCTGCAGTTCGCCATTTTGGAAGTAATCTCTTTTGCTTATAATACTGAAATCGCCCCTTTCAGAGAACGGTTCAGGATGGTAAAACATATTTAAAAAAATAAATGCAGGTAGACTTTTCTGAGGTCAGCATAGTCAAGGGTAAGAGCGTTAGCAAAGCCATTTGTAGTGCTCAATACCTCAACTAACTTTTTCTTGCGCACCCGAATGGGAACTGGAAGACTAAACGCAGACATTTCACTGGATTTCTACAACCCTTTGACATCAATCTAACCAGACTGTATGCCAGATCCAGAGCAATGTCAGCAATAACCCCACTGCATCCAGTGTAAGACATTCTTACAATGTGTCAAATCCTCCAGGGCCTACAGGTCCCCCACATCACACAGACAGGCAGCGCATGCACACTGGTGCTGAAGCAGCCCCCACACGTGACTCTCTTTGTGGCACAAGTACAGAGACTGTTCCCTTCCCATGAGCTGCTGTAATCACAGTGGATTTCTAGATAGACTGCCCTTTAGCATCACAGATTGGAAACCCCAAACTAGTTATTCAAACTCTTGAAAAAATTAGCCTATGAAAAAAAAGATTTTCCATAGATACATCACACGCTCAAAAAGGTTGGAATTCACCCAGGTCATGCTTACTGTCTTGCCTTGGTTTACACAGGTATATGAATAAAACATAGGGCAAGTACCCCTCCCCCCCATACAAGGCATCCTTTTGACACTTAACCACACATTCACTATTAGGGTCTTGCTGTTGATTCCTCTGCTTTGGTTCCAGGAGCCCACCCTTTTACAGATCCATTCCCCATCACTATAGTTTGAAAGTCCCGGGTACCCCACTTTACCTTGGTCCATTACCGCAGCGTAGCAGATACAGAAGCTCGCCAGATCGTATTTCTTCATCTCAAACAAATATTGACCCCTGAAACAAAACACAGCATGCAGAACATGTTTACCACTACTAAAGACCACACACTGACATGGAAGATACCACACAACAGTGGAATTGAACTCTTAGGGTGTGGAGCAGGGTCAGGTGTTTGAGACGACGTAACACGAACAATCTACACACATATTCCAGGGGGGGCTTATCCCGGCACAGGAACATGAGAGAGAGAAGTATTGAGATGGAACAGGTAACCAAATGTCTACATGAGCACACCTAAGAGCACCAAGCAGTGAATAAGGGGAGGAATACAGACCCTGGCACAGGGTCTGAACAACATAAAGTACAAACAAAGTCTCTACTACTAGAGGCACTCCCACCCAGATAAGTCATTGTGGAAGGCAGCTTTGTAGGGTTGCGCTCAATGATGTGTTGCGGCCGCCTATACCAGCTCCTACAGCGTCGCAGCAACTGACGTACAAAAACACTGCAATCCAAAATAAAATGGAGCATCACATGATAGGAATTTCATAATTATCTGTATTGGAGCCAGTGCTTCATTTGAGCCCTTTTTGGCCAATTATGAGAAGATAACTAAGCAACTATGAGATGATATAACATCAGCTTCAGTGAACCACAATGCTCCAGCCACAATGAAGTGTTGCTTGTTAGAACCTCTACTCCACAATTACATATTGAGTTCCCGGATTGCAAATTACTTGCTGTGTGGTTTATTGTACAGTCCTGTGCAGAACCTGTTGGGTTTGGATGTTAATTCCATCTATTAAAGTTTGAATAGCCAAGGCCGCCAATCGCTCTTCTACTGTCATGACAGTCAAGGCCGCCAATCGCTCTTCTACTGTCATGACAGTCAAGGCCACCAATCGCTCTTCTACTGTCATGACAGTATACATAAAGAAGGAGTGAACTCCTTCATACTGGTTTATCCAGGACTCGCGGCGGGGTGGTCTGTGCGGCTACCAGGATATCCTCTGCCACATCGGTTGGAGAGCAGGACCTCAATCTTCCTGGATGGGAGTGGACACTGAAGCTTTGAGATAGTGGCTCTGGTCCACTCGATTACAGCCAGGGGAAAGCTTTAGTCAGTTGGCCTCCCAAATTTGAGAGATAGCCACCAAATGACTACAACATACAGGTACCACCAGGGATAAAATGTTATTTGAAATATATCCTGCACGAATGTTAGTGTCACCAAAGAAGACGGGCTAACAGGAGGATAGAAACACATAGAAAGAGAGACGGGTAAAACAGAGATGGTGACGTGGGGTGTTAGATACCAGGCGATATACAGGGAAACTGACAAAAAGAAAGGCTAGGACAGGGACATAGGAAGACAGGTTTATCAATATAGTACAAGAGAGAGAGAGAGAGAGAGAGAGAGAGAGAGAGAGAGAGAGAGAGAGAGAGAGAGAGAGAGAGAGAGAGAGAGAGAGAGAGAGAGAGAGAGAGAGAGAGAGAGAGAGAGAGAGAGAGAGAGAGAGAGAGAGAGAGAGAGAGAGAGAGAGAGAGAGAGAGAGAGAGAGAGAGAGAGAGAGAGAGAGAGAGAGAGAGAGAGAGAGAGAGAGAGAGAGAGAGAGAGAGAGAGAGAGAGAGAGAGAGAGAGAGAGAAGAGTCCACAAATAGACAACAGCGCATTTGTACGCTGGGATTAGAAGAGAGAAAACACTGTGCAAGCTGGAACACGAGGGAAGGTTCCCAAACATACAGCAGTAAAAGTGAGCAATGGGGCAATAATGCAGAAGGGAGATATACAAGGCATGGCGCAGCAACTGCCCTACCAAGCGGGGTCCTGGGAGTGTCTCTGCCTCTGTACACTTGGAGTGTGCTGTGGGACAGGAGTGCAAACTCTCCCACTACTCTTAACCTTATATAAAATATCTTCACACTTAATTCTGCCAAATCGCACAGCTAATGTACTGCGTGTGTGAAATGCCGCTATCTCCATGCCTGCCTACGTTGATGATAGTGTGTTCTTAGCTTGCTCCTCCCGAATCTCTGCGGTGCTTGAGGGCTGCTAACTCCGCCTGGATGTTTTTTTCTTAGCCAAACAGGTATAATTATGAATACATTTTAGTATCTAAAGCAGAGTGGATGGGCAGAGTAGCCTCATTTCATTAGGGTATCAGGTAATGTTATCCCCATATATATATGGTCGAAGTAAATAATATCGCCGGGAAAAGGTCGCAGCGATATTATATGGGTGACCATATATATGGGGACAGGCGCAAAAAAAAAAAAGAAAAGAAAAATAAATGTTGGGGGTTGCAGGGGGGTCCCCCGCATGTTCCATGCAATAATGTCGCCACAAAAAACGGCCATTTTTCGGCGATATTTTTGCATGGCGAGATTTTTGTGGCGACATTATTACATGGAACCTTGATTAGCTAGGGGTGTGACTTCCACGAAGCTTATCAAGCGCGCAGCACATGGTTAAGCGGTGTGCCCGAATGACCCGGGCATTGGGAGGCATTTCTCAGGTTTGGAAAGAACCTGAAGGCTCAACCTGTGAAATGGACATTGCAGGCCCTTGAGGCCCACATTCCATCTGTGGATCTGGGGTTTGGGGTTTTGGGCATGCACATAGCTTGCTAATGGCTCAGAATAGATTCTGTAAACCTTTATTGGGCGGGACATTTAGAGGACCTCCATTTGCTGCTCATAAAGAGTTGGGCTTAAAGAGTTTGAATTCTTTCCTGCTTTTGGTAAATCTGTGGTCTAACAGCAAAGTGATCTTGTCAGAGAATATTGTAACTGGTGTTTGGAATAGAGAAAAGGCCCCATCAGTGCCCTGGGAATGCCATATTAAAAAAGAAATGAAAGGTACTAAATACGAATGGTGATCGATATCCTAAGGACCCCTGGGTGTATTTTACTGAAAAGAAACAATGATAACTAGAATTAAGGATGCCTTATTGGCCTATCATAAACAGACGACAAGTGACAGATAGAGAAAGCCGATGAATAAAGCGCTGGATGTAGCCTCATTTCTGGGGTGCGGGGGAGTTACAGCCACACCTGCGTTGGTGTCCCTCATTGATGCAAGGATTGTGATCATGGGACTGGATCAGGGAATGTATCTGAACCCTCTATGTGACAATGTTCTATTGTTTTGTCGAAAATAAAACGAGATCTGTGGGAGCACTTTGGCCCCTTTGCTGAGGAATGCTGGCTTCCACATACTAAGGCCTGGCTGCAGTGCTACCCCTACCCTTGGCAGGCACACATAGTCCTGCTTGGACGCTATTACAGTGTTCGAAAGTGAATAGTCGATTTTATTTTTCAGAATATGGTAAAGTCTGAGACGATATGTTACTATAATGTGTCAGACAGTCTCACTATGATAGGTACTGGAATGAGGAAGAACTCGAGAACGCTACCGTCAAGCATGAAAAGTGTTCGACCAGCTGTTGTCAATCAAACTGACATTATGCTGAGGCAATCCCAGTTGCTTAACCTAAACAGTAAAGGACACAGAGAGCAACATCCGGAAGGTGAAGTCAGCGAGCTAGAAGGCCGCCAAAAAGCCTACGAGTTAGAAACAGGGCATTGGAAGGCTGCGCCAAAGCAACAGTGCGGAGTGGAGTGGGCGAACCAAGGGACTCCAGGAAAGCATCTTGTCCGTCAACTGGGAATCGACAACCATTAAGTTGAGAGTCAGTGTGGTGGTGGAGTGACCTGTGGTGGGTTGACCGTGCTGCCCAAGAATTACACTGAGATTGCCAACACTAGCCGCAGAGGCGATTGCATGGGAAGTACGTGGAACTGTGGTGGTTGCACAACCTGTAACAAGTGGATCGTTTTGGTCCAAAACTTGCACCCAGATCACTAGCAGTAACAGGAAAAGAGAAAGAACGTGCCTGCAACACCTGGCGAAACCGGTGAAGAGTTCCCCGAGAGAAGGTAACGGGAACGGTGGTAAGTCCGGGAGGTGGCCGGGAAAACTTCAGAAGACGAAACCAGAAGACACAAGAGAAATAGATCATTTTGTGAGGCAACTCCCCGGTCTTTTCTATAAGACTGTGATATTGAACAGTCAAGAAGGGCTCGGGACACTCTTCCCTCATCCCGGTAGTGGCACATTGAAGCACGGTGTTCAAGTAGAAAGAATACTAAGCCTGTGGAGACAACTTAAAGAATTGAAGAATCTAAAATTGAAGTTACTCAAGAAAACATTGAAGTGTCAAGGAGAGTTCAGGAGTCTCTCCTTCGTCCCAGTGGAGCATGTTGAAAGTCAGTGTTCTAGTGAAGAAAAGCCTGCTAAAAGCTGGATATGAACTAGGGTAGGGAGCCATTCTCCGAGTCCAGTGATATTTCTGAGCACTGTTGTGAAACCTAAACTTGAGAGACTTTTAACTAGGAGAAGGGAGTCATTCTCCTTGGTTGGGAGAAGAACTCTTTTTACTCATTTAGTATTTTGTGGAAATGGGAATCAAAGAAGCCCCGTAAGAAGAAGCAAGCATTCTTTGGATGTTGTCTCTGAGAGCCTCAAGACATCCCGTCCCCAAATGGCAAAGTTCCACAGACGCCAAAGCTCCTGTGTCCCAATGGGAACTTCAGAACCGTGGAAGATAACGTCACGTTCAGGAGTTGGTCTTTTGTCCAAGTCGATCTTTCTCTTTGCCTGTTGTGTCAACACAGGATCACCCCAAGAGTCAGCTCTTCTTTTCTTCTCCCCTCTCTTTTCCACAAAAAGGGACGAAATCCTTAAACCCCTTCAAAAAGGGACTCTAATGGAAGCAAACCAGAGGAGTGACAACTGAAGAGCACATGCCGTGAGGACTTGATATCATTTGCTCAATTCAAACATCTCACCCACATTGGCATTTCATTTATCTACACCTGATTGGAAATCATCTTTGCGCTTTGCCTTGTCTGCTTTCAAGCGTTCTTCTTATTATTGGGACTTTGTCTTTATGCTTTGCCTTGTCTGCATTAACATTATTAGTAGTATGGTATTTATTGAGCATGGACCTAGCGTCAAGAAGCAACGGAGCGCTTTACAGATGTAAAGCGCCAATACAGATACATAACAGAGCGCTTTACAGAGGTGTACAACATTACAGATGCATAACGGAATGCTTTCCAGTGGTAACAACAAAACAGATATACAGCGGGGGTAGGATACAGAGGGGAACATAGGAGGGGTACAGCTGTACTGGGTGGTGGGGCGGACAGGGGCAGGCAGCATCTAGCGAGTCAGGGGCCGTGAGGGACGACGCGATGGCCTAAGTGTTGAGGATTCAAATATTCAATATTTCTTCTTATTGGACAACACCTCCCCCACACTGGCATCTCATGCATCTATATTTGTTTGGGGTTTGCTTTGATTGCATTTTAAAAACACTTTGGTATTTTCTACACCAGCAATCTCATATTCTTCAATTATTTAGTGGCATGCTTGTCAGATGGCCCCGGGGCCCGCAGCTGCTTTGGGCAGACTCACCGGTGGTGTCCAGCGTCTCTAATTTCTGCTTGTGCCCTGGCTGCATGACTTCTGTGGCTGCTTTTCACTTCAGAGTGTACGGGGGCTTCTCCAGTGTCCTACGCGGCTCTACGGTTAAACACCAGCTATCTCGCTTGGTCCGGACTGGAGAACACTGCTTCTGTGCATGGCGCACCTGCCAGGAGCTCCTCTTTGGCTCCCTGCATCTCCACGGCTCTCCCTGGTCACATGCAACTTTTCTCTCTTGACTCCGGCAACTTCTCAGTGTTACGCGTTTGTGAGTCTCAGCATGAGGTTTGACGTCCTCTCCTGCACTCCTCTGGACTCTGCAGCAACCTGCACAGGAGTCTCTATTCCTGGCTTCCCCCCTCAGTCAAGAAGCTTACAGTTAACTTTGGGCTGCAGCACCCTGCTAAGGTCCAGGGGTCCCCCTTCTTTCTGGATGGCCAGACAGATTCTATTGGCTCCTCGATCACGCCTCAGCTCCCCTTTGACAGTTGAGGTGCAAGGGTTCCCCTCTCATCTGGCCCAAACAGCAGTCCACAGATCTTTCCCTTCTGGTACACAAATCCTGCAGCCAGGTCCTCCAGGAAGGGCCTCTCACACACTTCCTGAGACTTTCTAACGTTTTATATTGGCTCTGGCCAATGGGATTTGGGAAAGAACTAGACTGCTGACAGTGAGATGTGATCAACATTACTCCTCTCCTTTTCTTCATCCCAGTGTTGTGGGGTGGGAACAGTAGTCCCTTTTTGTGAATATGGTGTAAATGTTTGCAATAGCTATTAAAGTCATACCATGTTTAGAAGAATAGTATGTGGAGCTGGAAAAAGTGTCTTTCATAATTTTACAGGGCCAGTTAGTTGAGAGTTGGCCTTTGGGATGCGACCAGTGTTTTCCACTATTTTGCATGGGTGAAACAGGGAAAAATATCACAATGGACCATTAGATTGGTACAAATGGAAGGAAACAGGGAAAAATATCACAATGGACCATTAGATTGGTACAAATGGAAGGTTCATCCTGTAAGGGGAAAGGGGGATACCATGTCTCACCTGATGGACTCTGGGTATATTCGCGGAGATTGTCTCCTCCCATGTGATCTTCCCTAATATAGCCGCCCCCAGGGTCAGGGTCAGGATGCAGCTGCCGTCCTCTAGCCACATGGAGGTCACCGCTGGGAAAACGATGATAAGTCCATCGGATTCATCACATTGGGTACGCGTGGGAAGGAGCAGAGGAGGACAACTCCAGAGGGGAGAACTTGGTTACGGAGTGATAGGTCCAGGGTGGAGTGTGTGTGAAGGGAAATAAGACCCATGGAACTCTCGGTCAAGCCTAAGGGTCCCAGGGAAGAACAACCTCTGCCTTTACTGTGACCAGGAGGGGAATTTTGGGGTAATTGTCCTAGGATATCTTGTAATAGTTGATTACCAATAGCTATGTCTCAGCAAATGCTGACGGCCATAACTAAACTCCTCAAGAAAGGGGTAAAGTTTAGTTGGACCCAGGAAGCAGAAGAAGCGTTTCAACAACTTAAGGAACACTTATCTCAGGGCCAATCCTCTTACTTCCAGACACTTCACAACCATTTTTTGTTGAGACAGATGCTTCAAATCTTGCTTTTGGAGTAGTACTTTCCCATAGACACCTAACAAACCAGACAATTGCCTCTGGTAGAATATTTATCAAAGACGTTACTTTCAGCTGAAAAGAATTACACACTAACAGATCGAGAGCTCCTAGCCATTAAGAAGGCATTTCAGGAATGGAGACATTATCTGTTGGGAGCCAAACACATTGTCACTGTTTTGACTGATCATCGGAATTTGCTTTTACTGAAGTCGGCTCACACTTTATCACCTCAGCAATTGCGTTGGTCCTTGTTCTTTGGCGATTACGATTTTGTGGTTACCTACAAAGCATGTCGCTTGAATGGAAAGGTGAACGCCTTATCCTGACAATTCCCGGGTAGCGAAAAGGAGGCAGACATTAAGGTTGAACCAGTTATTGCTTAGGAGCGGGTTATTTAGGCTATTACGCAAAAGGGAAATCAATTTCAACAGAAGATTCTACAGAATATGTCAAGAGAAGAGATACAAGCGTTGGATGAGCAAGATTCAAAACGACATATTGATGATTGAATTCTGCATATCGATTAAAAGCTATAGATACCTAGAGTGGAGCTTCAAGAAAGAATTTTGAGCAATCGTCATGAATCAAAGTTAGCTGGACATCCAGGATTCAGATAGACATTAGAGTTAGTTAACAGGCATTTTTTATGGGGAATCTTAAAACAAGATACTTTGAATTTCATTAAGGTTTGCAAGGTGTGTGCCCGGTGTAAGGCAGGTGAAGGGAAACCTACTGGATTATTGATTCCATTGCCATTGCCAATTCCACCTCGCCCAGTGCTAGTGGTGGTAGACTTATTGAATAAGGCAAGTCATTTTATTCCTATGGAAGGTAAGGTAACAGCAACAAATCTAGCCAAAAGATTCCTAGAGAGAGTGGTTAAATTATACAGGTTACCAACCCAGATAATTTCAGACAGAGGGCCAACGTTGATCTCGAAATGTTGCAGAGCCTTCTGTAAGGCGTTAGGAATAGAGGGCAATTGTCATCAGGATGCCACACTCAAACTAATCGGCAAACAGAACAGATCAATCAAGAGTTGGAGAAATATCTGAGATGTTTCTTGCAAACTGAGCGTAGTTGGGTGGATTTTCTCTGGTTTGGCTGAATTTACCTACATTAATTCTGTAAAAAGTTTGACTACCTTTTCACCTTTCTTCTGTAACTATGGGTTCAATCCCTGATTCCTAAAGAAAATATTCCAGAGAAGAACCCCAACCCAGAAGTTGAGGATACATTAATGTGCACAAGGAAGAGTTTGGCAGAGGCAGAATTAGCAATTCAAAAGTATAAATTGAAATATAAACAATATGCTGATCAAAAGCGTACGGCTAGCCCTCAGTATCAGGTTGGGGAAAGGGTTTGGTTATCTACCAAACAGTTGCGCCTTAAAGAAAGAACTAAGTTTAGTCCACAATGTATTGACCGTGCAAAATAGAGAAGGTGATTAACCCAGTTACAGTAACTCATAAGCTTCCACTAGGTATGACCTTTCATGTAAGCACGAGAAGGTAAACCCCGGCACCTGTAATTATGGAGGATAATGGGAAGGAATATGAAGTCAAAAGCATTTTGGATTTGAGATAAGAGAGAGTGCATCTTCAGTATCTCATAGACTGGAAGGGAAATAGTTCTGAGGAAAGGTTATGGAAATCAGCTTCAGATGTACATGCACCTTGTTCGATTAAGACATTTCACAATAACTACCCTCACAGGCCTGGCCCTGAGACAGGGCTTTGCAGAGGGGGGCTGTGGTTGTGCACAGAGACATAGACAGGGTAGGGCCTGAGAGGGCAAAGCCCACCCAAAATCTGTAAATGCCCACTCAGCAGCACTGTGTGGGCATTTGAAGATGTTAATGACACTGCGGTCGGCCCTACTACGTTACCTTCAGGCCCCACTTGATACACTATCCTGGCAATGCCTCTGGTTTTGCATAGGGTTGGGGGATGTTTTATTAAAGTGCTAGTGTGGAAAGCATCCTGGTTTCTTTTTTTTCCCTTGACTAAAGTTAATCAGGAATCAGAAGCTAAAATGGCTGAACAATGAAGGAAGCTGATTGGTTGGAGAGAACAAAGACTGTCATTAAAGAACTCTCTGAGAATTTTGTAACTGCCTATCATCCTAGTTTAGCCCTGGACTAATGGTTTTAGGCCTTAACATTAGAATATCCCAAGAAAAGATCCAGATGAAGAAGAATCAAAACAGCTGCAGATACATTACTTTGGTCAGAAAAGAAGATTTCAGGTGGGAGCAGAGAGGTTTAGTGAGAGAGATTGCTTAAATATGAGAGACTGTATTTGTTATTTTTGAAGTGATAAATCCAGAGCTTGGTGAAGTCTACGTGTCAAGTTGAAGTGTAAATGTGAGAAATAGTTGAATCCTTGTAGCTAGTATTGAAAAGGTGGACAGCGCAGCGGCCGTTCTGAGAAACTCTCCGGCACAGAGTCAGAGAGAGAAAGCATGAAAGCAGTGTGTGCATCTCCTGGGAAGGCACAGAGTCAGAGGGAGAAAGCATGAGCAGGGTCCTGCAGTGCATGCGTCTCCGGGAAGGCACAGAGTCAGAGAGAGAAAGCATGAGCAGGGCCCTGCAGTGCGTACATCTCCGGGAAGGCAAAGAGTCAGAGAGAGAAAGCATGAGCAGGGCCCTGCAGTGCGTGCGTCTCCGGGAAGACAAACTCACTGGCACAGAGTCAAAGGGGGAAAGTATAAGCAGGGCCCTGCAGTGCATGTGTCTCCGGGAAGGCACAGAGTCAGAGAGAGAAAGCATGAGCACGGCCCTCAGTGCGTACATCTCCGGGAAGGCACAGAGTCAGCGAGAAAAATCATGAAAGCAGTGCGTGCGTCTCCGGGAAGGCACAGAGTCAGAGAGAGAAAGCATGAGCAGGGCCCTGCAGTGCGTGCCTTTCCTGGAAGAGAAACTCACCGTCACAGAGTCAGAGGGAGAAAGCATGAGCAGGGCCCTGCAGTGCGTGCCTCTCCTGGAAGAGAAACTCACCGGCACAGAGTCAGAGGGAGAAAGCATGAGCAGGGCCCTGCAGTGCGTGCCTCTCCTGGAAGAGAAACTCACCGGCACAGAGTCAGAGGGAGAAAGCATGAGCAGGGCCCTGCAGTGCGTGCCTCTCCTGGAAGAGAAACTCACCGGCACAAAGTCAGAGGGAGAAAGCATGAGCAGGGCCCTGCAGTGCGTGCCTCTCCTGGAAGAGAAACTTGCCGGCACAGAGACCCAGCAGTGCGTGCCTCTTCTGGAAGAGAAACTCACCGGCACAGAGTCAGAGGGAGAAAGCATGAGCAGGGCCCTGCAGTGCGTGCCTCTCCTGGAAGAGAAACTCACCGGCACAGAGTCAGAGGGAGAAAGCATGAGCAGGGCCCTGCAGTGCGTGCCTCTCCTGGAAGAGAAACTCACCGGCACAGAGTCAGAGGGAGAAAGCATGAGCAGGGCCCTGCAGTTCGTGCCTCTCCTGGAAGAGAAACTCACCGGCACAGAGTCAGAGGGAGAAAGCATGAGCAGGGCCCTGCAGTGCGTGCCTCTCCTGGAAGAGAAACTCACCGGCACAGAGTCAGAGGGAGAAAGCATGAGCAGGGCCCTGCAGTGCGTGCCTCTCCTGGAAGAGAAACTCACCGGCACAGAGTCAGAGGGAGAAAGCATGAGCAGGACCCTGCAGTGCGTGCCTCTCCTGGAAGAGAAACTCACCGGCACAGAGTCAGAGGGAGAAAGCATGAGCAGGGCCCTGCAGTGCGTGCCTCTCCTGGAAGAGAAACTCACCGGCACAGAGTCAGAGGGAGAAAGCATGAGCAGGGCCCTGCAGTGCGTGCCTCTCCTGGAAGAGAAACTCACCGGCACAGAGTCAGAGGGAGAAAGCATGAGCAGGGCCATGCAGTGCGTGCGTCTCCGGGAAGTGAAGTTGACATATGTCAGCTAACGCAGATCGGAGGCAGGCCACACTTCTCTAAGAAGTGAAATTGGCATGACAAAGCTGTTCTGAAGGCAGCGCTACTGTAGGGTGCCTTGGCAAGCAACATGAAAGGGAATTAGAAAGACATTCGACAAACGAATATGACAAGTGTTGCCCGCATCGCCCTCGCCACAGTGCTAAGTAAACAAGAAAGATTTAAAGGACCTTTTGAATTCTCTTCTGGAAAGAAGACAAAACGTTGAGCAGAAGCAAAAAGAAAAAAGACAATTGTTTGTTAAGTGAGGTAGTTTAAAAGCATTATCATAATAATTTATTTTTTATATATCGCTTTAATCTAAACCACTTTACATAGGACATATTTACAACATTACTATTCATTAGCATCAGAGGCGTTGCTGGGAGGGTCTGGGGGGAGGGGGGCGATAGCCCAAGGTCATTTTATTGTAGCCCCGAATAGAGGCTCAGGGGCTACAAAAAGGCTAGCTAGCCCTGGGACCTAACAGTCCTGATATTATCTTAGCCCTGGATCCTTTCCAGACCTAGCCGCAACCTCTATAAGCATAGATTTAGTTAGGGGATTAGAAGCTGGACACTTCAGATCTGCTTAGCCTGATGTGAAAGTGTAAAGCTCCTGGCGCTCAGCAGTGCTCAGCAAGAGGTCAAACAGGTAAGGAGTTCAGTAGAGAACAATAACGCAGTTTACTTTAGAAACATAAGCGAGGATCTGTTGTTTGTTGATTTCTCCCCTACCCACTTTCCCTACCCGGAGGTTACTAACTCAGCTGTTACTTGAAGGTTGAGTTGATAATGTTTGGAGGTGGCGCGGCCTGCCTGGGACCCTTCACGTGTGGCCAGGGAAGGGCAGACGCTTCTGATCCAGACCCTGTGGGTGGTGTTCTGTGGGAGGATCACATGAGGGAGGAAATAGGTCAGGAAGACTGGGAAACTCCCCCTGTTCAACTTTCCCCACAATCCTACACTTCTAATAGCTTTTGCCAAGCAGAAGAAGTAAGAAAAACTAATTTTGTTGGTAGGAACTACAAGTCCCATAATCCTTGAAGTACTGGGACGAGGAAGAGGACTGAAGAGCAATGTTGCAGTAGGAGTCAGCCTATCAAGCCTAATCACCCACACCTGAGGGAATCAGAGAGGTTTAAAACACCCTCTCAGGTGCCGGACATGAGTTGTAGTTGCAGAGGAAGATAGATCTATGGCTGGAGTTCATGCAGCAGCAGAAGTAGAATGAAGAAAGCACAGTGTTGGCAATCCAGACAGAAGTTGGGAAACCGAAGGGGCGCCGGGACTTTGATCAAGCAGATCTCAACTGCCTGTCCTGGGAGGGTCCTGTTCCTGAAACTCTGAAGTGCAAAGGTTGAGCAGCAGAAGGAGTGAAAGAAGACTGCTTTTCCCCATGTGAACCTAATTGCAGAGATTGGACACAGTCTCCAGCAGGAAGCGTGCCGAAGACTGTGGCTGGAAGGTTTTGTTAAGCCGAGGGTCTCAGGCGAAAGAGGAGCTCCTTAATTACGTGGCAGGACGGAAGATACCAGAAGCAAAACAAAAAGGGGATGGCTGCAGGTTTTGAATTAATCATAACCATGGGCACAGCTTTGGGCAACCCTCAAGACCATTGTTTTTCAGCCTGCCAAGCCATTACAGAAGAGGGTTGCCCAGAGCAATGCCAGAGGTAAAGATTAATTCTAAACCTTGCAGCCATCACCTCTTTGTTTTTGCCTTGCAGACCGAGGATAACTTCAGCAAGGAAGGGTGTGGGTCCAAAAAGAAGCCAGAAGCTGTAGAAGCCCTGCAGCATGCAAATAGAGGAATTCAGAATCTGGTGAGTGTTAACGAGTGTTCTGATCCCTTGCACGAATACTGACATGCAACTGTATCCAGATAGAATTGCTCGCTTATGAGAAAAAGTGATGGGAAATTGATCGTGGATTGTCAGATAATGGGAAGTCTGAAAAGTAGCACTCGCTTGTAAAGCGAACATCATTCATTTCCCTCTTTTAAAGGAAAGCTGCAGTGCAACCTTTTTATTGAATGATACATTCCCTGAAATAAGTTGTCGCGTGTGCGAAAAAACGATTCTGAGATGAAGGGTAATCTCTTAATCAATAATAACGCAGTTGAAAACAATCTAACACTCAAGTTATGTGACTGAACATTAACGTTGCGAGGTATAGAGAGCCAGCAATGTCAACGCCAAGATGGAATTAAGTGTGGCTCCGGACCGGAGTGAAACAAGCGTTTTCCAAAGTTAAAGTGTGGTGCAAGTTTTCCCATGAGCCAAACCGACTATCAGCATTGCCCAAGCCAAGAGTGTGCAAACATTGTCTACAGCCAAAAGAGACTGACAACAAGGTTTATGACTTATGACTGACAACATGGTTATGCCTCATGCCAACTATTTATTTATTTTATTTTATTTATTTGCATTTATCAAGCACGCTTGCAGCCCATAAGGCATCGAAGCACTGTTACAGATGATAAGCAGACTAGATTTACAGGCGGGTGCCCAATGGGCTCATGGTTACACGGTAACGAACAAATATGCAGGGAATTGTTCAAACCAACTTGTGATAGATATTCTGTTTAGACAAAGAGTCTAGTTTTAATAGCCTTACGGAAGGCTAGGTGTGATTCAATCAGTCTTAGGTGAGGTGGCATCACTCTTTGCCTCCTGCCAACTATCCTGGTTGGCAGGAGAGGCAAAGAGACAAAAGCAAGGTTGGTGAAAGGGAAGCTGGCTACTTGTGATTCTGCTCTAAAAGCTAATACAATCTACATTGTCAAAGCCAATAGGAGAAAGAGAGAAGTAACCTACGGGTAACTCTGTGATGTTGTTGTGGGAGACGGATAAGATTGGCAAAGAGGCTGCCTTTCTGGAATGTGAATGTTCAGAAGAAGAGTGCCTTGCTTACATGAAGGTGTTGAAGTGCCCTGAAGTGAATCTTGTCTATTTCTTTAAAAACCTGTTCAAAGTCATAAAGATTCAAACCACTGAAGCTGTGGTGATATTCTGGTTGTCAGTAGATTGGAAAGTTCAGAAGCACAGGTACATGTGGAACACTATGGGGCAGGCGAGTAGACCCACATGGCGGAGACGTCAACCTGATATGAGAGTCATTGAGGTGCATGTGGAAGTGCTGTGAAGTCATCCTAACAAAGACAAACTGTGAATTCCAATACTATAAAGAAGGGCTTAATAACCAGAAGCTGTGTTTATTTTTTTGTTATTGTTGTTTGGTTAGCAAGTAACTTTTAACAAATGTACAAAATATTACAGTACAAACAAGAAGCAATTCAAGATTACAATTCAGAGTGCACATTTTAAATTATAATTCAGAATAAAAGTTAGTAATAGAAGAACCTGGCCATACAATATTTAATCATGGCGCAATAATTTCCAAATGTCATGTTATAGGTGGTAGAACTTTTTTTAAAATGTGAGTTGCAGCAGCCATCCAATTGCTACAACCATACCAGTTCATAAAAGGTTGCCACACTCTCTCAATCAGAACCGATAATGATATTGAAGGAGATGTCCAAAGTAAAACATGCGCCTCTCATCTAGAGCCCCACAGAGGAGTAGAACATGTCGCCTCTCATCTAGAGCCCCACAGAGGAGTAGAACATGCGCCTCTCATCCAGAGCCCCACAGAGGAGTAGAACATGCGCCTCTCATCTAGAGCCCCACAGAGGAGTAGAACATACGCCTCTCATCTAGAGCCCCACAGTGGAGTAGAACATGCGCCTCTCATCTAGAGCCCCACAGAGGAGTAGAACATGCGCCTCTCATCTAGAGCCCCACAGAGGAGTAGAACATGCGCCTCTCATCTAGAGCCCCACAGAGGAGTAGAACATGTCGCAGGGTTTCCACCTCATCAGGGGAAGAGTAAAATCGGCATAGCCTCAAGGACCAAGGAACTTTGTTTCTGGCACCCATTATTTAATTGGTCTGGAGCAGGTTTAGGCGCAACTTCAGCACCCTGGTACGCCAAGATCTACTAGGTGACTTCTTGTCATGATCTCTGCTTCCAAAAGGTCAGGGTTTTCCCAACTCCCTTGGAAGCAGATCCATAACCCAGGTTCCGAGTGCCAACCAGTCCCAATTGGGACCTTTTGGACCCAGTCCTGGCGCCAGTGGCACCAGGCTCATAAATATGCCCAGTCCCAGCGCTGGAAGCGCCGGGCTCATAATGCTGGGTGGACTTACCTGCAGCAGACCATGCTGCTTACTTACCTGCCAGTTGAGCCCCTGATCCTCTCTGTTTGGGACTACTTTTCCTGTTGGGTGGGGCAGGAGCCACTCCCTAGATTCAGAACACTGGAACTCTTCTGGAAAGCAGTAACTCTTTTCTTACCTAGGCGTGGCTGTGGAAGGAGACACCTAAGCACTACAGGAGGCTATTTAAACCACACCCGATGGATGAATCTTGCTATGCGTTATTCTGCATCCTCTGCAGCAGAACGCTCATCGTGTCTTCTGCATCTGATCCTGGGCCTAAGGAAAAAGGCTTACCATCCTGAATCCAGTCTTCAGCAACACCTATAAAGACAAGAAAGAACAGGTTAGCATTACGGTCTTCAGTGACAGCTCTTCACTTACCTGGTCCATCGGCTGTCACCAACGCCTCGCGCTGCATTCCGGCATCTGAAAGACAAAGGCTTACCTACTCTTCGTGCGCTCCGGAGGTCTTCACACTGCATTCCGGCATCTGAAAGACAAAAGCTTACCAACTCTTCGCACGCTCCGGAGGCCTTCGGCGCTGCATCCCGCATCTGAAAGACAAAACAAGGTGCGTTTAAAGACATTGGGGAACTTTAATACTCACGTGCCATTACTCCTTTCCACATCTAACCCAGTGGGTATTCCGGCACCCTGCAGCCGCTCCGAACTTGTACCTGCAAAATAAAAAGACAGTTAGAGCGCATCGTGAAGCAGGCAACAAGCGCTTACTTACGTGCTTCCAGGCGCTTCTATTCATCACACGGGCTCCATCTTCAACTCACTTCAGCCCGTCATCCGCCATCGCCGGAACCCTGCAAAACAAGAAACATCATTACTAAAGACTTTAAAGACATTAGAATTACTCGAAACTTACCGTTCGTGCAGTAAACGACGGACAGCAGTCCTCTGAAGTCAAGAGGCCTGCTCCCCTTATCCAGTGAAGAAACTGGTTACAGCACCCTGCCCCGAGGCAGATGGAGACCACGGCGTTCACTTACCTAAGGTGAGAGCGTTAACCTTTGGGGTTCTACAGGAGAAGAGAAAGGGAAGAAGAGAGAGACATTCAATAACCCAGTTCCTTAATCCCATATTTTCTATCTGCAGACATCTTACCCTTCGAGTCAGACATACAGTGCACAGAGGTCCAGCCCAAAGAGCCAGCCGTGTGTTACACATCACCTTTGAAGATACGGTATACGCCCAGTCAAGACCGGCGCCTCTACGGGAATCAGGTGAGCGTTACACTTCTTCAGATATCGCAGACAAGTTCCGACTGCTCTAACACAATCAACAAATCTGCTTATATGTGCTATGATCTCAATCTGCCTATTATGTTTATCCAGTCCCATTCCTTTAGTTTTTTAGGACTGTCAGATGATACATAGCCACGTCTCTATGAATACCATACCTTTCGCAGACTCCCAGTTATTTAGGGCTTTCCAGGACTTCTTATGGAGTAGCTGCTGTAATAGCCACCAAATCGAGCCCACCTTTGCACAGACAATGCTCCTCAGTAAGGAAAGATTCTTGTAATTGAGGCAGAATTGAATGGATGATGACCCAACTTGTAGACGATAACACCAGCTGGGAGACCATTGGGCAATTGCAGAACTTACCTCCAGAAAAGTCCCTCCAATGCATCATAGTCCAGATAGAAAGGGAGCCCCAGGCTAATAGGCATAACCTTCAGCTTGTAAAACTTGAGTACTGGGCTCAAGGAGAAGTGACTAAATTTACGATTGACAGCACAAGCTTGAGTGGCATGCATTAGCATTTTGGAGCGGTAATAAGATTGCAACTCAGTTCTTTTATGTAGCTCATAAAATCTATACCCCAAATAGCAAACATTTGACACTCGTTCCAGGGGTAGACCACGCACATTCCAACGGAACGTCTTATACTTTCATTTCATCCCTGAACTGAATGAGAATATCTGAGATTTATTGGTGTTAATTATCACATGATTTAGTTCTGCACAGGCTGCCAGAGTATCCAGCTTGTGCTGTAATCCTATCGGGGTGTAATAGAAAAAGACAAGGTCATCAGCATACAACAAATAGTCCAGCCTCAGGTGAGCCAAATTTGGGGAAAAGCTATGAATGTTCTTAAAAATCTCAGCAACGTCTGACAGAAAAAGGCTAAAGAGTAGGGGGGCCAGGACACAACCCTGCTTGAGTCCACGCATAGTAGTAATTGATGCAAAAAGTTTGCCCTGGGCATTAAGACAAACTCTGATGGAAGTGTTAAAGTGTAAGGCTGTCAGTATCCCAAGCAGGTGTTCTGGGCATCCCCAGTCTCTAAGTTTGGACCATAAGCAAGCCCTGTCTACACCGATGAATGCCATAGAGACGTCAATGAACGCCATGTAAAACACATCTTGTATAGGCGCTACACAAATAAACTATCAAATCAAATCATGTACAGTGGTTTTGACTTCACCATTGTTTCCTATTTCAGTAGGCCCAGGATACAAATGTTGGGATTAGTGCCTGTCCACTTCCTAAACCCACCTGCAGCAGATCTAGTCTACCTGCACCGGAGGCCCAATCAGTCACCGCCCTCAAATCCATGCTGGCATACATTTTTGCTGGGACGTCTAAAAGTGCAATAGGCCTTTAGATAGCCAGGAGCGATCTCTGGCCCTTTTTGTAAATCAGGAAAATTATGGAATGAGCCCATGATTTCGGCATAGTGTCTGGGGAAGTGATTTGTTTAAAAATAGTGCTCAGAATATACACCCACAAATGGGGGTCATGTTTTATCACCACATTGGACAGGCCATCAGTTCCTGGTGCTCTGGACCTCTTACGTTGAGTAATGATTGATAAAGTAAGCTCCTCAGGGCAATCCAAGCACCACAGGCCAGATAGAAATGCCAAATAGCCATTACTCTCCCCAAATTCCCCTTTATACGCATTGGTGAAATGACCGATCCACTTCTGCATGCTTACCACATTCCATCACACCCTATTTTTGCCAGAGGAAGCCTCTAAGTGCTTGTCATAAATATGACTACCCTCTTCCAACTTGAGTACCTTCCACTCCAGAAAGAAGGGGTAATGGTTGCTAGTTTCAGTTTGCTAAAATGTCAAGGTATTGAAATTCTGTAGGATTTCTTCAGAGAAAAAGAAGTAGTCTAGAATACTACTTGAGTTGCCTCGATGCCATGTCGGATTAGAAGGAATGTCCCCGTCACCATACCATTCACCATATTCATATCCCAGCCATTTATAAGCTCCATCCAAACACGTCCACGCCTCCTTGCTGTGTTTATTTGAATCATACAAGCAGCTGTGTTCCAATAACTTTACCAAGAGTTGTGTCTATTTGAACTTAACAAGGAACTGTGTTTCTTCTTTGACATTTGTGAATTGAGGCAAAGCATTTTGGCCTGAAATGCCATTGATGCCATTTGATGAAGCGGAAAGTTGTTGTTCAAAGAAGAAGAGAAACCTTTCTGTTGTTTGAACTTTGGTTAACAGCATTTTCTGGAGACACATTGAAGGAACCAAGACTGAATTGAGAGTTTATTACAAACCTCGATGTTGTGAAGTGCCATATATTCTTTGTGTATTTGATGTGTAAGTGTGAGGGCCAGATGTTCAGTGTTAGAGTGCTCTCCTTTGGTTTTGATAGGCAGGAAAATCCTTATCAGAGATGGGATAGTGAGGCGTTTCATGAAACGTATGATTTAATAAAAGGGCAAAATTTGAGAAATCATTCAAATGGTGTCCGCCTCACATTTCAGACCCCTCACAGGGGTTGGTGGGATTCAGCAGCTCCTGCGTAATTGGCAAGGCAGACCTGACACCTGCTAAATCACATGCATTCATAGATGGATAGGTAGGCACGCACACATGAGTGAGAGAGAGAGAGAGAGAACGTTAGAGCGATAGAAACAGAAAGCAGACAGAGTAAGCAATAGAGCTCTAGCCAGGCGGCTAGACATGAAGACATGTATACAGACTGGGCAGAGTAATGCCAGGGATCGCTTGACATACCTCATGATGTACATCTGGAGCGCGTCCGGCTGCAGGTGGATGGCCCTGGTTATGTCTTTTAGCGCCTTTGGTAATTCATGGATCTGAAGATGGGGCACAGAAGAGAAGGCATTAAAACGCATTAAATCCTCATATATGATATGATATTTTATTTGTATTGCGCTCGTACACAGGTGTTTCAGAGCGCGACTAGGCAAGGGAGGGGAAACAAGGGAAAACACAAAACAACAACGATCTTACTAGGCCCAGTGACATTGAGAACGCGCAAGTGCATGGGAAGGGGAAAAGGGAAAAAGAGCATGGAAGGGGGGAGTGGAAAGTGCAGAGCAGAGGTGAGTAGATAAATAAATCTGTTGGCTGGCTTACGCAGACGATATAGTACTTCTCGATAGAACACCAATTGGTCTGCAACATCTGCTAACGAGACTGAATGAGTACGTTGAAATAAACAAATTAACAGTTAACCCTGTCAAATCAAACATTCTCATCTTCAAACATCCATTGACAAAAACCAAATATAAAAACTGGAAACTGGGGGGTGAATGTATTAGAGTTGTAGAAACCATAAAATATCTGGGTTATAATATACACGCCCATCCAACCCAATATAAGACAGATTCTGAGGTCATGGATAAGGTAACACAAGCCGGATCCCAAATGGTCAAATTGAACTATAAATTTTGTACATTTTCCATCCTTCCATTAGTGAAGTACTATTTAGCAAAAGTGGTACCAGTGATACTTTATGGATTGGAAGCTAAACCGGGTCTCTGGGCAGTAAATTGGGAAATTTTTGAGGGGCGACTTTGGAAAAGAGCTTTGGGACTTCCAAGCTGTACACCCATAAAAAGCCGGGGATTCGAGCTGGGCTTAAAGTCATTGAAGTGTCTGGCAGATTGGAAACTGATTTCCCTGTTTCGAGAAATAATTATGGGCAAAGAAACATCTCTATATGGAGACCTCAGGTCTCAAAAACTGCAGGGTAAGTCACCCCTCTTGATCATACTTGGGGGAGTGGACAGGGGGGAAGTAACGAAGGCACTGACAAAAATAAATCTTGACGTGGACTCCTTGATCTTAAACCCACTCAAAATCAAAAAAGAATTGGAACTTTTAGACTGGATCGAAACAATAGAGAATGTCAGATCAGATCCAGCTCAAAGTGCGTTCTTGAGGGGGGAAAAGGAACGTGGGTGTCCTTCAGGCTATCTAATGAAATCCCCTAATTGAAAGCTCTGCTCAAACTTCCTCAGAATGAGATTAAACTTGGTCCATTGTGGGGCAATTTTAGAAAAGCAAAACCAAGGGGTCAAAGCAAAAAAACTGTGCTCTATTTACATAAACCCTGCCAAGCAAACGTTAAAGCATCTACTAATGGACTGTGAAGGTTCATGGACATACCGCGCAAGATTATTTAAGAACTTCGTGCGCAGAGAGAAAGATATCATATCAGACTTTTTGTGGTACAAACGCTGCGTTGTCATTGGCTGCTATACAGGTGCTAATCAATTGTGAAATAGTCATTTAAACCTGTATAACCCAGGAAAACAGATCACCACAACATTGTGCACCCAGACGGCATTTGAAAAGTGGCAGGGTTTGGCAAAGAAAAGGATCGTTTGATTTTAGAAAAAAATTGTATATTTGTAAAGTAATTTTGTCATTTGCTTGCTTATTTGTCTTTTTGTAAAGGCTCATTGAGCCAAAACAAATAAATAAAAAAATTAAAAAAATAAAAATAAAACAAAAATAGAATGAAGGCAACAAACAGTGATAGTGCAGCCAGCAAGTGGCAAGTGCTGTGTTTATGGCAACAGACTGGGTAAGTCTGATAAGTGCAGAAAAGAAGAAAATGGAATGGGGGGCTGTATGGGTACAGATACAGTCCATCCAGTGCAAGGGGTGGCTGGGAGGCAGTGCAGGAGGGCGGCAGGGTGAGCAGGTACATGGACCCAGGGGAAAGAGGTTGGCCAGGTGCAGAATGCCAAGAGAGAGCAGGTCAGCAGGGGAGAAGGGGAGCGAAGGCAGAAGCAAAGAGGAAGGTCTTTAGTGCTTCCGGAACCAGAGATTGTTCTCCTCAAGTTTTAGAATGGCAGGGAGGCTGTTCCAGAGGGAGGCCCCAGCCGAAGATAGAGATCTACCACCAGCTCGTTTCTTTGAAAAACTATTAACCCAGAGGGAGTTAGAGATAGAGGAGTGAAGAGCTGGAGAGAGGAGGTATTTGCGGAGGGATAGCTGAAGATATTATGCCACCCACTACACCCTAAAGATAACAAGAAGGACACACTTAGAATCAGTAGATAATAGAAATGGACATTAATCCCACCCATGCCACGTACCCTCTGATGAAGCCCAGCAGATATTGAGTGGTAACAAACAGGCCTAATGGCGCTGTACCCAAAGCAGACAAGTTTATACATAGTGTATCCAGAAGAGGCCTACCTGCATACAGACATTAACCCACACCCGTGCCATGTACCCTTGCATGAAGCCCAGCAGATAGTGAGTGGTAACAAAGAGGCCTAAAGGCGCTGTACCCAAAGCAGGCAAGTTCATACATAGTGTATCCAGAAGAGGCCTACCTGCATACAGAAATTAACCCACACCCATGCCATGTACCCTTGCATGAAGCCCAGCATGGTGCGAAAGACGTTTCTCCTCCTTTGGTCCTCGATCCTGGAATAGCCTACCACTGGAACTGCGACAGATTGAGTCTCTTCCCATGTTTAGAAAGCGATTAAAAACTTTTCTCTTTATATAACCAGTCTATAACCTCTTCAGGTATTGAGCCGCAGTTTACTACTAAAATTACATCTGCGCCTCAATGCACTTCTGCTCGGACCCTGTGGGGTATCCACGTTAGAAATTTCAAAATCAAATCAAAATCAAGCAGATGGTGAAAAGAGGAAAAGCTCACACAGAGTGGACACAGAAAAGACATACCACCTTACAGAGATTAGGCCAGGCACTTATGCAATCCACAAAGCGCCTCTGAATGAGCATGTCTTAGATGTGCTCATTTCACCCCTTACGCATATTAAAAACACCCAGAAAGGTGGGTCCTCCCTCTGCGTCTTTTGAGAAGAGGCACAGAGGGAGGCACAAATCATGACATGGTAATTCCTGATCCTGTCATGTTTTTTTCATTAGCACCCTGTCTCTAGTACAACCCTGCATTCCGAGTAGCCTGGGTTGCCTGCGCTCCCTTCCCTTTCCCACTCCCCCTTCACCACTTAGCACCCATGTAGTTTTCTAGTGTCTTTTAAAAAAAAAAATTAAAAGAAATGTACCTTTCTTACATGGCCCAGTGCTGTGCAGTGTAGCTGTCAACTTAGGCCATTTTCCTGTTGATGGCATCACAGTCATCAACATGGAAAATTGACTTGTTAACAGCAGCACTGCGAGGCGCCGGTCAGCGCAAGAAATGTACGTTATTATTATTATTTTGTTTTTTAAAACACCATGGCCCTCATTACGACCCTGGCGGATTTTTTCCGCCATCGACGGACTTTCCGGCCATGGCGTAAAGTCCGTTTACGCAATGGCGGATGGTGGACTTACCGCCCCATTCCGAGGTCGGCGGGGCGGTAAGTCCCCATTGACCCATTTACCCTTCCCCATTCCCATTTCGGCCCCATAGGGTATAATGGGAGTGGGGAAGGAGTTAATTACGCCACCGTAAATTACGGTGGCGTAATTAACACCAAGGTCCCATAGCGCCATGGATTTCTCCGCCCGCAAAAAGCGGGCGGAAAAATGACCATGGCGCTTTGGGAACTCGTAGTTGGCGGTAAGGGGTCGGCGCAGCTAACGCTGGCGTAGACCCCTTACCGCCAGGGTCCTAATGAGGCCCCATATGCCCCCTGTAGGAAACTACTAGGGTGCTAAGAGTGATATGCCCCTCAGCGTCGTGGCGACCCTTTCGGTAACGGCATCGGCACCCTCATTAAAGAACCCTCACTGCACTCAGGCCCTTAACATGAACCTTTGAGAAAAGAAGACGTAAGACCAGGAAACAACTCTGAAGAATCCTGCATTGTGCGTGGGAGGAACCCAGGGCTCTACCGCATCGATAGACGAGGTGGGGAGAATCGCTTACCACCATGGTACTGTCCTTGGCACCTACAACAAAGCAACGCCAGTGAAGTCAGCATGGCAGGTGAGTTGGGGAGACTGATACCAGACCAGTCTGTTTTGAAGCCAAGTTTGCAAGCGGCAAAATTGTATAGTGAACGTTGAAACGAACAGTGTATGAAGCGTATGTGATAATCAACGTGAGTAAAACCGAACAACAGATGAGTGATTAAACTTTGAAGCCAAGATACGATACCTTAGACAGAGTGGTCCAGCACTGCGTGCATGCTCATTCGCAAGTCTCTGTAAGGTATCCAATAAAAGGTGGCAAAAGTGAAAGAGTGAAAAAGAATTGTGAATCGAAATGGTCCTGCAACGGGTCAAAAAGAATCCTGTGCACAATCGAATGCCTTCGATGTTAATAGCGTAAAGAAAGTTGATGACAAAGTAGATGAAGTTGGTCCAAGCCCTGTGGAGGGAGATCAGCTGAGAGCTTTTGGTTAAAGCAAGTTTGTGTTAAAAAGTTACATTGAAATTGGTCCAGGCCCGGCGGAGGAAGACTAATTAAACATTGTGTTAAAGAGGATCTGAGCCCGACTCAGTCAAGTGGCCATGGTTGAAGGCAGTGCTAGAGGAATATGGTATTGGGCCTGCATACTTGAAGTGGGTCCGATTACTATACGACAAACCACTAGATCGAGTTAGAACAGGAACAACCATATTAGAACAGTGGCAGTTGGGCATGGGCACCAGACAGGGATGTCCGTGGTCCCCAATGCTTTTTATTTTAGCTCTCGAACCCCTGGCAGCGTACTTGAGGCAACAATATAGGGAGATAGACACTAAGGGAGGGCAACATTTAATATCGATGTACTCAGATGACATGTTGCTGTACCTTAAGTACCCTGAAGAGAACCTACAATATATTCTGGAGGTCATGGAACAATACGCTAAGTTGTCCGGAATCACGGTGAACCCAAAGAAGTCAAGTATATTCCCTTGGGTAGATATGTAGGATTAGCACAATATAAACTCACAGTAATACAGATAAGATGGGAAACTGAGACGTTCCGATATTTGAGAATAGATGGATACCACAGCACTGAAGTTGAACACAGGCAGAATACAGAAAGGGCAGTGGCGAAAATTGAAAACAATATGACATTTTAGGCCAAGCTACCCTTGACAATGATGGGCAGGGTGGCACTGCTAAAGATGGTGGTGCTACCCAGGTTATTACACTACTTTGCTAATATACCATATATGATAGCCAAACGATTCTTCACGAAGATACAGAGCATATGCAGGGGGTTCATATGGCATAACTCCAGAAACAGGATAGCGTTATGGAAATTACAGAACACGTACAAACAACGGGGCATTAGATTGCCCAATTACGAGGTGTACTACCTGGCTAGCCAACTCCAATATGTGGCAAGGTGGCTATCAGATGACCACACACCGGAATCCAAACTATTGAGGGTGGAATGCAGCCCCTATTTCTTGAACAAATGGATGTGGTTGCCAAAATTGCGACGAGAAAGTGGAAGCAGATTACTGGACCTGGGGGGGATGTGGCGAAGAGCCTGCCAGCTAGTGGAGATTGTGCACCCATGCTCCCCACAGATTCCACTAGTGGCACTGGAGGGAGTGGATGAACAAATGAGGAGGACCATCAGAGTGAAGTGGGAAACAGTAGGCATAGCGACCATTGGGGACATGTGTTAGGATGGGAAAGCAAAGGAGTTTGATGCCCTGGTGGAAGACACAGGACTACACCAGGGACAATACATCACATATGCTAGGCTGGTGAAGATAATAAAAGATACATGGCCAGATGCAGTTTTAGCTCAACAGCCAGAGGCAGCCATAGAAACATTTCATGATATATCAGATGGAGGCCATGAGACCTCCCGGATATATGAGCTGCTGATGTCGAAAGTGGGGAAAGAAGTAGCCCAGACGAGGCTAGACTGGGAGGAGGAGGTGGGGGAATCAATGAGTGACGGACTGTGGGTTAGGGTACAGGGCTACCACAAGAAGGTATCTAGGAATGTGAGATTGCAACAGGTGCAGCTATACGTCACTCATAGAGCGTTCATTACCCCCAAGAAGACAGCCAGGTTAAAAAATGCCAGAGGACAGACATGTTAAAAATGTGGAGAGGTATATGATATGATATGGCATTTGTAACGCGCCTATACACAGGTGTTTCAAGGCGCGACGAGGCAGGGAGGGGAGGAACAAGGGGAGACAGACAACGATCCTACTAGGCCAGGTGTCATTCAGATCGCGCAAGTGCAGGGGTGGGGGAGGGGGAAAAAGTGCAAGGGGAAGGGGAGGGGGGGAAGTGCAGTACAAGGTAAGTGGCGTAAAGTAATAAATAAGTAGGGCCAGCTGGTGGCAAGTGCAAGGTAGGTGCAGAACAAGTGCTGGGAAAGGGGGGGGGCTGTAGGGATACAGAGACAGTCCCGCAGTGCAGAGGGGTTCCAAGGCATCAGTGCAAGTGGAGAGTGGCTGGGCCCAGGACCGAGGCCGTTAAGAGTGGTCCAGTTGCAGAATCAGTGCAGTTTCAGTGAGGACTATTAGCTGTTCAGCAGGGGAGAGGGAGAGAGAAAGCAGAAGCAAAGAGGAAGGTTTTGAGGTGCTTCCGGAACCGGAGATGGTTCTCCTCAAGTTTCAGGGAGGCAGGAAGGCTGTTCCAGAGGGAGGCCCCTGCCGCGGAGAGAGATCTACCCCCAGCTCGTTGCTTCGAGAAGCGGCTGACCCTGAGGGAGTTGGAGGCGGATGAGCGAAGGGCTCGGGAAGGAAGATATTTGGGAAGAGAGAGTTGAAGGTATTTAGGACCCAGGCCCCAGAAGGCCTTGTGGACAATGCAGAGGGTTTTGAACTTTATCCTCGCAGCCACTGGGAGCCAGTGTAGAGATCTCAGTCCTGGAGAGATACGGTCCCTGGGCTTGAGGCCAAGGACAAGTCTCGCAGTTCGGTTCTGGATGAGTTGCAAAGGGCGGAGAGTGGAGGCAGGCAGATTAAGATAGAGGCTGTTACAGTAATCCAGCTTCGAGAGAACCAGGGCTCGGGAGACAGTGAGCTTCTGGGGGAAGGAAAGGAAGGGAAGAATACCTCTGAGGAGGTGCAGCTGGTAGTGTGACTTCTTAGCGACGTCAGAAATATGAGGAGAGAAGGAGAGTGTGGAGTCGAAGATGACCCCAAGGTTTTTTGCCTTGCAGGTAGGAGCAGGGAGGGGGCCAAGGGAGGCAGGCCAGAGAGCTGCAGGGAAGGAGGGAGTGGGTGTACCGATGAGTGGAATCTCAGTCTTACTGGCATTAAGGCAGAGGTCATTGGCGGCACACCATTCCTGGATAGCAGACAGACAGTCAGAGAGGAGGGAAGGAGAGGGGGAGGCTGAGGGTAGCCTGAAAATGAGCTGGGTATCGTCCGCATAGCACTGGAAATTAGGGCAGAGAGCGGCGATGCGGTGGGCAAGGGGTGCCAGATACAGGTTGAACAGCCAGGGAGAGAGATTAGATCCCTGGGGGACACCACAGGTGGAGAAAAAGATGTCGGAGAGGAAGGACCCCAGTTGGACGCAGGTAAACGCAGGAATGGCGCATATGTTCTGGGCATGCCCCGAAATAAAGACATTCTGGGAGGAGGCGGCCCGATGTCTGGCAAGAAAGGAGATTCATTTAGATGTGAACTCCCCGTGAGCATGCATGTTAGGGGGGTTCCCCAGGCCGAGTAAACTTAAGCATGTAAGCAAACTGAAGGTCTTGGCATATATACTGGCCAAACGCAGAATAGCAATGAGTTGGAAAGCAAGTAGGAGACCGAGAGTGGAGACTTGGTGGTATGATCTTCAGAAATGGGAGAATGCTGAAACCACAGTGTGGGATGAGGCAGCAAATAGAGATGGGGAGGAGGAAGAGGGCATGTTGCTGGCCTGGAAACAAATAGTAGTGTCACTGTCCGGACCTGACCAAGGAAGCCAGATGGGAAGTAGCCCCCCAGGAGGGGAAGATAGAGATACGACCGTAGAAATGGTATGAGGAAGGTGGAATGGTTAGTATGCATTGGGAGGGGGGATGAGGGAGGAGGGGGAGTGAAAAGGAAACTTGGAACTGTACAAAGGAATTGACGTGTACATTTGTTACTATACTGTACAGTGCACATGTTGGAAAATTAATAGAATTGTTTAAAAAAAGTTTTTAAAAAAAGAAAAGAGGATCTGAGCCCTGCTGAGGGGGATCTGGAGTGACCCGTGAATCATTCGAGAAATTGGATGCATGAATATCCTATGAGAATTATGTTAAGAGGATCTGAGCGCGGCTGTGGGGGATCCGGGGTGAATAGTGAATCGCCTGAGAAAACAAGTACTTGTGAAACCCTAAGAGGAAAAGAACTCATGGGGCCTCATTATGACCCTGCCGGTCCGGAAACAACAGTGGCGGTAAATCCACTGCCACTGTTGTTTCCGGACCGGCTGATTCCGAGTTCTGCAAGCGGGAGGTGTCACTCCTGCCAGGTCTGACCTGGCGGGAGTAACGCCACCCGCCTGCAGGCGGAAATGGAAACACCGGCTCCGTCATAGACGGAACCAGTGTTTCCATTGTGTCCATCCCCATGGAGTCCTATAGGACTCCATGGGAATGGGGATTTACGGAATTCTGCCTCCAGAATTACCGGGTCACCAGGGTTGTAATGCTCCGGTGATTCCGAGCATTACATCCGAAGATGGTTCTGCTCAAACTTGAGAGAGGCAGAAAGGCTGTTCCAGAGGGAGGCCCCAGCGGAAGAAAGAGATCTGCCCCCAACTCTCTGCTTGGAAAAGCCTCTGACCCTCAGAGAGTTGGAGGTGGATGAGCGGAGAGCTTGAGAAGGGAGATACTGAGAGAGTTGGAGGTAGTGCTGTCCCAGGCCCCAGAAAGCCTTGTGTACAATGCAGAGTGTCTTGAACTTGATCCTTGCCGCAACTAGGAGCCAATAAAGAGATTTCAGAGCTGGAGAGAAACAATCGCTGGGCTTGAGACCAAGGACAAGTATCACCATCCTGTTTTGGATGAGTTGTAGAGGACAGCAGGTAGAGGCAGGGAGATTTAGAAAGAGGCTGTTGCAGTAGTCCAGCCTTGAAAGGACCAGAGCACACGAGACAGTGAGCTTCTGGGGGAAAGTGAGGAAGGGAAGAATACCTCTGGGGAGGTGCAGCTGATAGTTCGACTTCTTAGAGACGTCAGAAATGTGAGGAGAGAAGGAGAGAGCGGAGTCAAAGATGACCCCAAGGTTCTTAGCCTCACAGGTGGGAGAAGGAAGAAGACCCAAAGTGGGCGGCCAGTGAGAGAGAGGACAGAGGGAGCTGGTGACAAAGATCATTAGCGGCACACCAGTCCTGAATTGCAGAGACAGTCAGGAATGAGAGAAGGAGCAAAGGCGGCCGAGGGGAGCCTGAAAGAGAGCTGAGTGTCATCTGCATAGCACCGAAGGTTGGAACAGAGAGCAGGTATGCAGTGGGCAAGAGGAGCCAGGTATTGTTTGAACAGCCAGGGAGAGAGGTTAGATCCATGGGGAACACCACAGGTAGAGAGAGACATAGAAGAGAGGAAGGACCCCAGATGGACCTGAGAGGGTTGGTCAGTGAGAAAGGAGATCAGCCAGGCCAGGGCCTGATCAGTGATAAGCAGGTGTTTTTCATGCCCTTTTTGAAGTTAAATAAACACCCTTGAACTGTGGTCACTTGTGTTTGTCTTACTGTTGATACCATGCCTTCCTTACAGTGAGCTGTGCATTTCTAAAAGTAGAGCAAGTGAAACAAGCACATTCTCTGCACTCCTTTTATTTTTACTGCCTTTTGAGAATGCGCCCCAGTGTATCCTGGACGACACGCTCACAGCCAGTATATCCAGAAGAGACAGACATGCTCAAAGATTATTAGACAAAAACTGAAGATGGTATACGCCCATTATAACAAGGTCTCTACAGATGGTGTATCCAAGATAGACAGCCATGGCTTAAAAGAGTGTATCAACAAAAGGCATTCTTACTAGGACAGTGAAACACACCAACTACAAAATGACAGCACCTAAGGAAAGACAGATGTGCCCACAGATGTTACTAAGGGGGATTCAAATAACTGTTGGTTGAATAGAACATTGTAGCGTATTCTGATAATATCAAGCAGCAGAATGGTGGATGTAGCTGGCTGCTTGAGACCCCCTTTCAGGGGCTGAAGATTATCTCTGTTCTTAGTCACAGAATACGCTGAAATGTTCTATTCAACCAACAGTTATTTGAATCCCCCTCAGCAACATCCCCCGTTTACTCATGGTGTGAATGGCTCCTATAGGGTGCTTTTTAGTCTGGCCCCTCCTCCCAGTGGGCGGGTCTTTATCGGGTCCCTGCAAATGAGATGCTGTGATAGACTGGCTCATGTGATTCACAAGGTGGGAGGATGTGACATAGGAGGGAACAGATGCTTTATTTTTATTTTCCTTAACTTAGATTCATTGAGGGAGGTGAGCAGTTCCTTTCCAAGATGGTGGGGACCCATCTCATAGTTGATTGGCTGAAGGCCATCAGTGAGGCAGTGTGGAACTTTGAGGGGAGTTCTAAACTGCCTTTCCTCCAAGACATTAACTGAGCAGGTCACAGTCCACTTAAGCTGTTGTGATAAATCTGATGGTGTCATCACTCCTTTCCCGGCAGTGACCTCTCCCCATGTGGGCAGGGGAGGGCAGCCGCTACCTGATCCTGACCCTGGGGGCAGCTATATGAGGGAGGATCACATGGGGGGAGACAACCTCTGGGGGAGTAGCAGGGCACCATCGGAGAAGGTAGGATATCCCCCTTCCTCTCTTGAGGATACCCCATCCATACACAGTGCCCTCCTAGCAGATTATTCCACCTCCCCTCATGCACCTAGGAAAGGTACTGAAGACCGTTGAACAAGATCTGCATGTGAACCATCAAGATATAGCTTGTTTCCTCAGATTTATAAAAGTATCTTCACAGACGCTTCTTACACGTTATTCAGACCCCACTTGCCCTTTAAGACTTCCGAGAAAACGTACACATTCCCATAACCATGGGAAAACTGGGACAAGGAAATGCAGAGTGGTAAAGACCAAGAGCACAGGCTGTGCTCTAGTTAATCTGACCACATACCTGTAACCAGGAGATTTAAACCGCATCCACAGCTGACTTTACTGCATTGCTGCTGTAGAGAGAGAACGAAGGGCTGAAGAAAGTGTTGTGGAGCCAACTGGCTTATGATGGAAGAGAAGGAAGGGTGAACGAGCAGAAGAACACACTGCTGCACGAATGCCAGAAGCCAGAGAAGGGCCCTTGGGCGTTTGCAGGTATTTCGAGACAGCGTTTGCCTTACCAAAACTCAGCACGGAGCCGAACAGCCCAGCACCAACCGGAAGAAAAAGAGAAGCCTAATGAAGGCAGCAAGACGGGAAGAATCACCGGATGCCTGCTCCCGGCTTACCGCGAGAGTCAAGAACCATGCTAGTAAGAGCCGGTGAGTCCCAGAAAGGGAAGCAGTGACACCAGTGCATGTTGGCAATATTGCCAAAGGTGCATGACTGCAAAGCAAGCACATGAACTATGAGAGAGAGAGAGAGAGAGAGAGAGAAGCCATGAGCATTTCTTTAAAGGGAAAACCGAGCAAAAGCAAAGAACTTTCAAAGTCATGAGTCTATGCAATACAAATACGAGAAAAGCCCAGGCAAATTAATAAAGCAGACAAACACAGTGTCAGACAAAGTAATCATAAAGAAATTCTACCTTTGTGAGTGGGTGCAGAACCCACACAAGAAAAGTTCTAGAAAGAGATTATAGCAGGCAATGGCAAGAGATTGCATTTGAGGAAGGCCTGGCAGGAGAGTATACCAGGCAGTTGCAGGAAAGTGCATTTGAGAATGTCTTGGCAGGAGAGAATACCAGGAAAGGACAAACTGAAGAGTGACTAGGAAACATCTTATGAAAAAGGGGGCCTGGGAGGGATAAAATCAGGACTAGAAAAATACTGTGGGAAAACAAGAAGAAAAGAAGAATAAAACCTGGCAGGAGAATACACCAGGTATTTTGACAAGAAAAAGCCAAAGAGCTTTTTTGTGTATTAATTGTGTTGTGGGACGAGGGGAACTCAAAGACAAAGGCCCTCATTACGAGTCTGGCGGTAAACGTTCCGGTTATACCGGCGGGTTCTTGCCGGACCCGTAATGATTTACTGCCACCTGACTTTTAGGTAATACCAGGGTATTACAGCCCCGGCGGACCGGAAAGTCAGGCGCCGGTAAATTGTAAATCCCCATTCCCATAGAGTCCGATAGGACTCTATGGGAGCGGGGACCACGGAAGCACCGGCAACGTTAATAACGGTGCCGGTGCTTCCATGAAAACCCTGTGGGCCCGCAGACCTGTAATATGCCAGTCCAGAAAAAATGGTGCTGGTAAGCTTACCAGCACTGTTGTTTCCGGACCGGCAGGCTCTGAATGAGACCCAAAGATTCAAAGTTGTTTTGTGTATCAGTGATATTGTGGAGCAAGAGAAACCAAGAAACTGACATTTTTGAATCTACAACAGAAGGAAGAGAAACCCAGGGGAAGGGAACGACCCTCTGGAATAAGGAACTCTACACTTCTGGATCTTTTGTGCTGGAGTTATCCTTTTTACTTTTTGAACATTTATTCATCACACAAGGCCAAAGACATTATCCCTTTCACCTTAGAGTTTATTTTGTTAGAATGTGAGAGTCAGAAAAGTACTTTGGATGCAGGACGGTTTTACTTTGGACATTCTGACCTTGACAGACCTTTAGTTTTGGTTTAGGTAAGGAAAAACCTCTAGTGCAAGGACAGATATGTCTGAAACTCTGAAGCTAGATGCATGCCTATTTTGTGGAGAGAGGGGCCATGCAAAAGAAATCTGCCCTCAAGCGATAAAAGAGGAACTAATGGATATGCAGGGATGGCAAAGGAATATCGAGGGAAAGAGAAGTAAAAGAACTCTTTGAGTCAGCCCCTGCGAAAACCCTGATTGACCGGAAAGGGGTTAAAAGTCCCAATGGTGGACATCCCGGGGGTATGCTGGAAAACTTTGACCGACATGCTAGGTGCTCCATTGAAGAATTTTCTGATGAAACCCCGCTGTCCAACTACCATAGGGAAAGGGCATGTGAGAAACCTGAGGGTATTCTTCCTGCAAGACCTCGGGAATCTCTTATTCAGGTGGCCTGGACACGGCCATCGCTGTTGTATCTAGTACCTGGGGGTGGACCAGTGGGGGAGGATCACCTGGGTTGGGGAACCCGGGGTTATGCTCAGGGGAATGTCCCAGGTGAGACGTGGTATGTTACCAGGGGAGAAGAGAAGGAGAGTGAGATCCCCAAGACCTTTAGGGCTGTGCCACATCTGCCCCCTTCTTCTCATTAGAGCTCTCTGACCCAGATCCAACAACCCCTCTCTACATAATCAATTCTCGAAGGTCCCAAACCCGGTTACGTCCAAAAAGCATAACTCCCAGAATCCTTGTTTCACCAGTCTCCATTCGAATACTCCATATCCTTCTTCTTTCCGTTCCTCTGATTATCATTTTCTGTATTCCCTTTGTTCATGTCACGACCCCAGAAATTCCTGCTTACCCTGCAAACCTTACCAATCCCATCCCTCTGACTGCCATTTTCCAAAATCCCAACCTTCTATGACAGAACTCTACCATTCCCACCATCCCCTATGCTCTGTTCTTCACCCCGGTCATTCTCGTCCATTACACAAACCTTTCCGGTCCCGTCCCGTAGGATACTCTGACACTTCACCCCTTTTCCCTTCAAACACGAACACTGTCTTTTCTCATGAAAGACAATGGACTGATGTTAAACCTGTGTACCTGACATGCCCCAACCCAAGGCAAAGTCAGGCAATTGATTCAAATCACACACACCCGACGTCCCTTCCTTTTCCCCAAAGGGATGCAAGTTGGAGCAGGAGAGTGCAGTACGAGCAAGGCGACGAGACGGCTAACACCCAGCAGTTCAAAAGAAGGAGAAAGGCGGCAGAAATCGAGAGGTTGTGGAGGAGAGAAGTGACATTGCCCTTTTCGCCCCAGGCCCGTGGAATCTTTGTGGAAGAGAGCTTAAGACCGTGAACAATAGCACAAGGGTCCTGCAGCAGATGTCAACGGTACATGGGGCAAGCCTATGCCAATAAGCAGGAGAGAGGGAAGCTCTGGCGGCCGTGATATCAGCTTTGACTCCAGAGAAACCAAAAGCCAAGCAGTTCAACACAGTCGGTGAGTCGAGGGGAGAACCTATAAGAACCGGCTGTGTTGGGTGAGAATCACAAAGTGGCAGGTTTTGAACTAAAACAGATCAACTTTGAATGAACTGTTGGAAGTGTAAAAGGGAGACCAGCAACAGAGGGAAAGCTGCACCACGTGGGTGCTGACTTGAGAGACTCTAGTCAAGCCCCTTATGAGAGAAACTTCAAGTACCAGAAGGCCGTAGGAAGGCCAGCAAAATAGGGTCAAAGTGGTCAGAGGGTCAAGCAAAATCCCTGTACAATCAAAAGACTTTGATCTACAAGCACTTTGAAAGAAAGTGAAGTGAATCCCAAAAACCTTGAACTGTATAAAGACCATGAACGTTGAAAGTAAAGAGGGGTAAGACACTGTCACCCTGATCGAGAGCCACAGGAAACCCAGTGAAGGGAGGCGAAGAATCGAAAAGGGTCGGAGCCCGGCAGAGCGGATCCAAGGGTGAAAAGTTGTTACCCCGCGATTGAAAGAAGTAGAGATGAAGCTATCACCCAAGTACTAGCAGTCAAGAGGGGTCCGAGCCTGGCAGAGGGAGATCTAGGGGTGAAGCCATCACCCGAGTACTGACAGTCAAGAGATGTCCGAGCTCGGCAGAGGGAAATCCAGGGGTGAAGCCATCATCCAAGCTTCAAGAAGAAAACTGACATTTACATTTGTGGAAAAGGGGGATCTAGGGGTGAAACCATAACCCCATTTTAATTTTGTAATACAATTGAGGAATACAATTGAGAAGGGTCAGCATCCAGAAGAGGGGGGCCCAGGGGTGAATTGTCAGCCAGTGAACATTGGAAAAGAACTTTAATTTGTCAAAGAAACTTTTGTTTTGTTGTTTGTACACATCAGGTCCTCGAAGGCCAGAGAAGAGACTTTTCAAGGGAAACGAGACTTGGCCATCGATGACCCCGATTATTGAAAGCTTGAGGGGAAAAGCTGAACTATCATCTCTTGCTAGAAAAGCCTGAGAGTGTATCCTGAGAGCTGCCATTGGAACTGTTGCCTCGTGCTGGAAAGACCAGACACGGTACTGTGCTCCAAGCCTCGTGCTGGAGAGGCCCGAAACCGTACTGTGCACCAAGTCTCGTGCTGGAGAGGCCGGAGACCGTATTGTGCTCCAAGCTCCCATCCTACCCCGTGTTCAAAATGTGGGGAAGTGAGACAAAGGCTACCACATCCTGATATATTATTTGAGAAATATCCCACACCCTTTTTTATATTAGTTGTGAGGTTTGGCAATAGGTTTATTAGTATAGGCCCTTTTGTTTTGAAACAGCACTACTAGGACTGCCTTATTTTTCATTTGATTGTCGATGCGTGCTCCCATCTTAGATTTAGGTTTAGAAAAGGCGTTTTTCCAACCTACATACAAAATTAATTGTTCAATAAACACCCTTGAACTGTGATCACTTGTATCTGTCTTACTTGTTGTCACCGTGAGTTTCTCACAGTAACTTCTCTAATGTTTTCAGTGTGTGATTCTCTGGCTTGGAACATACTGGTCACGATTGAGCGATATGTGGTTTCCCGAGTAGGAGTGGAATTTGTAACGCTGTATCCCTAGTGTGAGAAATTGCTTGCCTTTGCAGCTCATACACCACTGAACCTTCAGTGTTCAGCAAGTACCAAACTGGTTACATTGTATCTGTGGTACCGCAGAATTCACTGGGTTCCCGCACAACTTCTATCCTACCCCTCTTCCCTCAATAACCAACCCCACCCACCTTCTTACAGAGCCACGTGAGCGCCTGGAGACCATGCAAATGGCAGCAGTGCGTGGTTTAAATCATCATAACGTCACCTAACAAGCTCAATGACAAGGGTTTGTTGAGGCCTCGAGTGAGGAAGAAACATTATCCAAAAACTAGCTGCCATCGCTGAGTGCCGGGAAACTCTTTCTCTTAAAGGAAAGCTTTCTTTTTTACAGCTTGGAAATGTTAAGTGGTACTAGCAGGGGCTTCAGGCTCCCTCAGTATTGGGGAGTGGGAGTGTTAGACTGGAATTACCCTAGAGGTTCTCACAAGGAGTTGGCACAGGGGCACCACTTGCAGGACTTGCCCACCCTACTGGGTTATGCAGAAGGGTGATTTTCCCCTGCCTTGTAAAAGGGACAAAAGTGGGGTGATTTGGGGTTCCTCCTCATATCACTTTGGCTCTGGGTGATATCTGGACCCTCGAGTCACCTCCTTGCCGATCGCCAGAACCAGGTAGGGCACTTCATCACAGGTCATACATGACATTCTACATCATGCGGATAAACAAAGCAGTGCAGCAAGACGCTCCGGCGAATATCCACACTTTGCCTTCGGCGCCATTCGTTGACACTCCTACATTCTGGACACTCCAGTGACAGTTCCAGTACAGGCAACATGGACCCACATCCATAGCAGCAGTGTACTAAAAGACACTGCACCTACCCGTCTCCATGCACAGATGCGGTCGGAGACCATTGGAAGCTTTAACGCCATATTGTCTTTCGGTTGACGATATCCTATGGACAGTGTTTATCCTTCACCCCCATCCTGAAGAAGGCCATCCCAGCTAGTAACGTCTAGTCTACATTCCCTGTGGCCGAAACACTACAGTGTCGATCTATGACACAACTCCATTTTACATTTACCTGTTCACACTTGTTGTTGTGTTTTCTATGACAATCCCCACGGACCGACAGAGGTCCTGGGCTGCACTCACTCTTGTTTTGTAAATCAATGTTGAAATTGTCTATGAGAGATTTTGCAACGTTATGAGACTATTACCCTCTACACTAAAGAGGGAGGTACCTAGTGGTACCCCTAGAAAGCTAAATGTATAACTGTCCATTTATCTGTGATCCTGCAAATAAGTGATTTGTTTTATGTATTATCACAAAAATTCTGAGATTAAATTCATATATCCTGAATTTCCACTGTGTGGTTCTCCCATCCTGATTCTTTTTTGAATGACTAAACAAAGCAGTGAACAATGTGTCGATTAAGGAGGTAAGGTAGGTCTGACTCAATTGGGTCAGTCTCCCGAAACCCTGTAAATCAAGCAACAGAGCCAAAACCAAATAGAGGCAACAACCAAATACCCCAACAAAGAATCTTGAGCCCCAAGGTTATCCCTCACTTAACCATCCCCTTACAAGGCACTCGCATCTTCATCTCTTTCCATCTAACTCTACTCAGACAGCCAACCCTCCCGCCGGCAAGCAAGCTGCCTACAAACACACCTCATTAACAGAGCAGTACCACTTCTCACCTCTCTAGCCCACCACAGTCCTTGCAGCAGTTGCTAACTGGGGGCTTCTACCACTGACCTCAACTGATCAATCCTGGGTTACTCCTTCTAAATGAAACACACACACACTCATGAATTCTCGGCCATCGCCCACTGAGAATCACAATGACAATCAGGCCTCGGATGCTCCCGTCCTCCACGCATCAACACCACAGGATTTGCATGCGCCTATCCTTATATCCCACTGGCAATCTCGTCCCTTTTCTTACGCGGCCATGTGCAGTGAGGCCTGCAAAATGGCAGACATTCTCTATTCAAGACCACTTTACATTACATACCATCAGATCCTGTGGTCTGCAGAACACCAATGCCTTCAAAGTGAAGCAGTGCATGGCTTCCCAAATAAGCTTTGGGCTTTCAACTACACAACATCACTCATGATTCCCTGACAGGCCAGGGAGTAGTTGTGTAGAAACTGGAAATTCCAGCACATCCTAAGTATACAAGTGACCTGTAATATGACCTGTGCACCACTCCTCCCTGTGCAAGATTTCCAGGATCAAAAAATGGCACCATGACCTGCAGAAACAGTAGGAGTACGCACATGATGGGGACCCGCACACTTGTCATACCATGTCATACCATATGATGCCTCAACCATATGGTCACTTACTCTCACAACTTTATGAATGCCCAGTCATGAGTATCACAAGTGCACAGTAACACACAGCATGGAATATTGAATAACTGCATTGCCCCTTGCAGACGCAATTGTGGGCCAGTGATAATGCACGATAGAATGTAGACCCTGACTGCACAATTATAAGGAGAACTGTGTGTGATGACTGCACAATAATGTACAATAGGCAATGCATGGCAAATCTCTGTGACAGAATACGCTTGCAACAGAACCAATGTAGCAATGGTAGATTCTGAACATGTCGCTGCAACAGCATTGAAGGAAACCTGGTGCAAAGCCTGTTACAAAATCAAGCACGGATGCGCATACTAAAACATGTCTGCACAACAACTGGGGCTGCAGTTTATTCCTTTAACAAGTGCTTCATGCCCTGAATGCGTGCAGTCCAGGGACCCACCAGCTGATTATGTCTCCTGTTCCATGACTTTTTCTGGGAGTCAGATTTGTGGGAATGAACAAAGAGTTTGCAGCCCTTTTGCTACAATCACCACGCTGCAATTCCTGCTAAAAAGAAAGTCAACATGTACTAGCGATGGCAACTACTGCACAGAAATGACTGAAGAAGTGAGTGGTGAGCAGCAAGAAGCACGAGTTACCTTGTGGTAAGCCTGGGCTCTGCAGAGATATGCACGCGTGTAGGTGGGAGTCACCTGGAGGGCCATGGTGAACTGCTGGATGGCTTTGAAATAATTGTCTTGGAACAGTAGGAAGATCAGACCAAGGTTCAAGTATGCCAAGGCCATCATCCTGAAATCAAAAATGAGTTGGTTACAATCACTTCATCTACTGACCACCAAAGGTACAAAAACAAAGGTGAGCTTGAATAACTCTGTGCCACCCCATCCATCACCCAATGGACTACACCGAACCCAACCCACACCAAATCATCTCTACACCACGCAAGCTCCAGCCCAACAATGTCTTCCATCATAACATCTCAGCCAACCCATCCACCTCAGACTATGGACTAGAGATCACTCCACCAAACCTATCCATGTCTTGCATCACCCCCTCTCCGATTCCACTCAACCAGATCATGGTCGACCTGTGCATCTACACCGTAAACTCACCCACTCCACCATGTTGCATGTGTCTAAATTATTCCCCTCTTTCTACACCCCACGTCTCTCAACACTCTCTTCCACAATGCACGTCCCCCAAAAGCCTCTATCTCCACCGATACTTAACCAAATCCGATCAATCTCTTCCTACACCGCATACCACTCTATTTTACCATATGCATGCCAACCCACCCACGCCCCATCCCACTCCAGTTTATACTCAGCAGCCCATCCCTATCCCCCTCCTCTACCATATTATATCATTCCAAGCCCACTCCTGAGTGTGTCCATCCCAGCTCCTACCTAATTATACTCATCCTATCCACCCCTCCTCCAATCCCCTAATGCACACCACCATCCGATTCCAAGACACCTATTACTCTTCCTGTCCACTGCCTCCAACCCACTCTGCAACATTATTCCCCACCCAACCCATCAATCTCTCTCTCGATCCCCCGCCCAAACACAGCCAACAACTGTATCCATAGTGCATTGCTTTTACTAGCAGGTGTGAGAGTCAATAGGTGTCATTGTGATTTACTAATGTAATGTAGCATGAAATAAACTATCCTTACTAGTCCTCCACTTCTTCCTAGTCCATCCCACTGTAACTGAGCACGCATCTCCCATGACAAGCGACCTACCTCAATCCAAAGAAGCAAGCTGTGGCTGCAAGCCAGGGAAACACTCTGATGTGCAGTGTGAAGGCATCATGAAGCAAGACACAGACAACAGATTCAAAGTTCAAACAAAAGATCTTTACTAACTTAAATGTCAGGATGGAGTAAGGCCTAACTTGCCCTATACTAAGGTGGGATTTCCCTACCTAAATAAACAAAGGATAGTCAGAGTCAGTAAGTTCAACTTAAAAGTCTGTCTGTTTCCAAACCCTATACTTGCCCTCACATCTAAAGCTGAATAATGTGTAGGGATGTCAGCTACCAAAGAAACAGTGTTCAAACAAAAGTTCTGAGCTTCTTCCAGCTCACTCTTGGCTCCCTTCCCCAAGTTCAAGACAGTTCCAAAAAAATGGTCTCAGGGTTTCCTTGCCCAAGTTCAACACAGCTCCATAAAATGGTCTTGGGGTTTCCTTTCCCCAAGTAGGCACAGTTTCATACAAAATATCTCGGGGTTCCCTTCCCCAAGTAGACAGCGCTTGTGGCTTTAAATTCAAAGTCAAATCAAGTTGCGTACTTTACCTTTTCTTTTCTGTCACTCGTCCAGTCTTAGGCAGACCAGCTTCAGCCTCTTGACTTTTCCTGGTTCACTCCAAGTAATAGTTCCTCGGTCTAGGCGCAGTTGTCAGGTCACACGGTCCACCCTCCACAATTCTTGCAACCGATAACCCTTGACACTTTACAACAGTTCATTCTTTCTCATAGGACTTCTTTGGCAACACAGGTTTCCTTTCTGTATCATAAGTCCAGATATGCTTCTAGCTCATTTTAACAGCTTCTTGCATTTACCAACATGTGACTCTCACACACTTTCCTTCGTGTTTTTTTTTGTTTTCCTGGTTACCACTTTGCTTTCACATTATCCAATAGTGTTTTGCTCGTTGCTTGTTTCACCTAGTTCGCAAATGCACATCACCTGCTGTTTCATTTGTTCGATATAATCATATCTTTTCCTCCGTTCGACATTCAAATTTCATTCCATGCTTGACAACTTGTTCGGTATTCAATTGGTCTCCAGAACCATTTATCATATATTTTCACTTGACCGGCATCTGCCACTACACACTCCATGCTTCAGGAGTGCCCAGCCTGAGTTATCCTTCCCCGTCACTCACCGGTGTGCAGCCGCTCCTCCGAGTGCTGTGGTTTCGCTCTTGGATTCTGGTTGGATCCTCTCTCACACCTGGAGAGCTCGTGCGAGCAGCGTTCGCCTTCTCCAGACTCTCCTGCAGCGGTTGGTGGATTCAGTGAAGTCTCTGTGTTCTCCACTCCCAACAGGGAACACACAGCCGAGCACTCTGCACAGCTCTTGACCCTCCGGCGGCCCGCTCAGGCCTCAGCGCCCTTCTAGCTTCTCTGCACTTGTCAACATCCTTTTCACCGGCCCATATTCTGCCTGCTCCACCTCGGCTTGCTGCACTCCCCTGTCCAGCTAGATCCCTTTTCTGCTCCTGATTTCTCCTTTTATACACCTGCAACACTTTGACAGGTTGCAGGTGTGAGTTCTTAGCCCCAATTGCCTGACCATAGTTATTGGGACTTGCCTGGCCCGCACAACAGTCCTCAGGCCTCTTCCTCGTCTCAGTACCAGCGTGGTGAAATGACAAGTTAGTGTGCACTACCCTTAGTTACTTCTTCCTCATCCCAGTACTATGGTGATATGAATGTGGGGAGAGGAGGGGAAGTGATTAGTAACAGCCTATAAAGGTGATCCTCCCTCGCATCTCCACCCCCAGGGTCTGGATCCAAAAGTGATGGCCTTTGTCTGGCCACCTGAGAAGAGGAACCAAGGGGAGTAGGTGTGAGGATACCCTCAGGTTCCTCACAGTTGGGACTGCCTTTACTTATGGTATGTTCCCCTTTTCCTTTCTGTCACCCGGGTCTCAAGTGAGAAGAATGTGTCTGTCCAATGGCAAAGGCAAGACTAAGAGGGCTCAATGTTGATGCTACTATCAGAAAAGGATGCCATCGATGTAGGAGGGATGCCAAATATAACTGTGTAGGAAGGCAACACTCCTTGCATCATCCCTGCCAAACATCACTCTCATCTATAACCACCAACAATTGGTTCCTTCACCAGACCACCAGTGTTATATAACCAAAGAACTCCACCTGCCAATATCACTTACCTGCTTCATATCATCTGTTCATGGGAGGCCATTTTGGAAGCAGGTCGCTTCCTGCTTGGCCCTTCCAACCCATTTCAATGCAAGCCTTGTAGAATTGGCTTTTACCGGCATTTCCCTAAAAAAGCAGTGGGCTTCTCAGTGCACCATAGATGCCAGACGCACACAGTCAGCACCCGTGCCTCCTGCCCACTCCATGGTGAAGTTGGAGCATAGCTGAAGCTCCCGGCACTTGGACTCCATTTACTCCATTTTGGAAGCAGGCAACTCTCTGATTGGCGCTTCAAAGCCTTGTGCATCCAGTGCATTACAGTCCAAAGGAGTCTCACCACTGGCATGCACAGCAAGGGCTGGCACAGACTAGACAGCTTCTGTTTGTCCCTACCAGTCCCCTTTTGCCACTTCCACTCCTTTTGCTTACTTGCCCCACTCCACTGGCATGCTCTCCCCCAGCCATCAAGGCCATTGTTTCAGTGGAAGTCTTCAAGAGGAGGTAAAACTACAACTGCAAGCATTGAAAGGCGGCTCACCCCAAACTCCCTTACACTCCTATCCACACTAACCCCCAACCCACTCTCTTGCATACCACCTTCAGGCAACTGGAATCCTTGTCTCGGGTGTAATGTCCTTCAGTTCCTTACCCCTTCATCACCCATCACATGCTATTCAGTCCAGCAACGCCACCTGTACATGTGTCACTGTAAGTCATTTCTGATCAACATTGACATTCCTGATCTTCAAATACAAATACACTTCAAAATAAATCATTAGAAAAATAAATACAAATATAAATCTAAGCTCACACATCTATTGTGAGCACCGCATCGACCTATCCAACTAAGCTACCTTCCCTACATTCAACCAAACTCATACATCTATCCCTGAACACACCATCTGGTCAAGCACACTACACCTGTTTAACCAAACTCATACACCTATCCTTGAGCACCCTCCACCCAAGCTCACTTCACTACATTCAACCAACCACTTCCCTCTATGCCTGAACAACCCTTCCAGCTGAGCCACCCCTCCACAATCAATCGCACATATCCATCTTTCTCTGTACTCCTGTCGTTCCTTCCCCTCCCAGCCAAGGCTCCTGCAACACAATCAATCAAACTCATCCCTCTATCACTGAACACACCCCTGCACCCCAGCAGTGAAGCTTTGTTAGGGAGAATTATCATTCATGGCTAATTTCCCTTACCTAGTGAGTCCCTCAGCAGCTTTGCTAGATTTCTGGGGTTTCTTCTTTCCACCTGGTAAGAGTGTGAGCCTTTTCCCCACTCTTACAGTGTATTTTTTGTGTGTGTTGTACTTTTTGTGCTCATGGGCTATGGAGTGTCACCAACTCCCTAGGCATCATCTTGTTACTTGTGTGTGACACACCACCTTTAGTGCAGTGACACAGGGATGTCTTTTAGGCTTCCCTTGTGAACTCCATTTCTGGGGATGAAACTGTCCCCCAGAAACATGTAAGTCACCATTGGCTTTACTAGTCCTTTTAAATACAGATCCAGTACAAACCATCTTACAATGGAGTACTGGAGGGGAATATCTTTCCCCTGTCCTTCTGTACCTCAAGGGGCACTTTGTGTCCCCCTTCCCGTCTCGACATGGCTGGTGGCAGTGGTAACTATCATTTTTACACGGATTCCCGTGTTAGTGTTCTGGCTGTGGTGACAGACGTGAAGATAAAACCCGCTACCCCATATCATTTTTATTTTGGGTCCTAGTGTGGTTTTTTGCCATTTCGTGTTGGAAAGGTTTTTCTTATTGTTTACTTTTCGTGCCAAACCAGGTTTGGTTTCCTTGTTCTCCGTCCTTTGGCGGGCTTTTGCGAAGAAGCCCTCCTTTGGTGTCTGGGTGTCTAAGTGGGCTGAATGTGAGGGAGGGGTTTAGTAACCACCTGCACAGGGTCTCCTTGGAGACCCAAGTCGCACTTTGTGTCCATTGGCTGGGGTGGTTGTCCGGGCTGGACAACCCCGCTGCTGTGTGATTGACAGCAAGGCTGTGTGAATGGGGGATTTTGGCATAAAAGGCAGGACTCTTGGGCTGGAAGTCAGAGTCGCCACTGGAACTACAAGAACCGAAGAGAAGTGGAGAAGAAGACGGCTGCTGCAACTCCTGGATCCCAGTGAACACCTGCCGCAGTCCTGAGCTATCTACCCTTCAACGACAGAAAAGATCGAGTCTGGAGTCTTCTTCCCTTGAGCCTGGTGGGATCAACCAGGTCACCTTCTACAGCCAGAGGATCTGCTTCTGGGTCGAAATCGCTGCACTGAGCTGTAGTGGTCCGGATAGCCATCAGACAAGCCCTCTCCTGTTTTTAAGGAGCGCACCTTCTATTCATCGTTGCTTTGCTGCTGCTTGCCTCATCCCTGGGTAGTGCAGATCGCTCCAGACGTCCTCCTTCTTGTCTCCACGACTGAAGCTTCAGGAACCGTGAGTCTGCAGGAACTACCAGGAACAACTGCCGTAGCACCAGCTTTCTTCAGCCGAATAAGGTACTGTGTCCATTTGGTCGTTCTCTCTGTCCAACCTTGAGGAATCGGGGTGAACCCTTTTCCTTTCCGAAGGCTTATCCTTTCTTCCTTCCCTCTTATAATTGTTTCTTCCCTTTGACAATATCCAGTACTCCTGGCAACGTTAACCTTGAGCTGTTCTCACCGTGTGATCCTCGACAACTGAGCCCCTGCTCCATTTGACACTGGCGCAGGCCTATTGACTTTTATCTGCCTCTTAGAACACATCCTCTGATATATTGCCTTGAAAAAAGTATTGCCTATGATTTTTATCCATTATTCCCTTGTTTTACATTTCTTCCCGCGGGTACGCTTTTCTTTTGTAAGAGCGAACTGTCATTACTGTCAAAAAGTGATCGCGTAATAACATAATAACCCACGGTAACATCTTTGTTTTGAAACACCGGTCTGTCAAATTCTAATGTACTTACCTTGAATTAACCTAAACAAGAGGAATTGGTTGTGTGTAGTATATTTTGAGTGTGGTTTTATCTAATAGAAGTGAAGTGTTTTGTGAACAGATGGTTTAAAAATAAATGTGCTTATATTTTATAACCAGAAACCTTGAGTCAGTGTTTGCTTGAGTCACAGTAATTGTGGTCCTTTGTGTAATCCCTACTACTGCTCATTTGCTCTTGAGATAAGTCTGGCTGCTCAGCCATCGCTACCACTTTACTGTGTAGTACAGGCTTGTACCAAAGGTGAAATTGTGCTATCACTTGTAGTCTTAATTGTCTGTAGTGTTCCCTAAGGGTACTGCAGATGATTCTGCCTAACAAGCTCTTTCTGCAATATTAAACCAACGTCATCCATCTATCCTTGTGCACCCTCCCCACCCCTCTGGCCAAGCTCACCCTACCCATTCAACCAATCACATCTCTCTAAACGTGAACATCCAATCCGGTCAAGCCACCTCAACAACATTGAACCAAATTACACCCATGTCACCCCCATCTCTACCGCTATGCTCTTCTAATCCAGACGCCACATCACATCAAATGTTTGCTATTTTTTTTTTACTACTCAACCCACTCTACCAGATTACATTAAACTGTTCCACCTCCAAGGCCACCCCTGACCTCCTATCAAAACTTAACAAAAATCCATCCATTAATCCCTCTCGCAGGCCTCCGCTGAATGGGCCGCGTCAACCCACTTTTCTGTCTCTTCCAATGCATTCCACAGAAGGTTACCTGCAAGTTGAAAGTTTTCAGATGAGTCTATGACATACCTGTCCAGTTCAAGGACACTTTCGAAGTCGCAGACGGCTTCTGAATATAGACTCAGCTCTGTATAAAGAATCGCACGATGCAGAAAGGAATTCAGATTCTCGAAGCCATCATTAATCAGCACTGAAATAGAGGAGGATAAAACAATGCCTCACTAAAAAGAACCAATTCAAAGCTTCAGAATGCAGGGCATGCGCTCATCTTGCAATCAAAGAGGATAATGAAATGCAGAACTCAGAAGCCTGCTGGCTGCTGATTCCAATAATGGACCCTGCCCTCCAAGGAGGAGAGGAACTCATTTAAAGATTCCAAAAGGGAGTGGAAGTCTGAAGGCTGGATATATATGTATATAAGCGCCTAGAACATAACATTCTAACCGCCTTCCTCTCGCCTTAAGCTCTACCTCATGTACCATCCACATCCATCCAACAGGTGGCCCCCCCCAAGAAATGGGGGTCAGGCTGGGAGAGCATGGTGGTAATAGGCTCGGAGTAAAGGCTCGGAGGTATCATGTTGCTTGTGGGCTATTCGCTTATCCACTTTAAATGTATGAAGTCTGTTTGTTATCAGCTTGAATGCACGGCAAAGAAAACCCCATCATAATTGACAGTGCCAGAGTTTGGGGAAATAAGTAAAATTAGCTTCATGGTGATTTATAACGTGCCTGTGCACAAGAAACTCTTGTGTACAGGCAGGTTATAAATGCCACATCATATCATATCATATCATATCACATCACATCACATCACATCACATCACATCACATCACATCACATCACATCACATCACATCACATCACATCATATCATATCACATCATATCATGTCATGGTACTCCTACTTCTCGCTCTCCCTCCTCTACGTTCTAGTGGTAATGAAAGCAGACCCAGAAAAGCACCTCATAGAAAATGTGCATTTTAACTTGAAGAACTTTCAATGGAGCTCTGTGCCCCACATCTCCTTTCGGGCTGTCCGTGCCCTATCAATAGGATGCCACGAGCCCTCACACGCTTGTTATGTATGTATGTATTTCCCTGTGTGGAAGAACATTTGGAATTTAAAATGTTATGTACTCCCCTTACACATTACTACCTTATAATATTGAGTATGTACTGCACAATGCCATGTTTAAACAACTGTTCCTTGCCCCTGTGAGGTGATGCTTTAGGCTTTACTGTGCATGACTCTGCAATGAAGGCTCTTCATCTAGAGTGTAGCTATGCTCGTCTTCACATCTCTCTGCTGGGCGGCTTTTACAGCCATTTCACCCTGAATAAGCCCACTATAGGTTACAATATTCTGAAGTGATTAGTGCATTTAAGACAGAATTTCTGCGCCTTTGCCACACACGTTATGCAAATCCTCCTCGGACAAGAAAGTGACTGGTCTACATTAAAAAAGCATAAGGATAATATCTTGATTGAGATGAAACTTGGGTCAAAGCTTCCGGATAAAGGAACAGGCCATTCTCAGGGCCGCTTATCCTTATGAAACACCAAGTAAGGCCCTGTAGAGGAAACAGCATGAAGTTCACTAACTCTCCTGATGGACATGATAGCCACTAGGAGCACATCCCCCGAAGAGAGAAGGTGTAGGTCACATGAGGCCATTGGCTTGATTTTGTCTGTGCTCTATGGACCCTAGAACAGCACTGAGGTCATACTGTCGGGCCGGCTATCTGATAGGAGGAGAACGATGATGTAGACCATCAGAACAACATCTCATTGCTTCATTCTTTAAGATATTGGTATCTTGATGGATGTTTAGGTAAGTGGTGACTGCCGGTAAGTCTTAGTTCCTTACCTTTAACTGTATTTCTCCAGCATTGGTATCTGTCATAGATTCACATGCTTGAATATTCCCCGATAATTTAATTAATAAAAATACTAAAAAACATTTTCCATTGGAAGAGAAAAACTACATGCAAAGAGCTCATAGGACTTATGTAGTCCCTCCACCTCCTTTGGTCCTTTTAGGCGCTAACCAATGAGGTGGCAGGGTTTAAGCTCCACCCCAGTCAGCCATTATAAGATTCTGAACCGTGAAGGCTAGTAACAAGATGACTGACTGGAGATGGAGCAGCCTCTCCCCAGGGGAGAAGCGCAAGCGCATGTGAATCTATGAAAGATACCAATGCTGGACAAACACAGTTACACGTAAGTAACTAAGACTTCTCCAGCATTCAATCTTTCATAGATACACATGCTTGAATACCAAGCAGTCAAATATCATCTAACATGTCTGCACCTGTGTAAGCATGCGCTATATATATCTTGTGTAACATCCTTATAGCGTACATAGTAAGACTACCAGAAAACACATGTAGAGGGATGGCGGGAACAAACAAGAATCAAAGTCAAGGAACAAGAGGCTGCTCCTACCTCTGGTGAATAAGTGCCGATTCCCTTCTGCTGTTGTCTTCTTCCTGGCAGTAATGCCGGCAAATGTGCAGAGAGTGCTACAGGTGGCCACCCAGCAGATGGAATAACTTGAGAAGTGGCTGCCAGCGTTCTGTGTGCACACTTGCAAAGCGGGTGAATCTGCCCTGAGAATCATGTGGATGAACAGCACTTTGAGTCCTCCAAAATCCTCTGGAATCATGAAGCCGAAGTAATGGAATGACTTGGAAGTGGCTGCCAGCGTTCTGTGTGGACAGGAATATGTCTAGGGAAAGCTGCTTTGCATTCTATGCAATCCAGTTAGGCCCCTATAAACTGAATTCTCAGAGTGCCCATTTTGTTTGGCTTATGGAAAGCCCCAAGTCTTCCCCGCCCCCACAGTTTGTCATACACTTTCTCGAGACTGAAGAGGACATGGTCTGTTCATAATATAGAAATAAGACAAATTAACTAATCAACTAGTAAGGATACAGCTCTCCTGGCAAAGACAGGCATCTACTACTGGATGGACTGCTATGATAACTCAGAGGTTAGACCAAAGAGCATACATTTGAACTGAAAGGGCACATCCTCAAAGGAAAGTCAGAGAAATGTCCTGTGCACCTACATAATCGGAATGTACCTGCATCCTGGAGATCCAGGGAACACGTCCATTCCTGTGATTGTACAGCCTCCATAATCACAGTGCTACTATGTGGAAGGCGTGACCTACCTTAGGCGGCAGAATTGATGAAAAGCATTGGTGAAGGGGTATTGCTTGTAATTCCTTTCAGGGAATAAGAAAACAGACTAAAAAAAGGGATTGTTGTTGGGGTTGCAGAGCCTGAAGGATCAGAGAAAGGGTCACCATCTTGAACTTGTCCTTCCTGAGGAACTTGTTCAAGTTTCTTAAGTCCAAGATGGGTCTCAATCCTCCGCCATTTTTTTTTTTTTTGGAATGAGAAAGTATGGGGTGTACCAACCCCTGTTCCTCTCCGCTACAGGTACCTGTTCTATAGCAACTATCTCTAGCAGGGTTAAAATTTCCTGCAACAGGAACGGATCTGGAATTTTTACAGAGTTGATTCCTGGTGGATCATTCTGAGGCCTTTTTAGGAAGGGGAGACAGTAACCCTGAGCTACTGTTTCCAGTGCCCAAGCATCTGAGGTAATGCCCCACTATTCCTTCAGATGCTGAGAGATCCTGTCTCCCACTGGGTTTTGTGTAACAAGGTCTCAGAGTGATTTGGAGGCGGCTGCAGGAGCGGCTGAGGGCAAAGATGCCGTTCCTGAGGTTGGCTTTGCAGTCTTTCCTCGTCCACCACGAGTTACATTTCTCTTGCCTCTTTGAAAAGCCTGTCCTCTTCCTCTACCAAAAGACGAGTAGTACAGAAAAGATGACCCCTCCAGGAAGATGAGCCCGAAACAGGGATTCTGAGGCTGGCGCATGGAGGCGCTAAGAGATTTAGCTGCCGCTTTTGAGGTCTGAAGTTTTTCTAGGCTTTCATCAGCTTTACTACCAAAAAGCCTCGAGCCATCAAAGGGCATGTTGAGAAGCCTGGCCTGCACATTTGGTGCAAACCCGACTTCCTCAACCACGCAAATCTGCGTAGCACAGTGCTTGCAGCCATGGATCTGCTGATACTATCAACAGTATCCAGTCCAGACTGGAGGCATTCCCCCATTGCCTCCTTTCCGTCTTTGACAATATTCAGGAAGCCTTCCCTTTCCTCGCCTTCCGGAATTTGATCAGCCGCCACGGAAATCAAGTCCCGCAGGGTATGGGTAAACCTGGCCAGGGTACAGGTGACATTGGTTGATTTAAGGGCCCTGCTGCCTGAAGTAAAAACTTTACGGGCCCAAGCATCAACCTTTTTATCCTCTCTATCAGGAGGGATTGTAGGATATGCAGTCTGTTTAGAAGTAGACGCTGCTTGAATAACCAGACTTTCTGGAGTTGGATTCCTGTTTAAGTATTGAGGATCAGAACCAGCTGGTCTATATTTTTTGGGAAAATTACTGTTTGCAGCCGCAATACTTTCAGGATTTTCCCAGTTCTTTTCAACTGTCCTCTGAAGTGCTCTATGGAAGGTGAGAACTGGGTCTTTCTGAGGACCTCGAACAATTATGTCTGTCATATCATCCTGTTCAAAAATGGGTGAAGTGTTACCCCAACCCATATATTCTATTACTCTACACATAAGACTCCTGTACCCCGAATCTGCATGTTCTGCAGGATCAGGTCTAGCAAACTCTAATTCTGGTGACGTGTCAATGCCACTAGCAGAACGCAGAGTCTCACTCAGGTCCCTCATTTTAGATTCTCGGTCTATAAGTTCTTCTGGAACTTGTCTAGTGCCATATTGTACTCCAAAAGGACAGATTTCCTCCTCCTCCAATCCAGATTCTTCATAAATCGAAGACATAGACTTAAAAAAGTCTGATCTAGGTAATGGAGTAAATCTCCTCTCTTCCTCCTGAATATTTGTCGAAGGAATGGAAGAATTCTTCGAAGGTGTCAAAGGAATCTTCGACGACTTCGATGAAGACTTCGACACAGGCGTCGAAGACGTTTTTGGCTTTGATGTTGAAGCAGCCGGCGGTGATGGTGTCGACGAAGTCGTGGACGTTTTCGACGACTTGTGTTTTTTATGTGGTACCGCAGAGGTACTAGACTCTCGATGAGTTTTCAACGACTTGGCGTCGACTTGGGTTCTTCGAGTATACTCGACACTACTGGTTTTAACCACAGCAGTTCCGGACTTCCCTTTGTCATCCAATGGAGCGACTTTAGGGGTATGGCTCTTCTGAGGTTTATTCGAGGGGGTCGAGGCCGCATTCTCAAATACCTCCATCATCTTCTTTCGAAATTCCTCCCATTTTCTTTGGGAATCTGATTTATTCCGGCATTGAATCTCTTCGGTCGATGACTCGGAAGATGACGAAGGAGATCTATGTCTCCTTTTCTCTCTTTTAGAAGAGGAAGATGAAGAGCGTCTCGATCTACTACGAGATCGAGATCTCATAGGGTGTCTATGACGATCCGATTCCTTCGAATCGTTCGACTTTTTATGTTATTAGACACAGCCTTTGAGGCTTTAGAAGCTTCCCTCCCCACCGTCAGTTTACCTTTCCTCTCACGAAGGGACTTCTCCGTCATAGACTGACAGGAGCCACAGTCGTCGGTTCGATGACTTGAACCGAGGCACCAGAGACAAACTCGGTGAGGATCCGTGATCGACATCTTCGATCCGCAGTCAATACACTTTTTAAACCCAGTCTTGGGTGTCAAAAGTGTAGAAGAAGACGATATTTTCCACAGAAAATTTCGAGGCGTGCCGTTCTCGAGAGTGAAGCAATCGGAAAAACAGAACTGAAGCAACGGGCGCGGCTCGAGCTATTTATACCATCAGTGATGTCGACAAGGTACGGAGCCCATCGAGGGACAATCAACGCCATGAACTCGAGCACAGCGCCCTCTGCCAAAAATTTTTTTTTACCGAAGCAGCGAAGCTGGAGATAACAAATTATCATAAGCTGAAGAATACGTGGGAGGACACAATCCATTTGAAATGTCCTGTGCACCTACATAATCGGAATGTGGCTATCTGCATCCTGGATATCCAGGGAACACGTCCATTCCTGTGATTGTACAGCCTCCATAATCACAGTGCCACTATGTGGAGGGCGTGACCTACCTTACGCGGCAGCATTGGTGAACAGCATTGGTGAAGGGGTATTGCTTGGAATTCCTTTCAGAGAATAAGAAAACAGACTAAAAAAAGGGATTGTGCAGAATAAAGAAAAATGAAATGGTGCTTCAGAAGGTTTATATACTGTTTAAAATAAAATTCCACTGCACCAATGCTTTTCTACGGATGCTTAGATAAGCCAGTCTCTTAGCACCAACACAAAGACATGGGTGCGACAAAGGATTCCACTCTTAAAAACTGATTGGGATTGCAAAGGTTTCCACCTAGACCTCTTGCAAGAAGACGACTCTGGGTGCACAAGCTCTGCGGGAGATATGGGAGGGGTGCAGGAAACAAGGACTGGTAGTGATACCTCTTTGGGGTGTGAATCATGCTATTTAAGAAATGTCTTCCTTAACAAGTATCATTAGGAGGCATGTGTGATCCCAGCCCAAGATGGAGGAAATGCTCTTGACAGTTGATTCACTGAACAGCTATTGTGAGGTAGTTTGGAATTCTGTAAAGGATTCTAAACTGCCATCCATTCAGAACATGGTCAGAGAAGGTCCTAGTTTTCCAGAGCTCCATAGATTTTAGACAAGAAACTCCAAGAAAAGACTTCTGGGGTTAATCCTGTGATTGTGTATACAGATGAAGGAGGGAAGAGTCAGCTACAGCTACAGGACAGAGCTAAGTGCTCTTTAGATTAATGTAAAAAGTTGCATGGAAGTTCTGCTTGCCAAAGACAGTGGGCCTCATTACGAGGCTTGCACTCCGGTAATGAAGGGTGCCGGTACGGGACCGGCACCGTTCATTACGGGATATGCAATTACGAGGTTCCCTTTGCGGGACCCGGTAAGGATGCCTGGTAAAACCAGGCGTCCTCAGCGGGTCCCGCGAGGGGAACAGGGAGCTAATAACGGGCGGTTATTAACGTGCACGTTTTTAGCTCCCTCCTCATTCCCATTGAGCCCTTGGGGGTTCAAATGGGAATGGGGGTGGGTTCCTTCAGGGAGGAATTACTGGATCCTCCAAAGTCGGAATGACCCGGTTATTCCTCATTGAAGGAGCCAGGTACTGGGACCCGGTATGGTAGCAGCCATGCCCTTGTTAAGGGCATGGCTGCCCCCATACTCGTAATGAGGCCCAGTGTATGTTTAAGTTAATTTCCTGTTCAGACAAAGACTGAGTAGAGCCCAGGACAGTTTGAACCATATTCACATGAATGTGAGCAAGCGCGTTGGTGTCCAAGTGTTTTTTCACTATACTAACACAAGCGCGAGTAATCTTTCCGTAGCGTCTTGTTTTTGGAACTGGGGTTCTGAGTAAAGGAACCAAAGGCGTGCGTGCACGTCATTTCGTGTCCTTCTAGAAAGCAACCGGCACTCGTCTGTATGCCTCAGCTGCGGAGTACTTTTTGCGGTCAGAGTGCCATTCTTCAGCAGCAGTGCAGGCTTCTGAGGAGAGGTGCGATCATCTGGAAGAAGGGGAGCGTGCGAAGGAGACACAGCGCGGCCCATTGTAAAGCCATATTTTTTTATCTTTAACGCGTATGAACAAGACAGTGTGGCGAATATAAAAAAGAAAAGCAGTTGAGAAAACAGTACAGATCTAGTAAGCAGTCACTATAAATAGTTATTGAACAAGAGAAGAAAAAAAAGGAAGAAAAGATAGTGTGAAGTAGGAGCAGTGAGAGGCAGGAGAGTTCCAGTTAACCATTAGTTTGCTTCAGAAGGGGCACAAGTACTGAGTTCTAAGTTTGTTAAAGACACTGGGTAAACAAGTTTAAAAGGAGAATTTTGAGGAAGCTATTCTCCAACAGAGTGCAGCTCAATAAATAAGAAGCCATTAGCTATAAACAAGGGTGCTTTCAGGTACTTCTAGTTTTTTGTTAATTTTTAAAATAACTTCTGCAATACACATGGAAGGTAGTCAGATGGAATGTTATAACTAGGTAGGTGTGTATTCTAATTACAGGTCACCACAACAGTTCAATTTTCAAAACCGAAGTTGAGAGTTCTGAGAGCCTACCTCTGTGGCCTGATCTTGGACCTTATACTCTGTTAAAAACAGATTGGGATTGCAAAGGTCTATAATGGGTCTCATGCCCCCTCATTTCATGGCATGTAGAAAGTAATAGGAGTCCCACGCGACTCCATGCTTTGGAACCGACCGTGTAGATGGCAAAAAGGTGAAGCAGACTCTGAATTTTGCAAAGCAACTCTGGTAACTTCTTTTGAGATTGTTCAGGGTAAATCAAGGAGGCGTGGGGAGAGTGGACTAATGGCAAAGAAAATTAATAAACTTGCTGAATGACCAGATCACCATAAGGGCTCTACCCTATTTTTGGCCATTGCAGATATAAGGATGTACCTCTGACACTGACCGGGGAAGTGCATTGCTTGATGGAAAATAGAACCTTTATCCTCAGGAAGCAGTCAAACAGAACTGTTGTAAGCTTCAGCTGTTAGGAAAGATTTCTCTTTACTGCACCTACACTTCCATCTTTATGGAACCCCCAAACATTTTGCTTTTATTTTTGAATCTGACCTGTACTTTCGTCAGGGCTGGATGGAGTAGGTGGGCTGGTAGCAGGAAAAGGCCTGTATTTATTCACAGAATAGGAAGCTGTTTTCTTAAGTATAAACATTGCTGGTTGCCCAAGTAAAGATGAAGGGAAGGAACCCTTATCTGATTGGTTGAAAGAACAATGATATGTTTGCTTGGTCTGATTGATGGGAAGGATAATGGTGTGGTTACTTGGTAGGTGAGCAAGATTCTAAACTGCCTTTCATCCATAAAAGTTCAGAGGCTGGTAGTATATTTAAGCTCCTTAATTAAGGCCTTTCCAGAGTTCAGAGAATCCATTCAAGAAGAAGACGGACTGCAGTAACTGAAAGCTTAGAAGATCACAGGTGGGAGTGTTTATTTTAAAGTTCATTGATTCCAAGAAGTTATTGGAAGCTAAGATAATGTTAAAGGTGGAGAGAGAGAAAAATGGTGAGGAAAGTAAGTTGAGAAAGAGGCATTTGTTGAAAGACTACATAAAGGAAAGGCTTTGAGACTGTACATTTATACTTTCCCTGTAAATAATTTAAAACCTTGCTGTTGCTCATTAGGTAGAGTGTCAAGGAACAGTAAACTTGAGAATCAAGTTGGATTGACACTGTGACATTGTTTAATGTTTTTCTGAGTGAGGATTCATATGAAAAAATATGAAGAAATATTTTTAAAGTGATTACAAGCACAGGAAAAACTGTGCACGTGATGTTAATGCTGCAACGTAGTATTTGAATATTTAATTTGGCAGTACGGCGCGTGGCTTTATAGCGAACAACACAAGCGCGAATCTTCACTCTTTCGGGTGCCTCGTAAAAGTAAGCGCGGGTACAGAACATGACAGTGCACGTGTCTTTGTGAGCTGTGCGCGAGATCGTTTAAAAGAGAAAAGCGCGAGCGCGTGTGTGTGTGTTAAGAGCGCCAGTGCAAGTGAAAGCGCGAGGAGTTTACGTGTTTTAACACGCGTGTGATTTACTAACTCATGCGCGGGAGAAGCTGCATTAAAAAAAGAAAAAAGACATATCTGTGTTTACACAACTCTTACCTTAAAAGGAAATTTCAAAACAACAGGCTTGCAGGAAAGTGACACAATTCAAACTTCACACAGACTTCCTTTTTAGAGAGAACATGCATACAAAGTCCTTTTTATGGATGTGGAAAGAGGACTATCTCACCAGGAGCAATAAAGGAAGAGAAATCTTTATTCATTGAAGCATATGAGATTAGACATTACAGATTCCATATCCAAGGCACCACGTTGGTAGGAATTGATGAAGGAATTGTTTTTTAGGAAGCAGGTGTGTAAAGTACCCAAGACTGTTGAGCACTTACAGGAACTATTCACTAGAGATTTGTAAAAAGACTACGAGTTGCATTGTAGCAAAGGGCAACCCTCTTTAGTCAAGTTTTTATAATTCTAAACAATTTTAGTACATTTCATAAAGAGAACCAAGGCCGTTTTTTAGGGTTTTCAACATGATTTTTGAACCTTTATGCCATAGCAGAGGTTAAGTAGGTAAAGAAGTTAGCATAAGTTTGAAAACATTTAAAGAAGAGAATTGTACATAATTCATAGCAAGCATATGTGTTGTTACCACAGATACCAGAGCCTACCAGAAGGTTGCAAGGCAGCAGTATCTTGTTTGTTATTTTCTCCACTTCCCCTTTCCCTTTCTTGGGGTTCTCAGCTCAGTTATTACATAACGGTTGAGAGGGGAACTCCTGGTGAGGGTCTGTGGGGTCAGCATCAGCTCCTGCGTAACTTTGGCAAGCCGGACCCTGACACTTTTCATAGTGCAGTGAAAGCTTTAAGGCTACGCTGGCTATTGCTCAAATGTTATGGGGAAACTGATTTGTCCTTCAGGCTGTCAGTACTGGGAAACCTTGTTTCACTTAGTCGTGTTACTGTATTACTACTTTTGGTCACTTTTGTATCACTTGTGGTAACTTATCATTGTGCACAGCAGCCTACACTACAGTATAATGGGGTGCATTTTTGTTTTGCCCTAGACTAACACTCATAGGACTTGTGGTTACCCTAGGTGTGCTAAAAGTGGTATACCGTTCTTTTGCCGCAGGATTTTTCGTCGCAGGACTTCATCGCCGTTTTTTTATCGAAAAAAAAATCATCGCTTTTTTTTGGGGGGGGTTAAAAATTAAATAAATATTTGTGGGTGAAAGGGAATAATTAAAATAAAAAAGGGGGGAGTTTGGGGGGGGTACCCCCCAAAAACAAAAAAAATAAACACGTTTTTTTCAATTAAAAAATGGCGATGAAAAGTCCCGCGATGAAAAATCCCGCGGCAAAATAACGTAGAACCGCTAAAAGGATAGGCTGGTGGCAGCCTTGACTTTTCCCCACTTTTTGGGGATTTTCGTTTTAGCTTTACCATGTTTACCGCATTTGGCTACTAACTGTGGCTACTGGTCAAACATAGCCGTGCCACAAAATATTTTGCATGTTCTTTTGCCATCTGAGTGGCCAGGAAAATCCTTATATGGACTTCCAGTGCCCGGGAAAGCAGAAGCTTTTGGCGGGCTACTGGAGGGCTGTGTGTGTTTGCTGGCAGGATGGGGGTTCGGTCTGTCTGACCCCAACCCACAAACTGGTTGCAGTGTGTCAGTGTGCATGAATGTTCCCGCCAGTGGTGCTGAGTGGACCACTGCTGGGGGTGGGGGGGGTGTGGGCTAGTCCGGCTATTGGCCAGTGAGGGCAGCAGCTCTTACCTGTCTTTTAGGATAAGAAGAGGACCCCTCCACCCATTCTTCAGAGATCCTGGAGAAACCTGACGGAGACAAGTATCCTGTCCAGCTGTGCAACCCACAAAGAAACCTGAGACCTGACTGAAGGAGGCCTGGCAACCAACTTCTGCTGCTGTCCTGGAGGAGCCCTGTCTTTCTTGTGATCTTTAGTAGTCCTGCGAAGGAGCTACGACCCTTGGAGTGGGGGGGAGGACCATGCATTCCCGATGCCTGCTCGGTGCCGTGGCAAAGGAAGCCTTCAGAAGTGCTCTGGAACCGTCCTGTGGCTGACCAGCTTCGTTTTTGGGCTACCGTGCTGCCAGCGTCACCATAATGAGTTTAGGCCTGCAACTTGGGGGATTCTCAGCTGGCCCTACGAGACTCACCTCTGTGAAATATCGGCATCCTAGCATCGAGGGGACCTGAGATCGGAGGGAAAATTCCACTGCAGCTGCTAAGTCCTTTTGCGTCGCCCTGCTGTGGTGACCACTGTCCAAAATAGCTTACCTGATCCGAGTCCAGTCCTGGGGGTGGGGGGGTGCTGCATCAAGTTTTTCTGCATTCTTCAATTGAGAATCCTTGCAACAGTGAAAGACACCAACCGGAGATCAGCTCAAACCTGCAACCCCTGTGAATCGAGGACTGTGACTTTCAGCGGGAAAAGCAACGTCGGACACTCTTCCTTTGTCCTGCCAAGTCTGAGGAAGAATCGGAGTACGGGGGTAAGTTACAGAGTTTCTAACCTACCCCTATACTCCCATTATAAGTCAGTGGGCTTATAATAAAGCTTAATTATAACAACATTGGCTTTGCCATTGCTTCCTTGCACAAGACATCTGACTGTTGGGGCTACGTTTGGGCATTAGTCTAACTTGAACTCTAACCCTAAGAACCCTTCAATGAACCCCAGAGACCCTACCTGCATTTTTTACTGCATCCTAAATTCTGTGGAACTTTAACCTGAATTATTGGGCAAAAGGCCCCAGACAACTTAGGGCTGTAGACCTTTTTGTACATAATACTCTTCTAACCTTTCCTTTGAAGGAGTTTCTGATGTGTATTATGCCCTATACCAAAGTGAATGTATATATGGATTTTGTTTGATAGTGTTGCGTGATAAATCTACCTGCTAGTAGTCATTTTTCTATAGTGTGTTTTGGACATAAATAAATAACTGTATTTTTATATATCCTGTCTAAGTGTTATCTGTGATTCCCATTGTGTGACCTCATTGTGGATCCTTTACAAGCTGACCCCCTCTGAAGAACTCAGCCTAGACCGCCTGTCACTGCACCTAAACTGGTTTGGCTACAGCTTCCCAAAGGTTCCTGTCACAAAATAGATTGGCCTTCTATACATTTGTCCACCAGGCCAGAGTATAGAAAATCAGTCCTAACATCAGCCAAAGAGGATCTAACAGATTTGGAGTTTGGTCGATATATGGTGTGACGAATTCCAGGGTATTGTCACTGCTCCCATGGGGAGAGCCCGTTCCTATGAGGCCAGGGAGGTGAGGCCGCTACCCGTTAGTCTCCCTGGTGGTGGAACTCAGCGGTGGATATCATGGGGAGGGAAGCCCACCATGGGACCAGTGACGGTAGCCTTTGGAGAATGCAGTATTCACCCCTTCCATTTATGTCCCCTATTTCCTCTAACCCTTCTCTGTCCCTTGTGGTCCACCACACCTCTAATGAGCCTGATAAGGAAGACTCTGGTACTGAGCCTGGCAAGGAAGACTCTGGTACTGAGCCTGCTAAGGGAGACAGGTACTGTGTCTGGTAAGGAAGACTCTGGGACTGAGCCTAGTAAGGAAGATACTGGAACTGAGCCTGAGATGAAAGACTCTGGCACTGAGCCTGGTGAGAAAGACTCTGGTACCGAGCCTGATAAGGAAGACTGGTACCGAGCCTGGCAAGGAGGACTCTGGTACAGAGCCTAGTAGGAAAACTCTGGTACAGAGCCTAGTAGGAAAACTCTGGTACCAAGCCTGGTAAGGAAAACTCTGGTACCGGGCCTGGCACGGAAGACTCTGGTACCGGGCCTGGCAAGGAAGACTCTGGTACCGAGCCTGGCAAGAAAGACTCTGGTACCGAGCCTGGTGAGGAAGACTCTGGTACCGAGCCTGGTGAGGAAGACTCTGGTACCGAGCCTGATAAGGAAGACTCTGGCACAGAGCCTGATAAGGAAGACTCTGGTACAGAGCCTGATAAGGAAGACTCTGGTACAGAGCCTGATAAGGAAGACTCTGGTACAGAGCCTGGCGAGGAAGACTCTGGTACAGAGCCTGGCGAGGAAGACTCTGGTACCGAGCCTGGCGAGGAAGACTCTGGTACCAGGCCTGGCGAGGAAGACTTTGGTACTGAGCCTGGTGAGGAAGACTCTGGTACTGAGCATGGTGAGGAAGACTCTGGTACTGAGCATGGTGAGGAAGACTCTGGTACTGAGCCTGGTGAGGAAGACTCTGGTACCGAGACAGGTAAGGAAGACACTGGTACCGAGCCTGATAAGAAAGACTCTGGTACCGAGCCTGATAAGAAAGACACTGGAATTGAGCCTGCTAAGGAAGACTCTGGTACCGAGACTGGTAAGGAAGACACTGGAATTGAGCCTGGATAGGAAGACTCTGGTACCGAGCCTGTAAGGAAGACTCTGGTACCAAGCCTGGTAAGGAAGACACTGGAACTGAGCCTGGAAAGGAAGACACTGGAACTGAGCCTGGAAAGGAAGACACTGGAACTGAGCCTGGAAAGGAAGACTGTGGTACCAAGCCTGGAAAGGAAGACACTGGAACTGAGCCTGGAAAGGAAGACTGTGGTACCGAGCCTGTAAGGAAGACTCTGGTACCGAGCCTGGTAAGGAAGACACTGGAACTGAGCCTGGAAAGGAAGACACTGGAACTGATCCTGGTAAGGAAGACTGATACCAAGCCTGGTAAGGAAGACTCTGGTACTGAGCCTGGTGAGGAAGACAGGTACTGAGCCTCGTAAAGAGGACTCTGGTATTGAGCCTAGTATGGACTACTCTGGTATCAAGCCTGGCAAGGAACATGCTGGTACTGAGCCTGGTGAGGAAGACTCTGGTACCGAGCCTGGTGAGGAAGATTCTGCTACAGAGCCTGGTGAGGAAGACTCTGGTACCGAGCCTGGCAAGGAAGACTCTGGTACCAACCCTGGCAAGGAAGACTCTGGTACCGAGCCTGGTAAGGAAGACTCTGGTACCGAGCCTGGTAAGGAAGACACTGGAACCGAGCCTGGTGAGGAAGACTCTGGTACCGAGCCTGGTGAGGAAGACTTTGGTACCGAGCCTGGTGAGGAAGACTCTGGTACCAAGCCTGATAAGAAAGACTCTGGTACCAAGCCTGATAAGAAAGACTCTGGTACCGAGCCTGGTAAAGAAGACTTTAGTACCGAGCCTGGTAAAGAAGACTCTGGTACCAAGCCTGGCAAGGAAGACTCTGGTACCAAGCCTGGCAAGGAAGACTCTGCTACTGAGCCTGGTAAGGAAGACTCTGGTACCAAGCCTGGTAAGGAAGACTCTGGTACCAAGCCTGGTAAGGAAGACTCTGGTACCAAGGCTGGTAAGGAAGACTCTGGTACAGAGCCTGGTAAGGAAGACAGTGGAACTGAGCCTGGAAAGGAAGACACTGGAACTGAGCATGGTAAGGAAGGCTCTGGTACCAAGTCTGGTAAGGAAGACTCTGGTACGGAGCCTTGAAAGGAAGACACTGGAACTGAGCCTGGTAAGGAAGGCTCTGGTACCAAGTCTGGTAAGGAAGGCTCTGGGACCGAGCCTGGCAAGGAAGACTCTTGTACCGAGCCTGGCAAGGAAGACTCTGGTACTAAAGATAACAAAGCATGTTTCACCTTCTCTTTGTTTTCCTTAGGGGCAGAGATAGTTTGTCCAATTTCAGACCCTTTGAAAGTATCTTAGAAACATCTGGTACCATTTGTTCGGTGCTGAGACCCTGTAAGGAGTGCACTCCACACCTAAAATGCCAGCTCCTGCCAAAGAAGGATGCAGGGATTTCGAGGATTTGGAACCAGGAAGCATGTGATCAACTCCAGGATGTCCGCTACCTGTGAGGAATGGATGCCACTCTACTATGCCTGTGTGACCTTTGTGATGCCATCAGGGGTGACCAGCATGCTCCATACTCCTGGACCTTTGGTTGGTTGGCCGTGAGTTGTCCCACTCGGTGGTACTTGCTTGTGTCCCTAGCTAGGTGGCAAACGGTCCCAGAATGAAGGAGGAGACCTTTGCACCTGCACTAGAAGGCGCAGGCAGTTTTGACACTGACCCCATTGCCAAACCCCCCTTTCCAGCATCCAACATAAAACTACCAACCTGGGCCCTTGCTGGACATGGGCTGAGGCCATGTCCTCAGGGACCTCAGTGCCAAACCCACAGAGAACGCACAGGAACTCACCAGGTGAACATTTTCAAGGCATGCCACACAGTGTCTATGCAGCTCAGCCGCAGAGAAGAGTCATTTGTGACTAATCAATTTTGTGAACCACATGAAGGGCGGTGCCTTCTGATGTCATCAACCCACTAGAAAGCGAAAGAAAAGTCAGGATTGTCCAAAAAGAGGGTACCAAAAGTTATGACATAGGAAACTGAGGGACGTCAAGATGAGATGCTGCTCCAAGCCCACTCGTTGGGACAAAACAGCAACAAGGAGTGGCGGTCACTGATGCCCTTTTTATGGGGGTGGAGCCACCACACAAAAGGAGAAAGTGGGCAGAGCCCAACTGAAAGATCTTAAAGTGATGGCACACATTTTCTAGGAGATGCTGTCCCGGGGCTTCCTGCAGTAACACAAGTGATTCCCAAAGAGCAGTGAGCAGACCAGTCTACACTTGAGGAATGCTGTGTGCCAGCTTTAACGAGCTTTGCTGTCAAAGGGGAACTGCTTGGCACATGTACACACAGTAGGCCAAGCAATTGCCCTGCAGATATAGGCAAGAGTGGCATGTCTGACGGAAGTAAGGAAAGCTGCTCTGGTATATGTGAGATAAGCTCAGGTCAAACTCAACAGCTGACAGAACAACCAACTGGATCATTCTTCTTAACTGTAAGGCTCTTTCTTTAAATTCTCCTCGAAAGATACAGTTCAGGCGCACCTTGAAATATATAACCTATTTGGGATTTGTGACTTGATAAGTAATACCCTTTTAATTATCACCTGAAAACAGCGAAACCCTTCTCTCCATCTATCGGGGGCGTGGAGCAATCAAGGCTCCTTTATGCAGATGATATTGGGCAGATGGACAAAACTATGAGTGGCCTTCAGAGATTGCTTGTAGCATTAAACGATTTCTTACATCAAAACAGCCTTTCTATGAATTTATCGAAGACCAGCATTATGGCGCTTAGGCCGCAAAAATCGAAAGGGAAACCAGTCTATAAATGGTTTGTTGAAGGCCAAAGATTGGGAATGAAAGATTGGAAATGACGTCAGAGATCAACTATCTTGGAACCCGGATTAAAACTAGCATTTGTGACCAGTCAAGACAAGTCCACCTTAAAACAAGATTGAAGAGCCTGATTGGTCAGGGGAAAAGGGTCCAGAAAAAGTACAGACAATTCTCCATCCAGCCGATACTATCTTATTATAGCTTAAAGGCAGTACCTTCTTTGACCTTTGGGGCTGAGGCATTCTTAGCTACCCCCTGGGAACTCTGGGCTTCGGTGAAAGGCTGCTTTTGGAGAAAAATGTTGAGCCTTCTGCGGATCGCTTCGACGGCCCTAATAAGATACGAACTAGGGCACATCTCAATAAGGGGAAGAATGACATATAAATCCTTGTCACTCTATCGGAAAACTTTAACTTCCACGTCTGCAGTTCCCTATGAAATCCTGAAATTTAAGCAAGAAAGAATTGATGAGGTACATGAGGCAGTGGTCTGACTACTGTCGACATCTTTCTGGAAGACTTGCAGTCAGACGGGGAGGAACTGTGCAATTTCCCCAAAAAGGTCAAGATAAAGCTATGGCGTAGTGACTGGATCAAGACCATTGAGGAGAGAAATTCTCACCGCCTGACGGTTTCTCTAGCTGAAGAAATGAAATCTTGCTGAGTCCTCCCAAAGTACCTTGGCCCTCATTACGACCCTGGCGGAAAGGGGTTTACGCCGGCGTAAAGCATGGCGTACCTTTCCGCCAGACTACGAGTTCCCGTAGCGCCATGGTGATTTTTACGCCTGCTTTTTGCAGGCGGAAAAATCCATGACGCTACGGGACTTGTTGTTAATTACGCCACCGTAATTTACGGTGGCGTAATTAACGCCTTCCCCACTCCCATTATACCCTATGGGGCAAAAATGGGAATGGGGAAGGGTAAATGGGGATTGGGGACTTACTGCCCCGCCAAAGTCGGAATGGGGCGGTAAGTCCGCCAACCACCATGGCGGAGTTGGCAGCTTAGCGCCATGGACCATGGTGCAAATTGCACCATGGTTCTCCGCCAGGGTCGTAATGAGGGCCCTTGTCATTGTCCCTAAAGCCTGGTACAGAGATCGTTTCCTTTGCTTTAGATTTGACTTGTACCCCACTAAGCAACTGCTAAACATCATGGGAAAGCTTTTGCGAAGGGATGCAGATTCTGCCAGAATGAAGATATTGAGGAAACATTAAAGCATGTGTCGCTATTTTGCCAGGGTTTGACAGACCCAAGAATCAGACATACATAACAACTTTTGAATCATATGGGTCCTTAGACGAGGGAAAGATTTGGTTCCTCCTACTGAGAGGAGAAAGTATATTTATTACCACTTTCCTGTTGCAGTTTTTGAAAGATGTTTTTGATTTGATTAACTAATGTCTTGGATTTTAATTGTTTATTTTTGGAAATCAATTGACACTGCATATTGATGTCACATTGAAAGGTTTGATAAAGATTTATTTGAAACCATATGTCAATAAAACAAATAAAAAAATACCCTTTTTAAAATAGAAAATGTGTAAACCCACAGAGCACATGCCGCTGGCATTTAGCAGAAATGTTGTGTCTCAAGTTTCAAAAGCCAAAATATTGTGGGATTGACAGATAGAAAGTGAATTCCCCTGCGGCCGGAGAGACGGCACATGAGGGCAGTCACCAACTGGTGCATTGTTAGAAAATGCCAGGACGCGGGATGTCCCGGAGACAAGGAATCCATTGCACCTTAGAATAGGGTCAAGACATGTCTGTCTTACGCAGCTTCCATGGGACAGAGGTTTCCACCCCAGGTACCGATGCCCCTATAAGAAAACGCCACAGCATTCTCTACTGCCAACATGGCTTCTGAGATGAATCATTGCCCACAAACCCACTGGCAGTGGCGGGAAGTGGGGAGGGTAATGTTGTTGTGGTGATTTCAAGCTGGTTTGAAGCACTGGATATTCTAGAAGTTAAGGGATCTGAGGGAGAGCAGTCTGATATTTAAGAAATAAATCTGAGTTGTGTGCTCAGTTTCCAGCTGCCCATGGGCGCTCACACCAGCAGTGGGCATCATGGCATGTCCGGGTATCACCTGTATCTGATATAAAATATTGTGATTCTGAGTCATAACAAACCAATCATCAACCTTTATCGTATTCCTAAATAAATGGAACTATCATTTACCGGAGGTGCTGAAGTCTTGCAGTGCCCTCTGGGGGTACGTCCGGCGCAATAAGCAGCCCCTGTAGTAGAACGCCAGCCAGTTCATAGGGTCCAAGTGGATGGCAGCAGAAAAGTCCTTGATGGCTTCTACATAACGTGCTTGCTTGGTGTAGGCCCTGCCCCGATAGGTCCTGGCAAGAGAGAGAAACGACAAGCATCAGAGAAACACGTCACCCTTTACAATGTGAACAGGGTCCTCAATACAAGCACTGAAGTCCAATATAGCTAAAGTGGCAGGGCATCTGACGGTGATGTGGCAGGGCATCTGAGGGTGATGTGGCAGGGCATCAGAGCGTGATGTGGCAGGGCATCTGAGGGTGATGTGGCAGGGCATCTGAGCGTGATGTGGCAGGGCATCTGAGCATGATGTGGCAGACCCCAGAGATGCCTGTGTAATAGCATGTGATGTGAGGGTCCCTAGAGGGGTTCAGATAACAATTGTAACATTGATTCAATTCATACATTTGATCTGGACAGTTGTGTGTCTATCATTATATAGCTACGTTCCCCTATCCTCGAGTAACCTTTTTTTGGGACACTCCCTTGCATATCTTCATTCCTCGCTCACAAGACAAGGCACTAAGTGAGCACGAGGTTCTAGGCACAGATCCCGTGAAGGGAGAATTTCCTTCCCTTGTCTGGGTTCATGTAGACAGTTACCGTGTGCGGAGGTGGTGCTCACAAGTCTTCCTCCCGTGTCTGTGCCAGGTGTGGCCATGACACTTGAGTGGTGAGGAGTGAGCGCCCTCCCCTAATCATGCTCCTTCACACGGGTGTGGGGTGGTTGTGTGGCAGCTACATGGGTAGGAGATGGCTTCCTCCCGGCCTGGCGACCCGTGCGGAGAGCAGAAGTCCCTTGTGAGGCCTCTAGCAAGGGCCCACTGCGCCCCACTTCAGAGTGGTACAGAGGGTCTGTTTGAACCCTATCACACGGAGAGACTCGGGAGAGATTCCCCCATGAGAGCTGCTTGTGTAAAGAAGGGTAGGTGTAGTGATACGCAAATTTGCAAATTTGCCAATCAGGGCTTTAGATGACAGCATTAGCCGCTGAAAGCCAATAGTTTATTCAAAGTATGTGCCAAAAATGCTGACAGTAGTCTGTTGTAGCACTTCCATTACGCAGTAGTGAGCTACAAGGAATATGCAGGCCTAGTAGGGGTGGTAGGTCACATTATGCATTGTAGATAGACAGGCAGGGCGAAGGCCCCGGTTCTGTAGCTAATAGACATTATTGAAGTGTTTGGAACATTATGGCACCTATATAGCGCATAGATAGCCAGTCTTAAGCGCTATGAACACTAAGCTATGAGTGCATGCCTTTTAGAGCTTGCTCACATAGGCTTAATTCATCTCGACTTTCTAACTGTAGCCCTGCATGGTTTCGTAAAAATAATCTTCTTTTCTCTGGGAAGGCACTCATAAGACATTCCTGAGCTTTCGCGCAGATGGGCTCCAAGCAAGGAGGGGCACAGAAAGGAGCACAGTGGAAATTCACTGAGCTGGGTTTTTCCATGAGCAAGCCTATATTTTGCACAGGGAAGGTTCTGGAACTGTGCGTCATGGACTGACAGCACGAGATTATAAAAATGCATGCCCACATGACTCAGGTGGGAGATCGATCTGTGGACTTGGTTCAAGCAAGATCAAGTGTCCGGAACCTGTTGCTCTGTCGGCACCCTGCAGCGCTGTCCTCTGAGCGGGGCTGGCTACAGCTAGCTTATGAGGGCCAGGGTCTCCCAGTGCTGATTGAAGGGGCCTAAGACTGTGTTTCTCTATGTTTCTCTAAGTTCTATGTTTCTCTATATTTTGTATTTCTCTAAGTTTGTGTTTTGTAATCTTCTCTAACTTGAATCCCAAAATGTTGCTGAAATTCACTGTTTAGAATAAATACTAAAACTTTTTGAGGGTGTCATTTGTCACTAGCATGAGTTCACTGCTCGGCACAATAGAACCTGTATTTTGGGCTGAAATGGGTAATTTTTGCTCTAAGGGCTGGTCCCGAGGAAGATTTTCCCAATATCAAGACAGTAGGCTTATGTGTGACTTGCTCTTCGTTCTGGAAGAGACAAACTGATTGATGTCCCAGATTGGAGGCTCCCTAAAGGTCCGAGGCAACCTTGAGAACAATCCTAAAAGTAGTCACAAGCATCACAGGAGAGCCACACACGTGGCTGTCCAAGCAGAACAGGCAAACACTGTGTGGGTCAGCGGAGTGAAAACTCATAGGACCACAGGCATTTATTTTAACCTGTTGGGCATGAGACAAGCAGTTGAAATTAAATGTGGGCACAAGAAAGGCACGTTGCAGTGCCAAGCTTCATCCTGGTGGATATGGAGGTAGGGACGGACCGTTGGGCAGGGTGCAAGTGGATAGGTTGCACCCGCACTCCGAATTACTATTAATATCTATCACAATATCTATTTCCCGCCCTGATGCCTGCAGGCTTTCGGCACGCTATAAGCACACACATAACATAACATGCACCTTTGCAATAGGCTCTGGACCAGTCCCCACTCCAGTGGCGTACAAAGAGTATGGAGGAAAGGGGTCGGGTCACAAGAGTACTTATTTCCTTCTTTTTTGACGGTGTCATATTCATTTAGTTAAGGGAGATGTTTTTGAGGAAGTTGTTTTTAAAAACGATATTTCCCTAGAGAAATCTTCTTAAGGAGGCATTATTAGAGAGTAACGCCTCCCACGTTTTGCCATAGAGCTGGAGTGCCATTGTTCTGGCTCTGAACAACATGTCAGTTCTTCCGGCGGTTCAGCCATCTTTAGACACTCTGATCACCTTGCTAGACCGATTCTCTGAAACTATAGCTATAGGCCAGGCTCACTAAGATATGTGTTTAAAGCTGCTATCCCAATTTTATTTCCAAAATGTGCACCAATATGCAGTGGTCTGGTTGCATATAAAGAAACCATCAGTTGACAATGACCTGCGGGAGCACCTTCAGGCATCTCAACAGGAAACCTCACTTCCTTCTGACCAGAGACACCTTAAAAAAATATAGCCTTGATTATCACACTTACGCGCTTACTCGTAAGTATATATGAAAATCGATTATTCTAATCCTGGAGGCAATGTGCGGATACATTGCTTGGATGAAGTCAAAACTTGGATGTTGGATAATGCACTGCAGCTAATCCAAATAAGACTGAGGTTATACTGTTGGGGCCAAAAAATAGATTTCAAAATTCAGATAAACCTTTCCTTCCTCCAATTTGATTTGATCTTTAAATTAGGTCCACCTGTAACGTAAATCTCTGGGGTTTTATTGGCAACGCAATCTAGAATTGGATGAGCAAATAAATCAATTGGTGAAATTGTCCTTTTTACAAGCTGCGGCTGCTTGGAAGAGCTGCTCCTTCCCTGAGTCTGATCACCTAGCAGGCGTGGCTGGCTCTCTGATAAACTCCAAAGTGGACAGATTCAGCAAATGCAGAGAGTACAGGATGCAGCGGCCCACCTCATCTTTCAGAGTCACCTCCTCACTTCATAGAGATCTCCACTGGGACCGGTGCAGAGATGGACTGATCTCAACATTACATTATCTGTATAGATCCGTTCCATTGAATCTTCAGAATAGAATTCCCAGGTATATTCCCCCGAGAACCCTGCGCCCCGAGGAGAAGATGTTGCTAGCAATCCTGCTCTCAAGGTTTCCACACAGAAGGGATACAATTACACAAAGCAACTAAGACATGGCTGTTTAGGTAATGAGATTGCGTACCTATAAAGAATCTAAGAGTCAAAATTGTCACGGAAATGATGTGGTTGCGTTCTGCTCTGCAGGAGCTTTAAGGGATATGAATCAGAAAGCCAGGCCCCTAACACTGCGCCCTCAGGGATGGCTGGTGACCAAGCCCTTAGGATCCTGCAGGCAGTGTGGCTAAGCCCGCCCGGGCCATGGTCGATGGTCATACTCCAGCTGTGAAGTAATAGGAGCAGGCCATGTCCTTTGGGGAGTACAGAGAGGGCTTGCAGAGTCAGGAGCAGGAGTAAAGGACGAAGGGCTCAGGGAATAGTCACAGGCCCTGCCCTTAGGCAGGGTGGCTGTGCACTGGGCATGGCCGATGGTCATACTCCAGCTATGAAGTAATAGGAACAGACCATGTCCTTTGGGGAGTACAGACAGGGCTTGCAGAGTCAGGAGCAGGAGTAAAGGATGAAGAGCTCCGGGAGTAGTCGCAGGCCGTGCCCTCAGGCAGGGTGGCAGTGCACAGGGCATGGCTGATGGTCATACTCCTGACAATGAGCTATGAAGTAATAGAAACAGACCATGTCCTTTGGGGAGTACAGACAGGGCTTGCAGAGTCAGGAGCACAAGTAAAGGAAAAAGAGCTCCGGGAATAGTCATAGGCCATGCTGTGAGGGGAGGGTCACTGTGCTTGGGGACAGTGTCCTGTGGGAGCTGTAGATAGGGTTCCCCTGACACAACCCCTGCAGGTATAGTGTATCCCCAGAGGCCACGCCTACTGCGCAGCAAGCATAGACGAACAAGTTACTTCTTACCTTGTAACGTTCTTTCGATGGGATGTTCCTCCAACGTATTCCTTATCTTGATAGATGGATCACTTCCAGCTTGCTAGCCTCGGAAATTTTTTTCAGTAGAGGGCGCTGCGCGTCGACGTCCCTCGAATTGGTGTCCCTCGACAGCCTCCGTATAGACGCCAACGTCATCGTGCGTATAAATAGACTCGCGCAGCGTCCGTTGCTCAGTTCCGTTTTGAAGCTTAAGAGTAGCTGTGCATGAATTGGTTATTGACCTTGAAGGAGAGTAAGCTGCAACTACAAGAGAAGTTTTACTGAGGGGATGGATGGGAGGGGCGATAAGGAATACGTCGGAGGAACATCCCATCGAAAGAATGTTACAGGGTAAGAAGTAACTTTTTCTTCGAAGGGATTGTGTCCTCTGACATATTCCTTATCTTGATAGACTCCCATAGCAGTGGTGTGTAAACATAGGTGGGAGTAAAAGTGGAATATTTCCCTTTAAGAATGAACAGAGTGTAACGCAGCTTTGCCAAATCTTGTCTCCTGGCTAGAGGAGGAATCCAGATTGTAGAATTTTGTAAAGGTATGTGCGGACGACCATGTGGCAGCCGCACATATGTCTCTAATTGGAACCCCTCTTTGGAGGGCCGAAGAGGCTGCATTACCCCTGGTTGAATGTGCCCTAAGATGTTGAGGGGGCTCTTTTCCTGCCAATTTTTAACATTCTAGAATGGCTAAAATAATCCATCTTGAAATGGTCTGTTTTGTGATTGGCAATCCTAATTTGTGTCCTATATAACCTACAAACAGTTGGTCTGCTTGCCTTATTCTAGGAAGTCTGTTGATATAAAAGCTCAAGGCTTGCCTTGGATCCAGCCTATGTAGCCTCTCTTCGTCTTTCCCTAGATGGAGAGGAGGATAGAATGAAGGTAAAGTTATTTTCTGAGTGTTGTGGAACTCAGAGACCACCTTTGGGAGGAAATGAGGCTTCACTTGTAGGACAACTTTGTCTTCGTGAAAAATGGTATGAGGAGGTATGCAAGATAGAGCTTGTAATTTCGCTCACTCTTCTGGCAGATGTCAAAGCCACTAGTAAGACTGTTTTAAGGGTGAGAAATCTTAATGAACAAGAATGGAGTGGTTCAAAGGAGTACCCATCAGGAAATGTAAGACTAGATTTAAGTCCCACAAGGGAACTTGGAACAGCTTTGGGGGATAGACATTAGTTAACCCCTTCAGAAATTGGATTACTAGGGGTAATTTGAAATATGATGGCTCCTCCGCAGTGCACTTGAAGATCGACAGCGCTGTGAGGTAGCCCTTGATCGTACCAACTTGAAGACCTGAATTCGCCAAATACAGCAAAAAAGATAACAACATTGGTGTACCGCATGAAAAGGGTTCGATATTCTTTTCTCTACACCAGCTGCAAAACTTGTTTCAACGGCAGCGATATAAAGTCTTTGTTGCTGGCCTGCTAGCCGAAAGCAACACCTCCATGGCATCATCTGGGAGGTCCCAATCCTTGTATCTCAACCTTTCAGAAACCAAACGTGAAGGTTGAGGGTTCTGATGTCTGGATGGAGAACCTGACCTCCCTTCTGCGAGCGAAGATCCTCCCTGTGCGGAAGACGAATCGGAGGGCAGATGGACATGTCCAGAAGGTCCGGGTACCACGTTCTCCTGGCCCAGTCTGGGGCAATTAGGTTCATAGTCTTGCGGAATCTTCTCAACCTCCTGATCATCTGAGGAATGACAGGGACTGGAGGAAACGCGTACAGAAGTGGAAACTCCCAGTCTACTATAAACGCGTCCCCTAGAGCTCCTCTCGGGGGAAATTCCCTTGAACAGAACTGATTGCACTTCCTGTTGATACTGGTGGCGAACAGATCGACTTGAGGGGTTCCCCAAAGGGTGAAGATCTCTTGAAGGACTTCCTGAGCTATCTCCCACTCGTGGGAGACTGTGCTCTGCCTGCTCAGAGCATCCGCTGTCAAGTTCTTCTCTCCGGCTAAGTGAACTGCCGATAGAGAGATTCTTTCTTGAATTGGCCAAAACCAGAGCTGCATCGCCTCTCTGCACAGTGGCAGTGATCCTACGCCTCCTCGTTTGTTGAGGTAGTGCATGGCCACTGTGTTGTCCGTCATTATCAGGACATTTTTCCCTTGTACAGATGGCAGAAAAGCCTTCAGCACTAGTCTGATAGCTCTCAGCTCCAACAGGTTGATATGTAGTCTGGATTCCGATGGAGACCAACGACGGCTGATGGTCAAGTCGTTGGCATGGGCTCCCCACCCCGTGAGTGAGGCATCTGTGACTACTGTTATCTCCGGCCATGGTTGCCAAAACAGTTCTCCTTTCAGAATGTTCTCCCGACAGGCCCACCACTGAAGGTCTCAAGCCACTTCGTCCGGGACCTGAAGGAGATCTGTCATTCTTCCTGAGAATTGCGACCACTGGGTCCTTAATGCCCACTGGAGAGATCTCATTCTCAGGCGAGCCTCTGGCACAAGGAAGATGCAGGATGCCATGAGGCCTAGCAACCTTAAAAAGTTGAAGGCTGGTAGACGTTGGGCATTTTGAAACTTGGTGACCGTCTGCAGAATATCTTGAGCCCTCACCTCTGGTGGCGAGGCTTTCCCCAGGGAAGTGTCCAGGACTGCTCCAATGAACTGGAGTCTCTGTGATGGTATCATCTTAGACTTCTTTAAGTTGAGGGAGAAGCCCAGTTTGTGAAGGAAGTGGCAGACATAATCTAGTTGGATCTGAGCTTGTTCCGAAGATACTGCTCTGATCAACCAATCGTCTAGGTAGGGGTAGACGTGGATCCCTTCCCTCCTTAGACTTGCAGCCACTAAGGACATTAGCTTGGTGAAGACCCTTGGGCGGAGGTCAGCCCAAATGGCAGAACTCGAAATTGATAGTGAGAGTTGCCAATTGCGAAACTCAGGTATTTCTTGTGTTTGAGGTGGATTGGCACATGGAAATAAGCATACTGAAGGTCTAGAGATACCAGCCAGTCCTGAAGCTGGAGGGCCTGAAGGATCTGAGAGAGAGTTAGCATCTTGAACTTGTCCTTCCTGAGGAATTTGTTCAATTCTCGTAAGTCCAAGATGGGTCTCAGTCCTCCGTCCTTCTTCAGTACTAGAAAGTAGGGGGAATACCAACCCTTGTTCCTCTCCGCTACAGTTACCGGTTCTATGGCACCTTTCTCTAGCAGGTCTAGAATCTCCTGCGAAAGGAGCGGATCTGGAAACTTCAAAGAGTTGTTGCCCGGTGGATGACTCTGAGTGGTGCGTAGAAAAGGCAGGCAGTAACCTTGGGCAACTGTCTCCAATGCCCAAGCATCTGACGTAATAGCCTGCCATTCCATCAGATGTTGAGTTAACCTGCCCTCTACTGGTGTCTTGTGAGGAGAGACCTCAGAGTGGTTAGAGGTGGCTGACGCAGATGCCGAGGGCAAGGAGGCACCTGCTGCGGCTTTTGTACTTTTAACCCATCCACCACAGGTGAATCGTTTTTGGCCCGCTGTCCTCTGCCTTTTCCGAATGCGGAATAAAAGTGAAAGGACCTACCCCTCCAAGAGGTTCCAGAGGGGCGATACAGAGTTTGACGGATTGCAGCTCCAAGAGATTTCGCTGCTGCCTTGGATGTTAGTAACTTCTCTAGGCTGCCATCAGCCTTCTTACCAAACAAAGAAGTGCCGTCAAAGGGCATATTCAAAAGTCTGGCCTGTACATCTGGAGCAAAACCAGACTTTGCAACCACGCAAATCTGTGGATTGTAGTACTTGCCGCCATGGCCCTGCTGATACTGTCAGCAGAATCAATGCCAGTTTAAGGGACTCACACATTGCGTCTTTACCATCTTTAATGATGTTCAGAAATGCTTCCCTTTCCTCTCCTTCCGGGAGACAGTCAGCCGCAGATGAAGCACACTCCCAAAGTGTATGACTGAATCTTGCGAGCGTGCAAGTAGCATTAAAGGATTTAAGCGCCATGCTACATGCCGAGAAGACCTTTTTTGACATAGCGTCAAACCTTTCATCATCCCTGTCTTGTGGAATAGTAGGGTATTCAGATCTACTCTTCGATGAAGTTGCTGCTTGTACAACCAAACTCTCCGGAGTTGGATGTTTGCTCAAATATTTAGGGTCAGAAGCAGATACCCTATATTTGGCAGATAGTTTTTTGTTAACTGCCCGGATAACCTCAGGAGTTTCCCAGTTGACAGATATTTTTCTCTGCAATGCAGCATGAAAGGGAACTACAGGATCTTCCTTTGGGCCTTTAAGTAAAATGTCCATAAGATCATCCTGTTGAAAAGAAGGTGAAGGTGTAGACCACCACATGAACTCTATTATTCCGGCCATTAAGACCCTATAAGGGGTCTCAGCATGTTCTCCTGGGTCTGGTTTAGCGAATTCTACTTCTGGAGAAGTATCTAAACCACTTCCCTCATGCAAAGAGTCTTGAAGGTCCTTCAATTTGTTCTCTTCAGAGATAAATTCCTCTGGTATAGGTGTAGTGGTCCTCTGTAACCCAGAGGGTCTTTCATGGTCATAATCATCCCCTTCCTCATATATAGAGGACAAAGCTCTGAAATAATCTGACCTTGGGTATGGCTTAAAACCCATTTCTAGACAGAAGGGGGCCAAGCTTGTAATCACCGGTTGAGAAAACGTCAAAGTTGTCGACGCGGATGTCAAAGGCTTCGATGAAACCGAAAAAGGCATCGAAAAAGTATGAAGAGGCCTCGAAGAACTCGAGAGGATCGGAATCCTATTTGGAGTCATTGAGGTTATCGATGACATCCTCGAGGTCATGGTCAGAGCCCTCGGTACGTCTACTGACTGAGATGTAGTAACCGCAGTAGGTCTGTCCTTTATCGGTGTTGACAGCGTCGTCGAAGACGGCGTCGATTCGACCGATTTGTGTGTCGACTGGCCCTTCGATAAAGGCGTTGATGACGCAGATTTATGAGTCGAAGGAACCTTTGACGACGGTGTCGATGATGCGGTCATACTGCCTTTGCTCGAGGGTTCATGACGCTCTTGGGCAGTTTCTTTCGTCGGTTGCAACGACTCACAGTGTTTCCATTTTTCAGGTCTTTCACCCAGGGTATCACCTTTAGCCGTCGCCGAGGGGGTTGAGGCCGCTTTCTCGAAGACGCTAAGCATTTTTTTATGGAATTCCTCCCACTTAGCTGGAGAGCTGTGTTTTGTGGGGCAGGTGACCCTTTCCGGGGGAGTGGAAGAAGACGAAGAAGAGGGATATCTACGAAGCCTCTTTTTTGAGTGTTTAGACCTCTAAGACTGATGGGAACCGCTTCGAAACCTTGAACGGGAATGTTTCCTGTGACGGCGATGAGACGAATGTCTCGACTCTGCCGAGGAAACCTTCGAAGAAGTTGAAGTTTTAAGAGTCTTACCTCTTTCTAGCTTCCCCTTACGCTCCTTCAAGGCTTTCGCCGTCATGGACATACAGTCCTCGCATTCCGAACAGTGATGCTCCAATCCCAGGCACCACAAGCAGATCCTGTGAGTATCTGTCAACGACATTTTCTTCCCACAATCTCAACACTTTTTGAAGCTGGACCGTGGGGTCGATGGTTCAGAAAAGGAAGCCATCGAATGAAGAAGATATCTTCGAGGAATAATAAGAAATACTTGAAGAAAGAACTGAGCAACACGATTCCGAGGCCCACGAAGCGCGGAAAAATGGAACTGAGCAACGGACGCTGCGCGAGTCTATTTATACGCACAAAGACGTTGGCGCCGATACGGAGGCTCTCGAGGGACACCAACTCAAGGGACGTCGACGTGCAGCGCCCTCTACTGAAAAATAAATTCCAAGGCCAGCAAGCTGGAAGTGATCTATCTATCAAGATAAGGAATACGTTGGAGGACACAATCCCTTCGAAATTGAGTTATAAGAAGACATTGATTGGAAAGGCAAAAGCTGTTATAAATAAATCACCATGGGCTCTGCAAATACTATAGTATTGTTTAAAAAGTAGGTTTGGTCCAAGAACAATGACAACTGCGATCTGAGCAAAAGGTGAGATGTAGAAAACTACTAAGCGTTAAATGAGCTGAGAGGGACTTTGTCTCAGAATAATTAGAGACACCAAGCGCACCTTGCTCGACAACACAAAGTGTGTCATGAACAAGTGTATAGCTGAGCGTACGCGATGGAACAAACTTACAGAAAGTTTGAGGGGAAAAATCAACTGCATTGAGATGGCCCCCTCCCTAGAATCCAGGACATATTTTTGGGAATTCTTTTATTGTTTAAAGTTCAGAGCTAGCCCAAGAGCAGCATAGAGCTGTACAGAGTGTGAGTAGCCGGCGTTTGGGTGGCCATCTTTTAACAGTAACGCAGTACTGTGAGGTCTGGTCATCAGTGTTTGCGTCCATTGGACTAAGTCCATGGCCAGGTGTTTTTGAGAGAGCCATGTTTACTACGGCCCTGCTACCCCCATTAGAAAATGTGTTTAATACTTTCCTGTGTAGGGCTTATGTAAAGGGTCTGTACCCTGATGCACAAAAGGGAGGCTCTGGCTACCCAAATATTAGGGAGCATCATTGACCGCTCTGACTTCACAGTCTACATTCTTGACTATTGGATGGCGGTGGAATCAGGCCTGGTTGGGTTGAGATTGAAAAGGCAGCGGTCTGACCAACTAAAACTTAAAATGTTCCTAAAGCATCTTTTGCTCCCCGTGGTCTGAAGCGCACTGCTGAAGGGAAGGGGGAGAGCCGTTTTCTATGGTTGATGCCTCACTTTCGAACAATTCGGCCCTAAAGCTCAGAAATGAGCAATTACTTTGGCCCTCCTGGATTAAGGATCTGGTCAGATGGCTCCATGCTATCATTCCAAATACTGACACATTAGTTCAGAGATAGTTACGCCGATATCAGGAACCAGGTGATCTCTTGGAATCTGATTACAGTATTAAATGTATGGTAGAGTGCTGCCCTAACTTTATACAGGATCCCTTTCAGCCTCCACTTTAGACAAGTTCATGTGCAAAACGGATAACGTAGAGTTTGGCCATGGACAGCAGTCCAGCTGATTGGACTTTGGAACTAGGTTCAGAATTTGATGTGGACTGCTGGCCGACCATGTGTTCCAACATGAAAGGTATGAAAATCGACCTGGGCTTAAGGATAACGCAGCGGAAAATGATACATGGCCATCACAGAATTCTGCAAAGGATGGGGATTTGCAAGCGCTTCCAGCACCTGTTGGGCTGCCAGGTTGCACTTCCAGTGGCTGTTCGTCTGCCAGGTTGCAATACATACACTTCTGCATGCTGTCAGAGTGTGGGCATTGGTTTGGGAGCACATGGAATTCATTGCTGGCAATGCACTGTCACGCCAGCTTTGCTCAGCTGTTTCCACCTCCCCAACTTGAACCTGGGACGTGGGAAAGGAAGGTGCAATTATTGTGCACTGGCTGGCCCCAGCCAAAACGGAGAAGTCTGGAAAATGAACCGAAACCCCTGGCGTGAGGGTTGGACTGAGAGTTTGTGTGTGAGAAGAAGATCTCTGTGGACTTCAATGGGGACATCTGAGCCACTTCGCACAGCTTCTGTACACACCTGCATGGCTCATTCCTATTAGCCCATTATCCTTACTCCATTTCCCCACGGGAGGGTCGGGAGGTGTGGGGTGTTTTGTTTTCTTCCATCTCTGATATCCCCGCCATCATGTATTGAGTCCTGTTTCCTCATTAGTGGATCTCTAATCATGTATTTGGGCTATAACCCGATTGCCCAGATCAACAATTGCTCAATGGCCAAGTCTTCTAATGGTCTCACGCCCTGATTGACCATATCTTGGATATACTTCCATAACCCCTGTATAGCTCATACGACCCCGTAGATAACTGTATCTCTTCCTGGTCATCTGCTTCATCGATGATCTTAACGAGGCGAACACAGTATATTATATTCAACTCTGGAATTGTGCTTATGGATTTCATTGTTCGTGTTGCAATCTCAATGAAATTGTTCTACAAAAATAAAATAAACCTCAAAACGTACAGAAAGAGAATATTAAGGGCATGCAATGAACTTTGATAGGATGTGTTAGGTCAAAGGAATATAGATCAGTGGAGGACCAATGGCATTACATGAAAGACAGAATGTTTGAAAAGGTTTCCATATTACTGGAGGGTATGTAACAGTACATAGAATTGCAGGCAGGTCAAGTGGTGTGGGATCTCCCCACACCCTGCCCCCTCGTGCACTGCTAGACTTGTGTAGATACCTTGCATGTGCATCATTGGGGTTCTGCTTCAGCAGAGCAGTGAAGTCCAGGATGGCAGCGTTCCAGTTGGACGTATCAAAGTGGTGCATTCCATGCTTCATCATGGCGTCTGTCCTCTCAGGGTTGTAGCTGAAACTCTACATAAAAAAGAAAAGAGCTTTTTGTCAATTCATAATTCAGAGGGACAGCAAGAGCTCGCAGGGAGGTGGAAAGAACATCAACTCATAGGAAGATCTCATGATCTCCCAGAAACAGGAAGCACTTTCTATCTCACGAGGAGGTGTTTGTGATAACATCAGAATAGAGGGAGAGAGGAAGATCTTATATGAGCAGGCAGAACTCCTGATCTCAGAGGGTTGGGGGTCTTTATCCCACATGTGAGGCATAGGAACACAAGGGACAGAGGAGCTCATGATCTCCAGGGAGAACTCATGAACTCACAGGAAAAGGAAAAGCTCTGATATCAAGTGGGCTTGGGCCTGCATCAGAATTGGGTAGCTCCGGAGCTCATTGTGTGCCCTCTTGGGGAAAGGGAGGATCATGACGCCAGATTCATAGGTTGAGCTAGTGATGTTAGAGACCAGAAGTTGAATCACAGGCCTGCAGGGGAACTCATGATCTCAGAAGGACACGCAGAAGGCACAGAACGTAGGGCTGTGTAGCTACCTTATCTGCACATCTGCTGAGCATGTGCCACTTGCCTTTAAAGGCATCTAGCGGTAGACACCACCCAGCAGTTAGTGCCTGAATAAAAAAGTAGCTTGTAACTGACCTTCCAAATCACTGACCCTGGCACAGACCAGACACACCAGCGAATGCAGTGAAAAAGAGGAATTCATCCTAAAGTGAGCTGCTGATAACCTTGGCCGTCCGCTGCAACCGCCCTGGGGCCCCAGAGGGATCTCTATCAGAGGGAGGGGGAGACTTTGACTCTGCACAAGCTTCTTGGGAGGGCCCTGTTGCACAGATTGATGGATGGAAAGGGGTCCACGGAGGAGGAAGCAAGGGATACCAACCTGTGCATAGTCATCCATGGCCAGAATCAGCTCGCTCCGGTGTTCATACATCTCCGCACGGCTGTAGTAGATGTCGCCGTTCTGCGGCTGGCACTTTAGGGCTTGGGAGTAGTTGATGATGGCCAATGTGCTGTCTCCTTGGATCTTGCAGATTTCCGCCTTCGACAGGTAGGCATCTGGGAAGCAGAAAAGGAAATAATGACATCTGCTGGGGTAACCAAAGGTCACACCAAACTATTGGGAAAAGTGAGTTTATGCAAATGCTATATCATCATGAACACTTGACCAATCCGATTATTCTGCCACCTGCCACACACACACCACTCGCCAATAAACACTGCGACAGGGGATCAAATTTCCTGTGAAATTGGAGAGTCAAATCCTTCGTGCCTTCCCCCTAATCACAGAAAGTGTAGCTGGGGGTATTCTCTCCCTATTTCTAAAAAAAGAAAGAGAGAGAGGAGTGAGAAAGAAAAAGAGACGTGAGGGAGACTTACAGAGAGAGCTATAGAGAGTCTGAGAGAAAGAACAGGAGAGAGGGAAATAAAAAGAGAGAGAGGATAGAGAGAAGATGGCACAGCCACCTTACGGAGGGTGCAGCAACCTCTCACCTTCTGCTGACATCGGCTACTTAGGGTAGCACTGCTACAGATGCTGCACAGACCCCACACAAGGAGAGTCAAGTTCTGCTCCTTAAAGGACAGATGTTGCTGAGGCTACGCAGCACCAGGGCAGAGAGAGCAAAGCAAAGTACTGCTCTTGTATGAGCAGGGCCGTGCGTTCTGCATGAGCTGGGAAAGTTACAAAAGGGATGGAAGTGTAGCAGAAGAATTAGGGCTCATGTGGACGAATAGCGCAAAACAAGTTCCCAGAAGCACTTCGAGCAAAGCAAGCACCACTTAGATACAAAAATTATATCAATCACACAAAATATATGAAAGTGTCAATAACAACAATGCATTCTTTGAGCATAATCTTTCTTCTTAAAAGGTCAATTACAATTAGAAACATTCATTGGTAATTCATAAAGCAGGGCAAACCTTCCCACTATAATGCATATCTAAGAGGTTGACTCATCATACTTCTGTCGTGGCCCTTCGGTACTAATTGGGAGGTAATGTGCCCTGCATCCAACTCGCTAGTTATATTTAACTTACGTTGAGCACACAGTGGCAGCACACAGGAAGGATGTATTCAGCATCCGTCGCAACAGAAGAGCTGCAACCATGTTTCCACCGGAGATGAATGGGAAGACGGGCCAATTCTCTCACAGAGATAACTGCTCGTCAGGAGATGGGGGGTAGCTGAGGTGATAGCCCCTGGAATGCAGGGCCTGGAGGAGGGGTGACAGCAAGTGCCCCTCTGACAGTGACACCTGCTGAGCAGTGCTGTGATGATCCAGGGGAGTCTGGAGTGGCCACAGTGAAAACTATCCAGCAGTAATTGCCACAGGTTGAATACACACACAAGCTAGCTCTGCACGGGTTGGTTCGACTTTTTACAACCATCCCCAAAGAGCTCCCATGACTTCCAACCTGATTGTGGGGAATCTCCCTCGCGAGGTCGCAGGAGCATGATCTCGCGAGATTTGGAGCGGGAGGCGCACTGCTCACGAAAGAGCGCGAACGACGGCAGAATCTGGCGGGCTGTGCCAGTGGCAGACCGCAACAGCGCTCCTCCTGATCCGGTGCCTCAGGCCTCCACACTTGAAGGCCTGCTAGTCAGAGCGTAATGCCAAGGCTGAGGGCAGCCTCCTGGGTGCTCTGACTGTGCAGGTGTGGACAGAACCTCACACCCACAGCTTGCAGTGGAGCCACTGCCTGAACTATGATAGGGCAGGTGTAAGTACTGTTACTCCCCGTCCAGGACAATATATGATCCCCAGTTAAACAAGTTGATGGAGGTGCCTAAATAAACACCTCGCCCAGTACAACCGGTGTCCTGTCGTCCTTCAGGCCACTACATAATTGGCGACGAGGATCCATAACCCCCCGGACAGAACATGCAAGGCGCTACGCCACCCCCAGCCTTTCTTCCCTCTCCAGGGACCCCAGTCATTCAGTGGCAGCAATGGGAGCTGCTGTTTTCCACATACTTGGAGGAACTAGGTGGCACAGGATACGCACCGGCCAGGAAGAAGGCCATGCTTCTCAATTGCGATGGGGGTCGAAGGGCAGTGCATTTTTGCTTGGCTTAAAGCCATACCCGTGGCAGGTGAAGACGATGACGCCTACAAGGAAGCGATTCGCCACATTGTAAAGAGGTTCATGAATAAGGAGAATGTGGTGCTTCACAGACTCAAATTCTACACCAGAAAGCAGGAGAGCAACGAGCCTGTGGATGACTACATCACCAGGATGAGGGAGCTTGCAACCCTGTGTGGGTTCGGTGACATCGAAAAGGTCATCTGCGACATGCTGGTAGTCCACACCAATTCGAGGAAGGTCCAGGACAAATTAATTCAGGAAAAGGCGATCGACCTGGACAAAGCCATACAGATCACAAGGGCCGAAGAGGAGACCTCCAGAAGGCGCAAAGAGGTTGGAGGACCATCACCCGTTCCTGAAATGGCCGTGCTCCAGTGGAGAAGGCACAGGGGAAGACAGCCCTGCGACACTGCCAGAGAAAAAAGGACCCAAACAAAGGGAAGCACCCAAATGCTACAGATGTGCCAGCACAAAGCACATGGCGAGTGATCCCGACTGTCGCGACAGGGACAACGAATGCTCCAAATGCCGATGTTTCATCCACGTGGCTGCAGCACATGGCAGGAAAAAACGTCACCTGCATCGATGGCAACAGAGAGTCAAGCGATGACGACCAGAGCGACAGACCCATGGTGATCATGGTGAACGCACCCCAGGCAAGGAGAGAAAAGCCCCACTGCATAGTGAGAGTAGATGGCATGGAGACAAGAGCCATGGCTGACTCAGGATCAGATCTCACCATCCTCCCCATCCAAACGCACAAAGAAATGATGAGGCGTGACCAGGTCGAAATCAGGACCACCAGACAGAAGCCAACCGTTTTTGGCAGTTCCACTGTAGACTTACTTGGTTACATTAAGGCAAGTTTCGAGTTTAAAGACAGGTCTACCACTACGAAAGTGTACTTTCCGAAAACACCTGTGAAGATCAAGAACTATGTCCACAAAATCTGCCTCAAACCAAACGCAGTGCCCGTGAAGCACAAAGTCAGATCCGTACCAGCGACAGCAAGGGCAGCACTCGAAGCTCAACTACAGAAGATGGTCAAAGAGGGTACCATCAAGACCGTGGAGTCTTCTGAATGGCTGAGCCCAGTAGTACTCATTAAAAGAAATCATCGAAAGAACTGAGAGTCTGCATAGACCTACGCAGCTTGAACCTAGAAGTGGTCACCAACAGCTTCCCACTTCCCAGCATCAACTAAATGGTGCTCATGATGAAAGAAGTAACCATCTTTCTTTTCAAGGCTTGACATGCGCGATGAGCACCACCAAATAAACCTGCACAAATCCTCATACCCACTCACAGCGTTCATTACCCCGTTCGGCACGTACAAGTACACACGCATGCCGTTCAGCCTTTCCTCTGCGGCCTCAGTGTTCCAGAGGATGATGAGTTCCATGTTGCACGGCATTTCAAACGTTTCGTACTTCCAGGATGACATCATGGTGTACGCCAAGGACACAAGTACCCAAAACACGGCTCTGAACGCAGTCCTGCGCAAGCTACAGGAAGCAGGCGTCACCTGCGCCATGAGAAATGCGTGTTCGGCGTGGGAGAAGTTGAGTATCTAGGATATCGTATCTCGAAGGACGGGGTGAGCCCCAAGAAAAACCTGCTCAAAGCAATAACCGGTGCCCCAGCCCCCATATCTAAGGATGAACTCCAGTGATTTTTGGGCCTTGCGGGATACTATGCGAAGTTTGTCCCCAGGTTCTCGAAAACCACATCCCCCCTGAGGGAGCTTCTGAAAAAAGGGAAAGCCTTCACCAAGATCAAAAAGAGGATCCTGCACGTACCCTGTCTCAAGCCCTTCAATCCCGAATGGGAGACATGCATCACGACAGACGCCAGCTCATACAGCCTAGCCACCCTCACCCAAAAAAGGGGTGACAAAGGGAACATAGCCTTTGCGTCCAAAGCCCTATCAACACCGGAGAAAAACTACTCCACTGTTGAAAAAGAAATGTTGGCAGGCGCCTGGGCCGTAGAATACTTCTGATCGTATGTATGGGGTACCAAATTCCGGTTAGTCACTGATCACAAACCCCTCATACAAATGCTAAGCCCTGGCGGCACCACTGCAACCCCGAGACTGGCTAGAATTGCTGTGAAACTCCAAGAATATACCTATGAAATCGTGCACATTGCCGGCTGGAAGAACGCCCAAGCGGACTGTATGTCCAGGTTGCTCGATCAGAACACCCCAAGGACTACGTTCCTCAAAGATGAATGCATAGTGACCTCCATAGGTGACCTAAGGAACAGCAAATTCATGGAGCTAAGCGAGCGACATTGGCATGAAGAATACGAACAAGACGACGCCCTACGCTGTGTGGCAGAGTGGTTTTGCAAAGGATGGCCAAACGATAGAGCAGTCCCAGAAGGCCTACGTCCTTACTGAAAAGTGGGAGATGATATCAGAACAATGAACGGTCTCATACCGAGAGGTGACCGAGTGATCCCCCCATGAGGCATCCACAAAGTAATTCTCTGCAGAACACATTCGGGCCACTTAGGAAGCAACATGACAAGGCGCAGAGTACACGATGTGTATTGGTGGCTGGTATGGACAAGCGCCTGGCAGTGAGACAAGCGCCCATGTCTCGGGAGGATGGCTCAGGGACAACGTGCTCACCTTGGAAGCAAGACAACATGGAGCAACACAGGTTCGGTCCACGCTTAGAAACCTCAGGTTTAAAGCACGTTATAAATAACATATCATATCATATCATGATGCCCACGGAAATCCTGCATGGTGTGTGGCACAAAATAGGGTTGGATTTCATCGGCCCACTGAATGGCATGTCCACGGACCACAAATACGTAATAGTCATGGTGGACTACTTTTCCAAGTGGGTTGAGATCGAATTTGCAGCAGACATCACCACAAGCACAGTCATAGACGTGCTCACCGCAATTTTTCAGTGAGAGGGGCTCCCCAAGGAAATCGTGTCCGATAACGGAGTGCGGTTGGTGTCCAGAGAAAACGAAACGTTTCTGAGGAAACATAACGTCCGCTAGCTGAGAGCAAGCGTGAACCAGGGATAAGTGGAAAGGGCGAACCGCTTCATAAAGGGCGCATTGCAACTCGCATGCGCATCAGGTGTAGACCCCTACAAGACAGTGAAAGAAGCTGTAGCAGCCCACTGCATCACGCCAAACGCTGTGATCCGAGTGTCCCCATTTCAACTGTTGAGGGGGAGAAGGGCGGAGTCCATGCTGGTGCCACCGTGGTTACATCAAATCAGAGAAGATGAAAACATAGACATGCAAGACATTGGGCCTCATTACAAATCAGGCGGTCCGGAAATAACGGCGGCGGTAAACCCGCCGCCACCGTTGTTTCCTGGACCGCCTGATCCCGACGCCTGCAGACGGGAGGTGATGTTCCCACCAGGTTTGACCTGGCGGGTTTAACACCGCCCGCCTGCAGGCGGACGAGGAAACACCAGCAGCATTACGGTTGTAATGCCCCGGTAATTCCGGGAATCACGGAGGTGGAATGGTTATACGAGTCCGGCAGTAACCAGGCAGTTTTACCGCCTCGGTTACCGCCGGACTCGTAATGAGGCCCATTGTGTTTCATATGTGAAAGAACAAGGAAGCCATGAAAACCCAAGGCGACAAACGCAGGGAAGCCCACCGCAAAGAGGTCAGCATAGGCGATCTCGTGAAAATATGCCTACCTCACAAGGACACTGAAACCGGCTCCAAATACAGCAGACCAATAGAAGTAACAAACAAAGGAACCACCCACGTCCACACCAGCGTTGGCAAACGATGGAACCTGGAAAGAGTGACGGTGTACCGCAGAAGAGCGTCCACCAACCAGCCATCTGCAGAAGCAGGAGATGACCAAGAGCAGCAGGGCTCGCCCAGCGACCCCCAAGCCCCAGACACAGACACATTTGTGGAAAGGGACTCAAGAGAACAGACACGCAGGAGCCAGTCGCCCCATCCCAGGGAACCACTCTGGGCACCAACACCTGGAGATTGCAACCTACCCGAAAAGCCCTGCGGCACCGTTCAAGCACCAAGCCCCCCCTCCAACCAAGCCAGACCACAGCGTGAGAGAAGGAAGCCCACCAAGTTCTCAGACTTTGTCATGGACGAGCAACCGTCCTTTTCCCACCAGAGGAGAAGAAGAGAACGCTTGTGTTTGTACTGTGGAGATAGCAGTCGTTATGTGGGAAAATGTCCTTGAACGCCCAGAAGAGTTCCTCCCTTTGTAGCTAGGCGTCAACTGGTGGCAAATACATTACAAGCTGCAGTACCTCATATTACCTTGAATGTACCTTTGTTTGGAATGGCAAGTTGCAATGTGGCGGGCTTGCTATGATTGATTCAGGGATGACAAGGAATTTTATGGCAGGACTTTGGCAGTTTCTTTAGGGGTTCCAAATTGTGCCAAGGAAATGCCAGAACAAGTGAGAGCAGTGGACGGAACGCAGTTGTCTTCAGGCCCAATCACTCATGAGACCCAATCCATTGTAGTGGTAATAGCAGGAGTACACAGGGAAAATGTGGTGTTTTAATTGATTGATGCTCCTCAGTTATAACTCATTTTAGGAATGCCCTGGCTGACCTTACATAATCCTCAAAAGACTGGGAGGGACAACTGTAGGATTCCATTCAGTGTTCTGTGCAAGGGAATGTCTGAAGGAAAAGGAACTAGGTATTTCTGAGGGAATAAAATCTAAAAATTGGGACTTTTTTAGCAGGTGGTGTTCAGGACAAACATTCAATAGAGACTGTGATGGGAGAATTACCAGAGTGTTACTTTGAATTTCAGGATGTGTTCGATGAGCAGGAGGAAAGTGAGCTGCCTCTGCATCATCCGTTCGATTGTAAGATTGAGCTTGAGGCTGGTGAGCCGATATGCTGTTCCAGAATGTATGCGCTGACCGAAAAAAGGGAAATTAACATCTAAAGAAATATCTAGATGAGAACTTGGCCAAAGGTTTTATTAGGCATTCACGGTCACCAGCAGCTTCTCCACTATTTTTCCTACCAAAGAAAGACAAGACCATAAACACTTGCATTGACTACAGAGTGCTAAACAAGATTACTATTGGAATGGCTATCCTCTGGCATTAATTTCAGTCATATTGGACAGGATGCAAGGAGCAAGTATCTTCACTAAGCTAGATCTCAGACGAGCATATCACATGGTAAGAATTTGTGAAGGAGATGAGTGGAAGACGACATTAAGAACAAGGTTCGAACTATTCAGATATTCATTTATGCCGTTTGGTCTCTGCAATGCACTGGTAGCCTTTCTGTCATAAACGCAAGCACAGACCTGGTCTTCTTGCAGGAATATTCTGAAGCAGGAGCTGACAGTCCGAAAGGCCATCGAGATTGAATTACATAGAAGTCTGGAGGAACCTCTGGGATGACAGCTAGGGAAAAACCCCTGAAGGGGAGAAAAAACCATTGACCAGTGGATTTATACAGCAGCAGATGATACCGGCGGGTTGAACCACAGTGAGAGAGGACTTGGCAGGAGCTCTTCTTGAACTGATGCAGGGGAGCCCAGGAAGAGGAACAGTACTACAGGAAAGGAAGAGTCTGACTGAAGTGGGATCAGGACCGGTCTCCCGAGAGAAAAGGGGGAAAACTGGAGGACTGACAAAGCCAGAAGGAAGGAAGAAACTAGGAGTTCAGGAGAGCAGGACTCTGGAAAATCACGGGAAGGAAACAAGAATGAATAGTGAAAATAGCATCAATGCATACAGAAAAAGAAGTGACACATCCGCTTACCATTCCGGGCCTCCATATGAGTCAAGACTGCTTTCGGCTCCGTTGTCTCAGTTGGTGTTCGCAGAACGCCATCTTGTGGAAAGTTTAGATCGTGCACCGTACTGACCAGAGGAGCTGCACGCCGCCATCTTGGGAGGAGTAACACATAGCACGAACAGCGTTTCTTCTAACGATGCCACAAGGACCCGGCTGCAAGGAGGCGTTTCCTGACAGTATGCCCCCCTCATGGCGCCTAGGGCCTGGGTTTCCACGGATGCATTCTAGGAAATTTCTGCAAGAGTCTAGGTGCGTGAACATCAGAAACAGATTCCCAAGACTGATCTGCAGGCCTGTAGCCTTTCCAATCAACAAGATATTGGAGTCTTCCCGAAAGTAACAGGAATCGCATATCGATGGTACTTCATATCATACTCAGGGCCTTGTTCAGTATCCACTGGCAGAGGGAGGGTTGAGAGCGGTTCTCCGAAAATGGTCTTGTATATGAGCTTTGAGTTGTGAAGCATGAAAGACAGGATGAATTTGGTTTCAAGAGGCAGGTAGTTTTAAGTAATATGCCATCAGTCCAATAACACAGGAGATCTCAAATTGACCAAAATATTGTGGAGCCAGCTTGTTGGGTGTTAAACACTTGGGAAGAAACCTGGAGGAAAGCCAAACCTTGTCTCCCACATTATAAGAAGGTTCAGGTGCCCATTTCTTGTTGGCGTAGTTCTTGATTCTGGCTCTTGAGTGTTCTAATGCCTATAGGGCGGTAACATGGCCTGTCTTGATGTCAGCAATGAGTGAATCTATAGCAGCTATCTTTTGGACTCCTAACTGAACGGTGGGTACAGCAACTGGATGAAAGTCATAGGAACAGTAAAATGCACTGACCTCTATGGAGGTATGTAAAGTTTTATTGTAAGCAAACTCTGCAAATGGTAACAGTTTGCTCCAATTATCCTGTGTCGCTGAAACAAAACAATGCAGATATTGCTCTAAAGACAGGTTGACTCTCTCAGTCGGCCCGTTGGTCTGGGAATGGTATCCAGAGGACAGAGCTTTTTTGATGCCCAATAGCTTGCATAAATGGGTCAAAAAAAATGCAGCAGTATACTGTGAGTGTCAGGACTCTGAAGTAGTGGGATCCTGCAGGAGTGAAGCTGGCCCACCTAGCCCCCTAAGCCTGCCTGCTCAACAATCCTGCTTTTTAAAACTATTGGCCAGGCAAACCCAAGGGGAAAGGGGAATGGAGAAAATAACAAAAGACAAGAACTCCCACTGCAGGTACTTCAGATCGTCTTCTCCGACAGTTTTTGACTCAGATGGGATGTTCCTAAAAGGAAATACAACTTTAAATAAATCAATCTTCTAATCACTACTGACTACTCTCTAAATTATATTTTCTCCATTTACATTTACCTGTTGCCTAATCTTGAATTGCCAATAGGCTGCTTCAGGAAAATGTAAGATGACTGTAGATACTCTTCTATTTGTCTTTCTGCTCTCAGGATCACTTTTAATAAAATATACCCAAAAAAATATTGTTGTTACTATTATCTAGTAAACCTTTGTCGTATGCGCTAGGAATCATATACTCTATAAATATGTGTAGGTAATTACCTTTTGTATTCTGAAGAATTTTTGTAAATATTCAACTGTAAACTTTTTATACTCCGGAGTGCTTTTTCAATAAATGTCTTTTGCTACACATGTATTTCTTCTGAATACTCTCTTAATCGATGAGGAAAACAATTGCTCGCAAAACGCTGCGCAATCAGGCTGCAAAACGCTGTCCTTAAATAGAATTCTTTTCCGTTACGAGCAACGAATAAAAAATGAGGAAAACAATGAAAATCCAAAATGGCTGCGATGCACGCGTAACGTCGTTAGGTCCTTTCCTCTAACGCGCGCTTGTAAATCCACTGAAATACGCGACGCAGGCTCAAAAAACAAAACAAACCTGAAGTTAGTTAATTATATATATATATATATATATATTAATAATTAGGTTAAAATGTAAACACGACGATAAGAACCGCGCGCCTTATTAGTATTGAGATAGATAAAAATATACACCAAAAAATGAATTGCTGAACCTTCTTTATATATATATAATTCATTAAAGATTCCTTAAAAAATAATATAAGGATTCTTTTGTTCAAAAAACAAAATCCTCAATTGAAAGTCTTTAAATAATAAACATTTCAAAATTATTTGAGTCTTCACTTGAAAATTCAGAAGTCCACTTAGCTTATCTCTGTTCATAGAACTTGACCCTTCTCTGGCTCAGCAACTGAATCTTACTGGAATTCTTCTTCTGCAGACTTCTTCTCCCGTTTCTTAACTACAATTACTACTATAGTGTTGGAACTCTTAAAAGGATATTACTCTCCTTAAAATTGAAACTTTAAATTAATTTTACTGGAGCTAACAAATATGTGACCTACTCTGAAGCTTACTTTAATGAAAGGCAGTTGAGAATTGTTATTAACATTCTAATGACATCACAATGCTGCATGCTGTGAACTGAACCAATCGCAGTTGTGAAGATGTTCCACCATCTTGGCTTGGGGGCATTTCATCTTTCTAATTTAAAGTTAGTTAAGGGAAATAGAACAAACTAAAAGAAATGCTCTATTCACAAAACTGAATCTATGTAACATTTCAACCACCTTCCCTTTCTAACTTTCCTGGAATGGTTTTTGACATACCGTATTCTCCTAGAAACCTTGTCAAAGTGAGGGACACAACGTGAGAACCTGACAGTGAGCCTCTATCAGAGATTATTTTAGTAGGTAATCCATGTAAACAAAAAATGTTTTGCAGAAAACACTGTGCCATTTGTGAGGCCTTTGGGATTTGCGGTAATGGAAGAAAATGAGCCATCTTGGTGAGCGTGTCTATAGTTACCATTATAGTGGTATGATGAGACGAAGGAGGCAATTCTACTGTAAAGTCAGTTAATATGTGTTGCCAGGGTTGCGTAGATAAGGCAGGTTGAATCAAAAGACCAAAAGATCGCCAACGAGGAACCTTAGCTTGTAGACAAACAGTACAGACTGAAACATAACAGTACAGGCTGAAACATAGTCCCTGACATCCTTCCACAGACACGGCCACCAAAAATGCCTGTGGATGAGTACAAAGGTATTACAAATTCCACGATGACGCACTCTTGGAGTCATGACACATGGATAGAATCTGTACCTGTAACAGTGCAGGCGGCACAAACAGCTGTTGATTATGGAATAACAGATCTTGACACTCTGTAAGATTGTACTTGCGGATGACATCTTGTAGTTCAGGTAGCTGTTCTTGAGTCTTGACTCGGATAAGTTCTATAAAGTCTGATACAAAAAATAGGAATGTAGCTGGGGGAAATAGTTACTCACGTTGAAAGGCTTCCGACATGAGTTCCACTGAATGTGACAAAGCATCTGCCTGAATATTTTCCACTCCTGGGATAAAAGTAAGACAGATGTCATACTGTGAGAAGAAATAGGCCCATCTCGCATGCCTACTGTTCTGACATTCCATTTGATGTAGGACCTTCAAAATGTGATGGTCGGTCCGTACTATGAATTGAAAAGGAGACCCCAGTAGTAGATGTCGCCATGCTTGGCATGCTCTTTTTATCGCTAGCAATGCCTTTTCAACAACGGTGTAGTTAATCTCTGAAGAAGTTAAAGTCTTTGAGAGATAAGCTACAGGGTGTTTGAAATCATCTCCATGCTTTTGTTTTAACACTGCTCCTATCGCAGAGTTTGAAGCATCGGTTTCCAAAATAAACTGTTGTTGCTGATCAGGGGACATTAGAATGGGAGCAGAAACAAAGGCTTCTTTTAATTCTTGAAATGCAGACTGGGCTGATTCATTCTATTCAAACTTTTTTAAAAGGAGTTCAGTTATAGGTTTGATTCTGTTGGAAAAATTGGATATGAATTTTCTTTATAAATTTGCAAACCCTAAGAATCTTTAAATTTCTTTAACCGTTGTCGGTGATCTGTATTGAAGGATGGCTTTAACCTTGGAAGGATCCATAGAAGTAACATACTCAGACAACATGAATCCAAGATAGGGTACACTGGTTTTGTGGAAGGCACACTTTTCTAACTTCGCAAACAGGTGATGTTCTTGTAATCTCCTCAATTTGTATTTGTATTTGTATTTATTCATTTGTATTGCGCGCCAGACCCGAGGGTAAGAGGGCGCAGGAGCACACAAGATTATTCTCAGCTTAGTTACAGTGCTGTAGAGTAGTTACAGTGAATACATTGTTTGGAACAGTTACAATAGAGGCAGAGATATACAATTAAAATTAAAAGAAAAAATTTAGAAAATTTAAAAATATACATATATACATGTTTATATGGTTTACAGTGGCAAGGTAAGTTAGGCAGTCAATTAACAGTTGTTGTGTTTTATCCACTGGATATAGTTATGTCTGAAGCGGGTGAAGGACTGAGGAGTCCTTAAGGAGGGCGGTAAGGAGTTCCAATGTTGCGCTGCTTTCACCTGAAAGCTGTTGCCGCCCGTTTTGGTTAGTTTGAACCTGGGAACTATGAGCAAATTTGCATTGGAAGTCCTGGTCGGTCTGTTCGGGGTATATCTATTTATTCTGTCGACTGTCAATACTTCAGAGACATGTATTACGTGTTCTTTCAGTGAGCAGGAGTAAATCAAAATATTGTCCAGATAGACCACTACTGACTGCAGTGATATATCTGCGAAAGACATGGTCAATGAAGCACTGAAACACAGCTGATGCGTTGGACAAGCCAAACGGCATGACTCTGTATTCATAATGTCCAAAAGGGGTACAAAAAGCAGTCTTCCATTTGTCCGCTTCATGTACGCGTATGAGATGGTAGGTTCTGTGTCAATCTAATTTAGTAAACAATTTAGCCCCTCAAACAGCTTCAAGGATGTCTACTATCAAAGGTAACAGATACGTACCCTTGATAGTGATTTTATTCAATCCCCTAAAGTCAATACACGGTCTAAGCTCTTTTGTGTCCTTTTTAGGGATAAAAAACTATGCAGCCCCAGCAGGAGATTTAGTGATAAATCAATGGTGCAGATTAGATGTTAAATATCCTTGCAATGCCTCTTTTTCTGTGGCAGACAATGTATACATTCTCCCAAAAGGCACTTCCTGATTGGGAACCAACTCAGTAGAACAGACGTCCTTTCTATAAGGCGGTAGCTCCTTGTAATCCTCATTAGAAAAGACTGGATGAAATTCTTGATATCAAAACAGCAATGCTTGAATCATGTCTACTCTGAAAGAAGGAGAGGTTTCCTGAACATTTCCTAGAGGAGTATACAGTTCGATAGCTCCTTCTTGAAGGCAATGTTGCACGCATTGTTCGGATCCCAACAAGATAGTAGCCGCAGCCCAAATTATGTAGGGATTGTGGACCCTAAACCATGGTAATCCCAATATGATGGGATAGTGTGCTGCCTTGATGAGATCAAATTGTATCTTTTCCATGTGAGAAGATAAGGACATGGAAAAAAACAGATAAGGGTTTTCCATCAACTCCTTCTACTGGGATGTGCAACGTTCTGGTTTGTCTTGAAAGACCATGTGAATGGGCCCAATCATTGTCCATAAAATTCCCAGCTGCCCCACAACCAATGAGCGCAGCAGCATCTTTAACTGGCTCCTCTAAATCCCATAGGGTTACTTTTACCACTACCATAGGGGTGGACTGAACATGAGCAGAGTTTGTGTGTGAACACTCCGGACCTTCCTGAACCTCTGTTCCCTTTAGGTTCAGGGGCTTTCATTTCCCGAACGACGTGGGGGTACAATGGGTCAATTTTAAAGTAAATGTCCTTGAGAACCACAATACATGCAAAGTCTGTTTTCTATCCTCCGTGTAAGTTCTTCTGATGTTAAAGGACCTCTTGCAGCACCTACTTGAACAGGTTCATCCTCATTAGTAGCCTTTGTAGATGTCTTATGGAATTCAAAGAATTGACAACCACTCCTGCTCTTCCTTCTCTCTGCTCGTCTCTTGTATTCTGTATTCCAGCTGCATGACTAGCTTTATGAGTTCTGCCAGATTGGGTGGACGAGGTACACTGGCAAGCTCATCCTTTAGTTCCTCAGAGAGAACTTGTCTCATTATAGTAACCAATGCATCGTCAGGCCAGGCAATCTCATTGGCTATTTGTTTAAACTGTGTTATATAAGTCAAAGGGCATCATTACGAGTGTGCCAGTGTGGTAACAACGGTGCCGGAAAGCATACCAGCACCGCTGTTACCAGACCGGCACACTCCAAGTTCTGTGAGCGGCTGCCATCCCACCCGCCCGGTCTGACCCGGCGGGCAGAACGGCAGCCGCTCGCAGACTTTCACGGAGACACCTGCACCGTTACTTATGGAGACTCTGTGTTCCCCATTCCCATTGAGTCCTATGGGACTCAATTGGGAATGGTGAATACCATTTAGAATCCCCCGCTGTTACCGGCAAGCCAAGCGCCAAAAAAATTCACGAGTCTGGCAGGAGCCAGCTGGTTTGAGTTGTTGCACTTGTTCCATGGTAGTGGGCGTCGCTTACTATCATAAACGTAAGCAAAGACCTGATCTTCTTGCAGGAAGATCTGAAGCAGGAGCTGACAGCCCAAAAGTCCCTCGAGACACTGAATTACACAGAAGTCTGGACAACCCACCGGGATGACAGCTAGGGAAAAACCCCTGAGGGGAAGAAAAAACTCTTGCCGAGTGGATGTATACAGCAGCAGATGATACTGATGAGAAGGACGGCGGTTGAAACACAGCGAGGGAGGACTTGGCAGGAGCTCTTCGTGAAATGATGCAGGCGAGCGCAGGAAGAGGAATAGTACCGCAGGAAAGGAAGCGTCAGACTGAAGAGGATCAGGACAGGGCTAGCAGGAGAAAAGGGAGAAAACTGGAAGACTGACAAAGCCAGAAAGAAGGAAGGAACTGGAAGTTCAGGAGAGCAGGATTCCGGAAAATCACAGGAATGAAACAAGAAAGAATAGTCAAAAGAGAGTCAATGCGTACAGAAAAAGAAGCAACGTATCCGCTTACCATTCCGGGGCTCCTTATGAGTCGAGAGTGCTTTTGGCTCCGTTGTCTCTGTTGTCTCCGCTGGTGTTCGTGAAACGCCATCTTGTGGAAAGTCTAGACCGTGCACCGTACTGACCAGAGGAGCTGCACTCCGCCATCTTGGGAGGTGTAAAGCATAGCATAAACAGAGTTTCTTCCAATGATGCCACAAGGACCAGGCTGCAAGGAGGCGTTTCTTAACACTTTCAATATTTCACCAATGAGGTGCTGTGACAGTGTCTACACATCCTTGTAGTGGTTTATACCGATAACATTTTGATTTTTTCTGAAGACCAAATTCAACATGAAGAGCATGTCTGAAAAGTATTGCAGAAATTAAGAGAAAATAGGTTGTTTGCTTAACTCGAAAAGATTCAGTTTCATACCTCAGAGTCAAATTCTTGGGGTTTATAATTTCTCTGGAAGGTCTGGAGATGGATAAGGGTAAGATTCAAGCTGTCAAGGATTGGCCTACTACTGAAGGTGCGAAAGATATACAGAGATTTCTGGGATTCGCAAATTTCTACCGGCGGTTCATACAAGAATTTTCTCAGGTGGTGACTCCAATTACCTATCTTCTGAAGAAAGTAGTCAAGTTCAGTTGGCCCGCTGAGGCAGAGGAAGCTTTTTGATTCCTAAAGAATACATTTACTACAGGTCCGGTCTTGTTACATACAGATTTATAAGAACCATTCTTTGTGGAGACTGATGCTTCTGATGTGGCAATGGGAGTTGTACTTTCTCAACGACACCTGAGAACTTGTCAACTACACCCTGTGACTTATTTTTCAAAGAAATGTAATCCCGCAGAAAGGAAATTGATAATTTTGGATGTGAAATTTTAGCGATCAAGGTGGTTTCCCTGGAGCAGAGACACTACTTACTCGCAGGAAAACACAACGTTACTGTGCTAACTGACCATAGGAATTTAACCTTTTTGCGCTCAGCAAAAACCTTAACGTTAAGACAGTTACGGTGGTCTCTGTTTTTTGCGGAATATGATTTTGAAATTACCTTCAAACCCAGATGCCTGAATGGTAAAGCTGATGCCTTATCCAGATGTCTTCCATGTAGTGAGGAACCAAAGCATGTCGTGCCTGAACCTCTCCTGGAAGAGAACAATTGGGGGATGTCGATACATTTAATACCAAGACGATCAACTTTACTGAAGAGGGCAGGAAACTGATGACACTTGAACAAATGAAAAAATGGGTGAGAAAGGATCCGACTAGAGAAATTAAGGATGGGCTTCCAAACTAGATTCAAGATTGTTTTTGCTCTTGTCGGTTCTGAGAGAAGAAGCCTTGAAGCAATGTCATGATTCGCCTCTTGCTGGACAACCAGGTTTCAGAAAGACCTTGGAGCTCTTACTGCATCAATTCTGGTTGGAAGGAATGAGGATTGATTCATTGAATTTTGTCAAGAACTGTGAAACCTGCGCTTGAGGTAAATCTCAGAATAAAAAAAAGGCAGTGTTACGCTCACCTGGCTCCCACAGGGGCGTCAGTTGGACCCAGACAGCTGCGGTCTCCACCCACGTGATGCGTAGTGCAGCGATGACTGACTGGATCTGCCCTCCTAATCTTGTCTGCTTAATCCGTAGAAATATTCTCCTGCAAGTGGAGAGATGGATTTAGCCACTTGTGGATTCAAGTTTTGGCACCCCCACAGTCCTCCCCAACTAATCACCTCCAAAATGCCCTCACATCAATCCCACCTTATAATCTTGAAAGATGAGCTCTCCATCCTGCGTGGATTTGCAGGGGCGCGTCGATTCCAGTTACTTCACTGGTTTGAAGGCTCGGGAGAGTTCCGGAGAGTATTGACTCTGAGGGTCCTGGTGAGGACCAGTAAGTATTAAGTTCATAGAGTTCAATATGTCCGATGTTCACTCTTGTTCCCCCCTTCCTTTCTTGTCTTGCAGCTGGCTCGTGAAAAGATGCTCTTGTGGCAGCTGGTGGCGCTCAGGTAAGAGTCCATATTACCTGGCGCTGTCCGGTAAATGTTGCACGTGGAAAACGTGTTGTTTTGTCTCTCTTTACAGATGCGGCACGTGAAAATATGGAGAGTCACAAAAGGATGCCTCCGGTGGTAAATCAGGTAAGTCTATGGTGGTAAGAATTATATTTGTTGGTTCCCTCGGCTCAACTTGTGGTTTTCTTTTGGCTCCTAGGTGCCGAAGTTCAGCGAAGAAATGATGGAGGCAGCGCCGACCCGAAGGATGCTGTGAAGCCTGGTGAGTATGGTGCGGCGCTGCAGCTGGAGGTGCGGCGCATGCAGAAATGATGTTCTTTACAGCTCCGGAGACGAGATGGATCCAGAATCAGGTGTGGAATAGAAATAAGTTTGTTTTCTAACCTTGTCCCTTTCTTTCCTCTTTGTTTTTTTTTTTTAAAAATGTTTATTTGATTTAATTGTATAAAACAATTTTTACAAAACAAAACAAAAATCCCCACATTAACTGTTCTCGGTCCCCCGCTCATTCTCTCCTCATCCCGTTCCCAGTTCGCCTCCAAATTCAGACCAGACCAAATGCCAATTAAAGAAGAGAGGAGAAAAGAAGAAGAAAGAAGAAAGAAAGAGCAGAGAAGAGGAAGGAGAAGAAGAAAAGAAGAAAACTCCTATTCAATTCAAATTCAAGATCGAAGTCCCCCTAGGAGGTGTTAAGGTGATAGCATTTTCTTTCAACCGGGCCCGACAATCACGACCTTCATGTGAGTAGGCCGATGTCTCGGAAGAAGCCCACCACCGCAACAACCCAAGGGGTCTTTTCCCCACTCAGGAGCCGACACCACCATTCCTCTTCATCATAGAAATGCAGATATTCAAACAAGTGTCCCAGATGTGTCAAACGGGGGCCCGTGACCCCTAAGCAGTTTAGCAGGAGGTGTCTTATAGTTTCCACCATCTCTGTTTTTTTGCAAAATCTGCAGGCTGCATCCGCTACCAATTTTCTTCCTGACAGAACTTCCCTTGTGTGAAGTATGTTGAGACGGATTCTTAAAAAGTTCTCCCGGAGTTTTGAGTCTGGGCCTTTTGTCAAATAAGATTTTAATTCATTCACTTTTGACAGCTGCGGAGGAAGATCTTTTATCAGTTTTGAGGCTGCTGCTTTTTCCAAAGTGTCTATCCAATCTTTCTCTAGGAGGCGTTGTTTGACCTTAGAAGGGTTATGGATGAATTCTTCTTTGGAGCTGCCAGCCCCATCTAACAATGAATTGATCTTTACTGCCCATTCCATTAACATTTTACAGGACCCGATTGTATTTCCAGCTGGATTTCTTTCAAGGTCAATGGGGTTCCTGGGAGTAGGATCTTTCGGAATAGCATTATCTCATTGCGAATCACAATGGAGCCCAAAGATTGTAGTGAGAGTTCCCTTCTTATTAACACAGTTGGAAGTGAGTCAGGAAGATTGAAAACCTTTCTCCAGTAGAAACCTTCTAGTTTTACCCAAAAGGATGCTGGAAGATTAGGTAAGGCTTCTGCCCCATAAGTGAGACTTGGAATCACTTTTGACTTATGAAAGATCAGAACTGACGCCATAGTGAACTTGCCGTACTTGTTTATCATAGCCCGAGATTGTGAGATGAACAATCTCGCTTTTGACATGATACTCTCCTGCATCAACGTTTCCTTTCTGCTTTTGTTAATGATAACACCCAGGTATTTGAAGTTATCCACCAGTTCGATTTGAATGTTATTTACCGACCAAGACAATTTCTCCGACTTCCTTTCATTTCCACCCAAAGTCATGATCTTAGTTTTTTCCAGGTTCATCAGGAACTGGCTCTCTTTAAGATAGGAGTTGAGGATATTTATCTGCCTCTGGAGGCCAATTGGTGTTACATCCATAAGTATTATATCATCCGCATATAATAGACGTGAAATTTTGCTGGTTCCCAATGTTGGGGGGAACATACGAACTCTTGCTTCATAGTCTTTATAATCTGCCGTATATGCGTTATAGAAGGCGGGGGCTAAGGGGCACCCCTGCTTTACCCCTCTTCCCGTCTTGATCCAGGATGATAGAAGGCCTTGGTTGTTCAACTGAACACACATTGTGGTTTCGGTATATAGGGCCTTTATATGCTCCAGGATCCTTAGGGGACAGGCATGGCGCTGTAATTTTGACCAAAGTAGTTGCCTGTCTACCCGGTCGAAGGCCTGAACCAGATCAATGAAGGCCATATACATTTTCGGGCTGCCCTCAAACACTTTAGCTTTAAATGTGCTCACCACCAGGATGTTAACCATGGTTCCGACGTTTTTCACGAATCCAGCCTGAAAAGGATCCGACAGGCCAGTCGCGGAGATCCAGTTGCTGAAGTTGTCCAGGATTAAAGCACCAAAACGTTTTCCTATGGAATCAAGTAATGCGATCGGCCGGTAGTGTGATGGGTTGTCTTTGGCTCCCTTTTTAAAAATGGGTACCATGATCGCTTTTTTCCAGGACGTTGGAATGGTCGAGAACTGGGCACAATTTGTGAAGACCTCCTTGATGAATAGGGCCCAGAATTCCATGTTGTTTTTTATGTCAAAATTGGTTATTCCATCCGGGCCTGCCGCCCTAGACCTGTTAAGATGGGTTATTTCCATTTGATTGTATTCAGATCCAGAGGGATTGCCCACATTTCCCCTGGACTTGGGACCCAGTTCTCTTTCTCCTTGTCCAGGACTCCATAGAGATTTTCGAAATGAGCTAGACACATTTTCTCACCAATTGAGTTTTGCAATGCCTGGTTCACTATTTTAGAGTTGCCCTTTATTAGTGACCAGAAATCTCGTGCCTTGTGAGCACAGATAGAGCGCAGCATATTTTCCGCGTCTACCTGGGTCCTCTGTGCTTTTGATGATTTCAACCAGCATTTGTAGGATTTTGCTGCAGTGATAGCTTCTTCCTTCTTTTTTATAGAGATTGATTTTGGAGCCTCCCGTTGTAATTTTCGGACCCACTTTCTTCGGGCTACCAGCTGTACATTATATGTATGTTGTGGAGCCTTATTTCCCGGTTTCACCACTCCTTTTTTCTGTTGGTACACTGTCAGGAGAGGCGAGTAGTCGACTAAATTTGCCGGGTTAGAGAGGTCAACCGTACTTCGTTCCCTGTATTGCTTGGAAAGGTTGGTAATGGCTGCTTCTGACAATCTTAGCCTTATGCCGCTCTGATTCACTACAAGGTTCGGAGTACCGTGAACCACCTCTCTTATTCGTGAGTACCACGAGAAGGTTAGCAAGTTGTGATCACTATGCTGCGTCCTGCTAACTGTAAAAGATGTAAGCACTGGCAGTAGACTCCGGGAAACCTGGATGTAATCGATTGTTGCCACTTGGTCCTCTCTCTCCCAAGTGGGGATGACTTCGGTCACCACAGCATCCCACTGCTTGAGGGTATGCATCTCTCTTGAATTCAGTAAATTGTTCCACAAGCTGTTTCTGCTTTGGGGTGCATTGGAACACTGAGCTAGATCGATGTTCAGGTCTCCGGCAATGATAACGTAGCTGGACTTGGATGAAATCAAGAAAGCATCTATTAGTAACTCGATTTGAGCGAGGAAGTAGTCGTTTGTCACTCGCTTCGGATTCCAATAAGCGTTAATCAGCAGGATCTCTGCACATTGATTAGGCTCCGAGGCGCTTTCCGGCCTTTCCCACTCCAGTATCGTCACCAAAATAAATTCTGATGCCATAAGTACCTTAGACAGGGACAAACCGGATCCCACTCTTATGGCAGTAATAAGGCCAGATCTAGGCCTACCCCTCTCACCTTTGTGGGCCGGTGAATGAGCCATTTGAAATCCGTCCAACGTAGGTGACTCGGTTAGCCATGTTTCTTGCAAACATAGGGCATCGAAACTCCCAAACTTGACATCTGATGTAGTGGTTAAGTGAGCAAATCCCCTGGTGTTCCACAAGCCCAATTTCAAAATCACCTCGGAGGCTTCCAAGGAAACCGACTCCTTCCCGGAGGAGTCGCAGAAAAGGCCATCTGGTGGCTACTGCCTCCTTACATGAGATTTCGGGGAGATTTCGGGGAGCCCCTGTTGTGTCTAGTTCCCTCATCGCAGGGGACTGTTTTTCTTGCGGGGCTTCTACCATGCTTCGTTGCCTCATACGATTTATCCACACGTTGAAAAATTCTACGAGTGGACTTGGGGATAGAGTGTGCTACCGGAGAGTGACACCTCTCCGGGCTTCTTCTCCTGTGCGCATCCCGTCGAATACTGGGGATGTGAATTTTTCTAAAAGTCCAGTTTTCACTGTGAGCTTTATCCCTGGATGTATTCCTATGAAGGGGAAAGCCTCGTTCAAATTCCTGATGTCTAAACCGGGATGTTGAAGGGCGATGAAGAGCCCGTTCCTGGGGAGACAAGGGCAATGTTTTACCCTCTACTGCATTTATCAGGTCAAAACCAAGGTAGTACAGTTTTCCTCTTGCTTTCCAGATTTGCTCTTGGATATGATTTGACCCTATATGTAGAAACGAACTGTCTTTTCTTCCATTAGGATTAGGTTCCAAGATGTTTATATCTTTTGTGATGTCAATTTGGGACAGACAACTCTCCTGGAACAGTTTGAATAAAGCCTTACGGTTCAATGTCCAACTATCCTGTTTTTCCTGTGTCCTTTGCAATTTGAATGTTCTTGACGTCATTTTTCTTTGCGTGGACAGAGGGGAGCAATTTGAACAGTTTTCTCTGTCGACCGGCCTACCTGTAGGCCCCCTCGGAGCGTGCACCCTGGATCTATAACGGGTTCTAGTTTTGTCAACAGAAGGACTCCAGTCCTTTTTTCTATCTTGCTGTGCCCAAGGTGTTTTCGCCGCGGGAGGGCTGGATCTTTGCTGTGAATCTCGGAGGTGACCTTCACCTTGATTTCTCCCGTTGCCCCTTACCCTGCCCCGGGGCCAACATCCTGCTTAGCCTTCTTTGAGGCAAATTTGCCTTTTCCGAGGCCCGCGGCGAGGTCGAGGGAGAGTCAAGGAGCAGGGCCTTTGATTTCGGTTCTTCCACTTCTCTATTATCACGACTTTCTGTTTTTTTTCTTTTTTGCTGGGAAGCCAGCGGAATTTCTGATTCAGATTCCTCGACCGTATATATACTCATGTTCATTAGGTCAATTGAACTACATGAGACCTCTCGTAACCTGTCTGGACTCAGAGGGGCCGACCGGATCTTGTCCGGAGGCTTTAGTTTAAACACTTGACGGTTTTGCGTTGATGGAGTATCTTTTTCTCGGTTACTTGACCCTCTGAACTCGGGCTTATCTGTATGCAAGGGTTGTTTAGAGGAATTATGTTTCAAGGCATTCTTACGTTTACGGACCGGTTCACTTTGTCCTTTGTGTTGGAAGATTTCAAAAGTAGAAGGAATTTTCACTGTAGAGAAGTCTATTACTTTTGTGGCAGGTTGAATAGCTGCCTTTTCTGGAAGGGCAAAGGCCACTGATCCATTTTTCTTTGATGGTTTACTTGTCGGGCCATTCTGAGGTTGATCCCCCTTTATGCACTGCTCCATCTGCACTGTGCGCTTCACAGGAGGGGGAGACCGTTCTGGGGGCCGTCCGGCTAGCTCCTCTTCCAGGAAGAGCTTAGAACCTGGGTCCGTTGCGGAGGATTCCCTCCGGCAAGGCCATTCGATCGTTTGTGTACCTTGGGCACATGCAGGCCTAGTTACCGAATCCGGTTGGGGGGTGGCTGCTCGGGCCAATGAGATTGCACTACTCCCAGCACTCAAGCACCCGTGTCTTCGCCCTTATGCTGTTGAGAAGCGGAGATGAACCCCTCTAAATAGTTCAGTTTAGTGTGCATGTATGCAATCATAGTGATTTGATCTTTTAGGCTGTCATTAATTGCTTCATATAGTTTCCCAAACGGGGCCAACGCGATAGTAACTGTGGATAAAATGGTCATAGGGTCCACTTTTTTAGAGGGGGTTTCGAACGCTGGTCTGGATGCAATTTCACTTAAACGTCTTGGGGGCAAGGGGGAGCCACAGTTTTGGATGTGCCCCAAACTTTTGTCATGAGGAAGACCCAACCCCCCCCCGTACGCGATTCCAGGCTGGCATTTAAAGGCCGGAGAGGGATGGGTACGGCCACTTTAGGTGTCACAGGGGAGCCGATCTCTAAGGCCGGGGGCAAAAATATCACCCCCCCCTGGGTCCCCAAGCGGCCCTAATCCCCCTGCTTGCATGTCCGTACAGGGTATGGGTCCAGGTACCTGGATGACCCTCCCCTGGACCCCATTCCCTGGGTGAAGTACATCAGAGTCCGCCTGGAGTGCGATAGGCCTCATGCTCTGCGGACCGCTACTTCCACCACAAAGGATAGGCTCTATTATGCTCCTCCCCGTCGGGGCATCAGATCCCATCTTTGTTATTTTAGGGAGCCGGCTCCCCCGGGGGATCAGTTACGATGACTTACTGGCAGTTTTCTCTGTCAAAAAAGGCATCTTGAGAGGAAAGTTTAAGATGCGTGGCGGTATCTTCGACTATGGCCAATAGCTCCGCATCTGATACGTCCTGACAACCTTCCCCTTCCATTCACATATTTTTGCCAAAGAACTCTTTCAGAGTTGACATAGATTTCACACTGTGAGGGTTTGCTGGTCTTTTACATCCCGCCTGCCCTCTTTTGTACGGGGCTTTAGCCCTCACCGTCCTACGGGAAATCATCTTTTCACTGCCTCCCGAAGTTTTTGGCATGCTGCCAAGGTTCTGGTTACCACTTACTGGTAAAGCGACAGTATCATGTGAGGCAATGGGGGGAACAATTGGTGAAGTTTGCAGGGTTATCAAGGGGCTAGGGCTTTGCTTTGGATTTTCAGACCGGGAAGGAGTCAAAATAGCCTGGCCACCACCTTATTCCAAAGCAGGCCCTGCGCTCGCTACCACCCTATGTTCCTCCCCTCCCTCTTCACATGCAGGATCAAACAACTGGGGAGAGGGCTGGGGAACATCTGATCCCGGGGGCGTCTTTGGATCTTCCGCTCCCTCAGTGTTATGAATCATGATCACAACCTGCACCCCCAGGAGTGTTAGCGCAGCGGGGCCTGCCCGGGGTACTTCCCTGTCGCCGAGACTCAAGACAAGGTCTGAAGAAGGACCAGATAGACTGGGTGGCGTCCCCTCCCCCTCGGAAACCCGTGAGGGGGTCTTAGACAGTCCAGACTCAATCTCCTGCGCCCCCCTGACTGGACGGTGGAATCGACTCCAAAGATGAAGGGCGGCCCAGATCACTATCCAGACCTCGGACCTTAGGGTTAGTTAAAGGTAAGGGGGGAGTACGGGGAGTGGCGTGACAAGCGACCACTGGAGAAGCTCGCTGAGAAAAAGTTAAGTCCTGTCCCGTATTAACAGCCGTGAGAGAAAGCGAACAGTCCAGGCCCAAAGATTCTATCGGGGGAAACATGAAGTCACTTACTTCGTTGAGCTCGGTTGGTTGCATGATGTTTGCCTGTGACAGTTTACCCGCGTGCTTAGTGCGGGTATTACGCTGTAGTCTCTGGGTTGCTGGCTGCTCCACACCTTCCGGCGAGATCGCACAGTCCTTGGTACGGCTCGGCAGGCGGGATTTGGTGCTTCTGAGCGAACGCTTTTCCTGCTCATCCAGACCAAGTTTCCGCTTTGCGGACTCGTCCTGGGCTGCCATGCCCCGGCCCGCCGTCTCCGTCCAAGGTTTACCGAATCGAATTGAGTTGGAAGGCGGAGTTTCCGTTGTTAAGAGTTATTGAAAGTTGTTGAAAATGTCACGCAGTCACGCGGGCCCGCAGACTGCAGACTGCCCTTGTCCTCCCTTCGCGGTCCGCTTTGCGGAAGACTGGGAAGAAAAAGGGTGGAGGGCTCAGGTCCACGCCTCCGAGCACACGCCTCCAACAATAGAACAGGTAGAGTCACTCATGCACCAACACAGCGTGCAGGTACTGCAGACTGCCCTTGTCAGTCCCTTTGCGGTCCGCTTCGCGGAAGACTGGGAAGAAAAAGGGTGGAGGGCTCAGGTCCACGCCTCCGAGCACACACCTCCAACAATAGAACAGGTAGTGTCACTCATGCACCAACACAGCGTGCAGGTACTGCAGACTGCCCTCGTCAGTCCCTTCGCGGTCCGCTTTGCGGAAGCCTGGGAAGAAAAAGGGTGGAGGGCTCAGGTCCACGCCTCCGAGCACACGCCTCCAACAATAGAACAGGTAGAGTCACTCATGCACCAACACAGCGTGCAGGTACTGCAGACTGCCCTTGTCAGTCCCTTTGCGGTCCGCTTCGCGGAAGACTGGGAAGAAAAAGGGTGGAGGGCTCAGGTCCACACCTCCGAGCACACGCCTCCAACAATAGAACAGGTAGAGTCACTCATGCACCAACACAGCGTGCAGGTACTGCAGACTTCCCTTGTCAGTCCCTTTGCGGTCCGCTTCGCGGAAGACTGGGAAGAAAAATGGTGGAGGGCACAGGTCCACGCCTCCGAGCACACGCCTCCAACAATAGAACAGGTAGAGTCACTCATGCACCAACACAGCGTGCAGGTACTGCAGACTGCCCTTGTCAGTCCCTTCGCCTCTTTGTTTTAGGAGCTCCGGATTCGAGGTGGGCATGGCAGAAGACTGGATGCAGGCTGCAGGCACGGTGAGCGTTACACTGCTGGATGCAGAATAACGCAAAGCGTGTGTTGCTGGTCGGGCGTGGTTTAAATAGCCTCAAAAGTAGTCCCAGGTAAGAAGTCCCTAGAACCACACCTGAGTAAAAAATAGTCCCTGTAGAAAAATAGTCCCTTTCAGTCTTCATGTTGGATTGGAGTCATTTGCAGCATGGTCTGCCTGAGGTAAGTAATGACTATGAGCCTGGCGCCTTAGGCGCCAGGACTGATTTCTACTATGAGCCTGGCGCCTAAGGCGCCAGGACTGAACCCAGATAGCCCCTAGCCGGGGCTGCTGAGGTTTTACTAAATGTCTAGATGCTTGGTCCCGGGGCTGATGGGCTTGGTCCGGATGCCTGGGGGTAGGCATCATGACAGCACCCCCCCCCCAAGGCCCCTCCTAAAGTTGTTCTTCCCCCTGGGCCCTGGTTTGTCTGGGAAGTTCCGATGGAATTTTTTCACCAACCGAGGTGCATGGATGTGGTCACTAGGTTCCCATGACCTTCCAATCGATTAAATAAAAAAGTTTTGATTTAACCATCTTGGAGTCCAGGATATTTTTTACCTCGAATTCAGGTTCTCCGTCTATCAAGATGGGGTTGGGTGGTTTGGTTAATCTTGTTCCTGGTTGAACTGGTTTTAAAAGTGAAACATGAAAGACAGGATGAATGCGCATATTAGAGGGTAATTAGAGGGTAATTCCAATTTGACGGCTAGCGGGTTGATAATGGCCTTAATAGTGTAAGGTCCCAAATATCTAGGGTTAAAAGTCTGAGTTCCTTTCAGAGGTATGTGTTTTGTAGCCAGCCAAACTTGATCCCCAATCTGGTATTGTGGAGTTTCACTTCTATGTTGATCAGCATGTTTCTCTTTTGCTTGTTTCAAATGTTCTGTTGCCTCTTTAAAGGCTTGTGTAATAGTAGAATGCAAATGACTAACTGCAGGCATTTCTAAATGCTGATGCGAATCTAGTTCTGAAGTTCGAGGGTGATGTCCATATATGGTATAAAAGGGGCTTTGTCCGGTTCCTGAATGTACAGAGTTATTGTATGCATACTCGGAAATCCATAAAATATCTTTCCAATTCCTTTCGGTCTGGTGTAGCATGCAACGTAGGTACTGTTCAAGGGTCTGGTTGGTCCTCTCCGTCTGACCATCGGTCTGGGGATGGTGACTGGTTGATAACCTCACGTCGATTTGCGCCAGTTGACAACATTTCTTACAAAAATGTCAAATGAATTGACTACCTCGGTCAGAGACCAATACGGAAGGAAATCCGTGTATTTGAACAATGTTTTCGAGGAACTCCTTGGCCAGAATTGAAGCAGAAGGTAATCCCTTTAGAGGAATAAAGTGGGCCATCTTGGAAAAAAGATCCACAATAACTAGAATGGTGTTAAATCCATTACATGGAGGTAGATCTGTAATAAAGTCTAACGATAAGGTGTGCCATGGTGTAGGTGGAATATCCAAAGGTTGTAAGAGGCCAGCTGGTTTTTTCTTCTGACTTTTGTTTTGGGCGCAAATGCCACAAGACATTACAAATGACTTTACGTCTTTTCGTCAGGTGGGCCACCAGAATTGTCTCTTAATTTTAGCTTCAGTTTTTGCGATACCTGGGTGTCCTTCCATCAGGGTGTCATGATAATTGGAGATGACTAGTTCTTGTAGTTCCTTGTGTGGTAGAAATAGTCGCCCTTGATAATAAAGTAGGTCATTGATGACTGAGTAGTCCGAGCCTTTCTTCACCCAGTCCTGCAGGGCTGTTGGATCGAAGAGTTGTTGGATCTTTACTTGAATATCCTCTAGTGTCTGTAGAGTGGTTATGCCAAGAATTCTTTGTTCTGAAATTATAGGCACCAGTTCCGGTTTCGCATATGCTTCCCCCATCCCTATTCGGGATAAGGCATCTGCCTTGCCATTTTTACAACCTGGTCGATAGGTGATCACGAAAATCGAACTCGGCAAAGAACAATGCCCATCGAAGTAGACGCGACGATTGGGCCTTGGCTTTTTTTAAATACTGCAAGTTCCGGTGATTACCTTTATGGTATGCCTGGCACCGAGAAGATAATGCCGCCAAGCCTTGAAGGTGGATTTGATGGCTAATAATTCTTTATCGGTAACCGCATAGTTTAACTCGGGTGCCGAGAACTTTCTGGACCAAAATGCTACTGGGTGAAGTTGACCGGTTTCAGGATCCTTCTGGGACAGGACAGCTCCCATGGCTAAACTGGATGCATCAGTTTCAACAATGTATGGAAGTTCGGGGCGTGGATGCTTTAAAACAGGTGCAGACGTGAATTTCGCTTTCAGTTCTTGGAAGGCCTTTTCAGCTTCTTCGGTCCACAAGAAGCGTTTGTTTTTTCGCAAAAGTGCTGTGATAGGGTGTACAACATGTGAGAAATCCAGAATGAATCTGCAGTAGAAATTAGCAAATCCGAGCATGCTTTGTACCCCTTTAACTGAACTGGGTGATGGCCACTTGAGGATTGCATCCACCTTTCGAGAGTCCATTCGGATTCCTTTTGGAGTCTGGATAAATCCAAGGAATTCAACTTCTGTAGCATGAAAAACGCATTTTTCCAATTTTGCATATAACTTGTGCTGGTGTAGTTTCTCAAGGACTGCACGAACGTGCTTCACATGGTCTGATTCTTAAGAGGAGTACACTAGAATATCGTCTATGTATACAACAACACAGACGTCAATGAGTTCACGAAGGACATTGTTCATAAAATACTGGAACGTGCTTCACATGGTCTGATTCTTAAGAGGAGTACACTAGAATATCGTCTATGTATACAACAACACAGACGTCAATGAGTTCACGAAGGACATTGTTCATAAAATACTGGAAGGCTGCTGGTGCACTGCACAACCCGAAGGGCATCACCTGGTATTCGAATAACCCGTACTTAGTGCGAAAAGCAGTCTTCCATTCGTCGCCTTTCTTTACACGTACCAGATGATATGCCCCTCGGAGATCTAATTTAGTGTAGATGCAAGCGTCCTTTACTTGGTCTAGTAATTCGGGGATCAGAGGCAATGGGTATCGGTTCTTAACCGTGATCTGATTTAATGCGCAGCAGTCCATGCACGTTCTGAGGTCACCTTCCTTTTTAGGCACGAAGAACAAAGCTGAAGATGCAGGGGACTTGGACGGACGAATGAAGTAATTAGCAAGGTATTGGTCCAAGTATTGTCGTAGGTGAAGGTTTTCGGGTTCCATAAGGGCGTAGATCCTACTACATGGAAGTTGTGCACCGGGTATGAGATCAATTTGACAATCGTATGATCTGTGAGGTGGTAGGGTGTTTGCCTGTTCCTTTTGGAAAACATCCTGGAATTCTTGATATTCCTGAGGTAACTGCACGACTGGAGTAGCGACTGTGGCCAGGCCTTGGTTCAAGGGTTTTTTCGGGTAACAAGCATGTGCACAATCCGGGAAGGTTATTCTCTTCTCTCACCAATCAATACAAGGATTAGGTGTTTCCAACCAAGGTATTATTTGGAACTGCGGGGCTTTGATTAAATCAAACACAATAGTCTCTCGATGCCCATCCTGACCCAATAGTGTCATCTCTGCGGTGGAATGAGTTACAGGCCCAGAGGCAATTTCAGTTCCATCGATAGTGGTGATGACATCCAAAGTGGTCTTTTTGCAGAGAGATAGATTCATCCTAGAAGCCAACTCGTGGTCCACATAGTTTCCTATGGCCCCGCTATCAATGTATGCCCTCACTGCGTGCATACGTGATGGCTGCCTTGGATCTATAAGGACCATTGGTATGATGAAGAGCAAGGTCTGAGTATCCTTCTACAAGCTCGGCAAGCGGACCTCTACGCTTGTCGGGCATGGTCGTTTCCCGAATCAGGCTCGGTTTGATTTTTATCAGCAACTCCGACTACTCTTTTAGATGTTTTTATAGGGCAATCCTGTAGAAAATGTCCTGAGGCCCCACAGTACAGACACAATTGCATCTGCCATTTTCTTTCTCTTTCCTTTTGAGTTAAGGGCCCCTTGACCCCCCAATCTACATCGGTTCTGATACATCTGTTCCTTTGAGGGTAACATTGGGTTTAACCAATACCCGATTCTCGAATTTAGCTCGATCAGCCTTTCGATTCTGAAGTCGGTGGTCTAACTGGACCACTAAGTCTATATATTCTGCACAATCCTGAGGTGGGTTCACAACTTGGGCCAAAACGTCTTTGAGTTCACCCCGAAGTCCACGATGAAATAATGTAATTCGTTTTACCTCTGGCCATCCGGTTTCCACCACTAACCTATTGAAAGTCGCGATATAGGTTAGTAGATCCTGGTTACCTTGTCGTAATGATAAAAGTTTGTTATCCAGGGCCTGTCCCTGTGAATGTCTGGCAAATAGTCTTTCCATGCTCAATTGAAAACCTTGAAAATCCCGAAGAAGAGGGTCATCCTGGTTAACTAATGGAATTGACCAATCCGCTGCGCTGCCACTAAGATATGATAGTAAAAGGCTACTTTGGTTTGGTCGTTCGGAAAAGCTCCAGGTCTGCATAAAAAGTGCAAGAGGCATTGGTTCATAAACACGGCAAACTTTTTTGGGTCCCCAGCAAAACGTTCGGGTGGAGCTAAAGGAATGCTCCCTGGTAGAACCACTTGCACAGGATTGCTCGATGAAACAGGAGTTGGATTCCCCCCGAATCCAGGTAATGGTGTTTGCCCAGCTTGGTTTTGCAGTAATTGTCTAGCAAGATCATCAGTGCGCTCCTTTGACACAATCAGTTCTCTCCTGAGGGCATTAGTCTCTTGGCGCCCAGAGTGCCCTAAGTTCCCCTAACAATAGGGCTAGTTGGTCGGTTTCTGAGCTTTCCATAACGCCCGGTGGGGATTTGTAGATAGGCTACGCGTTCTGTTACGCTCACCTGGCTCCCACAGGGGCGTCGGTCGGACCCGGACAGCTGCAGTCTCCACCCACGTGATGCGTAGTGCAGCGATGACTGACTGGATCTGCCCTCCTAATCTTGTCTGCTTAACCCGTAGAAATATTCTCCTGCAAGTGGAGAGATGGATTTAGCCACTTGTGGATTCAAGTAATGGCAGCCCCACAGTCCTCCCCAACTAATCACCTCCGAAATGCCCTCACAGCAATCTCACCTTATATTCCTGAAAGATGAGCTCTCCATCCTGCGTGGATTTGCAGGGGCGCGTTGATTCCAGTTACTTCACTGGTTTGAAGGCTCGGGAGAGTTCCGAAGAGTATTGACTCTGAGGTTCCTGGTGAGGACCAGTAAGTATTAAGTTCATAGAGTTCAATAGGTCCGATGTTCACTCTTGTTCCCCCCTTCCTCTCTTGTCTTGCAGCTGGCTTGTGAAAAGATGCTCTTGTGGCAGCTGGTGGCGCTCAGGTAAGAGTCTGTATTACCCGGTGCTGTCCGGTAAATGTTGCACGTGGAAAACGTGTTGTTTTGTCTCTCTTTACAGATGCGGCACGTGAAAATATGGAGAGTCACAAAAGAATGCCTCCAGTGGTAAATCAGGTAAGTCTATGGTGGTAAGAATTATATTTGTTGGTTCCCTCGGCTCACCTTGTGGTTTTCATTTGTCTCCTAGGTCCCGAAGTTCGGCGAAGAAATGATGGAGGCAGCGCCGACCTGAAGGATGCTGTGAAGACTGGTGAGTATGGCGCGGCGCTGCAGCTGGAGGTGCGGCGCGTGCAGAAGAACAAGTTACTTACCAACTGTAACGTTCTTTCGACTGGATGTTCCTCCCACGTATTCCTCATCTTGTGATAAATCGTTATCTCCAGCTTCGGAAAAAAAACTTCTCGGCAGAGGGCGCTGTGCTCGAGGTCGTGGCGTCGATTGTCCCTCGACGTACTCCGTACTCTGTCGACGTCACCGATGGTATAAATACCTCGAGCCGCGCCCGTTGCTTCAGTTCTGTTTTTTCGATGAAATATATATATATATATATATATATATATATATATATATATAGGAGGAACACCCAGGCGTGTCCCATGACCGATACATTCTTCGTGAGAGGAAAGTGTAAGAAAACAAACTGTACTGTGGGGTAGGATGGGAGGGTCGATGAGGAATACGTGGGAGGAACATCCAGTCGAAAGAATGTTACAGTTGGTAAGTAACTTGTTCTTCGAATGGATTGTGTCCTCCCACGTATTCCTCATCTTGTGATAGGCTCCCATAGCAGTAGCAATTTTGGAGGAGGGAGTACCAATTTCAGTTTTCGTGGACAGAATGCAAAACTGCCTTTGCAAATAAACCCTCGTTAGAGGAGGCAGTGTCCAAACAATAATGTTTAACAAAAGTATGCATGGTTTTCCAGGTTGCAGCTGAACAAATATCTGCTGCCGGAACTCCCCTATTTAGAGCCGCAGAAGTAGCCATTCCCCTTGTAGAATGGCCACAAAGCCCATCTGGTGGTTCTTTTCCCGCTAATCTGTAGCATTCAACTATGGCTAATATGATCCAGCGGGAAATGGTCTGTTTTGTTACCGATAAGCCTAATTTATGACCAGTATAACCCACAAATAGTTGCTCATCTTGTCTCAATTTAGCCGTCCTTGAGATGTAAAAACTAAGAGCCCTCTTGGGATCTAGTCTGTGTAATCTCTCCTCTTCCTTGCCCAGATGAGGAGGGGGATAAAAAGTTGGTAGTACTATTTTTTGTGACAAATGGAAGTCCGAGACTACTTTTGGCAAGAACGAAGGTTTAACTTTAAGGACTACCTTATCCTTATAAAAAATAGTATATGGTTGTTTGCATGAGAGAGCCTGAAGTTCGCTAACCCTGCGGGCTGATGATAGGGCCACAAGAAGGACAGTTTTTAGAGTCAGAAGCCTCAATGGACATGAGTGCAGAGGCTCAAAGGGTATGCAACTCAAGAATTTTAATACTAAATTTAAGTCCCAAGTTGGTACATGAAAAGGTATTGGAGGGTATACATTAGTAAGCCCCTTTAAGAATTGAATTATTAACAGTATTTTGAAATATGAAACCTCTTCCGAGGAGCGCTTGAAAATGGACAGCGCAGCAAGCTATCCTTTGATTGTTCCTATCTGGAGCCCCAAATTGGCTAGATGTAATAGGAAAGAAAGCACCATTGGGGTGCCACAATGAAAAGGGTCCACATCCTTGTCTTTGCACCAGTTACTAAACCTATTCCAGTGACATCGGTACAAAGACTTTGTTGCTGGTCTTCTGGCCAAAAGCAAGATTTCCATTACGTCATCCGGAAGATCCCAATCCTTGTATCTCAACCTCTCAGAAACCATGCTTGAAGGTTGAGTGTCTTGACCTCTGGATGGAGAACCCGACCTTCCTCTTGCGAGAGAAGATCCTCTCTTTGCGGAAGACGTATTGGAGGGCTGATGGACATGTCTAGAAGGTCCGGGTACCACGTTCTCCTGGCCCAATCCGGGGCAGTTAGGATCATGGTTTTCCTGAACTTTCTCAACCTCCTGATTACTTGAGGAATCACGGGGACTGGGGGAAACGCATACAGCAATGGAAACTTCCACTCCACTACGAATGCGTCTCCCAGAGCTCCTCTTTGAGGAAATTCCCTTGAGCAGTACTGATCGCACTTCCGGTTGATCGCGGTGGCAAACAGATCCACTTGAGGGGTTCCCCAAAGGGCGAAGATCTCCAGAAGGACTTCCTGAGCCAGCTCCCACTCGTGAGAGACCGTGCTCTGCCTGCTCAGAGCGTCTGCCGCCGTGTTCTTCTCTCCGGCTAGGCGAATTGCCGACAGAGAGATTCCTTCTCGTATTGCCCAGAACCAGAACTGCATTGCTTCTCTGCACAGTGGCAGTGACCCTACACCTCCTCTCTTGTTGAGATAGTACATGGCTACTGTATTGGCTGTCATTATCAGGACATTCTTTCCCTGTACAGAGGGCAGAAAGGCCTTCAGCGCTAGTCTGATTGCCCTCAGTTCCAACAGGTTTATATGTAGTTTGGACTCCGATGGAGACCAACGACCACTGATTGTCAGGTCGTTGGTGTGTGCGCCCCACCCCGTGAGTGAGGCGTCCGTCACTACCGTTATCTCTGGCCATGGTTGCCAAAAGGACTCTCCCCTGAGAATGTTGTCGTTGCAAGCCCACCATAGAAGATCCTGAGCAACTGCGCTCAGGACTTGCAGAACATCCGACATGTTCCCTGTGAACTGGGACCACTGAGTTCTGAGAGCCCATTGAAGGGATCTCATTCTCAACCTGGCCTCTGGTACTAGGAAAATGCAGGATGCCATGAGGCCGGGCAACCTGAGAAAATCGAAGGCCGGTAGATGTTGGGCATTCTGAAACTTTGTTACCATCTGCTGGATGTGGAAAGCTCTCACTTCGGGAGGCGAGGCTTTTCCCGATGAAGTGTCCAAGACTACTCCGATAAATTGGAGTTTCTGGTATGGTATCATGTGGGACTTCTTGAAATTGAGGGAGAAGCCCGGTTTGAGGAGGAAGTGGCAGGTGATAGACAGATGTTCTTGAGCTTGTTCTGGCGAACTTGCTCTGATCAACCAGTCGTCCAGGTAGGGATATATGTGAATACCTCCTCTCCTGAGACTTGCTGCCACAACCGCCAACAGTTTGGTGAAAACCCTTGGGGCGGAGGTCAACCCGAATGGCAGAACTCGAAACTGATAATGAGAATTGGCAATCGCGAACCTCAGGTACTTTCTGTGCTTTGGATGGATTGGCACATGAAAGTAAGCATCCTGAAGGTCCAATGATACCAACCAATCTTGGAGTTGGAGAACCTGAAGGATCTGAGAGAGAGTCACCATCTTGAACCTGTCCTTCCTGAGGAACTTGTTCAAGTTTCTCAAGTCCAAGATGGGTCTCAGTCCTCTGTCCTTTTTCGGGATGAGAAAATATGGGGAGTACCAACCCCTGTTCCTCTCCGCTACAGGTACCGGTTCTATGGCACCTTTCTCTACGAGGGTTACAATTTCATGCAACAGGAGTGGATCTGGAAATTTGGTGGATGATTCTGAGGCCTTTTTAGAAAGGGGAGACAGTAACATTGGGCTACTGTTTCCAGTGCCCAAGCATCTGAGGTAATGCCCCGCCATTCCTTCAGATGTCGAGAGATCCTGCCTCCCCCACTGGTGTTTTGTGTAACAAGGTCTCAGAGGGATTTGTAGGCGGCTGCAGGAGTGGCTGAGGGTACAGATGCCGCTCCTGAGGCTTATTTTGCACCTCTTCCTCGTGCTCCATGAGGGAAGTTTCTTTTGCCCCTTTGAGAAGCCTGTCCTCTTCCTCTACCAAAAGAAGAGTAGTAGCGAAAAGAACGACCCCTCCAGGAAGATGAGCCGGAATAGGGTTTTAGAGGCTGGCGCAAAGAGGCGCTAAGTGATTTAGCTGCCGCTTTCGAGGTCTGAAGTTTTTCTAGGCTTTCATCAGCCTTTCTGTCAAAGAGCCTCGAGCCATCAAAGGGCATGTTGAGGAGTCTAGATTGCACATCCGGTGCAAATCCCGACTTCCTCAACCACGCAAATCTGCGTAGCACAACGCTTGCAGCCATGGATCTGCTGATGTTATCCGCAGTATCCAGTCCAGACTGGAGACATTCCCCCATTGCCTCCTTCCCGTCTTTGACTATATTCAGGAAGCCTTCCCTTTCCTCGCCTTCCGCGATATATGATCAGCCGCAGCCGAAATACAGTCCACAGGGTATGGGTAAACCTGGCTAGGGTACAGGTGACATTTGCCGACTTGAGTGCCATACTGCCTGAAGTGAAAACTTTTCGTGCCCAGGCATCCATTTTTTTATCCTCTCTATCTGGAGGAATAGTTGGATAAGCAGTTTGTTTTGAAGTAGATGCTGCCTGAATGACTAAACTCTCTGGAGTCGGATGTTTATTCAAATATTCAGGATCTGTTGAAGCTGGTCCATATTTTCTTGGAAAAGTGCTGTCTGCAGCAGCAATAGTTTCTGGCTTCTCCCAGTTTTTCTTTACAGTCCTTTGAAGGGCCCTGTGAAAAGGGAGAACAGGATCTTTTTGAGGTCCCTTGACGATTACATCAGTCATGTCATCTTGTTCAAAAATGGGTGAAGTATTACCCCAACCCATTTATTCAACTACTCTGGTCATAAGACCCCTGTAACCAGCATCTGCATGTTCTGCAGGATCAGGTTTGGCGAACTCTAATTCTGGGGATGTGTCAACTCCACTGGCAGAATGTAGAGTATCACTCAGGTCTCTCATTCTAGATTCATGGTCAATGAGTTCTTCAGGAACTTGTCTTGTACCATAAGTAACTCCCAAAGGAGAAACATCATCTTCTTATGAAGCAGACTCTTCATAGATTGCTGACATAGATTTGAAAAAATCTGATCTGGGTAAAGGAGTGAATCTCCTTTCTTCTTCTTCCATCTGCTTCGAAGAAAATTGTAAATCTCTCGAAGTTTTCGAGGTTGTCTTCGAAGTCTTCAAAGTTTTCGAAGATGACTTCGATAATGGCGTCGATGACGCATCTGGCTTTGGCGTCGAAATTATCGACTCCTAGATCGAGATCTCTTCGAGTGCCTATGTCGATCCGATTCCTTAGAATCAGTCGTTTTCTTATGTCTTTTAGACAAAACCTTTTTTGAAGCCTCCCTCCCCACCGACAGTTTACCTCTCCTCTCACGAAGAGCTTTTTCGGTCATCGATTGGCAGGACCCGCAGTCGTCGGTTCGGTGACTGGAACCGAGACACCAGAGACAAATCCGGTGGGGATCAGTGATCGACATCTTAGATCCACAATCTGCACACTTTTTAAACCGATGACGACATTTTCTTCACAGAAAATAGAAGCGCGCCGTTCTCGATAGCGAAGCTATCGGAAAAACGGAACTGAAGCAACGGCCGCGGCACGAGGTATTTATACCATCGGTGACATCGACAGAGTACGGAGTACGTCGAGGCACAATCGACGCCACGACCTCGAGCACAGCGCCCTCTGCCGAGAATTTTTTTTTCCAAAGCAACGAAGCTGGAGGTAACGATTTATCACAAGATGAGGAATACGCGGGAGGACACAATCCATTCGAAATGATGTTCTTTACAGGTCCGGAGACGAGATGGATCCAGAATCAGGTGTGGAATAGAAATAAGTTAGTTTTCTAACCTTGCCCCTTTCTTTCCTCTTTGTTTTAGGTGCTCCGGATTCAAGGCGGGCGTGGCAGAAGACTAGATGCAGGCTGCAGACACGGTGAGCGTTACGCTGCTGGATGCAGAATAAGACAAAGCGTGTGTTGCTGGTCGGGTGTGGTTTAAATAGCCTCAAAGTAGTCCCAGGTAAGAAGTCCCTAGAACCACACCCGAGTAAAAAATAGTCTGTGTAGAAAAATAGTCCCTTTCAGGCTTCATGTTGGATTGGAGTCATTTGCAGCATGGTCTGCCTGAGGTAAGTAATGACTATGAGCCTGGCGCCTTAGGTGCCAGGACTGATTTCTACTATGAGCCTGGCGCCTAAGGCGCCAGGACTGAACCCAGATAGCCCCTAGCCGGGGCTGCTGAGGTTTTACTAAATGTCTAGATGCCTGCTCCCGGGGCTGATGGGCTTGGTCCGGATGCCTGGGGGTAGGCATCATGACAGGCAAGCCGACTAGTTCCTTTGCCTATTTCTCCTCCACCTTGGAACATAGTGTCCTTGGATTTCATGGTGGACCTCCCCTCTGATTAGGGATGTAATACAATTCTGGTGATTGTGGATGTTCTAACTAAGGATGGGCATTTCATTCCTATCAGGGGGTCAGCAACAGCAACCTCGTTAGTTCAGGCCTACCTGCAAAATGTGGTCAGGCTCCACGGGTCACCCTGTCAGATGATTTCAGATAGAGGATCCCAGTTCATCTAAAAATGTTGGCGCAAATTCTGCAAGGTGTTGGGAATAGATGTCGGCTTGACCACCACATTCCATCCAGAAGTTAACAGTCAAACAGAAAGAGTTAACCAGGAATTGGAAAAGTACTTATGGTGTTACTTGAAGGAAGACGTTGTGTAGATCTGTTGAGGTTGGCAGACAGGGGAGAGAGTATGGTTGTCTACAAAAATATCACCTAGAGAGAGAAGAACAAATGTAGAGCTAGGTTTATTGGTCCTTTTGAGATAGAGGAGGTAATCTCTCCCGTAAGTATAAGACTTAAGCTGCCATCCAGTCTAAAGGTATACCCGAATTTTCATGTACGTTTACTAAAACATTGCTTGCAGGAAACGCCTTTGCAGGAAGCGCCAGGCCCGATTGATGTAGAGAGATGTGGGAATGAGTATGAAGTCCTGAAAAGGTATGTGGGAAGTCAAAGTATTTGGTGGATTAGAAGGGATACGGAGCAGAGGAAAGGTCTTGGGAATGTGTGGAGGATGGTAGCGCCATTTCATCATGCTGATCCTGGAACACCAGTCCCTGGGACAAGGTCCTACATGTGGGGGTACTGTTAGGTCTCTGCCCAGAAATAACAGAAATGTAGAGGAGCGGAGGCACACGTCATGCTTAGCTCCCGTCCCCTCATCCCCATCATATTGAAACAGCAGGAGAAGAGCCCTATGTGGCACTAGTAATTATCCAAATACTGCATTGAGTGTATGAGAGACGATATGCACTTAGACAGCTGTATTGAATGTGCCCTTGCACCGAAAGGGTGGAAGGATGTCTGTACACACCATTGGACATCTAAGAGCTATAAGTGAAATCGGACGAGGGCAGAGTGACGTCATAAAGGAAAGACACGAAGACGCACTGAAACAATATGCAAATAGTTAAATAATAAAGATGTAACTGACATAACAAGAGAAACATGTGATCGAATATGAAGAAATAATGTGCACCAAAGAAATTAGTGAGTAGAGATGAACATATGCAGAAACGCAAGGTAGATGAGATATATAGAGGCTTGCTGCAGAAGAAAATATTATGTGGCTTAAGCAGCCATGAGAAAAAGATGGACGCCAGACTCGTGTTGAAACCAATAAAGCTACCTCAGAGATAGACCAGGGCTGCAGAGTCAGGAGATGCTGGAAAAACCAGCTTCGAATGAGGGATAAAAAGGAGTCTATTGGCCCGGATCAAGGGCCAATGGCTAAGCCAGGTACGTAAGACATATTTCTCTTAGATTACGCAAAGAAGAAAACATCTGCAAGTGCCAAGTATTGAACAAGCAAGGATGAGAAAAGTTTCTGTGAGGAAAAGCAACCAAGTCTCCAGAGGCCAAGAGGAGTAATGATACCCAGCTTAATTGAATCAAATAACATTAAATAAAAGGTTAAAATTGACAAAATCATGGTCTCCTCACACGTGATTCAGAAGTCGAAAACAAGTGCTATTCATTAAGCTCTAGACAAAGATAATGGTGTGCCTACACTCCCTTGAAAGTCCCAGAACAGAGAGCAGGCTGCAAAGTCAACTACAAAGGAGAAGCCTTGTTTTACGGCCTGACCAATGATAGATGATGGACTAATTGGGCAAGTGGGTAGTAGTCTGACGTTGCTCTCTGCACCTGAGTTTTGTTTTGTTTACGTGCTGCTAACGAACCAAATGTCCAAGGTTGGGAGAGAATGCCAACCAATCATAGGGGTCTATGTAGCAACATGCATTACAATGTTGCACACGCTAACCCGCTGCTGTTACTCTGCTATAATCTGTATTGTGCATATTCAGTGTGGTTCAAGCTGCCCTTAGCAGTTAAGGGGCATCAAGTGATATTACTAAAACTTATATGATATATAGGTACAAATGTTCCCTTACCGAATCCCTCCCTTCAGTAGGTTTTTAAGTTTGCCACGTAGGATGATGTCATAGCTGATGTACATTGAGGTATAAAACCTTTGTGTAATCAAAATTGAAGTGTGAGTGCGTGGACTACAGTTTGTTATTTGCCAGATTGCCATGCTTTATTTGAGCTGATAATAAAGTAGTACTTTGCCATATTGTTTGAGTCTGTCTGGTTATTTGGCTCTCAGATCATTATTGGTAATTCCATCGAGCACACAAGATGCTCCAAGGTGCTAGAGCACAGAACATTGCTGAAAGTGTGGTAATGTCTGGTCCTGAACATTTCCTGATCCACAGCTGCTGCTGAAGGCCACAGACCCACACAAGCGTTTGACAAACAACTGAATTAGTACAGCTGGTTTCCAAACACCCATGAGGGAGTGAATAAAATAACAAACAACAGATCTCACTCTTCTGGGTTCATGTCAGTCTGCATTGGATGAGAAAACAACATGCTTACTGGTTATCTCATTGTATTAACTTTTACCTGTGTTCCTCCGCTAGAGGCTCAGAGGAAATTTCCCACTTGCATGAGTTCTTAGCTTTCAATTAAAACTCGATTCTTCATGAGAAACAGATCCTCTGCTTTAAGTCAATAAAGAGCTCCAGTGTATTGAAGAAAAGAATATCTAACTGGTAGCCTCTTTTACCTTTGTATTGCTCAGCTAAACTAGACTTACTCCTACTGTAATCTGGATTGCCTTTTAGTTTTTTAAAATATTTTTTCAGACTGACCATCTAATATTCCAAATTAGCTCAGATAAAAAAATGTTTCTTCACAGTGTCTTATCACAATGAACTGTACTTGTTGAGCTTTTGTAAACCTATTTCGTCAGTACTATGTTAGCGTGTATGCAGCAATTACTTGAACACTAACTTGCAGAATTTGTTAGATATGCAAAGTCTCTATCTTCCTAGTGGTCGTGAGCCACACATGTGTCTCTGCCTCTTGTCCGCTTTCAGATGCTACTCCTGATCAGGCGCGGAACGCAGCGTTGAAGGGGAACACTCATTCCTTGATTCTGCTCAGTCACGTGGCAACAAGAGAAGAACAAGTTACTTAGCCCTGGTAACGTTCTTTCGATTGGATGTTCCTCCCATGTATTCCGTATCTTATGATATTTCCAATATTCTGCTTAGCTGCTTCAAAAAAGAAATGTCAGCAGAGGGTGCTGTGCGTCAATGCCTGTCGACTCGATGGCCCTCGGAGGCCTCGTCTCGATGTCTACATCACCGATGGTATATATAGCACATGCAGCATCCGTTGGCTTAAATTCCGTTTTTACGAATGTACGATTTATCCCATACCTGATAGTTACTCCTCATGAGAGAGCGCAGAATGCAATAGCAAAGGAAATTCTACTGCAGTATTGGTTGAGAGGGGCGATAAGGAATACGTTTGAGGAACATTCAATCGAAATAACGTTACCAGGGGTAAGTAACTTTTTCTTCGAATGGATTGTGTCCTCCCACGTATTCCTTATCTTATGCTAGACTCCCAAAGTAGTATTCCTGGAGGAGGGAGTCAGAATCTTTCATGACAATTTAGGAGTTCTCAAAGGTCTGTGTGCACAGAAGAGGCTTGAAGAAGAATCTAAACTGTAATGTTTGGTGAAAGTGTGTATGGACGACCATGTGGCAGCCACACACATTTCTTTAATTGGTACTCCCCTCTGTAATGCAAAGGAAGTAGGAAGTAGCCATGCCCCTGGTTGAATGAGCCTCAAGGCCCTCTGGAGGATCTTTTCCTGCCAGTCTGTAGCATTCAGATATTGCCAGTATTATCCATCTGGGTAATGTTTGTTTAGTAATACCCATACACAACTTTTGGCCTGTGTAGCCAACAAACCGTTGGTCATCTTGTTTTAATCTTGCCATTCTGGTGATACAGAAACTTAGTGCACGTTTAGGATCAAGCCTGTGTAGCCTCTCCTCTTCCTTCCCAGGGTGCGGATGAGGGTAAAATGATGGTAATGTTATTTTCTGAGCCAGATGGAATTCAGATACTATTTTGAGTAAAAAGGTGGGTTTCACCGTAAGGACCATCCTTATAGAAAATAGTGTATTGAGGCTTGCAGGATAAAGCCTGAAGTTCGCTCACCCTTCAGGCAGATGCAATGTCCACTAAGAAGATGGTTTTTAAGGTTAACAACCTCAAAGGACAAGAGTGTATAGGCTGGAAAGGAGCACACATCATAAGATCCCAAACTGGGACCTGAAAAGGGATCGCAGGGAAAACATTTGTCAATCCTTTTAGGAATTGTATTATTAGAGGAATTTTGAAGTTAGATACCTCCTCCGAAGTGCGCTTACATATAGAAAGAGGCACAAGATATCCTTTAACAGTACCATCCTGGAGCCCCATATTAGCTAGATGTAACAAAAAGAATAACACAATAGGTGTATTACATGTAAATGGATCAACATTCTTATCTCTGCACCAGCTGCAGAATGTGTTCCAACGGCAGCAGTACAAAGACTTAGTGCTGGCCTTCTGGCTAAAAGCAAAATCTCCATTATGTCCTCTGGGAGGTCCCAAACCTTCTATCTTAGCCTCTCAGAAACCATGCGTGAAAGCTGAGTGTCTTGACCTCTCTTTGTGGTAGACGTAATGGAGAGCAAATGGTCATGTCCAGAAGGTCCTCCTGGCCCCTATTCAGAGGAATTAGGATCATGGATTTCCCAAACTTTCTCAACCTCCTGATCACGCGAGGAATGACGGGGACTGGAGGAAATGCATACAGGAGTGGAAACTCCCAGTCCATCACAAACGCATCTCCTAGAGCTCCTCTTGGGAGAATTTCCCTGGAACAGAACAGTTTGCACTTCTGGTTGACACTGGTCGCAAACAGATCCACTTGAGGGGTTCCCCAAAGGGTCAAGATCTCTTGGAGGACTTCCTGAGCTAGTTCCCGCTCGTGGGAGACTGTGCTCTGCCTGCTCAGAGCACCCGCCGCCGTGTTCTGCTCTCTGGCTAGGTGAACTGCTGATAGGGTGATTCCTTCTTGTATTGCCCGGTACCAGAGCTGTATTGCCTCTCTGCACAGTGGTAGTGACCCTACACCTCCTCTCTTGTTGAGATAGTACATGGCCACTGTGTTGTCTGTCATTATCAGGATGTTCTTCCCCCGCAAAAAGGGCAGAAAGGCATTCACCGCTAGTCTGATTGCTCTTAGCTCCAACAGGTTGATATGCAGTTTGTACTCCGATGGAGACCATCGACCGGTGATTGTCAGGTCGTTGGTGTGTGCTCCCCATCCTGTGAGTGAAGCGTCCATTACTACCTTTATCTCCAGCCATTGTTGCCAAAATGGTTCTCCTTTTAAAATGTTGTCCTTGCAGGCCCACCACAGGAGATCCTTAGCAACTCTGTTTGGGACATGAAGGAGATCTGACATCCTGCCTGAGAATTGAGACCATTGAGTCCTGAGAGCCCCCTGGAGAGATCTCATTCTCAGGCGTGCTACTGGCACCAGAAAATTGCAGGATGCCATGAGGACGAGCAACCTCAGAAAGGCAAAGGCCGGGAGACGCTGGGCTCTCTGAAATTTGGTGACCATCTTCAGAATGTCTTGAGCCCTCACCTCTGGTGGCAAGGCCCTTCCCAGGGATGCATATAGGACTGCTCCAATGAATAGGAGTTTCTGGGATGGTATCATGTGGGACTTCCTGAAGTTGAGGTAGAAGCTGAGTCTGTAAGGGAATGATAGGTGGAGCTGAGATGTTCCAGGGCTTTTTCGGGAGAATATGCCCTGATCAGCCAATCATCTAGGTAGGGGTAGGTGTGAATCCCCCCCCACTCCTGAGACTCGCTGCAACCACTGTCATTAACTTGGTGAAAACCCTTGGGCGGAGGTCAGCCCAAATGGCTGAACTCGAAACTGATAATGAGAACCGCCAACCGCCAACCTCAGGTACCTTCTGTGTTTGTGATGGATTGGCAAATGAAAGTAAGCATCCTGATGATATCATCCAGTCCTGAAGCTGGAGGGCCCGAAGGATCTGAGAAAGGGTAACCATCTTGAACGTGTCCTTCCTGAGGTACTTGTTCAAGTCTCTTAAGTCCTTAACCAGGCAAATCTGCACATCACTGTACAAGCTGCCATTGCTCTGCTGATGCAGTCAGCCAAATCTAGACCAGTCTGGGGGGATTTACACATAGCGTCTTTTCCATCCTTCACCATGTTCAAAAACCCATCTTTCTCTTCCCCTTCGGGCATATGGTGAGCTGCCATGGATATACACTCCCAAAGGGTATGAGTGGACCTAGCCAACTTGCACGTGGCAATTGCTGACTTCAGGGCCATACTTCCAGCCAAAAAAACCTTGGCTAGAGCGTCGTAACGCTTATCATCCCTATCAGGAGGGACAGTAGAGTAGGCTTTTTGTCTTGTGGTTGAGGTGGCAGCCTGTAACACCAGACTCTCCAGAGTTCAGTGCTTTGATAAGTTATAGGGATCAATGCTGGACATCCTGTACTTAGAGGTCTGTTTGTTGTTGACAGCCGGATTCAATTAAGTTGCCTCCCAATTGGTACTTATGCACTTTTGTAAAGCTGCATGAAATGGAACAATTGGGTCTTCCTGAAGTCCAGAATATCTGTCAGGTCATCCCATGTACTCAACTACCCTCGACACTAACTGCCTGTAGGGTACTTTTGCAGGATGTGATGGGTCTGATCTGCCAAACGCTACCTCTGGTGAGGGGTCCAAACCACTGGCATTGTGTAGGCACTCTTGAAGGTCTTGTATCTTGGATTCTTCAGATATTAGGTCCTCAGGAACTGATGGCGTACCATATTGGAGGCCAAAAGGTCTTGATTCATCCGATGGTTCTGCGTCCTCATAAATCGAGGAAAGAGATTTGAAAAAATCAGCCCTAGGTAAAAGGGTATATGATTTTTCAATGATACCCGATGGTGTCATGATATTCGTCGACAAAGGTGCCGAGATTTTCGATACCGTCAATGTGGAGGGCTTTGATGCCTGTGTCGACGACTTCGACGCCTGTAGCATCGAGGAGCTTGAAGCCTGATTTGTCAATGACTTTTGCTTATGTTTTTGTGTCGATGGCGTCCAAGAATGGTCTTTTGGCGCTGATGGCGTTGATGACGCGTCTTTCGGCGCCAATGGTGTCGATGAAGAGTCTTACGGGCGCCCATGGCGTCGATGAATCAGTCCTCGAAGGGACTTTATCTCGACTCGAGGAATCCTTAGAAAGCTCTCGAGGAGTTTTGCTTGGCGGGCCAGAAGGAACATCGGTCTTATTATTATGCTTATCGGTTCTTTTGACCTGAGCTTGGATTTTGACAGGAATCAAGGGGGTCAAGGCTGCATTCTGAAATACTTTCATCATCTTCAGCCTAAAAACTTCCCACTCAGCTTGGGAGGCAGTTTTGTCGGACATACGACCTGTTCTGGAGAGGAACTCAAAGACAAAAAGGCAATTACGGCGGTCTTTGTTTTTTACACACTATGGGCCTCATTACACGTTAGGCGGCCGCGGAATGAACAGTGCTGGTAAGGGACCAGCACTGTTCATTCCGGGCCGCCCTATTACGAGGTCTGCAGTGGGTCCCGCTCTGGAACGCCTGGTCAGACCAGGCATCCTTAGCGGGACCCGCTAGCAGACCAGGATACTAACTGTTAGGCAGAATTATATGCAGTACCCTTTGGGAACACCACACACAATGAAAAAAACAACTGACAGTACAAATTCATCTTTGGTACAAGCCTGTACTACACAGTAAAGTGGTAGCGATGGCTGAGCAGCCAGACCTATCTCAAGAGCAAGTGAGCAGTATCAATAGTTATACAAAGGACAGCAATTACTATGATTCAAACAAACACTGACTCAAGGTTTCTGAGTAAAAGAATATACATTTATTTACACATCAGTTGTATAACATCTCACTAAAGTAAAGCAGTTGAAAAATCACGTTACTAATACACCACACCAGTCCCAATAGATTCTGGACAAGTAAAACTCAAAGGGCCTCATTACGACCCTGGCGGTAAGGGGTTAGCGCCAGCGTTAGCTGCGCCGACCCCTTACCGCCAATCACGAGTTCCCTTTCCGCCATGGCGGATTTTACACCTGCTTCTAGCGGGTGTAAAAAACCATGGCGGTAAGGGAACTTGATGTTAATTACGCCACCGTAATTTACGGTGGCGTAATTAACGCCTTCCCCACTCCCATTATGCCCTATGGGGCAAAAATGGGAATGGGGAAGGGTAAATGGGGATTGGGGACTTACCGCCCCGCCGACCTCGGAATGGGGCGGTAAGTCCGCCAACCACCATGGCGTAAACGTAGTTTACGCCATGGTGGTAAAGTCACGGCCCAGGCGGTAACTTACCGCCTGGGTCGTAATGAGGCCCAAAATGAAGTATGAGAAAAATGGCACTCCAGTAATTTAAAAAGGGAGGGAAAAACAAAGTTAGGCTAGCATTGAGCAGCACCAACAGGTAAGTAATCAGGGCAATCTAGAAAGAGGAACTACAGCGATGGAATCACATCAAAAAGGCTTAGGGCCAAAGTCAATAGGACAAAAGTCTTTTGCTCAAGATCACACAGTTCAGGGTAGTTCGCGGTTAAGTCTTTGTCAAGAGTTCCAGACGAAGTTGGTTGGCAGAAAAGTTAGTTTAAAGAGAAGAGAAGGACAAGCCCGCGGATTGGTGAAAGATTTCACACCCCTTCACCGCGGCTGAACGGAATGAACAACCGGATTTGCACAGTACCTTTAAATGGAGAAGCTGTAGCTGAGGTGGACCTTCCTGGCAGTTCCTGCAGGCTCACGGTTCCTGAAGCGACTGCCGGACTGACATGAAGTAGGAAGACTGGAAGGTCCTGCACTGCCCAGGGAAGAAACAAGCAGCAGAGCAAAGCAACGAATAAAAGGTGCGCTACTTAAAACCCAAGCAGGGTCCAACCTTCCTGGCTATCCGGTTCACTGTAGCTCTGTACAGCAAATTCAACCAGAGGAGGGAGTCCTGGCTTGCAGTTTGAGTGAACTGGATGGTCCCACCAGCTCAGGGGAAGAAGATTCCTGGAGGATCCTCTCTGTCGTTGGAGTCTGAAGATTCAGACCTGCAGCAGGGCTTCACCGGGCGGTTCAGTCGTTGTAGGGGTCCTCTTCTGTCAGCTCCTTGTCGGTTCTTTCGTTCCAGTGGCGAATCTGCCTTTCCAATCCCAGAGACCTGCTTTTTATGCAGTTTTCCCCCATTCACACAGCATGGCTGTCAATCACACAGCAAGGTGGCTGTCCCGCCGGGACAGTCACCTAGCCAATCAAACAGGAGTACGACTTGGGTTACCAAGGGAACCCATGGCAGGGGTCCTAAAAACCCCTCCCTCACATCCTGCATACCAGACTTTCAGGCGCCTGAGGGGGGCTTCTGCGGAGAATCCCGCGAAAAGACGGTGAACAAAGGAACCAAACCTGGTTTGGGGCGCAGAGTAAAAAACGAGAAAGACATTTTCAAAAAGAAATGGCGAATAAACCCAGCCGGAACCGTATAAAAACACATATGGTCCAGCGGGTTTGAGCTCAAGGCTACCAAGATAGCCTAAAATAATACCCAGGTTATTTAAGATAACCGTTGTAGGAAAAATAGGGTAGTTACCACTGCCACCAGCCAAGTCTTGATGAAAAGGGAGCAAAACAATGCTCCAAGAGAAAGAGACAAAAAGGGATACGTATTAACCCTTTCCAGTACTCTATGAAAGGGTGTACTGGGTCTGTGGATTTTTAAAGACTAATAAAGTTAATGGCAACTTTACATGTTCTGGTAGACAGTAGTCAGTCCCAGAAAATGGAGTCTGAGTTGGGAAGTCTAAAAGACAACCGTGTGTCACTGCATTGAAGGTGCTGTGTAACACACAGTAAAAAGATGATGCCTGTGGAGTAGGTTAAGCTCCCACAGTCTATGAACACAAGAAAATGTTAAACACACACAGCAAAACACATGTAAGAGTGGGAAAAAGGCTCACACTCTTACCAGATGAAAAAAAAATTGTAGAAATCCAGCAAAGCTGCTGAGGGACTCAGTAGGTAAGGGAAATTAGCCATTCTGGAGAATTCTCCCTAACACTAACAACGGGCCCGTCATTAAGGGGCCTGTTGTTAGCTTCCTCCCCATTCCCATTGAGCCCTATGGGAGCTCAAATGGGAATGGGGATGTACCGGGTCAAGGTCCCGAGAATGAGAATAACCGGGCCCGCCAAAGTCATCATGGCCTGCTAATTCCCTATTCCTGGAACCCGGACCCGGTACCTGGTACCCGTATGGGGGTAGCCATGCCGCTAAAAGCGGCATGGCTTCCTCCATACTCGTAATGAGGTCCAATGAGTTTGTAGTGACTTTCAGACCCGGCAAATTAAATGGAAAGGCAGATGCCCTATCTAGACAAATTCCTGGGAGTAAGCAGGAAATTGAGATCAGTTCTAAACCAATAATCTCTGAAGAACACTTTATTTCGGCCAATACTTTAAAGGATGATGATCTGAAACAAGAAATTCAACGGAGCATGTCCTCAAAACAGATGAAAGATTGGGAGCGCCAGGACCCTGCTCAATCTATTTCCAATGGTTTACCATATATTGGAGTCAGATTATTTCTCCAGAGTGAGAAACTATAAGAAAGAGTTAATCAGGAATGCCATGAGAGTAGTTTGGTGGGACATCCAGGTTTTTGGAAAACGCTGGACTTAGTGCCGAGACATTTCGGTGGAAGACTATGAGAGTGGACACGCTGAATTTTGTTAAAACCTGTGAGGTCTGTGCAAAAGCCAAGTCTACTAGTGGCAAGCCACCAGGATTATTGAATCCTTTACCAATCCCACCAGGGACGTGGCATACTGTGTCTCTAGATTTTATTGTGGATCTTCCGATGGATCAGGACTGTTCACCTATTCTTGTTGTAGGTGATTGCTTTACCAAGGAGGCTCATTTCATTCCTATCAAGGGACAAGTTACTGCATCTAATCTTGCACTGAAATTTCTTCAGCAGGCTGTTAGGCTGCATGGCTTGCCTAGCCAAGTGATATCGGACTAAGGGGTCACAGTTTGTTTCCAAGTTTTGGAATGCCTTTTGTAAAGAACTGGAAATGGAGATTCGGCTGACTTCAGTATAATCCAGAATCCAAATGACAAATTGAGCGAGTCAACCAGGAACTAGAAAAATATCTTCGTTGCTTCTGGTAGGAGGAAAAAGGTTAGATAGATCTTTTTTGGATGGCTGAATCTGCTTAAAATAATTCCAAGAAAGATTTGACTTCTATGCAGGGGCGTTGCTAGGGGGGGGGCTAAGGGGGTCATAGCCCCTGATCTTTTGGTTGTAGCCCCGGATAGAATCTGAGGAGCTACAGCCAAATGACTAGCTAGCCCACAGTCCCAACAGTTCCAACATCAGCTTAGCCCCGGGTCTTTTCAAGACCTAGCAACTCCCCTGCTTCTATGTCTCCTTTTTTCTGTAACAGAGGTTTCCATCCTCATTTTCTTCGAGAATTGGTTAAAGAAGAATCGTCTAATCTGGCAGTAGAGGAGAGATTGCAAACCATGCAAGAAGGATTGGCAAGAGGAACTAGATCTTTACAGCAAAGTAAAGATAGTTATAACAAATATGCAGACAAGAAACGTAAGTCAGATCCTAGGTATGAGAAGGGAAAAAATAAATGTAGTCCTAGATTTGGTGGACCTTTTGTGGTTGAGAAAATAATTAATCCAGTGGCGGTCAAATTAAGGTTACCTCAAAGTTTCAAGGTTCATCTGACTTTTCATGTCAGTTTACTGAAGCCTGTGATTAAGGATACTAGACTATGGGCCTCATTACAAGTGTTGCGGTGAGGCAAAAACGGCGCCGGTAGTGCTACCGGCGCCATTGTTACCTCGCTGCAATATTACAAGTTTGCTCGCAGGTGCCGCTCTGGACGCCTGGTCAGACCAGACGTCCAGAGCAGCACCCGCAAACAGACTAGGATGCTAACAACGGTCCTGTCATTAACGGGACAGTTGTTAGCATCCTCCTCATTCCCATTGAGCCCTATGGGGGCTCAAATGGAAATGGGGACGTACCGGGTCCTGAAAATGGGAATTACCGGGCCTGCAAATTTCGGAATGGCCCAGTGATTGCCAGTTTTTGGGACCGGACCTGGGTTTGGGGGTAGCCATGCAGGTAAAAACGGCATGGCTACCTCCAGACTCGTAATGAGACCCTATGTCCTATACCTCAGCCCGCTGTGTCTGAAACTGATTCTGAAGAGTATGAAGTTAAATCTATATTGAATTCTAGGATGTCTAGAGGGAAGTTGCAATACTTGATTGATTGGGTGGGTTACGGTCCTGAGGAGAGATCCTGGGAGTTAGCTGGGAATGTTCATGCTCCTAGTCTTGTACCAAGATTTATTTCATAGGAAACAATCCTGCTAAACCAGGCCCTGGGGTCAGGGCTTCAAGAGGGGGTACTGTCAGGTCTTTATCAAGAGCTATGTTAGGTTATCTGGGTTTTAAACAAACACACACACCTTTTAGTTTAATTGAGAGTTACACACACTGTTTCATTAATTCTCTGAGTCTTTGTTGTAATCTCAGTTGGTTTGGCCCATAACCATTCTGTTTGTAGAAGGAGAGTTCCCCAATCTAACATGGCTGTGATGGACCACTAATTTGATTGGTAAAGAAGAGGACTGAAGCTGATTGGAGGTTTTGGGTTCTTGGGAACTGAAATGGCATTCTAAACTGCCTTGCATTGTCCTTCCTGAATTGGAAGGTCCTGTGTATTTGAAGCTCCAGTTTTGAGGCCTACCTGGAAGAGCTTGAACAGAGAGCAAGTATGAACCCTACGTGGGGCAAGACATCCAGAGACTTTGGTGGGAGCGCAGCACTCTTATGGCAATAAGGAACTTTCTAAGAAGAAACATATTCATAGGTTTAAATAGGTTAAGTCTTTTAACAAGAGAATAGTTTAGAAAATAGTTGCTTGTCTGGAGATGTGCAATTTGCAAGCCTAAACAAGATTAAATACTGTGTAGTATGATTAGAATCTCACGCGCACATCCGTTAATTGTTTTTCTTTGACATGATCAGTGTTAAAAGAAAAGCTTCTTTACTGACACTGAGATGCTTGACTCGTAATCAGTAAACAATTGTTTTTTAGAAAAGCGTCTATACTGATACAGAGACGCTTGACTAGTAACAGAATTCTCTAGCACACTTGCGTGCGAGTGAAAGAGTTTGTAAATTAAAAACTCGAAAGTGTTAGTGAATAAAATACTCTTGATGCATGCCCTCAGGCCATAGTTTGTGTCCAAGGCCGCATGCACTTACTAAATTGAAGAATAATTAGCAAAATAATCTTTTCAGTGAAACGCGATCAGCGTCACCATAAAGACAAAGGGACTCATTACGAGTCCTGCGGTAACCGCGGCGGTAAAACCGCCTGGTTACCGCCGGACTCGTATTACCCTTCCGCCTCCGTGATTCCCGGAATTACCGGGGCATTACAACCCCGGTTTTCCGGGAATCACGGAGGCGGAATGGTGTAAATCCCCATTCCCATTGAGTCCTATGGGACTCGATGGGAATCGGGATCATGGAAACACCAGCAGCATCTCGTAATCCTGCCGGTGTTTCCTCGTCTGCCTGCATGCGGGAGGTGTTAAACCCGCCAGGTCAGACCTGGCGGGAACATCACCTCCCGCCTCCAGGGGTCGGGATCAGGCGGTCCGGAAACAACGGTGGCGGCGGGTTTACCGCCACCGTTATTTCCGGACCGCCAGGGTCGTAATGAGGCCCAAAGACAAGGTTGCGCATGTGCGTTTGACCAAAAATAGTGTTTTTGGTCACATGAAATTCAGACTGGACATCCTGTTCTTCTGAAGACAAGCACAAGGATTTTAAGTACATTATACTTAAAAAGAAGACATAGTTAAAAGTTGCAGTTCATTTCAGTTTAGAATTAGTTAGTAGTTTTGTTTTTTCAGGTGAGAAGACAATGCAATCAATCCGTTCCTTTGAGGAAGAATCTTAGGAAGGAACTTTCAAAGACAACACGCTCTTTTGAGAAAAGGAAACCTTTGGCAAGTTGAAAGTTGAAGTAGAGCAAGAGTTATTCCTTTTTCATTTTCAGAGGAAAAAATACTTTTTTGAGAGAAAGAAATTAAAAGACATAGAAAAGCCATAAAGGTTTCAAAAGAAAGAGAATGATTCCCATTTGAAGAAACTTCTGGAAAGAATATGGCTGGGTATGATTTTTCACCTCGCAGCGCTTCGAGGAGGTAGTACAGGTACATACAGTTAGCCTGAGGGGAAAGATGAAAGAGTTGGTTCAATAGAATAGAATTAACCTTGTCTCTTGTTTTCTTACATCTACACATTTTCCAACTAAGTGAAGACAGAAATCCGCTCCATTTTTTATTTTATCCACTTCCCCTTTCCCTATGAAATGTAGGGACTTCTGTTTTGTTTCAGTAGTTGGCCACACATTTTGGAGGGTCTGTGGGGTTCAGCAGCTTCCGCAGAGCAGAACAACAGGACCGGACAGCATTGACCTCGTCCATGAAGTGGACCTAGCCCTGGAAGGCGAGGACCTTGACGACCTTTCCCTCGATGCAGACCTGGATCTCGGCGTAGGCTCCTGTGGAAGGGAGGGTTGGGGCGGCAGGGCTGTAGCTCCTGGTCATTAGTGCTGCGTCAAGCTGGGTGATGACCCTTTCTAGGGATTAAAGGACCTGGATAGATAGTAGGGCCAGCGGATTAGCAATCATCACCCTTACGTCCTTGTGTGGAAACTCCTTGTGTTGGTGGGAGTGCCCCCTTCATGGATGGACCCAGGACCTCCTACTGCTGTGGTTGGTGTGGCCGAGAACTTACCCTTTTGTGGAGGTTCCCTTGCTGAATATGCCTCCTCAGCATAGATGGTTTGGCTGAATTTTCATCCTGCCATATTACCGACTGTTCTGAGTCTGACTGTTGCTTTTGTAACTCAAAATCGGTATCCACCTGATGTTTCAAGATGTCCTCTGGCATGATCTCGGTATATTGAATTGGAGACACCTGGGTAACCTGCAGATGTGAGCTTTTCTCCAAGACCATAGGTTGCAACTCCTCTGGAGGTTGTTGCTGTTGCTCCTCAGTCGACAGAGCTGTCGAAGGCGATGACATTGGCTGAGCCGTTGTCGAGGGTGTCGTTGACAGAGTCTCCTTGATCTTTTTCTGGGCTGGGGGTGTGTCCGTCTCGACCTTCTTCGTCGACCCATGTTTCTACATCGACAAGCTTGATCCCTCTGTCGCCGAGCCTAATTTTTGTGAGCGGGACTTGTGGATTTTAGTCGTGAACGAGCCCAACCTTTGAGATGATGTTAACAAGGTGGTCTTGTACGTCGGGGAAGGTTTATGTTGCACAGCCATAGACGGGCTAGATTTCTGAGAAGTCGTTGACGAGGTGGCTTTATGCTTCGAGGACGGGTCTGCCGTAGACAGGCTCGTTTTTTGAGCAGTTGATGAGACAGTTTTATGCTTTGAGGACTGTTCCTTTCTGCTCTTAGTTGTGTGACGCAACACGTCATGTGTCTTTTGCGATGCCGCCGACGAGGCAGTTTTAGTAGTGGGCGCAGTGGGCATGGACTGTGGTTGTTTATACGCCCTTTGCTCCTCGCTAGCTTCTTTAGAGCTGTGTCTATGGGCTTCGAAGCAGCTGTGGATGTGGCCTTAGGCCCTGAGGAATGAGTTTCTCCCTCTCTCACTGACCTTGACCTTTGGCCATGATGCTCTGTTTCTGTCGATGACTTCCTCGTCAGCGACAGTTGGTATTTTGCAGGCAATGCCAGGCCACCTGGACCTCCAGGTCTTGCCCCGTCAACGGCTCATAGCCATGGGTTCTTTTATGCTTCTTTCCCCAGCCGCTCATCTGACCGGGCCCTCTCCTTCGACCGTGGGCTCTTTTCGGCGGGAATGCCCATGCTTTTGGTCGACTCGACATCAGAGGGGTACTCTGGATAATTCCCCTCGTTTAACAGCAGTCTATGTCTGTCTTCGTGGGTCTTGAAGTAAAGACTTCTGCAGATAGTGCAGCCCTCAATGGTGTGATGGGGGTAGAGACAGTAAATACAGTCAGAGTGTTTGTCTCCTTCAGAAATGTTATTAAGGCCACAAGTGGCACAGGTTCTAAAGAGGGGTCTCCTTCTGCCCTCCATTCCCTTAGAACGAAAACTCCTCACCTTGTGAAATATTTCCCCTTGAAAAGAAAGTCTTTTTAAGTTGTTTTGTCGAAGAAATAGGTTGTTTTTACTAACAGTGGTGAACCAGAGGACTCCCTCAACTGAACACGCGGTTAAAATGTGAAGAGAAAGAAGAGGGTCTAGTGTACCGTTACTCGAGGTCCCATTTGTGGGGACCAAAAGCACCCACAACAACAGTGTTAGTCTATACAATTTAGTTTTTTCTTGCCTACAGCAAGGGGAATCCAAAATTAACCGAGGATGCCCTGCCTGACGACGGGAAATATTCCCAGCATGTGACTCTATGAAAGATCTAATGTTGGAGAAGGACTGTGTATTAAGTTCTTGTGGTGGTGCCTGCAGATGTTTGGGAGTTGGAGTATGAAGGCCTTTTGTTTATATTCCTTATGTCTAGTTTGTAAGGATAATGGAATCATCCCATTCCAAGATGGTGAGGAATTAACTCAGCAGTGATTGGCAATGGGGCAACCTGTGACTATTTGGAACCCTCATCAGGGTTCTAAACTGCCTTTCATGCCTGGAAATGAACAAGGTAGGTCACAGCTACAGTTGTTCGAGCAGAAGTTTAACAGAATCCTGGCAGGAGAACATTTTCAATATAAGATTTAAGCTAAGTGTAATGTGAATTTAAGTGACAATAATTGGCAGCTTCCTTGACATGTTTTTGTTTATTAACTGTAAGAAAATGTCCGTGCAGCATGGTCATTATTTTTTTTACTTGATCCCTACTAGTAGTAGCGTTTATTTGCCAAAGTCACTAGGGAGCCTGTCATTTTCTGTCAGTGTCTTGCGGCGTGAGAAAGTACAAGCTGAGCTCTATTTTTCCGTTTCGTCGGCCGAGGGAAGGCAGCGCCATGCTCGAGCTGGTCTAAAGACAAGGACCCAGTGTCGCATGAAAGTGTGTGATGTCAGCGTTTGGAGTCCAGCGTGTCCTTGGCAACGGCACGGAGCACGGAGAGCGCAGTGAAGGAAACAAGTGAAATTAGTGCGGGGAGCCGAGCGAAAGGGGCAGATTACAAGCGCTGTGGCGTGGTCAATTAATTAAAAGGATATTGAGTGCAGAGAGTGCAGGTGCGCGTGCCATAAAGGAAATATTGTTTCCGCCTGTGGATGTGCTCAGAACCATATTAAAAAGTTAAAAGAGGCAGAAAGAGCAACAAAGGTAACTTCAAGACCTAGTTTATTTTTGAAAGTTTATCATTAGTTGTATACTGCTTAGACTGAATAACAGGGGAGAACAATTTCCTTAACTGAAGGCAGCCAGTCTGTTTAATTCCCCAAATAACTTTTCCTCTGAAGAGACATAATGAGAATCAAACAGAGCCTTCAAGCTAGTGGCAATGGCAACCAGGTAAAGTGAGGTGAGGGAAGGCAGAGGGTAAAGTTTAAAGGTAGTTAAGACATTCACTAAAAGTGTGTTTGTGTCTTTGCAGATTCAGCAGTCTTCAGGAGAGAATTCCCAGCGAGAGAGAGAGAGAGAGAGAGAGAGAGAGAGAGGGAGAGTCCATGGGTTCCCTCAGAGAAATGAGTCCGAGGATAGAGCTGAAGTCTGGAAATATTTTAAGGCTCGGTGGTCATGACTCTAGTCTCTGCCTAGGGATCTGGCACGTCCAGTGGCATGTGAGACATCACCAATGAAGGTGAGGTTTCCTTGCCAGAAAACCAGAACAATGATCACGTGCGTGCAGGTAGCATTACATATACTGGAAAGGTCTGCTGCAGGCAGAGATTGGTTCACACAGGTAGTCCAAGCAGAATTCTTCAAGCCTAGCATGATATCATTAAGCCATAAGGCCAGAGGGTGTTCTGTTAGGAGCGTTGGTGTTAATATAACCAACTAAATGTATCTTACTGGTTTTCTGTATGAACCCCATTGTGTAAAACCTTATAAAAGCCCCTTGGTGGCCACATTATGGGGATGGGGATACTCTGTCGGTTTCACTGTCTATTTTTGCACAGATGTGTGGTAAATAAAGCAGACTCGTTTGCTGTCGGGGTTGCTAAGGAACAAGTTACTTATCTGTAATTGTTGTTCTCCAGCATGGGTCTGGCATGGATTCACATGCTCATGAATATTCCCCGTCGTCAGGCTGGGAATCCTCGGTAAAGAAAAATCAGTATCAGTTTCGTTTCTGAACTGTCTTTCGTAGTAGTAACCAATCACTGATCTCTGCGTCATACTGACCACAGCCAATGACTGCCATCTCCCTAAGCCCCGCCTCTGGCAGCCATCTTCAGATTTGGTAGCACGTGAAGTGGCAGTATGACCAAGTGAAGAGCCGAAGAGGGGTAGGCGGGAGGGTTCTCATGTGAATCCATGCCAGACCCATGCTGGAGAACAACAGTTACAGGTAAGTAACTTGTTCCTTCTCCAGCATGGGGTCTGGCATGGATTCACATGCTCATGAATAAAAGAATACATAGCAGTACACACATGCACAACCACGGGAGGTGGCAACAGGCTCAACATTAAGCAATACAACAACTCAACATTAAGCATCTCTTACCTTCTCACCAGGCTCACCTTAGGCGAACAGGTTGTGCAGCACTGCTTGACCGACCATGGACTCCTCCCTGGAATCCCGGTCGACGCAGTAGAATTTCGTGAAGGTGTGCGTTGACCTCCACGTAGCAGCCCAGCAGATGTCCAGCAGGGGCACACCAGATAGGAACACCGTTGTCGCTGCGATCGCTCTGGTGGAATGGGCTCTCGGACGGCCGGGCAGCGGTCGGTTTGCCAACCGATGACAGTACATGATACAGCCGGAGAGCCATCTGGAAATGGAAGCCTTTGAGAGAGCCTTCCCCTGATTGACAGGTCCAAAGTTCACAAAAAGTTGTGACGTCTTCCGAAAACTCTTCGTGCGGTCCACGTAGAACTTCAGCGCTCTAGCCAAATCCAGCGAGTGCAAAGTCCTTTCAGCCGGCGACGAAGGCAACGGGAAGAAAACAGGCAACACCAAGGGTTCGTTGAGGTGGAAGTCCGACGGCACCTTGGGCATGAAGGAGGGGTGCGTCCTGAGCACTACCCTCGTGTCGTGAAAAGTCAAGTACAGGGGCTTGCAGGAAAGGGCCTGGATCACTCCCACCCGTCGTGCGGAGGTGATGGCCACAAGAAACGCTGTTTTCCACGACAAGAACTTCAACGGAGTTGAGTGCAGAGACTCGAACGGAGGTCCCATGAGCTTGGTCAGCACCACGTTGAGCTCCCACGCCGGGGCCGGAGCCTTCACCAGCGGGAACGATCTGAACAGTCCCTTCATGAATTCTTTCACCAGACGATGAGACCACAAAGACGTCCGTCCCGTGGTTCTGGTGTATCGGGAGATCGCAGCAAGATGAATCTTGATGGAAGCGTGCGCCAGTCGAGCCTTGGCCAGCGTCAGTAGGTATGGCAGTACTTGAGGAGCCGTAATCTGTAGAGGGTTAATCTTCTGTGCGTGGCACCAGACAGAGAACCTCTTCCATTTGTGTCCGTAGCATTTAAGAGTTGAGGACGCCCTGGCCTTTGCAAGAACCTCTCTGCAATCGGCCGGTATGTCGTAACCTCCAAACTCTACGCTTCAGAAGCCAGGCCTGCAAGTTCAGCGACTTCAGGTCGTGATGGAGGATGGCGCCTTCTTCCCTGGAGAGAAGATCCGCGTCCACTGGCAGCTTGATTGACGGGGACGCTGACAAGTCCAGAAGGTCCGGGAACCATATCTGCCTCGGCCACGCAGGTGCGACGAGGATCATCCTGCACCGTGACCTCTTGAGCTGGTTGATGAGCCGGATCAGCAACGGCAATGGAGGGAACGCGTATAGAAACAGGCCCTCCCAGGGGAAAGAGAAAGCATCGCCCATGCTCCTCGGCTGGGGAAATCTGCTGGCGAACCTCCGGCACTTGGAGTTCGTCGCCATCGCGAACAGATCGATCTGGGGTGTGCCCCACCGTCGGAAGAGGCTGTCCACTAGATCCTGTCGTAGTCCCCACTCGTGGCAAGAGCGCAGCTCTCTGCTGAGCGAGTCGGCAATGGTGTTTTTTATTCCTGCCAGATGAAACGGCACCAGAAACATCCCTTGGGCGACGGCCCAATGCCACAGATCCTGCGCCTCCTTGGACAGGGCTGGGGATCTGGTACCGCCCTGCTTCCTGATGTAGAACATGGTGGTGGAGTTGTCTGTGAAGATCCTCACCACCTTGCCCATGAGGGACGGAAGAAAGGACCTGAGGGCCCAAAACACTGCACGGAGCTCCAGGAAGTTGATATGGAGGGACTTCTCCGTCGGAAGCCAAAGGCCTCTTGCGTGCAGATTTTCGGTGTGCGCTCCCCACCCCTCCAGGGAGGCATCCGTGGTCACTGTCTTCTGGTGGCCAGGGGTCTGGAAGTCCATGCCCGCCGTCAGATGCGCGCAGGTGCCCCACCACCGAATCGCTCGTCGGAAACTCTCGTCGAGTGTGATCCTGTCCTCGAAGCTGCCCGTCGTCTGGATCCAGCAAGCATCCAGGAACTCCCGTAACGGGCGCATCCGAAGCCTGCACAGGCGGATGAGATAAATGCAAGAAGACATCATTCCGAGGAGGGATTTGATGGACCTCACCCTGGCCGCGTCCGCAACCAGCATCCGCTGCACCTTGCCCAAGATGGCCCTCGTCCTTTCCTCTGACGGAGAGGCCAGAAGGGCCACTGTGTCGAGTTTCGCTCCCAGAAACAGTGCATCTTGCGCGGGCACCAGGTGGGACTTGGCGCAGTTTATGGAGAATCCCAGGTCCGTGAGTAGTTGGACGGTCCTCGCCGTGTGCTCCGCGGCAAGCTCCCTTGTCTTTGCTCGGATGAGCCAGTCGTCCAGGTAGGGGTAGACGTGGATCCCCTCCAGGCGCAGCCGCGCCACCACCGGGGCGAGGCACTTGGTGAACACCCTGGGTGCCGACCTCAATCCGAAGGGAAGGGCTCTGAACTGGTAGTGACGCCCTTGTACCACGAATCTGAGAAACTTTCGGTGTCCCTTTAGGATGGGGATATGGAAGTAAGCATCCTCCAAATCCAACGACAACAGGAAATTGCCCTCCTCCAGCTGACCCAGAACGTGCTGGAGGGTGACCATCCGGAACTTCTGTGCCTTGATGAATTTGTTCAGTCGTCGTAGGTCCAGGATGGGACGCCATCCTCCTGTCTTCTTCTTCACGAGGAAGTATCTTGAGTAAACTCCGGAGCCCCGAAGCCTCTTTGGGACGAGCTCGATGGCGCCTTTCTTGAGCATCGCCTTTACCTCCAAGAGAAGTTGAGGGACGTGATGTTCCTTCCTGGCCACGGGGGGGACGCGCGGGCACTTCTTTAGAAACTCGAGCGCGTGACCCTGGGCCAGGGCGTCCAGCACCCAACGGTCGGTGGAGATGGACTCCCACACGCTGACGAAGTTCGCCAGCTGGCCTCCCACCGGGATGCTTCGGTGGGGGCCCGACCCCACGGCCGGTTCAGTCCTGCTTCGACGAGGCTTTGCCGCCTTGTCCCTGGTGACGACGGCGGGGTCCGCCCAACTTGCCTCGTCCCTGTAGGCTTCCTGTGATGACGAACGGGCCGCTTGACGGTAGGTGGAATATCTGCCGCCGGAACCTTTGGAGACACCCTGCTTGCCTCTGGTGCTCCGAAAGGGCGGCCGTCGTTGCTGGAGAACACCAAGAGCCCGGGCCGTCTCCGTGTCCGTCTTGATGGCTTGTAGTGAATCGTCCACTGTTTTCCCAAACAGGTTGCTCACGTCGAATGGCATGTCCAAAACTCTGGTCTGCACGTCCTGCCGGAAGTCCGTTGCCTTGAGCCATCCACGCCATCTAAGGCACACGCCGTTGCCCAGTGTCAGCGATGTCCGTCGCTATCGTAATGGCGTGGTCCGACGCCACTTCTCCTTCCTGCAAGATCACTAGGGCCTCCGCCCTCTTGTCGTCCAGTAGGAAGTCCAGCAGGGGGCGATCTTGTACCACAACTCCCTGTCGTAGCGGGCTATGATAGCCAAGGCGATGGCAGCCTTAATCGTCGTCACTGCCGATGAGATGACTCTGCATCCCATTGTGTCCAATTTCTTTCCCTCGCCGTCCGGGGGGGAGGTTGACGTAGAGGCCGATGCCCCCCCGCTTTCTTCCTGGCCGCCGCGGAAACGACCGAGTCCGGGGTCCGGGACCCGGTACTTCTTCTCGTACCGATCCCTTCTCGCAGGCGTTGTGGATGGGTTCTTGAGGAGGGCGAGACCCTCATCCCAGATATCGTCCAGTAGAGGTACAGCGAGGACCGTCTTCCTCTTGGTCTTGCGCCGTTGATAAAGGAAACCTTCCTTCTTCTTCTCTTCCGGGCAGAGCTGGAAAAGCTCGGATGCCCTGGCGATCATGGCATGAAACGATCCAATCTCGTCGGGCTGGGAAGCCCGGGGAGGAGGTGACGACGGAAGATCCTCGTCGTAAACTTCGTCGTCTGTACCCGTCGCAGCCGTGTCCGTCCCCGTATCATCCCCACGGGTCGTGGACGGGGAGGACGGCTGAGCAGGGCGCGATGGTTGAAAAGGAGGTGGAGGATGAATCCTTCTTTTCTTAGGAGGAGGGCTCCCAGAAGGGCCTGGCTCCGGGTCCCCCATTGGGAGCGGCTCCTCCGTTGGTGGTAACGGCAATCTCGTCCTTATCTCCGAGCATAAGGACTGTATAGCCAACAAAATGGCCGCCGAGTTGTCTTGCGGCACTGGTTGAGGGGGTTCCGACGGGCAGTCAGGAACCTCGTCGGCACCCTCGACGTTCTCGTCGTCTTCTTCGTCGGATACCTCCAGGCGGGCTGGTCTTCTTCCACGCCAATGCCGTGGCTTAAGACTTCGATCAGCTCCTCTTCAGAGGTTGAGGCCGAATCCATGATGGCCTCCTGCCCCCCTTTTTCTTCTCTGTCGGAGGTTTCACGGGGGTCCTGTTGATGGATTTGAAAGAGGACTCCCTCCGCGGTGGCAGGGAGACTCTGGGCCCCGAGGTCGCCTCCACTGGTGTAGCCTCCACAGGCTGAGCCAGGGCCCCCGCGACTATCTCGATAGAGGCCTTGGCAGGGTGGATCAAGGCTTTCACCACCTTAGGTGCGCTCACCACCTTCTCCTTGGGGGGAGGGTCACCGCCTCGCTCCCCCTCCGATGGGGCCTTCGAGCTCGACCGGGGTCTCTCCAGAAGCTTCGCCGGGTGCTCGGACTTCCTCTTACCCGAGCCAGAGCGTTGGCCCGTGGTTGATGGCGCCGGGGAGGTTGCGCCCTGCCTGGCAACCGAAGAGCCCAACCGTTCGGCGCTCCCGGTGCCAGCGGACTCGCGGTGCTTGGCCTTCTGTTGGGCCCCCGTTGCTGGGGCGCCCTCAAAGGTCTTAGAAGACCGCTCGGACTTCTTCTTCTTTTTCTCGCCCGACGGGCTCTTCCCTTCCAGCCAGTTGGCGAGACGCAGATGGCGGTCCTTCATGGTCCGCTCCGACATGTTCCCGCAAAACGCACAGTCCTTCTCCACGTGCGCCTTGTCCTCATGCAGGCAGTAGAGGCAAAGAGAGTGTTCGTCCTCCTTGAAGACATTCTGAAGCTGGCATCCAGGGCAGACCCTGAACAGCTTTCCGGGCGTCGAGCTTCCCTTCTCCTGGGCCATGTCCAAGATGGGCCTGAGAAACTTCTGGAGTCCTCCAAAAGCGTGGCTCGACGAAATCTTCACCCTTGAGGGGCGTAGAAGAATCCGACACAGGTCCCCGTTGATCGGATAAAGAAACAGTGGAGCTTGAGGCTCTTTTCACCGAAAAAAGAGAGAATTTTCCTATGAAAAAGGGCGAAAACGCACTAAAGCTCGAGAGCAATAGCACGAGGATCCCAACACTTGAATGTGCGGCAAAAATCTGAAGATGGCTGCCAGAGGCGGGGCTTAGGGAGATGGCAGTCATTGGCTTTGGTCAGTATGACGCAGAGATCAGTGATTGGTTACTACTATGAAAGACAGATCAGAAACGAAACTGATACTGATTTTTCTTTACCGAGGATTCCCAGCCTGACGACGGGGAATATTCATGAGCATGTGAATCCATGCCAGACCCCATTCTGGAGAACTGGATTTATTTGTGGATTTCCACACAGGGGTCTTTCTAATATATCTGGGAAAGGGCCCAACAGCGCTATGAGGGCAGCTCTGGATGGAAGTCTATGGCTACATTGGGGCCATCCCGGTCCCACCCTCCAGCAGCCCTAAAACACAAGAGTTTGCTACAGTCCGGAAAGGCAAGACTCACCTGCATGGTTCTTGTTGTACTTCAGGATGAAGTTCAGATCATCCAACGCATCCGCATTGCGCCCCTGCAGGCGGTATATCAAGTGCCTCTGCCAATAGGCATCTAACAGCTGTGGTTCCATGATTATGGCCTGTGAAGAGGAGGCAGACAGAGTGGGCATGGGAGACACCATTCTTTCATTGTCCTTTTCATTTTATTTTAGAAATCAGAGTTTACAATTACTGAAAAAGTCATCACAAGATCATAAAAACACACTTTGTATATTCAATAACTATATTTTCCCCAAATTATAAATAATGTCTCCCCCGATAGAAAACAAGACTCTACCAAACTCACTTGGAGTGAACCTTGCTGCATAACACCTTAAACAGATGGTTAAGGGTCCCACCCACATAGCCGAACACACTCTGGTGGCATTTTTTGTAATGAAAACATATTCACTTTTTGCCCCCCAGTTTATCTCCCCTGAGGCGGTCAATTATCTACCCCGTTCAGAATATTCACAGAGACACCACACCTCACAGTACTTTGCAAACAACCATCAACCATGGCCAGATAATGGAAAGAAATATACTTCAACTCCCTCCCCGCAGATGGACCAACAACCACACTGGATATAAAACTCTACAATATTCACAACTGCATTATTTCGGCATTTGACTTTATTGTGAGGCAAAGCCGAGGGCCATATGTTTGGGATAATGACCTCTCCCAACGTCTGTAAAGCTATTAGCACATACTGGAGCAGCAACACATGTTCTGAAGTTAAGGCAGAGAAGTAAAATATGTTACATTATTAGTGAGTAAAGAAAATAGACAAACTAAGTTAGAAGAATACATGTGGTTCTATGTTGTAGTATTTAAATAGCAAGGTTGTCTTCATAATGTAAACAATTGTATTGCAAACCTGGTAAAACTGGAGCGGGTTTAACAGGAGCATTCATTCGGTTTCATGAAGTAAACAGTTTCTCTTTAGGAAAGTGAAATCATGTTCCCACTGTTTCAGCTTTCTCGCTGGTGTGTTCAATAAGAGGCTGCAGCAAAAAAAGGTACTGTTGAACAAGGAAGTGTCTTGTTCAAAAAAATACTGCCTGGAAATTACATTGTTGTTTAAACCAGTAGTTATTGACCGCATTCTAAACATTCTAATTGGCTGGGAGGAGGTCAATAACGATGCCTATATCCTAATATGGCGTAGGGCCTCCCACTGAACCTATCCTGGTTAATGCAGTCAATCCATCATCTACATCCAAGGGTTTGTGCCTGGAATCAAAACTGGAGGGCTCCCTGGTGGCCTCATGCTACCTTGTAATCCCTCTTCTAATGTACTGCTCGGCATGATCAGTTTAAATCTTGCGCCCCCTACTTTCCAAACCCTCGAGGGGTTGAAGAAGTGTCCGAGGCAGATTAAGACCACTGAGTGGACAGGCAGATTGGGGTGCAAATCCCTCAAGCGGTGACCCTCCTTTTTTGAAGTAAAAAAAAAAGACAGACCATCCATGTTACACTGACTCAGTTTCTAAAAATTCTAGGATTTGGAGTGGTGCCGATCATCCGTCTGCTTCTTTAACTATTCTTTTTATAGCATCGGCCTTACAGACCTTGGGTCTTGGCTCTTGGTAACTTAGTCCTGCTTATGTGTCTGAAAGGAGTGGGGAAAACCAAAACACAGTACCAAGTAGATCATTTTATGATTTTTGTGTACGATTAAATTCTGTTTTGTCTTATTTATTTATTTGCATTTGTATAGCGCACTTACAGCCCAGGGGCATCATGGCGCTGTTACAAGAAATCTTACATGAAAGTGTAATTGATTGAGTATAGGTGACGGAATAGGTCTCTTAGGTAGAGGAGCATAGAAAATCAATGACTTGGTAACATGAAAGGCAGGTGAACTGAAAAAAGCAATCAGGCGGGCACTCGATCGGTAGAACATCAGATAATCACTAGGCAGTAGGGAATGCAGCTGTACAAAAAGCTTGGTTTTGATGGCTTTACGGAAAGCTTGGTGGGACTCGATCATCCTTAGGTGAGAAGGAAGGGCGTTCCAATGAGAAGCGGCCAGTGTGGGAAAGCTAGACCCCCAGCGCGGATTTATGCATGGAATATAATGAACTATGTTTTATTTACCAATGTTTTTAAATATGTTTTGGAACTTTTCTGGTATCAATTACTGGAATTAATTTTACAAGCAGTACAAAGTGCAATGTGCGGTGACAGATTGCATCAGGGTGGGTTATAGTTATAGTTCCCAAAAGGTTCCAGCCACTAAAATGACAGTCAAGCAAACTCATCCTGATTCTGATATTAAAAAGTGAGTAATGCCTTAAGAAGGTTGAAGAACACTTGACTGGCACAGCCGACACTATGGGCCTCATTACGACCCTGGCGGAACGGGTTAATGGGTGCAGCAAAAGGATGCAGACCCGTTAAACCCGTTCTGCCACATTACGAGGTCCCCTCGTGGGACACGGTAAGGACGCCTGGTAAAACCAGGCGTGCTTACTGGGTCCCGCAAGGGGAAGAGGGAGCAAACAACGGGCCACTCGTAATCGGCCCGTTCTTTGCTCCTACTCTCATTCCTATTCAGCCCTATGGGGGCTGAAATGGAAATGGGGATGGTCCGGGTCATTGGAGGGAGGAATTACCGGGCCCTCCGAACTCGGAATGGCCGGGTAATTCCTCATTCTGGGAGCCCAGACCCGGACGCGATTTCGGCGGCAGCCATGCCGCCAAAAGTGGCATGGCTACCGCTGAGGTCGTAATGTGGCCCTATGACTATGACTATGGGGCTCATCACGAGTTGGACACTAATACAACAGTAATTCTGCCTCAGTGGTATAACCGCTACTGCCGTGATATCCGGCAGAATTACTGCCATATTATGACTTGACGGGAGCGCACTCACCCCACTGGCGGTAACAGTAATACTGTTTGGCGGTATTACCTCTGAAAATGACTATCCAGCGATAATACCTCTCAGATACGATGGTATTACTGTTACTGTCAGCACAGCCAGCGGTATTACCGCTGGTGATAATAGTGTCAGGGAAACTTCCACTGACTGTATTACCGCCAACGGTATTACCGCTGTCTCATAATTCAGCGGTATGGTAAAAGTAGCGGTAATTACGTTGCCGCCCCTTTTACCATATACCACCAAACTCATACTGATCCAGTGGACAGAGCCGGAAGGGAGGCCAAGGAGACTCGGGGAGGGGGAGTGCATAGGGAGTGGTGGTCCTGAGGGGCAGAGAGAAGCTGACCACAAGGCGATAGGAAGCCCTGGAGGTTTTAAAGGGGGAATTCCACAGAGTCCTCCTGAACTTCTCATGTTTCAGACAGTATATAGAAGAGTCCTTCACCCCACAACTCTGATATCCAACAAAGAACAGTCCTGGTCCTTGCAATGGAAACCTCATTTCTGACTTTGTGTAACAGGAGTCAAGGTACACCATGACAGGGGGTCTGGAGTTAGTACATTCCCAGAGAGGCCTCCCCGCTGACACATCAGGTGGCAGGAGAGGCCCCATCCTCACAAATACACAATCCAACACAGAGCCACAGTGTTGCTTTAAAGGGAGCTACGGTCCTTAGAGAAGAAAAGTGAGGTGCCCCAACACTAGACAGCAGGGAAGGAATCTATACACACCACCAACATGCAGATGATTCCCAGTCATATCCAGGTCAGTGCTAGCCAGGACATCTCATGCCTCAGAAATTGCCTCCGCTTCATCTAAGCTGGATGCCACTCAAGGATGGCTAAGCGACAAGTAGCTTGATGGGTGCACACCACATCAGGCCAGACTGACCGATCACTTGGGTTGACTATAGACAGTACTCTCTCCTTCTGACAACCTACCAACAAAAAGGCCCAAACCTCCTGGTATCAGCTAGCCTTCCTCCAGAAGATAAAGCCTTGTTATGGTAAGGTATTGTTTATTTGTAAAGCGCTTATACACAAAACAAGTGTTTCAAAGCGCTCAAGGAGGGAGGGAACAAGGAGAAAAAACAACAGTCATTCAGAGCCCTTGAATTTCCGAACAATACAAGTATGCACAGGCAGAGTGGGTGCATGCAACAAGTGCATATAATACAATTAACCGTGTAGATAAGAGCAAATAGGTCTGACAACAATTCTGCAGTTTTTGAAAGTTCATTGAGGCACCACCAGGCAAGGAGGGGAGACAAGGGAAAAACAGATAGACGATCTTCACGGCATGGTGCATTCAGACCAAGTGCGCCCAGTCCGTCAGAAGCTGGGGTAAGTGCTGAAAGATGCCACTCTCAAGGGTCAATGACCAAGTGCAGTAACGATGAGGCAAGTGCAAGGCCAAGAGGCAAGTGCGAGGAGACTGGTGAGGGTGTCAGGTGTGGGCTGCATTGACCCACTGGACAGAATTTCACCAAAACCAAGCTGCATGTGCGCAGAAACAGCAAAATGGTTGCGCTGGCTCCTGTGAGCACCATGACCTTAAAACTGCGTTTCGCAGGAACAAACAGATGGCTGCACCGTCTTGCCAAGCATACATTGGACAGGATGAAACAAGGGGACACACTGAGGGAAGGGTGCCAGTGTGTTCTGACACATATAAATGGAATAAAGTGAAAAGGCAGCACTGCTTTGCTGAACGCCCAAAATCCCCATTAAAAAAGAAACTTTTTCACGTTTAAAAATGCTGCTCTGATGCTATTCCCATCTGTCCTTTCTTAAACCACTGTGATTAATAAGGCCCTGCCATGCCCAGTGTATCACATTTTGCTTCAGCAAAAACAAGCATTATTACTGAATGACAGGCCCTGTCAAAGCAACTATGACAAAAATCATCAAGGAACTCCACTTTTACCTGCACGGGAAAACACGTTCATTTTCTTCACAATGTATCAAAGCTCAGTAGTTCAAAAGAAACCCCAACTATCTGAGCCATGTCTATTTCAAGGCATCTCTGCTTCAAACAAAACTCCAGCATTCAAGAAAATAACTATGGCTGCAAGACAGTGTGGGAATCGGATGGAGATGCAAAACCGAATTAAAAAAGAAATGCCTGCTTTTCACCACACGTGCATAAAAATGTGCTTTGCAAACTAAAAAGGAGAAAAATGCCCATTTAAAAGTAAACTGTTGAATGGAAGCCTGCCTTATCTAGCAATGTGAAGGGGTTTTGTTGCTAACACACACATGGGATATTTTATTCCATAGGTTTGTTTTAATTCAGGACCCAAAATAAGAAAATAAAGGTTTTAAACCACCTGGGCTGGAGTTTGCAAGCTCTAAAAAAACTGGTTATTCCAGTTGGCAGAGCCAATGCTTCCCCCAGAGGAAGGGAACCATCATAAAAACTCCCAGCAGAGACTAACATCCAAATGATAATGACTAAATTTGGGAATAATCTAATCTGGGCTGAAAACCCTGACAATGGAACTGCCAGTACAAGAAAATATGAACTGGGAAAGGGGCAATAAACCTTCAATAAAGCTGGAAAAACCCCACCTTGCTCTGAAGGAAATGACAGTTGGTGACAGCTGAAGAGAAAAAAAATGGTCCAGTGGCAGACAAAGGATTGCCATTTGCTTCCAGAGACCATTCCATAAATAAACCTTAAAGACTTTTATCTCTGCAGCAAGACTTTGTAAAAATACAAAAACGTTACAGTTTAAATTTGATTTTATGGGCTTTCATTGAAGACATGGTAGAATTCACTGATACCTTGGGAATAGAAATGGCAAAGTATTGCGGATTACAAGAAAAGCATCCATGTTGCCAATGCGAATTTTAATACTTACATCCCTTACGTTAATCCACACATGTGTATAAAGCTATGGAATTTTAGGCTGAATCGTTCATACTCAAATTACCAAAAAGTATTAAAAGGGCGAAACAATGTCTCACGGATTGCAGAGTTGGAGTGCTATGCTCTACATAAAATATGTAATCTGTGCATATAATTTGCTAAGAGATTTCAATTGTATAAATGTACCGTTTGTGGCAAAATTAGATTTTGGCTAAAATAACTGTGGGAGGTTTTTGAACATTGTGTAAAGTCACATCATAAATCTGACATCATTCCCTTGAAATCCAACCAGCTTAGAGCGAGGCAGGAACTAGCACCCCTGACCAATCCAGTAGTTTAGAGGCGTGCTTAGCTAAACCTGCCCAGTCATATACTTTGATGATGTCACTATACATTATAAATAAGAGTCCCTGACAAGACTCTAGACAGAGACTCTTCCTGATTTCCTGCGCTGGCGTTCCTGAACTGTTCCATTCATCCTGCTAATTCCAGATTTTCACTGCAACTACAAGGACCAACTGCTGTCCACTAACAGCATGGCCTCAATTCTAAAAATCCCAATACCCAAAGGGAGAAGCTGTGTTTTTTGGGAAGCATCCTGATACCCACTCATTGCTGCCCACTAACTGTTGCCCTCTAACTGCATCCAGAGATGCCTGCGCCATCCAGTGACCAGAATTATCATCCGGTGAGTTGACCTGCCCAGCTGTCTTTTGCCCAGCTGTCCTTTGCCAGGCGCGCTGCCGTGTAGTGACCAGAACCTGTTGATGGTCCAAAAATCCCAAAACTAAATGTGGACTGTGAGTATAATCCCTACCCCATAGAAACCCATAACCTATCTTGTCTTGCCTTTGTCCTTATCCCACTCTCTAAGGCATCCTATCTTTATCCTGATAACTTTTTCAAAGTGTTAGAATTATCTGTGCACCCTGCCTGTGACTTTCTAAAGTGCTAGCGCCATCTCTTTTCAATTCTGTCTTGTGTAATCCTAAACCCTTAGCGAGATTTCGAGTGATCGGACTGGATTCCGCCAGGGTTGGGCTCTGGGGTGACAGGGTTGAAATCGCGGATCAACCCAGGATCTTACTGTGTCCATCTTTGGTGGTCTAGTCTGAATACTCTAGTTTAGAGTAAAACTGTTCTTGTCACAACTGATTTCCTTTCCTATTACATGGCATTATTTTGCTCAAATCGCACCATTTATATCTTGCATAACTCATCCAGTTTGATAGCTAGAGACCTAATTTCAACTCCAGGGTGTCCCTGTGATATATATCTATCCCCCAACCAATAATATGGGTAATTTAAAGCAGGAATTAAGAAACACACGTGTCATTTTGCTGCACATGTTTTTAATGTTCCATTCATTTTCGAATTATATGCTCTTGGTAATCAATTGCTTATGATTGCTAGTGTCTATGCATTGTTGCTTTAGTGAGAAATTGTATTTACCTTAGAGTTTTAACCGCACATGAATTAATTATTTGTCCATTTCCGAGTGTCATTTCATCACATTGCAAGGGGTTTAAAATCTGTTTTCCACTCTTATTTTGTGAGGGTGAAGGTCGGATTTGGATTCCGTTTTCTGACTCTTATTCCTGATTACCTGCTGTGTCTTACTAACCATTCAAAATTGATTCGTTGTGGATTGAGGAAACATTGCAGGGGGAAATCCTAACTTGGGTGCTATCTTTCCTAAATCAAAAAGTGTTCCTATTCCCTGGTGTTTTGCATGTTCTAATAGAAGGTTAAACCAAGTGCATTGCCTACATTGTAATTATCACCCCATTGGTGATTGCTGCCCCATATTAGAAATGGTATGATTTCTTTTGAATTTTAAAATAAATAAATAAATATTGCATTTTACCAAACAGCCTGGTCCACAGTGCCCCAGGGTATTTGAAAAGGGGGTGGGATACGAGTGCCGTACCATCTCAAATTGAATCTGTATAAAATAAGGAGAAAAGCATCTCAGTTGTGCGCTACATACTAGGCCTTAGACCAAGGTGTGTATCACTTGATTGAAATCCTTAACACAGGGACCTGTGAGACTTTGAGGTACACCAGGCATCCAGTCAGCAGGCTGTGTGGAAAAGGAGGGAAGAGAGGGATAGAGTGGAGGGAAAGGTTAGCAGAGTAGAGGGAGAGAGAAGGAAGAGAAGATGAATGTCTTAAGGAGTTTCCGAACTTAAGGAAATCAGGCTCAAGACAGAGCGCGGCAGGGAGGCTATTCCAGAGGGAGGCTCCTGCAGAGGATAAATATATCCCTCCAAATCTCTGCTTGGAGAACCGGCTCACTCACAGAAGGTTGGAGGTGGATGATCAGAGTGCTTGGGAAGGACAGTATTTACGTAGGCAACGCTACAGATAGGTAGGTGCCAGGCCCCAGAAAGCCTGGGGACAATGCAGAGGGTCTTGAATTTGATCCTTGCAGCCAATGGAGGGGTTTCAGTGCCAGAGAGATCCGGTTCCTGGGCTTGAGGCCAAGGATAAATCTTACGATTCTGTTCTGGATGATTTGCAGAGGGCGTAGAGCAGAGGTAGGGAGGTTGAGAAAGAGGCTGTTGTAGTAGGCCAGGGCCCTGGATTCAGTGAGCCCCTGGTGGAAGGTGAGAAAAGGAAGAGTACCTCTAAGGTGCAGCTGGTAGTTGGACTTTTTAGAGATGTCCGAAATGTGAGTGGAAAAGGAGAGGGTGGAGTCGAAGATGACCCCAAGGTTTTTTGCCTCGCAGGTGGGTGAAGACGCAGGGCCAAAGAGGCCAGCTGAGAGTGGTAAAGCGGGAGCAGGAGTCCCAATGAGAATGATCTCAGTCTTACAGGCGTTGAGGCAGAGGTCGTTTGCACCACTTCATGGGCCTCATTATGACCCTGGCGGAATGGGTTAACGGGTGCCGCTAATGGTGGCGGACCTGTTAAACCCATTCTGCCTCATTACGAATGGGAATGGGGAAGGTCTGGGCCCGGGTTCCCTGAAGGAGGAATTACCGGGCCCTCCAAACTTGGAATGGCCCGGTAATTCCCCATTCAGGGAACCCGGACCCGGTTTTGGTGGCAGCCATGCCCTTATTAAGGGTATGTCTACCGCCAAAGCCGTAATGAGGCCCCATGACTGAATTGCGGACAGACAGTCAGATATGAGCGAGGTAGAAGAAGTGGCTGAGGGTAGCCTGAAGGTGAGTTGCGTGTAATCCGCATAACACTGGAAGTTAGAGATGAAGGTGGCAATCGCGCGTGCAAGAGCAGCCATGTAGACATTGAAGAACCAGGGGAATAGGTTAGAGCCCCAGGGAACGCCACAGGTTGAAAGAGTGATAGTAGAGAGAAACAACCCAAGTTCCACCTGGGATGGGCTTTCGGAAAGGAAGGAGGTTAACCATGCCAGAGCCTGACCTGTGATTCCCAGGGCGTCATGCAGACATGCAATCAGGATGTTGTGGTTTACCGTGTCAAAGTCAGAGGAGAGGTCAAGAAGAATGAAGACAGAGGGAGTGTTAGTGTCAAGATTTGAGAGCAGGTCTTCACGCGTGTTCAGAAGAACAGTTTCCTTGCCTCTGGATGCTCTTAAGCCAGACTGATGCTAGTGGAAGCAACCAGCAGTTTCAGTGTAGAGGGTGAGCTGAGAGATACACAGCTCCTCCAGGAGTTTGCTCAGGAAAGGGGTGATAGAGATAGGGCGGTAGTTTTCCAGAATGGAGGGGCCGGCAAAGGGTTTCTTAAGTAGAGGGTGCACAATGGGAGTGCTTAAGAGAAGTTGGGAAACTTCAGTGGCAATGGAGAGATTGCATAGATCAGCAAAGGCTGAAGAGACAGAGTCAATGTTGTCCTTAATGGTTTTGGAAGGGGCAGGGGTCCACCTGTTTGGATGAAGCCTTCATAGACCGGACCTGTCTGGCGACCTCATCAGGTGTGACAGGAGTGAGAGAAGAGAGGATAAGTGGTGGAGGGGCCAATGGAAAGGTTCCAGAGGTGTTGATAAATGAGGTGGTGTGGAGGAGAGAGAGGAAAGGATGTGTCTTGGGTTTTTGTGGTGAAGTGTGCAGCCAGGGACGAGCAAAGGTCCTGGGTGGGTGTGATAGAAGAGTAAGCTGCTGCAGGATTGGCCAGTTCCTTACAGACTTTGAAAAGTTTGGCCGTGTTGTTTGATGCCGCAGAGATGCAAGCTTGAATAAAGACTCTTTTCTTGGTGTGGATGCAGAGTCGATATTGTCTTTGAAGGAGGTGGCAGGCCAGTTTGTCAGAGGGTCCGCCCAACGAATTTCATTTCCGCTTAGCTGCCCTATACTTGCATTTCAGAGCAGCCAGATCGGAGTCGTACCAGGAGTTGAACTTTTTGGAAAGCTTCAGTCGGACCCTCATGGCAGGGGCAAGAGTATCTAGGGTGACAGAGATAGAGAGATTGAAGTTAGCGAGGTGTCATGTTTCGTTATTCAGTATGGAACAGGTGGAGACTCTGAAAATAACCCTTTACCCTATTCCAACATGGCTTCGAATTGGTCTGCAACTTAAAAACTCCTTCCATGGTCTAGTTGTCATCATAATGGCCGCCATAACTCCTCTGACCTTTCCTTTAAATAACATCCCAAGAGAGCATTCAGTGCGTTGCTACAACTTTGACCTGTACCACGCTTGGCGAATGCACCCGCTTCAAGTAAGTATAAATCTTCCTTTACTTTATTGCGTCCTCTGCCTTCCCACCTTTCTATGCCTTTCTCTACCTGCCTGCTCCGCCTGCCTTTGTCGTGACAGCTGTATTGCCAGTAATCTGTTATTTTGGGACTATATTCTGCTCTGCGGCCGTGTATGATCTATTACCGGCTGTATAATCTATTACCAGCTGCTGTATCCGAACGTCATTGCGTTCCCCTTACAGCTCTCCCGAGCAGAACATTCTGCCTTGCCGCCGCATTTTGAATACCTGCTGGCCGCAGAAACGAACGCCATTGCGTTCCTCTTATTTACTTTCTTGAAGCGAGCAAACTCGCATTTTCCCTCCAATTACTAAACTTTGGTTAGAAGTTACTAGGAACCTGTCTGGGTGTTCCTCCTCCTCATTTGAGTTTGAAACATGAGCGGCCAATAACCAAACTTCATTGCTCGTGCATCAGTTTCTGCAAAATGCAACATGTGCATCAAATCTGCAAGACGCAATACGTTCCTCATTTCTACAAATAACGCAACACGGGCATCAACCTTTATTTTCAATGTGTTGAAATATTCTTTATGGTAAGAGCTCTATAATACTCCTACTTCCTTTATTCTAATTACCAAAGACATCCACACTTCAATTCTACAACTTCTTGCCTTTAATCCTCTTCCATTAGGTGATAAAAGCCTTAAGGTTGCTGGGGTGCCGCCGGGAATTTCCTGGATGAGGAATGGGCCCTTAAATACAAAATACCCCGTAGATCTTGCTCTACATGTATTCCGGTAGAAGGAGTAGATGGAACTCCTCTATCATCTGGATTGATCACTGAAGAGACCAATCCATTGGTTCTGTCCATAATGTCACCTCAAGTAAAGATAACGTTTGATCTAATAAGAACCGCCCATTAACCTGTAATACTAGGACTTCAATGGCTACAGCTCCTTAACCCCTTTATCAATTGGTCAGCAGGACCTCTTTTTCTTGGATCAGAACACTGCCTTACCTATTGCCTGTCTTAAGGATCTGTAGGTCTCCATACTCCAACCTCGACTACACTCTCACCCTCTTGAGCCAAACCAATTGAGTTAAATGTGACCCTACCCAATCATTACCATGATTATCTGAAGGTATTTTCTAATCTTAAATATAAAGAATTTCCTCCTCATCGCAGGTATGACTGTGCTATTGATCTAATACCAGAAAAACCCATTCCCATTGGCCGAATGTATATCCTTTCACAAAAGGCAGCCCTGCAAGACTATTTGCAACCTCTGTAATGGACTCATCACAGAATCTCATTCCCCTGCAGGGGCATCTTTATTTTTGATCCCTAAGAAAAATACCACAGAACTCCGACATAGACTTCAGGGGACTTAACTCCAGAAGATCTCTGTCGTCAGCTGGGGTCTCCCTCAGGAACAGCCTCCCTGCCACTCTAAAACATGAGGATAACCATCTTCGGTTCCGGAAGCACCTCAAGACCTTCCTCTTTGCTTCTGCCTTTGCTCTGCCTCTCCCCTGCTGATCTGCTCTCTCTTGGCACTATGCACCTGGCCACGCTCTGTCCCCTGGGCCCAGGTACCTGCTCACCCTGCCACCCTACTGCACTGCCACCTGGCCACCCCTTGAAATGGGCACTTGATCTGTACCCATACAGTCCCCCACCACCCCCCCATTTTCTTCGTTTTCTGCACTTATTAAGACATACCAAGTGTGCTGCCGTAAACACTGCACTTGTCACTTGCTGGCTGCACTACCACTGTTTATTGCCTCCATTATCTATTTATTTGTATTTATTATTATTTATCTGTTCTTCTCTGCGCCGCACTCTCCTCTCTCTCCTTTCCATGCACTTTCTCCCCTTTCCCTTTCCCATGCACTTGCGCGTTCTCAATGTCACTCGGCCTAGTAAGATTGTTCATGTGTTCTCCCCTTTTCCCCTCCCTTGCTGCGCTCTGAAACACTTGTGTATGAGCGCGATACAAATAAAATATCATATCATATCAATATCATTAACAAAATGTCCATCCCAGAGAAATATCCAATGTTCCTAATACTGGATATCTTAGAGGCAATTAAGGGAGCATCTATTTTCACTAATCTGGATTTAAGACTAGCATACCATCTCATCCGTATTCGCCAAGGAGACGAACGGAAAACAGCTTTCAAAAACCCCCTTTGGGCATTACGAATACAGAGTAATGCCCTTTGGTCTCACCAACGCACCAGCAGTTTTCCAACAATTTATGGACCACGTATTCTCAGATCTACTTCTTCATACAGTCGTCGTCTACATTGACGATATTTTGATCTTTTCAAAGAGCCTCCCAGAACATATTCTCCATGTACGAGAGGCACTTCGCCGTTTAAAGCAAAATCATTTATACGACAAACTGGAAAAATGCGTGTTCCACCAACCACGAATCCCATATTTGGCATATATACTTTCCGCCCAAGGAACCCAAATGGATCCCACAAAGGTGCAAGCAGTTCTGGATTGGCCCATTCCACAATCAGTTATGGAAATCCAAAGTTTCTTTGGATTTTCAAACTTTTATCATAGACTCATCCCCTAGTTCTCCCGCACCATTCTTCCAATCACACGACTATTGAAAAAAGGACAAAAGTTCCTTTGGACTGAGGATGCACAAAAAGCATTTTTGTCTTTAAAAAGGCCTTTGGTACCGCCCCGATTTTGAGGTTACCCAATCAGAGTCAACCCGTCATTGTTGAAACTGATACATCAAACACGGCTCTAGGAGCAATGCTCAAACAGACAAAGGAGGAAACAAACATCCGATAGCCTATCTTTCCAAGACACTGGGCCTCATTATAACTCAGGCGGTCCGGAAATAACGGTGGCGGTAAACCCGCCGCCATCGTTGTTTCCGGACCGCCTGATCCCCACTCCTGCAGGCGGGAGGTGATGTTCCCGCCAGGTCTGACCTGGCGGGTTTAACACCGCCCACCTGCAGGCGGCCGAGGAAACACCGGCAGCATTACGAGATGCTGCCGGTGTTTCCATGATCCCCATTCCCATCGAGTCCCATAGGACTCAATGGGAATGGGGATTAACACCATTTCGCCTCCGTGATTCCCGGAAAACTGGGGTTGTAATGCCCCGGTAATTCTGGGAATCACAGAGGCGGAATGGTAATAAGAGTCCGGCGGTAACCAGGTGGTTTTACCGCCGCGGTTACTGCCAGACTCGTAATGAGGCCCACTGACTAGTGTGGAAATTAATTACACGGTTCTCAAAAAAGAGTTGTTAGCCATCAAAAGAGCCCTCCAAGAATGGAGACATCTACTAGTTGGAGCCCAATTCCCAGTGGAGATTCGAACCAACCATCATAATCTAAGAGTATTACAACACACAGAGACTCAAAACAGTAGAGAGGCACAATGTGCCCACTTCTTTTCCTCATACCGAATAAATTTCACCTTTGATCCAGGAAAATCCAATATTAGGGTGGACGCTTTGTCGCGCAAACCTATCCACCATTAAACCACCTTTCTCAAAGAAATATTTTCCATGACTCCTTTTTCATCTTTCTAGTAACACATTACTTGACTACCCTCAGAAAGATAACCTCTGAACTAGACACAGAAATCATTAAACAAAAAGACGAACTCAAGATATTCTTGAAAGATGGTCTATACTTTCATGAGTCACAATTGTACCTTCCTGGGGGGCGCTGTGATGCTCCGAACAAGATGGCCACCTAACCCCAGAGCTCCGTGACCAGCAAGCTCCTGAAACAGAAAATCCTGCGGATAGACCGTGTTGCCACAAAAAACAAAGACCGTGGAGGGTGTCTAAACCCCTCCGACAGACAGCGGTGCAAGTTTTTGGAAAATCCGCCCACCCGCCGTGGAGATATACTGTCTGGAGGCGGGCGCATCTCCGCCCAACGGCTCGGCGTCTTCGCGCCATATCCAGGCCCGGAGACGGATGCCGCCGAGGCCCCAGGAATCCTCATTTTGTTCGCCACCTGACCGAAAACCCGTGTGGGGCGCACCTGTGGCAGCGGGGCTCCTTCCTTTCCAGTGCTGACTGCGGCTGGGGCCACCCAGACCCCCTGTGAGCATTAAGGGTCCGGGTGGGGGTGGTCGCGCAGACCCACACAGCCCGGAGCCTGGGTCTGGGCGGCCCCGCCCCTGGCGCTCCACCACACGGCACCTCTTGACCTGGCCCGCTGTGATCTGCTGTTCGCTTCCCCGCCTTGCGGCTGGGCGGGATTGAGCCCGCGGGGCTGAGCAGCATCTGAGCCCATGGCCCCTCGCGTCCCAAAGCTGCACCAGTGAGCCCCCTCGAGGATATCAGCTGCTGACCCCGCTGCCCGGCTCTTCACCTTCTGCCTGCCCGCTCCCTGGGGTCTGGTGAACCTTGGGGAGAGGCAGCCTCGCCTATGCGGGACACCGCCACAACAACCCGCTGCCTTGGACGTGAAGCCAACAACTCTGGTCCTCAACCTGGTGCCGGGTGGAAGTGGGCCCATGGTTCCCCCATAGCCCCGTACCATCCCACGGTCTGGCCCGCCCCTGGCGCCTAGGGGGACTCGGAGAACAACGATCCCCATGACTCAAGGTACGTGTATCTTGGCAATACATGGGGCCCACTATGACCTCCTCTATGCCCCATACAGCCCCATAGCCCAGGAACCACCTCTCTTTGGCTGTACTTAGGGCTGGACCTCTCCCCTGCAAACTGCATAAACACTTGTCCACAAACTGGACGTAATCACATAAGATCAGCAACATAAATTACCCAGTGCTGGGCAAGAGACTAAGGAGGGGAGAACTTGCTTGCCAGCGAAACACAACACTTAATCCTTACCCCCTGCTACCTAGCCATATACCGGTGGAACTGACAAGCTGTGAAAACACTCCACTACGACCAGGTACAAGCCTCACTGATCAAACACCCAGCAGTAACACATTCACAAGCCCAGCCCCTGCAAATAGGGGCCAAAAATAAGGACAAAAAAAGGGGCTCCATGGATGCCTTTGCTAACTACTCAAGCCAAGAACAAGACATTGACCCCGCAGAAACCTCTAAAACACCCACCCCAGACCCCCCCTACACAAGAAATGGCCCCATACATGGCCGCTATGGAAAGAGGGTTTGCGGCAATCAACACCAAACTGGATGTTATAGGGGAAAATATAGCCTCCATCCGTGCAGATATAAGGAAACTCAACTCCAGGGTCACTGAGGCTGAAAACAGGATTTCCACACTGGAAGACACAGCTACCATGCAGGGCCAATCCATGGAAAAAAAACAAAAAGACGTCAAGACACTACAGAATAAGTGTGAAGACTTAGAATCCTGCTCGAGGCGCAATAACATTAGGGTGGTCGGGGTGGCGGAGCGCAAACCCAATATCCCCATGGAACAATTCCTGGAAGACATGCTCCACTCCTTATTCCCACATGCACAGTTCTCCAACCAGTTCCTTATTGAGAGGGTGTGCAGAGCACTTACCTCCCCCTCCAAACCAGGGGCACCACCACGGACAATAATAGCAGGGCTCCTCAATTACCGTGATCGAGATCTGGTGCTGCGGCTGGCATGCGAGCAAGGACCCCTCTCCTTTGAATCCAACCGGATTCACATATACCCAGCCTTTTCGACGGGGGTGCAGACAGCCCGAAGATCCTTTGACCAAGTGAAAAGAGCACTGAGAGACCGCAAAACGATATATGCCATGATGTTCCCAGAAAGGCTTCATATCCAACATGCGGGTAAGACGCAAGTCTTTGATTCGCCGGATGAAGCTATGACCTACATAGAAAGGCACATACCGGAGATACCCACAGGGACCTGACCAACGCTCCTCCAACTACCAACCCTAACAAGTCACAGACCCCAAAACTTTAGTTGGCAGATAAAGTGGCACCGTGCCTATCCGCATGAACACTAAATTACAGTCCCGGAGACGAGGATGGGGCACACAGCCCCCTCACTCCTTCTAGTTTTTCCGCAAGATGCAAATGATTGTTCGGGAGACACCGCCCATTTGGGGGGATGGTGAGGGTACAAACAGTCCTGTTGCCTGGGTTCAACAATAAAGTGTGGTAGTTTTGTTAAACCGCACCACCTAAAAGTTGGTCTGGTTACAGATAGTTGGAATAAAAACACAAAATACCTGACACCGTCGCAAGAGGGAAAAGAGTTCCGCAGCACAGCAACATCAGTGTACATGCCGCAGAAGGGGAATAATGGCATCTCACCAAAGAACTAAAAGCACCAGATTGCTATCCTGGAATGTAAGGGGACTCCTTAACCCAATCAAAACCAAGAAAGTAATAGCGTACGCTAACACACACAAAATAGACATCCTACTATTACAAGAGACACATACCATGGAACAAACGAATAACTATCTTGGCCGCTCATGGGGTCCGCAGGTATTTGCTACAAATTACTCGACTCAATCGCAAGGGGTCCTCACCCTAATACACCGTAGATTGGAACGTCTAGTCCATAATTCCAAGATAGATGCAGACGGTAGATTTGTCATACTTTGGGGCTCACTTCAAGGGCAGGAACTAATACTCATAAATACGTATGGCCCCAACACAGACACCCCAGAATTCTATCAACAGATTGTAAACCTCATATCCCCCGCAGAAGAATCATTAATAATATGGGGAGTGGACTTCAATACCATCCTTGATCTTGCCCTCGATAGGACATCCATGGGCCAATGAGCAAATACCAAAGCAGCACTTACCATAAAACAGGCCATGAACACGGTCCCACTGGTGGACACCTGGAGTGAAATGCATCCCACCACCAGAGACTACACATTCCATTCATATGTCTATGGGTTGAGCTCCAGGATAGACTACTGGCTCTGTTCCACGCGGTGTATGGCGCAATTAAAGGAATGCACAATACTACCCAGGACATTCTCAGACCACTCACCAGTGATCCTCGAAATCCAGATTGGCGCACCGAACCGCGAACACCGCTTATGGAGGATGCCCCCAGACCTCCTACGAGACTCCTCAGTACATGAACCACTCCGCATAGAAGTGCAGGACTTATTCGACCGCAACAAAGACACAGTAGAATCGAATCACACAATCTGGGAGGCCTTTAAGGTGTGGCTTAGAGGTCATCTGATCTCCAAAGTTCACAGCACACTGAGGGCCATACGTTCCCAACTGGCCCTAACCGAAATCCAAATTAAAGAAACAGATGCAGCCTACACCAGATCTCCTACTCCAGCAACACTATTCACTTTAAACGAGGAGCTAAATACATTTAAGACACTGGCAGAACAGGAAGTGTGGTACACAGTCCAACCGATTAGAGCCAGGAAATATGGCGAGGGCAATAAGTCCGGCAAGATGCTATCAAACATTATTAAGTCCAAACAGGGACACAGACAAATCACTAGCATAATGGACGACCAAGGCTCGTCCGATGTGGACCATTTAGAAATTAACAAGGTGTTTTGACTCTTCTACAATAACCTCTACACAAATCCGGATCACGTACCAACAGTAGAACAGCAAGGATATCTCAACTCCTTCCCCCTCCCAAAACTCACTTCGGAAGACAGTGGTAATATGGACTTGCCCCTCACCCTTGGGGAAATAAAACAAGCAATTAAAGACCTCAAGTCCGGTAGGGCACCAGGGTCAGATGGTCTACTAACGCATCTATACAAAATATATGCTGACGAACTGGCCCGAGGCTACTGGAGGCATGTGATGAAGCCCTGGAAATCGGAACACTCCCACCGACAATGAGAAAAGCCATTATTACAGTGCTGCTGAAACCACATAAGCCAGCCCACTCCCCATCCTCGAACAGACCGCTGTCCCTCATTAACGTGGACACCAAAATATTTCCTAAGGCCATAGCCAATAAGCTGAACCGCTACATGACTAAATTGGTGCACTCTGACCAGACAGGTTTTATACCAGGCCGCTCCACCGCCCTGAACATTAAACGCTTCTTCGCTATTACATCCCAACTGGATCATCGGGTACAGGCGGTGGCAGTTTCATTAGACGCGGAAAAAGCGTTTGACTATCTCCTGGGAATTAATGTACGAATCAAATGAAAGATGGGGTTCGGACCAGGATTCCTTAGAACTCTAAAAATACTATACCACAACCCCACAGCCAGAGTACGCACCAACAATACTCTATCGGCCGTCTTCAACCTAGGCAGAGGCACAAGACAAGGCATCCCACTCTCCCCGCTAATATTTGCACTAACAATAGAGGGAATGGCAGCACGTCTATGCCGCAGCCACGCCTGGAGGGGGATCTGCATACTGGGAAAACCCCAATTTATCTCGCTCTATGCAGATGACACAATGCTATACATCAGGAACCTGGAAACTCACTTACCACCGGTGCTGCGGGACATTACCAAATTCACCAGATACTCGGCATACAAAATTAACCAAGCCAAGTCCGAAGTTGTTCCCCTCACCGAGACCACAATCCAGTCTGCAGCCATGGAGGGCCTACGATGGTCCCCCACCACAGCAAGATATCTAGGTATAACAATGGCACCAGACAAAAGAACATTATATAACAACAACTACGTCCCTTACCTAGCACAACTGGAATGCAAACTCACTGCCTGGACCAAACTGCCGCTGTCATTGTGTGGGCGAATTTCCCTCCTGAAAATTTTAATAGTACCAAAACTGCTGTACCTATTCAATGGCATCCCGATCTGGCCATGTATGAAATTCTTCAACACACTACAACAACTTAGTACTCGTTTTGTGTGGGGAGGAAGATCACCTAGACTGAGCTGGCCCAAACTATGCAAGAATTTTGACACAGGTGGCCTAGCAGCCCCGGATTTCCAGCTATACTACTACTCAGCACAAGCAGACTTTGCGAAGTACTGGGCCAACACCACAGAGCAATATGCCCATATACATGCAAAAGAGTTTGCAGCCTCACCACTGAACCTTAAGAGTATGATATTTGCCAAGGTACCCAGAGAAAAACTGATGGCTGCCCAATGGAAACTACAGCGAGAGCATGGGCGCAGATCCTGAAGAGAGTAAAATGCGACATACCTTACTGGCCGCACCTTCCCATATGGCACTACCCAGGTCTGGAACCCACAATGGACAGCACTATACAGACACTGTGGGACCCCGACAAACACGCCAGGCTTGGAGACCTCATCCCAGAGGGGAGTTTCCTCATGCTGGCGGAAATCCAAAACAGAGCTGGAAAGAGTCTAACCACAACCCTGCAACACAAACACCTGAAGGCTGCCTGTTAGAAAAAATGGGCATCTTTCCCCAATGCACCTCCGACGCATAAATGCCCAACGGAGATCCACACAGAAGGTGGCTTTGTGGGCGGCGGGTCCACCCTATACTGAACTGTTCAATCTAATACACCATCTAAGAACAATATGAAATCTAAATGGGAAAACGACTTGAGCATCCAAATAGGTGAACAACACTGGACAAACTACTGTAAATACACCAAAACTATCTCCCTATGTGCAAACTTCAGACTTATCCGATTCTAAATCCTGAACCAACTTCACATAACTTCTAAACAAATCGCCCAATTCGATCCCGCCAAGCCACAACCATGGCCCAAGTGTGGACACTCAATGCATCAGCCATACATATGTATTGGGAATGCCCGCCGAGTAAGCAATATTGGGAAGGAATAGCCAACACAATGGATGCTATTTTAAATACTAACATCCCAGTCACACCCCGGAAATATCTCCTGGGAGACATTGGAAAGGCTTCCGTCAAGACCCATAGGCTATTCGCAGTGGGAGGTTCCGTGGCCAAATGGAATATCCTTAGGAAATGGAAGTCAAAAGACCCTCCCACACACCAAAACTGGTTAAGAGACTTAATCAACACATAGGAATGTGAAGAGACATATGTCCGAGGGATTCAAACTAACTCCAGACCCAAGGACATATGGGCCCCGCTCAGATCATACCTGCTCGCTGAATGACCCATAACACTGTGTATGGGAGGATTGGTCCATGAGACCCCCCCTCCCCTGCATCCTCTCCCCCGGTGAAGTCCATGGCTCGTCAGGGCCCCCCCCCTGCCACCAGGGCCCAGGTGGAGGGCGGGGCCACTGGCTGAAGACATTGACCAAACCTGCTGAATTTAGCTAGGCCCTGGAAACCATTTTGTGAAATAAAGATGGTTTGAGCCCTGTGCACCGCAGCGCGGCCCCCACCCTTGGAGAGTTTCAATTATCCCTGTGGCCGCAGCTCTCTGGCAGATCCGCTGAGAGCCCATTCCCACGAACAGACGGACATGAGCTAGTGTTAGATACCAACACTGTAACATTTCACCTTCCGCAGTGTATCGCTGTTTCCAGCATGACCCGGCCAGCAGGGCCGGGGTGGAAAAGAACTGTAAAATGGTCCCCTGACAAAAGCAGAGTCCCCAAATACTAATAAGCAAACCGCCTGTGATGAAATTTTTCTCTCCATGACCTTTCTGACTAAAAACCTGTAACCTCCATGAAGATGGCAGAATGTTTGCTTATATGACATTCGGGATGAAGTACCCACATCCCCGTAGCTATGCGCAAATAGTAAAGATGTCCCGGGGGTTTTTCGTGTTATGTGTTTCACCGAGAAGACTGCACCCCACGGTCCCGCGCCATAACTGAACTAATGCTGCTAGAGTGCAAAGGAAGACAAATGCAACCATATTGAGAGCTCATGTAAGGGGTGCATGAAAAGGCACCATATGTAGGTCCAAGCTCACTATGCGTCACTGACGTCAGCCTTGTTGACGGTTTTGTTCCTGCGTGCTCCACCAACCTTACTACTACCTCACTTACCGCACATGTATAGAAATGTAACAGAATGTTGTGGGTGTTAAATACTTAGCGTATAGATAACGTGTTAAATGGCCATGTGAAAGGCACTAATAACGTCAAAACATAAGCTTTGAAAAGACTCAATGAGTATTGTATATTATATGAATGTTTATGCCTCTTCCACTTAAATCTGCAACACACGAGGAAAATACCTTTGTGGGCATATGCAAGGCCATTCCCCCTTCCTCCCCATTGAAGCCTGCCAGACGAAAAAGCAGAGGCCTGTGCTGCTCTGCTCCACCTCCCCCAATTCGGCTGGAGCCGCTTCAAGCATTCACATTCCCCGCAGCACCCAAGGCCACGGCCTGCCACCTGAATTATTTGCAACCCAGCAGTAAACCCCGGCCTAAAAACACCGATCCAAAGGCGCCCTTTCTTAGGCTCCACAACCCACCGGCTCACCTTAGGTTAATGGCCCCTGTAAAATTAGGACACCCAATATTATGGCAACACTACAGGAACACATCCATAATGACTTCTAACAAGACATGATAACGCGGACCGCCTGTCCCATGCCCTGAGACCCAACCCCGCGACCTATGATACCCGGTCAACAGGATGATGGTAACCATGTATTGATGTATCACCAAAAGACCCCACTCTAGGCGCATTCCTCCTGTGTTGCATTAACCTGTAGAGTAACCTATTGGAAGATTTACCAGGGAAGATAATATTGCAATGTTGAATGACTGCGGTGTGCGTGGCCCTAGGGCAGAAAGTCAGGAAAGACATTCATCACCGACACTGGTCACGGCTGGCACAACAACACCGCCCGGATGATCCCAGCTGACCTGCCAGGCCCAGCCCAACCCACGAGGGTAACCAGTGACGTCCTCCAGCCACGGCAAACCACATCGCAGCAGCACCTATAGCTAGTCGTCGCCACCCAATCCCCACGAACTTGTGCCCCCTATAGCATGTAGGTTCTTATGACGCTTTTAGTAAATATATACGCCTGTCTTTGCTATTGTCAGACAGAGCGCTCTTGGAGTTTGCAGAGTTCTTTGCATGCCCTATTCTGATTGATAAACTCCCATTTAAGCTCACCCGCACTTTGTCCTGGCCTTATTCCCATCCTGGGAGAGTCCATTATTGTCTCTCATTGTGGGGGGGATTGTGCTATCTGGGGGACGCTCGCCTTCAACTGTTATCACTGGTCATAGAGGAATCAAAGCTACCTTACTATTAATTAACAGACATTTTTGGTGGCCTGATATTTCCCTAGACGTCAAAGACTATGTGACCTCCTGTTCCGTCTACACACAAACTAAGATATCTCGCCAACATCCATTTGGATTATTGGTACAACCCACTGTTCCTACCCAACCCTGGCAACAAATCTCCACAGATTTTATTGTGGACCTTCCTCCCTCTCATGGTCACACAGCTATTATGGTCACTATCGATTCCTTCACTAAACTGGCACATTTTATTTCCATCCTAAAGATTCGCACTGACTCTCAAATAGCAACATTATTCCTACAATTCATATTCTCCAAACACGGTCTCCCTGACACTATTATTTAGGATCGTGGTTCCCAATATACCTCCCAATTCTGGTCACTGGTTTGTAAAACCTTGGGTATAAAACATGCTTTGAGCTCAGGTTTCCATCCCCAAACCAATGGGCAGACAGAGAGACTTAACCAAACTTCAGAACATTATTTACATTGTTTTGTCTCAGCCCTTCAAGATGACTGGAGAGAACTCCTTCCACTCGCAGAATTTGCGTACAATAATTCCCAACATAGTGCCATAAATACTTCTCCTTTCCATTGTCCCTACGGATACAATCCTTCCAGTATACCCCACATTACTCCAAAGATTTCTCCAAGTCCTACCATGTACAGATTAATGGATGCCATCCAAGAAGGACATGCTAAAGCCCTTTCGGCTTCAACACATTCCAGGGAACTGCAAAAGAAACAACCAGACAACAAACGATCAACAGCCCCAGAGTTGCACGTGGGAGACAAAGTATGGTTAGCCACTTAGTACCCTCCCTACTGTCTGCATGATACTTTGGTCCCTTCTCGATTCTAGCCGTCATTGGTTCTGTGGCTTATCGCATAAAACTACCCAAAGCATGGTCTTGGATACATCCAGTCTTCCACATCTCCCAATTAAAAACCCACATCCCAGATTCTTTTCACAGAAAAACCCATACAGCACCCCCACCTATCGATACTCAATCTGGTCCTGAATATGAGGTCACTGGAATATGTGATTCTCGCTACTACGGAGGTCGGCTTGAATATTTAATTGATTGAAAAGGCTATTCTCCATGCAATAGCACCTGGGAACCAGCTTCAAAAGTACATGCCCCTGCATGCATCCGAAGTTTCCATAGATCACGTCCTTGGAAACCTGGTCCCAATCCCGCACCAGTGGAGCATACTGTCATGTTTTGTTATTCTCTATGGAACAGGTGGAGACTTCGGAAATAACCTTTTCCCCCATTCCAACATGGCTTCGAATTGGTCTGCAACTTAAAAGCTACTTCCACGGTCTAGTTGTCATCATAATGGCTGCCATAACTTCTTCGTCCTTTCCTTTAAGTAACATCCCAAGAGAGCATTCGGTGCGTTGTTACAACTTTGACCCCGTACCACGCTACCAGAAAGTTATCACTTCAAGTAAGTCTAAATCTTCCTTTACTTTCTTTCATCTTCTCCCTTCCTCCTTTTCAATGCCTTTCTCTCCCTGCCTGCTCTGCCTGCCTTTGTCGTGACTGCCGTATTGCCAGTAATCTGTTATTTTGGGCATATATTCTGCCCAGCAGCCGTGTATAATCTATTACCGGCCGTATAATCTATTACTGGCCGCTGTATCCGAACGTTATTGCGTTTCCCTTACAGCTCTACCGAGTCTAACATTCTTCCTTGCTGCCGCATTTTGAATATCTGCTGGCTGCAGAAACAAACCCATTGCATTCCTCTTATTTACTATCTTGAAGCGAGCAAACTCGCTTTTTCCATACAATTACTAAACTTCGGTTAGAAGTTACTAGGAACCCATCAGGGTGTTCCTCCTCCTCATTTGAGTTTGAAACACGAGCGGCCAATAACTAAACTTCATTGGTCGTGCATCAGTATCTGCAAAACGCGACACGGTCATCATTACTGCTAAAAGCAACATGTGCATCATTACTGCTAAAAGCAACACATGCATCATTACTGCAAAACGTGCCTAATTTCTACAAATAACGCAACACGTGCATCATCCTTTATTTTCAGTGTTGAAATATTAATTTATTTATTTATTATGCATACAACAATAAAGTTTTACATATTTTGTCACTTCACATCATAAATATTTCAATCTAAAAGTATACTTCATACAAGTCATCACACATCTAATAATATAAAATATCTTTTGATAGTTCTTTTAAAATGTCTAAAATCATCACATAAAAGTTCATCATATAAAAAATTAGATTCAAGTCATTCCCATCTAATAACTTTTCCCACACAGTATGTATATTACAAGTATACATTGATTTGTCATATGTCATCAAAAATTGTCTCCGTAGTTTATCTAAACTTTCGCACACACATTATGTGGTGTGCTGATTCTAAAATGTTTATTCCACAAAGAAGGCAAAACCTAGTTTCTCGGGGTATACCCACTCTAGCGCCTAGTATTTCTAAAACATCAAAGGAATTAAATTTGAACAGCAAGTACCAACGAATGGTGGAGCAATTCGGATGCGCCAGCTGGTATTTAGGTTTAGTCGCTCTTAATGTCAGGTGCTCTACAAATACCCCACTGTTAGATTTGGTTGCCAGATTCACTATTCTTTGTTCTCGATCTATTTCGCATATTAGTTTTTTCAGTTTGCGTTTTATCTGGACCACAGAGTATAGCAGCCAACAATGGCTCTCATTATTTATGCATTTAAGGTAAGTTGATCTCCATCTATCTATCATTTCAAAATCAGTTTTAGTATCAATCACCTCATATTGCTCCATCATTCGCACCACAAAGGTATTATTAGCTAGCCGAGTTAGTTTCACATAAAGCATGGCTGTAGACAATTGCACTCTACTTCTTACACTGGTTAACTCGCATTCCAGCAATATATATTCATAGGGCAATGTCTTAGGCATTTGCATCAATATCCTCAGCATTTCTGCCTCAAGTTTATCTAGGTCATTTCCAAATTTATTTCCCCAGATTTCAGCTCCATAAATCAAGCAAGAGACAATTTTAGCCGAGTACAGTTTAACAACTGTTGCGACTGAAAAAGTGCCCCGATTGCCCTTCGAACTATCTTAAGGCCATGGTTGCGATCATACATTTTCTTTTGATTGCAAACCAATGTTTTCTCCACGTGAGTTTATTATCTATAATAACTCCTAAATATTTATATTCGTTAACCACTTCAATCGGTTGTTGGTTCAATGACCACCCACCATTATATCTTTTCTTATTAGAATGGTTGCTTTCAAACCTCATGATTTTAGTTTTTCCAATATTAATAACAAGGTTATTAACCATAGCAAACTTTTCTAGTTCATCTAATTTTGCTTGTAATCCTTTAGGTGTGTAATCAAGTAATATGAGGTTGTCTGCGTATCCCAGCCACCTTAACATGAGATTGCCCAACTTGATGTCATTCATATGTGTTTTAATAACATTTTTAAGGAAATCTGCCAGATATAAATTAAACAGGGTGGCAGCTAATGTGCACCCCTGTTTAACCCCACGTGACGTCTGGATATTCTACGATAATTGGCACTCACCGTCTAACCGTATTCTAACAGAAGATTCCTGATAGAGCAGCTGCATCATATATAACAGCCTGTCAGGTATACCCCAGCAGACTAATTTGGCCCATAATTTACTTCGAGCAATCGTATCAAAGGCTGCCGAGAAGTCAATATAGGCTACGTACACTGGCAGCCCTCGATTTTTCCAGGAATATTCAATTGCACTAACTAAAATGGCTATATTATGGGCAGTAGAGGACCCACATCTAAATCCAGATTGGTACTCCAGTAGTATCCCACAGCTGGATATTCACTGATTCAATTCACCTAGCAAGATTTTACCAAACATTTTTGCTGGGATATCCAGCATTGCTAGCATCCTATAATTGGTTTGGTCTTTACGGTCGCCTTTTTTATATATAGGTAGTATAATACACTTCCTCCACGTGTCAGGTACCTTCCCATTTGCTCCTATCCATTGAAAAACAATGTGAAGGACCTTAGCCCATTTTTTGGGAGACTGATGTAATAGAGCATTATAGGTTCTATCAGGGCCAGCAGCTCTGGACTTGGGTAATGTTCTAATTATGTTGGTTAGAGAATCTACTGTATAATTGCCTTCCCATTTAGTTCTTATTAGTTGGTATTCATTTTCGTCGTTCCCTAAGGTGCCTATTTTATTATTGACATGGGTGATCCAACTATTTTCTAGTACACAATTAATGGGGAGTGTCTTTTCTTTTTTCTCATTAATAATATCCCACATTATTTGGCTATTCTTGTTATTTGATGCATGGGCCAGCAAACGCCATCTTCTATACTCAGTCTTACATCTGTGTATCGTATTTATAGCTTGCACATCATTCTCTTTAATACAATTACGGATATCTTTCCTGAGAGGTTTTCTTTTTAATTGTATCACTTTATCAAATTTCTTTTGATGTTTTATGTTCCATCTTTCATTTGTCAACTTGTATCTCTGTTTAATACTAATGGCTTCTCTTATCTGCTCTGTCAATTGTTCAAACATGCTTAATATGCTATTTGCATCATACATTTCGCTTGAATCAAATGTTTCAATAAACTGTTCTAACAGGGGTGGGCAATAGCATTTCCTTTGTCTAGATTTTTTGGATTCCATTTTATTCTATTCCCTGCTGAGTTTACTCCAATATCTCAATTCTTTTGGTATTTGTCTCTCATAGACGTCTTACAAGCCAGCAGTAGATATGATGGGAGATGATCACTTTCATCTCTGCATCCCACAGCCATATCAGTTACCCATGAGCGTGCTCTTTTATTCACAATCATGTAATCTATAGTACTCGTGCTAGTTCCAGATATCCGGGTCACATTCATCTCACAGTCACCTGGGGTATTTCCATTCAAAACAGTCAACTCAAATTTATTTAACAGCATGATCCATTATTTGGCGCCTTTGATATTAATGTTTTTAGATACTGATTCAGATACATTTTCCTCCAAGACTACCTCAGACCTGAAATGTATTCTTACATTAAAGTCGCCTACGATGATCAAAGGCATGGTATTACCAGTTTCGGCAAGAATTTTGGTTAGCGTGGCAATATTTTCTTTGCTGCATTTAGCATCGGGAGGATTGTATATATTAATGAGGACAAATTTATATATTGCTGGTGTCTTACATGAGACCGTCACAACTTGTACCATTTTTGGAGATTCCAGATGTCTAACTCTGCTCCAGGGTTGTTTGATAGAGATTAAGAGGCCGCCTTTAGGCAGGCCTCGCAGTCCTTGTGTAGCCGTACTAACATGATTGCTACGCCCATCTAATTCGCAATCAGCAGTCAGCCAGGTTTCCTGTAGGGCAACAATTCTAAATGTCTTTATGTTATCTAACAGTCCCTCGTCGCAAGTATAGTGCGAGTTTCCTCGGGTATTCCATGAAAGTATGATATCTGGAACATCAGGAACTCATTTCAAAATGGGCTTTAAAAGCTGATGGAAGCCACTGCCAATAACCATCAGCTATCTCTTGGTTAATTGGTTTCACAGGCATGTCACTTACAGGTTTCTTATTATTTAAATTAATCTGTTCATTGGATTTGCACAAGTCCCTCTTATTAATGTCTGCTTCTTTTGTCATTTTTTGTTCATACTTCTCTTTCGGCATACGAATTTCTTTGCATGTATATCCAATATTTTCAAACAGGTTTCTATGACTAAGTAGAAATTCATGTATTGTCTCGTCATGACACCATAAATTGGTAATAATTTTGATAGAGCTAACTACTTGGTCAACAATTTTGAAATCTTCTGTTACAATCATCCTCAAAGGTACTATAGATGGACATATTTGGAGCACACGGCTTCGATTAAGGACCAGCATCTTAGTTGTGTCCGTTTTTTCTATTTGCAGAACCTTAATTGTGTCTCTTATATTTGATGCAGTTGTGTTATTATTGTCTATAATATTTTCACTTATACCTTTTCTTATTTGTGGCGTTTCGTGAGTTTTTTAATTATTTTTAGCTGATTTTATTTTGCTTGTTTTTCCGATGCATGCATTGCTTTTATCCTCACTAGGTATACTTTCGTATAGCATATGTACATCTTCCAGGATCTCATCTGTATTAATCAGACTTTTTTTTTATTTATCTTAGACTGCTTCTTGCTTGAATTCTTAGGCTGGATCAAGAAGTCTCTTATGTCAGTCTCAGGAACCTTAACTTGTTTTTTTGTTTTATGCCTACTAACTACTTTGCCAAATGGTTCATGTATGGCTGCTTCATGGATTCCAACATAATTGGCTTCTTTATACATTGATATGCTTTTGGGTTCGCTGCTTACTACTTGTGTGTATTTTTCTATCTCAGCTGTTGCTATCTTTTTTAATTCCGTCAGTATATTGGTATCGACTATACACCCATTTTTGGATGTTTTTACCTTATTTGTATTGTACATTGCAGCTTGTCCATGTCTCTTTTTCTTGTTAGTCATCCTCTGTTTCAGTGTTCGCTTAGTTTTACGACTCACATTTGATCCAGTATGTTGCTCATTTGTATCATACTCTGCAATATTGTATTCGATGTCTTTAGTAGCTAATTCACTTGATTTATTTTTTTCTTCTTTTTCAGGTTTATTGTTTATTTTTAGTTTAAACTGTTCTTGCTAGGAATTTATTCTAATATCTGTATTAGTGCTACTATCACATAATGTCTGGTTGTTTCTTTTACTGATATCATATAACAGAAGGGATTGAATATCTAATTTGTTATCTATAGATTCGCATTTTTCAACCAGTGAGACGAACACATTTTCAAGTGCCTGAAATAAATCTTCTGTGTTCATACTTGCAAAGCTAGTCTCGTTAGAGATGTCATGTATATGAGCACAGGAGTTGTTTGCTATGGGTTGAGTAATCAAGATATCCTTTGCACTGTTGTCTATTGCGAGATGTACTTTCCCAATAACAATTAGCCCGGATGCGGGATCTATTTCGAACCTCTCTCCGGGATTGAGTGGCTCATATTTTTCCTTTACCTCTTCTTGTAGCATATCTGTATTAGATATATTAGCTATCCCTTTCTTGGCAGATTTGTGACTTAAAGGAGAGACACTGTCTTCCATATGCCTCAATGTATTGTCATTTACCTTAGGGTTTGCAATCAGTTCAGCTGCTAACTTTTTTTCTCCATGGGTATCACTTTCCTCTGCATCAATAGAATAGACTAGTTCAGGTGTTATGGGCATCAGAATTTGTGTAAATAATTTACTACTAAGGTATGGAAAAGCAGCTGGTAAATCTTCCATGATTTCAGTAACGCAGCTATCCACGTCATTGCTAGTCATACTATTATTTTATATGATCGTAGTTCCATGGTAGGCAAAGAGACTTTCTACACAATGGCTCAGGGAAGGTGGTTAAAAGGGGGGCTAGGGGTGACACAAGGGTCACAGAAGTTCGGGAAGTCTAGTTGCGGTCAGCGCACCGAGCGCCGCGCCCAGTGAACAGTCAACAGTCACTTTCCGTTCACTTCCTGGTATGCCTTACTTTCTGGTAAGAGCTCTATAATATTCCTACTTCCTTTATTCGAATTACCAAAGACATGCACACTTCAATTCTACAGCTTCTTGCCTTTAATCAACTTCCTTTCTCTCTGTTTCCCACAAGGGTGCTGTGTGGAACCTAAAGACTTTCATCACCATTTACCAAAACCAATCCACCATTGAGGCAACGTTCCTATTGATTTCTATTCCTGGGACCCAGTTCCTTCTCAAGGGTTTTCTTCCCCAAGAGGGTTTCCCTGGCTTCAACTCTGCCCCTGTTTTCCACCTCAGGTTCAGAGGTGTGGTCAGGAAGGTTCCCCTTAATGCAACAAGCTGCTTCCTACGCAAGGTAAGGGTTCTGTGAACCAACCTTTCTTTAAAAGTGTAGTGCATATAGGTCATAACACGAGGGCTGTGTCAGGGTGGGAGTCAGCCACAGAAGTAGGAGGAAGAGAGTAGGTGGAGGCAAAGGCAGCCACAGTCACTCTTTTCATGGGTCTGGTGACTTTGAGACCGAGACACCACGCATGTTAGGACAGGCTTGCTGGAATCCGCAGGAGCCAATGCCAATCCCACAGACCCTCACCAGGAGTCCCCAGCTCAACTCTATATTCACAGCTGAGTCGAGAACCCCAACGAAGGAAAAGGGGTAATAGATAAAATAACAAACGAGATACTGCAGGCTCCCAACCTTCTGGCCCGTTTCTGGTATCTGTAGCGGAACAAATACACTTGATTACATAAACTGAAAGCAGTATATAAGATTTGGAATTATATCTGTAACTGAAAACAATCTGTTACCTGTAATGTCTCTGCTGTTAGCCTAGAGACGTAGTATTGGTTAGTTAAACACTTCTAAATTGACTGAAACCCAAATACTCAGGCAAAAGTAATTGCCGATAACAAGAGTTCTATTACAAGTCTCTTCCTGATTTCCTGATACAATTACTAAGTATTGCTTTCTTTTTTCTATCTCTGTTCAAAACTATGTCTTTTCTTCTGGTGCTATTAACTACTGGAATTAATGTCTTTAAAGCATTACTGTAGTAGACTGGAAGCAAAGTCTTTTCAACAATTTGCAATGGATGGCTGAAAACTATATCTTTTTCTTGAACGGGAAAATAAACGTATAGAAATGTCTTTTCTTTAATTACTATATTTTCTAGCAATGTGTCTTTGCTGGAGACTGTTCTTGCCCATAGGCATAAAGGAGTTCGCCTTATTGAGATTTCCGAATGAAAGCGCAGTCCTCTTTCTATCTCTATGAATTCTTATAGTAGGAATCACACACAAGTGTTTCTGAAGACACAACGCTGCTGTGATGTGCCTTAAAATGTACTCTAGCTGCCGGCTCGGCTTTATTGTTTCTGTGCATCCAAATGTTTATCCGCGACTCATTACACGCGCGCCACTGCTCTCTGATGCCCGAAGCCTCCGTGCTGATAAAACTGGCTTGGACTTGCACAATTAGTTACCGCGCATTCAAATACATTCGCGTCTCAGTACATGGCTGTTGCTACTCTTTGATGCCCGTAGCCTCACTGCGCTGCTCAACTGGACATGGGCTTGCACACTTATTCACAGTACAAAACGTACCTCACGCGCGTCTGCAACACACCGCTAGCATCACTGCGCCTCCCAAAAAACGATTTACACGCATCAGACATTGCTGTGGAATCTCAAAACCCACGCACACATGGATCACGACGCTGGCTTTCCTCAACTGCATAAGCAGACGCGTCCCTCAAAGCAACCATTACCCGCGCCTTGCTTTTTTAACAATATTACATTGCTGTGTCTTCAGTAGAAAAGGTACAGAGTCTCAGATACAGCTGATATATCACGCGCTGCTCTTCCTCATGCTGCACACTCTTTAGAAACCAACACTGGATATTTTTGACATGACGCGCTTATTGAAACCTTTAACTTTAAACTTATTTACATATCACAATGAAGACTGACAGCCTGATTCATGGATTTGTTTGCGCGAAAAACGCAGATTTGCGCGCCTTTCTGCCCGAAAATCCCTGTTTGAAGAATGGGGATTTTCGGGCAGAAAGGCGCGCAAATCTGCATTTTTCACGCAAATAATTCCATGAATCAGGCATTAAGAGTTCTGCTGTTTTAAATGACAGTCTGTACACCCTTTCACAAGTTGTAAATATAGTTCCTTTCTTTCTAGCATTCTGAATGAACTGCTACCTTTAGTTTTAAATGTTCTCTTGAAACATTGAATTTCAAATTGGCATGCGGTCTTCAAGGAAAAATGACTCTCACTGCTAAAGATGTCTTCTTATTTCTTGAGGGGGATTTCAGGACTCTGGATAGGGCCTAAGTTAGGGAACTGTAATTCACACAACCTGTCACTAAACTTCTCTGGATGAAAGGCAGTTATAGAACTCTGTGCACCAGCCAAGTACCCAGGCTGTTGTTCTCCCAACCAATCATATAAGCCCTGCATTCCAACATCTTATCTTGGGAGGCCTGTAAAGTTTACCCTTTTGAATTGATGCGAAATACCCTCCTATTCTATGAACCACCACAGGCCATCTCCCTTTGCCAACTTTGCCAGACCACCTATATCTGCCAGCCCTGACAACACAGGGTGTGCCGCTGCAAGAGGAGAGGAGAGCTTCAAGTGTGATGAGAGAAGAGAGTCGTCCAAGAGAGAGAGGTAGTGAGAGGGACAGAGAAAGGGGTGTAAACAGGGCTTAATATTAGACTGAAGCACTGTAAACAGACTTCAGAGCATGCTTTTCATTAGAAACAAATCCACATTTTATTAACTTGCTTTGTAGCCGCACAGGCCCCAGCACATTGCAAATTACGCGTTCCCAGGATTATACGGTAAGAACTGAACAGCCTTTGGTACTTTCAAAGTCAGGAAGCAAAGCTGATGGGTACCGGGGAAAGGCAGGGAATGCACAATCATTTTATAATTTGGCATATTAATTTATGAAACTTGTCTTCTGGCAGTTTCAAAGTGTCCCATGGCGGTTTCAAATTGCCCCTTTGCACATCTGAGCATGGAAAGAGGTTTGAAGAGTTCCTAAAATGAACCATTAAAACGATAACTCGTAAATGGTTAAAGGCTCCTGCAGTGTCATGGTCAATTGCCTTCCCATGAGAAACAGATGTAGCTGACCAGCGGCAGATGAATAAAGATCCGCTGGCCATCTCAAATGTCTCAATGTTTTGCCACTATGATGTGGGAATTGTGGGATGAACTGTGATATCACAGAGGTGGTCGAGGTTCGGTGTGGCAAGGTTTGCAGGACACAATTGTTTCAGAATAATGTATGTCATATTATTGGGGAATTATGTAGTTCTACCAATAAACCTCATTTGGAGGACTAGCCTAATGTTGCAATGTCTCGGGAGGATAGCTCAGGGGCAACGTGCTCACCTTGGAAGCAAGACAACGCTAAGCAAAACAGGTTCGATCCCCGGGTCCACGCTTAGAAATGTTTGGGTAGTAAGCGCTCTATAAATAACCAATTATACCTATACTTAATGAGGTTTGATGCTAATTAGTTTGTATGATTATAAAAGCTTTAGTTTTAGGGGCGTATCTTTGACAGTTTTGTTCCACATTCTGTATGAATTTTGCTTTCCCAGCTGTGACTGTGCCCAGAATAAATTGCGTTACTTCTTGCTTGGTGTACACTCCTTGTTGGATTACTTTTGTCATTTTTTATTGGCAAGTTCCGAGGCAACCCGCAGTACATTTTTTGTGGCCCGTACGGGGAGCTGAGCTTTCCCGACCAGACGTGGGAATTCCAGCCGTGCTCCCAGAGTAGTGCGGGACAGCGTTTGAAATCCGAAGAGCTCAACACCAAGGAGGCTGTGCAGATGCCAAATTCGCAAAGGTCTGCCTGGTCGAAATACTCCCTGCACTCTGAACGGGGTACTGAACTTTAAAGGAAGACTCTGCGGTCAAGAAGACTTAAAAATCACAGAAGGTGTATAGGATGCACCCTCAAAAGGTAGAGGGTGATTGGCTGTAGTAGTGGTAGATTTTAGGTCCACTTACCCGATAGGGAGTGAGTGGATGGTGGCACATCTGCATTAGAGCAGAGAGTTGCATAGTAAGTGGCGGAACTTGTTAGACGAGAGTTGTGCGTAGTGCAGGCAATTGGTATAGTTGCATCATTTTTCATTTACGGATTCAGGAGTATTGAAGTTGTCAAGAAAAGGGAAATGGGCATATGCATTGGTCTTTTGTTGAAACAGTAGTAGTCTGTTGTGACAAAGTTATGTAGAGGAGCAGACGTACACATCCGTAGGAGATCCTACCTCTTAACATTCCCTATATTGGAGACATGAGACCCTGCCCTGTCTAACACCAGCTATTTTACCAATACAGCAGCGAGAAGACGGTATCCACTGAGACAACCATATTGAATGTACCCCCGAGTTGATGCCTGCAGGAGGAAATGCCTGAAGGAATATGAGAAAGAGCGACGAAAATTGACTCATGATGTCATAAGAAAGTGTGCACAAAGTCCTGAAATACTGAATGTAGACAACATATGAATCCTAGGGGAGAAATGAAAAAACAAAGAAGCAAGTGGACCTTAAAAGTGCAAAAGAAGAAGATTACACATTAGAAAATGCTGCAGAAATCAAAAGTATAATGAATGTATATACGCTGAAACGCAAGATAGATCATGTCATCGTATAGGCTAGCTACAAGTAGCGCATAGAATACAGAAACTGGACATTGGTGTCATGAAATAAGTAAGCCAAAGAATCATGGAGAGAAAATGAAAGGCTGTGTCGCAGTAGAATAGCAGGTTGTTGGAGCTGCATTGGGAGGATCTCTGGCCTGAAGTCAAGAACTGAGAAGTCGAGGTCAGGTATCGACGCTGAAGGGGAACATGTGTGCGGAGGATGAATCATCTCACGCTAAGGTGCAAGAAAGAACACAGAGGAGGCCATGTCTTAATTCACTAAAACATTTAGAAGCTTGCAGAATGAACAGTATCTTGGTCTCATCACGTGTGTCAAGGCTGAAAATAGGGCTTGAACTTGGAGTTCCAGACACGATAGCGAGTGCCCTCACTCCTGTTGAATTTCTAGGACAAGAATACTCTGCAAGGCCAAGTACAAATAGAATTTCATGGCAGAAGGCATGGGTGATGAGAGATGCTGGGCTAATTGGGTGGTGCGGCAGCTTCATGTCCTATCTACTTGCACCTGGGTCCGGGCTTATGTGCTGCTAATTGAACCGAATGTTCCAGACATGGCACAAGCGTGCCAAACCAATTCTATTAGTCCATATAGCGAAGAACCTTATAGCTTGAGAAATCAATGAAACACTGTAACTGATTTTTCTTAAATGACACGTATGAAGAGGTAGGCATAAGTTGTCCACCTGATATCTGACAGCCAATAACAAACCTAGTGCCTATATGATTGTATATCTAGATGTGTGCCTTAACCAATCCCAAACGAAACCTTGTTAGGTTTCTCACTATTGCCACGTAGCATGACGTCATTCTGACGTACAAAGAAAGTATATACTTGTATTTCATCCGTTGATGTTCATTGTAAACTCTCTACCTTAGATAATTGCTAATAAAACAGTAACTTGCCATCTTCTTGAGTTTGTCCGGTTATTTGGACTGAGAATTATTCTGGTGTAATTCCATCCAGTAACATATGAACGTTTCCAATGGCCATTAGCTCAGTTAAGTTATTGGGTTTTATGTCTATTGTGGCTTTGGAAATCGCAGAAGGGCCAGAGCCGAACTTATATGTAAATATCGGAGGATCTGTGCAGCACATGCAGGGGGCGAGGCTGAACAGGAGGGAGGAGCATCCAAACCCTAGGCACATTAACATAGGGCATATTTGTTACGGTGATTGGCCTGTGGAGAGGGCCATTTTTGTATTAACAAACATTAATAGGACGGGCCTGTGACGAAGGCCAGTGTGAACGAAATAGGGTGAACAAGTAAGACAGTGAGTGTGAGTGAGGAAGGGGGTAAAAGTGTTTTCAGATATAAGTAAAAGGGCACAATAATGTCATCCTATTATATGGACTCACCCTATGATCATATGTGTAAATAATTGCCCCAATATCGTGATAAAATATGGAAATATCACTTTCAGTGGATGAATGACACAGTAGGAAAGTGTTATCAGGAATGGCCCGGAGAGGGAACATTTCAAAATGATATAATTGACAGTATGTATTCCCATCTGTTAGCAACCTATAAAGGTGTGAAGCTTAAAAAGAAACAGGACATTCTAACTTTATGATGAAACAATGGTAGAGAAAAAGAAAGGAGAAGAGGAAGAGGGGAAAGCTAGTGCTCCAACCCCTCCCTGTGTATTTATTTATGTATTAATTGTTTGCTTGTTAGGTTCTTATAAAGCAAGTAAAATACCGTTTCAAAGCACCCACAGGGCGAGGCGAGAGAACAAGGGAGTGAAATGCATCACAAAACACAATATTTAATAAGAGTAGAGGAGGGAAAAGGAAGAAGGATGAACCTACTATGCCTTGTGAGTATTCAGAAAGTGCAAGTGCAGCGAGGAAGTGGGAAGAGGGCGTAAGTAAACCTACTGGGTGGACGGTGTGCCAAGGCAAGTGCTGAGGGTAGACAGGAGCTGGGCCGATTGGGTGTGGGAGGTCAGGGACCCCAACAATGCATAAGGGCCCTGAACATCAATCACAGCAACTGTGATATTAGCAGAGAAGAGAAGTAGGGAAGGAAGAGGCAAAGAAGAAAGTCTTGAAGAGCTTCCTAAATATAAGAAAGTCCTGCTCAAAGCGTAGAGGCAGGGGGAGGCTGTTCCATAGGACACAGCCAGCTGAGGAAGGAAATCAACCACCTACCCTCTGTTTAGCAAAACGCTTTACACACAAAGAGTTGGTGCCAGGGGAATGTAGTGTTCTAGAGGGAGAGTATTTAGTAAGATAAAGTTGAAGATAGTGTAGTCCCCGGGACCAGACAGCCCTGTGGATGTTGGAGAGGGATTTAAATTTAATGCGCGCAGCAACCGTGAGACGAAAACCTTTTAGGGCAGGAGAGATGCAGTCCCTGGGCTTAAGGCCAAGGATAAGTCTTGCTGCCCTATTCTGGATTAGCTGGAGGGGGTTGCAGAGTGGAAGAAGTTAGATTCAGGAGGAAGCTATTGCAATAGTCAAGCCTAGAGAGAACCAGGGCTTGGGTAACGTTGAGCCTCTGGGGGAAAGTGAGAAAAGGGAGAATTCCTTTGAGAAAGAAGAGCTGAAAGTGGGACTTCTTGACAATGCTCTGAGTGTGAGGGAGGTAGGAGAGAGCGGATTTGAAGATGACTCCAAGTTTTCTACCTTCAGAAGAAGGAGCAGGTGGAGAGAGCCCAAGGAGGAAGGCCAGAGTGAGGGGAAAAATAGGGATTAGAGGTCTCGTGGGAAGGATCTTAGTTTTACAGGCGTTGAGGCAGAGATCGTTGGAGGTTCACCAGGACTGGATAGAAGATAGGCAGTCAGGGATGATGGAGGATGATGGAGGGTGCAAGAGGGTCAGCCGGGAGTTTGAAAAAGAGCTGTGTCGTCTACATAACACTGGAAGTTGGAGAAGGAGGTTATGAGGCGTGCAAGCAGAGCAAGGTAGATGTTAAAGAGCCAAGGGGAGAGGATAGAACCCTGGGGGACACCACAGGTGGAGAAGGAAGTTGGAGAGGAGAAGGTGCCCAGGATGATTTGGGAAGAGCGGTCACTATGGATCGTTTCCATTATTAAAGGCGGCTGTAGGATATACAAATCCTACGCGTGCCTCTCCAGACAGGGACAAGGCGAAGAAAAATAAGGCAGAGCCAGAACCTAAATCGAAGGATAAGGCAACAAAAGTGTATAAGAAATATCTAGTGGACATTAAGAAAAGCACCCAATAGCAACTGGACTCAATGGTTAGAGAAGCGGAAATGGTAATGGGGAGGTAGATAGAGAAAAAAGGAGAGGAACAGGGAAAAGGAGAGGGCCAGCAGGGATGGACAGCAGGACATATACAACTTAAAATTGATGATTGGGGACAGGACATGGAAGAGGATGAGCCAAAAATGCCAGAAAGTGATAATACTGCATCAGACTGGACAGACAGCAGTGGCAATGATAGTAAGGATGACGAATCGGGCACCAACAATTTAACAAGTGTAGGTAGAGAAAGGAGGCAAAAAGAAGGGGAAGAAGAGAAAAGAGAGGAACTAACAGGGAACTGGGGAGCTAGGCTTCGGAGTAGGAAAGCAAAGATGGCAGTAGTGAAAAAACTACGACAGAGGGATTGGGGGGTAAGCACAGAGCAAGCACAACCTAAGTTGTCCCTTCCACAGAAGGCTAACGGGGAAGTACATTATGTACCCTGGCAGACGATGGATAGGGATAATTTGGCCTACAGTCTACCTTCACTAATGGCTAGGGCCAGCAAGTGGATATATGTATTTGAGAAGAAGACTGCAGGGATCCCACTGGCCAGAGGGGACATCAAGAGTTTATTGGCAGTTTTGGTAGGCAAAGAAGTGACAAGACCTGGCAGCAAGACGGGTATACGGGGTACAATTGAGCACTAACATACATGATGGGGCACCTTTTTTTTTTTTTACATTTGTCTTTATTTAGTTTACAAACAGAAGTCATGGTACAAAAATGAAAAAACACTTTAAGGCTTTGATATACAAGACAAATCAGTGAGATTCAATTATGGTAGAAGTTCGTGTTGACGAGCTCATTGTCTCTGATTAAGTCCTGTACGAGTACCCAACTTCCCCCTTCCCCCGATTACACCCCCTAGCCCCCAGTAGGTTGTGCAGTTTTCAGTTCAATCATTGCTACATTTTACAGATAGCAGTCGAGGCCACTTATGCGTCGTAGAGATGGCTTTATTGATGAGAGTAGGGTGGTGCAGCGTAGTGGGTCGATTCTATTTTGTTTCCAGGCTTCCACGGGAGAGGTCGATGGGTGGACTTCGTAAGAGTCAGTTGGGGAGATATCTGGCTTTATAGTCCATCCATAGGGCCTCCACCTGCGCTGACCTTCCATGGAGTGATGCCGTAATGTGCTCCATTATGCATATGTTGGTGGAGACGTTAGCCCATTCGTTTTTGGTGGGCAGTGAAGTGGATTTCCATTTCGTAACGAGTACGGCTCGAGCTGCCAACAGTAGCTGTGGGGCCAAGTCTCTTACTCTGGTCCAATCGTCATCATTTTTCTCAAGGCAAATAGAATAAGGTAGGGGTTTAACGTTCTGGTGATGCCGTCAATCTCTTTTATCCAGCCCAAGACCTCGTTCCAGAAGATTGTTATGCAGGTGCAGCTCCCCCACATGTGCCAATAGTCTGCGCTTTCTCCACATCCTCTCCAGCATTCAGGACTAACTGTTTGAAACATTTTAGATAGTCTGGCGGGATCATATTGCCATCGATGGAGTAATTTGATGGCATGAAGGTTGCATTGATTCGAAACTATGATTTGTGTAGCTGCTTTGCATATGGTTCCCCATAGCTCTGGGGTGAACCGTTCACCAAAGTCTCTTCCCCATTTGTCTCTCAATAGATCTGTGTTCCCCCCCTCACCTTCTATCAGTTCTTTATACATTGCCGATATCAGGCCTTTCATTTCTGTTCTCGAGTCTAATATCTTCTCAAAGGGTGTGAGGTCCCTCATTAGGCAAGACTTCCACCTTGGTCTCGTCAATATGCCTTTCATTTGAATATACTGGAACGTGGATAAAGGGCCAATTCCGAGGGCTTCAGTCAATTCTGGAAGGGATATGAAAGAGTCCTTTCTTTGTAGTTGTCCAACTCTCTCTAGGCCGGCTTCGTACCATGCTTGGAACCTGCCTACATTCGGGATTTGGTCGTTGATTCCGAGTGACCATAGATGGCTCAAGGGGGCGGGCCATGTGGTGATGTTTAGCATATTCTTGCTCGGAGTCCAGATGTCCCACATAGTACTAAGTATTGGGTGATCTTTACGTTTTCTAGAAATCCTCCTTGTGGGGGACCAGAATCATTCTGATACTGTGGTGGGGGAGAAGTAATGGTTATCCATGCTGACCCATTGAATGCTTGTGAAGTTGCGAAGGTGGGGGCTCAGGACTCCGAGTTGGGAAGCTTTGTAGTATTTTTGCAGGTTAGGAAGGCCAACCCCTCCTTTTTCTTTGGGGAGTATTAGAGTCTTTTACGAGATCCTTGCCTTCTGTCCTTGCCAGAGAAATTTGAGGATGGCTCTTTTGGTATCCACGAAGAAACTGTTTGGGATTCTGATCGGTAGCATTTGGAAGGGGTACAGGAATCGGGGAAGGGACACCATTTTAACCGCGTTGAGTCGACCCAGCCAGGATATCGTGAGCTTTTCCTATCTCCCCAGGTCGGCCCGGAACTGTTGTAGTAAGGGAGGAAAGTTCGCCTCATAAAGATCGTTCAGTTGTTTGGTGATCAATATCCCTAAGTATCGTAATTTTGCATGTTCAATACTGAGACCCAGTGTGGAAATTTTGATATTGTTTGCCTCTTCCTGACCTTGGAGTTGGAAAGTGTGGATTTCTTTTTATTCACCTTGAACCCCGAGAGCTTGCCATATTCATCTAATAAGAGGAGAGCTTGGGGGACTAAGATTGCAGGGTTGGTAACGTGGAAGAGGATATCATCCGCGTAAAGGGCAACTTTATATTCTGTCGTCCCCAGGTGTATACCCTCCACTATTGGATCAGTTCTTATTGATATTGCTAGAGGCTCTAGGGAGGGAGCGAAAAGGATTGCGGAAAGGGGGCCATTCACAAATATTGCCGCCTTAGGGTCCGTGTATACCGCATGTATTGCCCTTCTGAACCTCTGGCCCATCCCAACCTTGCGCAGCACTGCTTTCAGGAATCCCCATTCAACGCTGTTGAAGGCTTTCTCTGCGTCTATGGATAGGAGAGTAGGGTCGTTGTCCATGGTTTGGCATGTGTGAATTAAGTGTAGGGTCTTGCGCATTGTGTCGGCCCCCTGTCTCCCCAGTATAAACACAACCTGGTCAGAGTGTATAAGTTGGGGCATTAATGTCTCCAGCCTTGCGGCCAGTACCCTTGCGTAAATATTTGCGGCTAGATTGAGTAGTGAAATGGGGCGGTAAGAACCCCATTTCGTGGGGTCTCTCCCATCTTTGGGGATTACTGTGATGAGCGCCCTGACAAAAGAGTTGGGAGGTTTCCCAGTATCAATTATTTTGTTGAAGAATTCTGTTAGGAAGCGGGTGAGGAGAGATATGAAGGTTTTATAAAATCCAGCTGTGTAGCCGTCCTCCCCCCGGTGACTTACCCAATGTGAGCCTTTTTATTGCAGCCTGGACTTCCAGTTCGGTTATGGGGGATTCCAGCAATTCGATGTCTACAGAGGGAATGCGGGGCATGTGTATTGAGGACAGGTAGGATTCTATTTCTGGTTGGTAGGGATTTATCTCGGAGGAGTATAGAGTTTCATAGAAGTTGGCAAATCTTTCTGGGATAGTGGGGCAGGGGTGCGAATTAGGGGAGGAGTTGTCGATTATTTGTAGTACTCTTCATTCAGCTCTTTGTTCTCTGAGCCTAGCGGCAAGAAGTGCATCTGCCTTGTCTCCTTTTTCATAGAATTTTTGCTTCAGAAATCTCAGCTTGCGTACTATCTGTTTGTTTTCTAAGAGCTTCAGTTCATTTCTCTTCTCCCTTGCCTCGTTCAGTTTTGCTCGGTCGGATTCTGATTCTCTCTGGTTGTTGGACTCCAGCTCGGTAATTTCGGTTTGTAACCTGTGTTCAATAATGTTTCTCTCTCTTTTCTTTGACACGCCTTCTCTTATTAGAATCCCTCTCCAGGCGGCTTTAGCGGCCTCCCATACAGTTTGCTTAGCTACCTCGCCATTGTCGTTAGTTTAAAAAAACTGGGTGATTTCAGACTCCATTTCAGCCTTAAAGGCTACGTCTTTCCAGAAGGTCTCATTGCATCGCCATTTCCACTCTTGACTGGTAGATTCATCCACTGGATGTCTGAGCGGACCATGTCATTGTCGGACCAAGCGATCGGGATAATCTCTGAGTGCGATACCATCTCTGCCAGGTCACTGGATACGTATACATAGTCAATTCTGGTGTATGTGTTGTGGGGGGTGGAGTAGAAAGTGAAGCCTTGTTTGTCTGGATGGTGATCTCTCCACTCGTCCCTCATGTTCTACGTTTCCATCATGGTAGCTAGCTCAGTTTGTTCAGTTCTGCCGCTGACTTTGACATTGGGGTTGCCGGGCTTACGATCTCTGACAGGTTCTGCCCATTGATTGAAATCACCATCTAGGATGACATGGCCGGACGCCTCGAGTAGGATCTTTGGAATTGTTTTAGTGAGGAATCTGGACTGACCCGTATTTGGGGAGTAGAGGGTCGCAATGGTTACATTTATTTTCCCTATGTGGCTGTTGAGTAGAAGCGCTCTGCCTTCTATATCGGACCATGACTTGGTGAGTTCAAATTCTGTGCCCTTTTCTGATGAGAATCCCGACTCCCGCTTTTCGTAATGGGCCGGAGCCCCAAAATTCTGTTCCGACCTGTTTCGGTAAGATTCGCCGTTCTTCGCCTTTCATGTACTTGGTTTCTTGCAGGAGAAGGGTGTCAAGTTTGGACCTGCGGAATTCTCTGGCCACAAGTGATCTTTTCGTTGGAGAATTAAGGCCTTTAACGTTGAGTGTCCCTACTCTCAGGAGGGTGATGTGCCCCACATCAGTGTTTGTTGCCATTAGTTATTTTCAAAGAGAGATGGCTGCTACTGACTGCTTGCTGATGCATGTCTGCTCTAAATCCAACGCTGCATTGGTATGTATATGACACTGTGAGTACTGCTTTGACCTTCACAAAGTGCTTTAACCATTCCTTGTTCTTTCCCATTCCTTTACCCATTCCCGATTGGTGGCGTTCGATCGCACCCGGATAAGAACACCGAGTTGGTATCGAACCACCTATAGGGGCCGTTACATCACGCCCCTTGTCCAAATGTGCCATCTCTGTTTGAGTTGAGCCCTTCCATGGTCCCCCCTAATTTTAGTCATTAGAGTTGCGGGGTTGTGTCAATGTTAATACCTATTACATATGTCATATAGTTCACTGCTTTGGTTTGATCTTACCGGTATTATGAAGTCTTCAGTTTTCCCCTTCTGGGGAAAGGTTGCCTCTCCGGAATTTTCATGATCCCTTCACCCTCTTTCTCCGGGCGCCCTGGGTATGCCATTCTCGGCTTTCTCTTTGTTTCTCATCACGATTAGGATCTTCGTCTGGAGAGCCAAGGAGGTTGCAGTTGCATGCTTTTATCTCTTTTTCGGATCTTAGTCTGTGTCTGGTTCCTTCATATTCGAATGTTAGCGAGAAGGGGTAGCCCCACCTGTATCTGAGATTTTTCTCTTTGAGTTTCTTAGTGTGGGGGCCACACATCCTTCTGAGAGCCTGGGACAGAGGAGACAAGTCTTGATAAATCGAAATCTGGGCGCCTCCTAGCGTGATCGTGTCACTCCTTCTGGCTTTTTCAAGGTTTCGGGGCTTGTCCCGGAAGCGGTGGAATCGGGCCAAGACTGATCGTGGTCCACCTGAGGGGCCTCCTGCTCTGTGGATTTGTTTTGTGATTGGTTCGTCCACCTCATCTTCAGCCGTTAGAAGCTTGATAATATTGTGTAGTGTCTCCTTCAGGTCCGCTTCTGTTTCGCCTTCTCTTTCCGGGATACCAAAAATGCGGATATTGTTCCGTCTCTCTCTGTTTTCAAAATCATCAAGCTTAAGTTTAAAGTCCTCTTCTCGGTGTTCTAACTCTGTCATTCTCTGGTCGAGTTGTGATTCAAGAGTATCAATGGAGGCTTGATTGTTTTCCACTCCTTCGAGTCTATCCTCCATACTATCAAGTCTTTGCGTAATCCTGTCTATTTTGCCTCCTATGCTGGTGCCCAGGTTTTTTATTTCACCCAGGAGGGCAGCGATATCTCCTTTTGTCGCCGCTGCCAGGTCATTCCCTGTGTGTTGCTGTTCGCCATTGGGGGTTCAGAAGGTGCAGGCAGAGTAGGGGCATAGGCGAAGTGTGACAGCCTGTGTTTGGTGGTCATAAGCGTCTCTGGTGGTGGCGTGCGTTGGTCGGGATGGTAATGTTTTCTGCTGCTGGTTCGCGGTTGGCAGCTCCGGGGTGCGTGCTCAGCCGTAAGGCGCTACAGGAGTCCTTCGTGGGACGGCGTTTGGGCCCTGTTAGATGTGAAAGATCAGTAGTGGCTATCCTCCTGTTGGGTGTCCTGACCCACGTTTGAGCTATCATGCTGCAACATTTGGTGCTGTGGGCTTAGAAAATCCAAGATGGCCAAAAAGCCCACAAGTGCGCCAGAATCCAGGAGAACCTCGCAGTTTGTGCGCACACCAAAATGGTTACCTCACTTGCCACCCACCAGTGTAAAGAAAGATCTTTGTTAACAAAATCCACTGTTACTGACGTCAAAAAGTTGCTGAAATCGTGGCTCACCGGACCACTTTAAAGATTCAACCCTTTTGTGGGGTTCCATATAACCATTTTACTGTAAGGAGCCCCATCAAAACAATGTTAAGCAAGGATTATTTACTACCATGTAAGAACCATTCCTGTTTGGAATGCATTAATCCAAGAAAGATCCCAAAAATGGATGCAGTACCAACAAAATCCTCAAGGCGGCGCTAGCGGTCTAAACTCTGACAGGAGAACTAAGTGCAGTTGCTGACAAAGGGATTTGACTCAGCTGACTTCAAAGGCTGCATTTTAATTAAAAATTAGCCACCTGCTGTTCCCAGAGGCCAGAAGCCTGGGAAACCCTCTCACCTCAAGAGATTCACACCACAGCCCAGGATATCAAATGGTCATAATAACCAAATGCAAAGTGACCCCCTGGTCTGCTGACCTCAACCTCCTGGAGACCACACAATAGGCTATTGCACTTGAATAGAATATGTTGATTTTGACTGTTTCCTGTCAACAAAGGCCTGCCTGCCAGAAGACACATGTGATCACTGACCCACCCAAGTCTTGGAGGCGGACTCCAACACTCTGAGAACTGAATTGAAAGCAAAATATATATTTTACAGAAACACTGATAACTCTTTGTAATCAAATGACAGGAATGTATAACTTTGAGAGCCTTCATTTAAAAAATGTACCTTCGATTCAAGCCCAAACTCCAATTTGTGTGATGTTCTGGGGCAAAACCCTGCTATTTATGTATACTACAGACTCTGTGTTTAAGCTAGAGACATGGTAATTTACTGGAGTATGTATGGACAGGCCGTGTACATGTGTATAAATCTGGAGAAAAATACGATGTTGCAAAACCCACTAAAAAGCACCAAAGGTTGCCATTTCTGAATGCAAGCCCCCAGGAAGAGCAGAATTGGAACAGGGGCTACCTCATGTGATATGTGATGGGTGCATGTAATTTCAAACCACTGTGTATCTATGAAATATGTCTTTAGGTCAAATATAGATTGTGTGTAAAGTTGACAGGGTGGGTTCTATGTATCATAAACAGACCTCATCATGATGACACTTCATTTCATTCCCCCAATCAAGGGGAAGAGGAGGAAGTGGCCAATGACAAGTGGAGAGGGGTAGGGCCTAGAAAGCTAGCCTCTCCACCCACTTTCAAAACACATAAAAGCAGACAGTCAGGACAGATAGGGACATTCTATTCCATCTGCTGCGGGACGCTCTGCCGGGAAAATCCATACTTTACCTCCATCAACCTCCAGAGAGCCAACACAGAGACTCCAATCTATCCACTTCAGAGACCAAAACTTGACTTCAGAATTGGTAGCAGAGAGGTCAACTACAAGCTAAATTCCTCTTTTGCAGGCCTCAAATCATTGTAAACTATTCACAGCCAGGCGAGCTGTTTGAATTCTTTGCAAGAACTCTTGCGATTTGCCAGAAAGCAGTGTTGTATCCAGAGAAAGCTGTGCAGAAAGATCCAGAAGCAGTGCTGTACCTAGAGAAAGCAGAGCAGTATCCAGAACCAGAGGCCAGAGATCCAGAGTGACCCAGACCGCTGTTAGCAGAACCGGAGATCTGACCCAGATCACTGTGAAGTGCCGAGACCAGAACCGGAGTCCAGTCCGAAAACCTGACCAGATCCGTGGCGAGGCCTATTTCCAAATATATTGTGAGTACCTAGTAGAACTGTGCAGAACCAATCTCTTAGTTAAAATAATATAATTCAATCTATTTTAATCTAACCAGAACTGCCTCCTAGAAGTTGTCACCTGTCATTTGCAAAGCTGTCACCTGTCATTTTCTAGCTGCAAGCTGTAACCTGTCGCTTTGAACTTTTAAAATTTCAAATCCGAAAAACTACCTTTATTTAATCGTCCGTATCTCTAGGAACTTGGTTTAACTTTCCTCTGAAAGCTTAGAATCTCAGCTTTTCAACGAGCCTAGGACCGACTTCCTACTCCTTATACTTTCTCCGTACGATTCTCTCACTCGCGAATTTTACAGCGATTTGCGATTTGGTTAAAAATCCAGCCACGTGTGAAAACAGCAGCTTCATTGCTTTCCTTTGCCAAAAATTTGTTTAACCTGCTAGTTACTCCTAGATCCTTGCTAAAGTGAGCCTGAACTCATCCCAGGTATATTTCACTCACCCTGAACCTCCTAAAGGGAATTTAAACCATTTTCAGCATATTCCTCACTTCATTGCCAGAACATATCAAAGCACTTTTGCCTGTATTTCAAACTCATACCTGTAGTCTAAGCTTGCTGGGGTGAACTGAATTACATTTGATTGCATTTCTGATAACTGTGTGCTTTCCTTCCATTTCCTTGCATTGCATAAAGGGGGGGAGTGGATTGCCAGAGAAAAGTGATTACATTGTGTTGTTGAAATCATATTGAGTATTTTCTGTATTGCATTTTCATTCCACATTGCATCCATTTGAAACCATAAAGGTATTGTTGCTATCGTATCCATCCTATAACCACTCATCATTGATTATAAAGAAGTGTGCTAGTGCCGGACTATCCATTATTGATTACTGCTCAGATTAAGTGTGATATTCAATTATTAATTTATTATAAAGTGTGATATATATATATATTGTTTAAATTATCAAATAAACCGTTTAAACTTGCAAAACAGAACTACTTCGTGGCTCAGTGGGGTCAGGGGGATTCCAAGAGAGGGGTGTTATATAGGGGTAGTCATCCAGAACGCATGAACTGGACGTAAAGATATATCAATAAGGGTTTCCATTCAGTATCCCAGACTAGGCATTGACTTAGCTGTAGTGTTGAATTGAATCCTCTTACAAATTGGGGGCTCGAGCCGGACGTTTGGGTTAGATCTATCACTTGTGCAGATTAATACAGTGTGCCAGCTGACCACATACATATCCGGTCGGATCACCACACTGTGTTACGCTGTAAAGCACTCCTCAAAGGAACGCTCTAAGGAAAAGGTCTGTTTTGCAAAAATAAAATACAAACTTCTGTAAGTCAGGACAGAGACCAATCTCTAGAATGACGACCTTGGTAGATATGAAAATAGCCAGAGAACACTTCTTACATAAGCTATTTGTGAGAGGTGAGTGGACTCATCAGTACCAAACGGTCTGGTTGCAGGCAATCGCGCAACAGGTCACTGAAACAGGGTCAGATATATGGGGAGATCAGGGTCCCCTACATGTGGCCCTGAGTGAACTATACATGGCCCCGAAGGCCAAGGATGAGCACCACAAGATTGCCAGGGTAGCGGCATATTTATATTTACATATGGGAGCCATGCAGGACAAATGTGCTGAAGGCCAAGATCTGGCGAGTAGGCAACTGCTGGCATTACAGAAGGCCCAATCTGATCTGGACCAGAAAATGACAGCAGACGGTACATCACTAAAATAAAGGAGGATATGGATGTGCTGCAACAGGAAAAGGCGGACCAGGATACCATATTTCTGGCCTTGCAGAAGGAGTACCAAGAAGGTTTGGACTCCCTACTGCAGAGCCAGAAAAAGCTGGAGCAACAGTTAGACTTCAATAGGGCATGTGCTGAGCAGGTAGTCACCCTACAAAGCCACCTAGATAGGGAGAAGGCAGAGAGCAATAAACTGATTTTGAAAGACCTGGATACCCAGGCAGAGTTTGACCAGGAGCGCCAGAAAACTGGTGCCTTCCAAAGGCAAAGGAACGACCTGTCGGCACAGATGCAGGCTCTTAGTCAGGAAAGGGATACCTTAGGCCAGGAAGTCTGCCACTTAAAAAGGAAAATGGAAGAAAATCACCTGGCCCTCCAGGGACTGGGTGACCTCCAAAAAGAACACCAGAACTTGTTAGAGCACACCAGGAAGGTGGAGGATGCTCTGGCAAGAAAGGAGCAGGCCAATAGGGACACGGCTCAGGAGGTAACCCTCCTGCAGCAAAGACTGGCCCAGTGCTCCAGGACCAATCAGGAACGCAGAGAGAGAATGAGGCTCTCTGCCAGCCCAATGATAGGCTCCAACAACAGGTAGCGATGCAGGAGAGACTGATAGAGTCTAGTAAGGCCTTAACTGAGGAACTGAAGGCGCAGGCTCTTGCATTGCAACAGGGAGCAGGGGCGGATAGAGACCAGGTTCGCTGGGAAAGGGAAACTCCTGAGCATAACCTCAGGAGCCCTAGTACCAGAGGCATTTATCTCTCTCAGTCCCTGGACTCTGCCACCCCCTGTCCCCTGGCGCACATGAGCACCGGGCCACAGGGATGGCAGATTACTATCCAGCCAGAAGCATGGGGCTCATAGGCCAGTACCTCCCAGGAATGGATGGGCGGGCATCCGGGTATGGGCACCCAAACACAGTGCAATTTAGTGGGGAACCCCAGGAGAATAGGCCCATTAAGGGCATCCTGAAAACTTCTGCCCAGTTAGGTCAGTGGGGGGGGTACCCATCAAATCCTGGCAGCAAGGAGGAATCTGAAGACTCCTCTGAACGGCGCAGGACACAGGAGACCAGGTCCCCCCATTCTGCCGGCCATTCCCAGGCTCGCAGAAGCTCTGGGAGCAGTGCCTCTGAGTCAGAGGATGAATGGACAAGGGTTACCCGAACCAAAAAGGCCAATAAGGCAAAAAGGGCCTTGCTTAAGGACCCATTGAAACAGATTAAGGCAATCAGGAGTGTCATCACGCCTTATCATAAGAACGCCAAGTACTCTGTTTGGGAACACTTGGAGCTCTATGAGCAGATGATGGAGACTTTTCATTTGAAGGACAGCCAAAGCTGTATCCAATATGTAAAGTGGACCTTCTCACCAGAATACTCCAGTTTCTTTGCGGGGCTGGAGGACCAAAATCATTTAAGATGGTCCACCTATAAGGCGGCCATCTTGAAACATTTTTCTGTTCACAGAAATCCTCAAGAGGCTCGCAAGGCAGCCTACAATTTGCAATGTGGGGAGGATCAGGCCCCACAAGAATTCGTGCAAGAACTGAAACGTGCCTTTGCGCAGACCACCAGAAGTGTGCGCACAGACAGCAGAGAATTTGTTAATACTTTTTTCCATGCCTTGCCCAAATACATAATGACCCAGCTCGTGAGAGATTTTCATGAGAAAAGATCTTTAGAATGGGTCATTGAACAAGCCACCCGCATCTACGAGGTGCAGAAACCGGTGGAAAACAAAAACCAGCCCAAAAACCCCAAAACCAACAGCACCCCTGCTGCTGCCAAGGTGGCAGAGGTAAAGGTTGCCCCCGTTTTGGATTTGGAGATGGGGGGGCCTAAAAACCTACCTGCACCTAATAATGCTAGGCCCAGAAGGTCCTCGGGCCAGTCACAGACAGGGAGCCAAGGAGGCAGCCCCACAAATGGGGTCCCTCGCTCTCCTGATTATGTAAGTCCCCGTTACAAGGGAAATCGACCCATCCTGGGTTATGTGTGGACTCCTCCAGCCCAAGGGGGGGGATCCAGCCAAGCACCTAACCCAGGGAACTTCCCTCCTAACTTCCCACCGGAGGGCAGAAATTCTCCAAATCCTGGGCAGAACTTTTTCCCCAGGTATCCACCGCACTTCCAACCCCAAAATCATCCATCCTTCTTTCCCCAATTCCCTGAGCCCAGACAACCTAATCCGGGAGAGGGGAGGCCAAGGGTGGAGGAGTACCCAAATCTTCCCAATCCGGGATATTACCAGAGAAGGGATAGCTACCCTTCCCGGGATCAGCCCATGGGAGAAAACAGGGCCCCGTATCAGCCTGAGCGGGTTTCCCAGTTAGAGCGCCAGGTTCAGAACATGGCACAGGAGCTGGGTCGCGTGCTAAGGGCTCAGCAGAACCCTCAGATGGGCATGCCGGCACAGAATGCACCAAACTCTCGGCCTGGTGCTCCAGAGCAATGACGGGGGCAGCACCCCGACAACCCACCGGTTCCCAGGGAGGAGGCACAAGGGGAAGGGGGGTGTAAAGCCTTGGAGGAAGCTTCCTTCCCAACTTGTAAACAGCCCCTGGAAAACCAGCAACCGGAAACAAAATCTCCTGCCCCTGAAAGCCTGCCTCCCAAGGAGCAGAGGGGGGGTAGGAGAAACAAAGGACCCAAACAGACCCGTTTTGTGGAAGAAATACAGATCTTCCAATTTGAAGGAGAGGGATCCCCAGAGGATCCTGGGAAAAGGATCTTCTCCTTCAGAGATGGGGGAACTCCTCCCAAAGAAAAATGGGTCCCAAGGGATTCCAATCCAGACTGGGGAGATATGGAGACTGAACGCTGCAGCACCTACCTTAAGCAGCATTTTTTTCAGGAAAACGAACGCTTCTGAGCCGTGAAGGGGCTCTTTCTGGTCCTCTGTCCCGTGCCTGCTTCCTGGAGGAGGCATGGCTTGAGTGACACACGTGAGGCATCACGTGACCCCCAGCTGCCTCAAAACACGGAGACACTCACCCTCGCGGCGTTAAGCCCGAGGGAGTAATGCACATCGGCTGTTGTGCGGCTGTTTGGCGCTGGGGCGCACCACCTCAACTTGGGGAGACTGTGGAGAAACAATCTCTTTGATCACCTTTTTGAACATAAATCCATGTCATTACAGTTATAAACACCAGCAGGAAAGGAAACGTATCCACAGAATCCCGTATTGTTCTACCTCTCGCATTTCTATACTCTGTAAATCTTGCGGCACAAGGGCTGTCCTCGAAAAGAATAAGACAACCATAAAGAGAGGCGAAGAACGATGGCCTCGACTACAATAGCAACAGAAGACAGCAGTAACATCTCTATAGGAGGGGCTACAGCCCGCCCACTTACAAGAGCAACTTCAAGACTTCCACTGCAACAACGAGAGAGACTGGGGAATATCCACGACATACACAAAGAAAGAGGTAAGATCTCTGCCTTTCCCAGATTATCGAACATTGACTTGCTCAAAAATTCAGAAAATACAGAGATGGGAGGGAGGGAACTGAGGAGGGAAGCAATCAAAGTAGATACGAACATCAACCAATTTAAATTGACAACACCAGCAATCGCACACATAAATACAATCACAAAAGTTCATGATGAAGAAAACGTTTTTTGTGAGAAAGCCTCTAGGGAAAGTCCGACAACAGAGAGGGCAGACAAAGTCCAGATCTTACCCATAGGCGAAAACGTAATAGTACAGCAGTGCATAAATGAAAAGGAAATAAACTGTGAAGAATCAGATCCAACAACACCATCGCTAGCTGAACACCTAAACGTGACAGATGCGGAACTAACAGATCTCGGGCTGTTGATGGAAGCTCAGCAAAATAGAACTGATTTAAGAACTGAAGGGGATGAAATAAGAGAAAGTTTGCCCGTGAAAGAAAGGAACGAGGTTTGTCTAACAACGATAAACAGAGAACATGACGGAGAATATCCACCAGATTCTCTGTTAGAGCTAAATCAAAAAACCAAAGTACTAATGACAATTGAAGATGAAGATATTAACAGCGTAAACAACACTGAAAAAGTCATACAACTAATTAACAAAGACTTGGACGAATCAGTATACTCAGATGCTTCTGAAATACTATCAATAAGTGATAAAGGAGAGAACCACAAGACAGATAACAGCAGAATACCACACGATGACTTGAATGTCTCCAAAGAACAAATAAATAACATAAAGGCACAAATGGAAGCAGGACCAAACGAGAATGACTACAAAAAATTGGAATCATTAATCAAGCAAAGATCGCAGAAAAGAGGACTTAGTCAGAAAGAGGGAACTGACCCACATAGACAGATAAACCAGCTTCTTCAATTAGCAAAGAAAAAACTGCATTCCCCCTTAATCAGGAAAAGACCTGCTGCCAAAAATGGTGGTCAGGAAACCTCAATAGCCGAAGAGATTGGTGAACATGAATGGAGAGAACATTTTATTAAAACAATGGAAGGAAACACAATGAAGAGAATAACAACAGGTAACAGATTAATACCCGGCCAAGAAAGTAGTCCCTCTCCAGGGAGAGGTGAACTTAAAGACCTGGGAGCAAGAACAAAAACAACGACCAGCGCTTATGGACATCGAACTGAGAAGACTCCGTGTAGGGCACTAAGAACCCAGCAGTTTCTTAATTTTGAAGATGCTGATACATCGACATACTCGCCAACTGACAAAAGATGCTTGCATTCAACATTCGAAAAGAGGCGCCGGTTCCTTAACGTTCAAATGCAACAAGGGGAAAAGTCTTGCGAAAACGCCACGACGACATCCACCGCAACACAAACAGATGAATGCTCACCACAAAGAAAGGCTCAACACACCATTCACTCGCAAAGTATTAAAAAAAAACTAACAGGAAACTCTAAAGAGAGCATAAACATCAACGAAGAAGTAGTTGTAGGTCCAACTTTATTCCCAGAACTGGGAACACAATTGCAGAATAATGTAATGGCCGCCTTAACAATCTCACTAGCCCCATACATGAAATTGTATGAATCCATCAGTGAAAATGTAAAGGACAATAACGCTCTCGTAGCTTTAATGCTCACCAAGCTAACTGCCCATGAAATAACAGCTTTAAAACTGGAAGCGAGGTTAAATCAAGAAGCAGAAACCTCAGCAGCATGGCAAAGGAGACTGTTTGACCTTGCAAGTGGAGATAGACAAGAAAAAGACATCCTGACAAACGCCTTGCTAGACTCATTAAAATGGATGCGGAAATCCATTGAGTCTGCAGAGAGGAACCAAAAACTCCAGAGCTTAGATTCAACTACTAAACAAACGGTCATGAGGGAAAATAGACCCGATACAAGCAGCTTCGAGGGCTATAACAAAGAAAACCAAGAATACTGCCCAGTATCAACATATAGTGAAAAATCGAATAAAGTCATGCTATCCAAAACTAGAGCGCAAGACTCAGACGATTCAAGAAATCGACCAAGTAGCATTAGCGAAAACACGACTCGGAAGGAAAAAATCTCTGAAGGTCCGGTTGAAGATCCGAGGAAGAACAATAAGATTAAGCAAGCCGACTATCTCTTAGCCGAAACAAGAGAAAACGAGTATATAAAGAAAAACTTGAACAAAGACGAGCACTATCCTGTGTTCGGTCCTAAACAAGGGCAGGAGACCCAAAAAAATGCGGCCGAAGCTACAAAAACATCAAAGAAAACACTCAAAAAAACAAAAATAGTAGAGGCTAAAGAAAAGAGAATTCCGAATACCTCAAAAAAAAGGAGAGGGATCCATAAAAGGCATACGATCAATATTTAGGAATGTTAAACAAACAAGAGAAAACGAAGACGTGACCTTAAGTGAAGAAATAGAACGAACAACTCGACCTCTTCCCAAACAAAGTGAAAGGCATGTAGTGCTGATCACCGAGGATGAAGATAGCGTCCTAGAGTCGCATGATGATTCAAGAGATCTGATCGAGGACGCCTCTTTCTATATTGAAGAGGTGGAAGTAAACAACAGGCAATATCCAATGGAAGTGGCTGAGTTTTCTTGTCAAGAGCAAAATGAAGTAAGGCCACTACAAAGGGAAAAAAAAAACGATGATGAAAGCTCGTACTTAGACTCGGATGAAGACGACTACCATGAACGTCCAGGGTTCCTAACATTAGATGAAAAAAGAAATAGAACTAACAGAGAAAAGCTTCCGACTGAAAAAGCAAAGACCAAGAGCGACCTTCCTAGAGAAACGCATAACCCATGGAACCCAAAGCACCCGAGGAAAAAACAGTCCAATGATCAGGATCGCAATCACATGAAAAAACAACAAAACGAAAGAGTCCTGTCTCCTAAAAAGGTGCTGGTTGAAAACTTGCTTGAAGAAAACGAAGGAAAAAACCTAAACCGGAAAAACGTGATAGCCCTGCTTCACTGTGTGGACAAATTGAGAAAGCTAAGAAACGAAGATATAGCGGTGGTTGAATACGTTGACGAAGAACGCGTGGACAAAGTGGTTTTACATCTGAAATCAAGAACACACAAAGAATTAATTTTAAAAGATGGAAAAGAGTTGTTGAAACGAGGCTACGAGATTCGAGAAGTTTTAAATAATCCAAAAATAGACGACAACGAGAAAAAAGAGCAAACACTTCGAGAACAGAAAAGGGCATCAAAAACTCCTTTACCGCAAAAGGGAGCACTCAGAATGCAAAAAGAAAACGTCAAAATAACAGTGGCAAACATGAAGGGTGAACTTGTTGAAATGGTGAAAGATGACCCAAGAAAAACAGAAAAAACAAACAGGGACAGAAAAGACAGTCTGAAAAGGAATGTAGCGCTCCAAGAAGACTGGCTATGGTTAGCAAATTCCCTATCCTCAGATGGAAACGACCGATAGCAAAAAAAGTCGGAAGTGAAAAATGAGGAATCACTGTTTTCTTGGAACACGAGGGGATTTAAGCACTTGATGACTAAGGAGAACCCACAAATGAACAACGCTACAATAATATGTTTACAGGAGACCTGGATACGTGACATGCCTGTATGCAGAAATTTCGAGATCGCCATGAACCCCGCAAAAAAAGAACGAGATGGGAGACCCTATGCCGGCCTAATCACATTAATAAGAAAGGGAAGTGGCTGGCGGATCATGGAGAAAGGTAATGCAACCCACCTCATACAATGGACTCTGTTAGAAACCAACAGCGACTCTAAAAATGTGGAAATGTCTTCACTATTAGTGATAAACGTCTACTGGAACCCAGCAGGAACAACAACCACCCAGTTCCTACAAGCAATAACAGACATAATAGTCAAAAGAAGGGAACAGAATTCAAATTGTCAAATAATTTTATGTGGTGACCTAAACATAAAATGCCTGACAAAAAATGGGCTCCCGCGGTTAGAAGAACTACAGATGGGGAACTCAAATGCGGCCAGATGGGCACAGATGGCAAAAGGTTTTAACCTGCACATGTTAAACGGTCAAACACGTGGCGATATTCCAGGTAAACAAACGTGGTCGAATGGCCAAGCATCGACAACAATAGATTACATATGGGTCTCTTTACCCCTGATGTTGGAAATAGAAAACTTTGAAATATTATTTCAAAATGACAGTGATCATAACATCCTTAAAACATCATGGAGGAGAGAGAAAAATCTAAAATCTTACGGGAACAGTACTAACCTAGCCTTAAATCCGTCCGCAAATCGAATAAGGCTGACAAAGAAAAACATTTTATCGTTGAAAGAGGTCTTCGTCGAACCAGAAAAAAATTTGACGGGACACCTCAATTATGAAACATTATTAGAAGCCTACAAAATATCGAGCTCAGGACTTAAAATTGACGCAATAACATACAAGCACAAATACAGCAGAGAACTAGTAGAAAGGAGGAAACAACTAAGAAAGGAAATAAGAGTTTGTAAAAAAAGAAAAAAAGACTCAAATTTAGATAAACAAAGTACCAACAAAGTATGCCGAAATCAATATAAAAACTGGCTCACAGATTTCAAAACAAGACGACTTCAAGAGCAAGGGGAATATATGCTAAAGACCCTACAAAAGGCCAATACCAGAGAAACATGGGACTTAATAAACAATTGTACCCTGAACCATCAAAGTAGACAAACATGTGGAGTATCTGAGAATGATTGGATAAAATATTACACAGAAGTCTTCTCTGCTAGAGCTGACGACGTGGACTTACCTGAAGAGATAACAACACATGCTTGGATGAAAATGATGGACGAGGTGGAAATTGAAACCGCAATTCGGAAATTAAAAGATTCTTCCGCTGCAGGGCCTGATGGGTTAACGAATATCCACCTGAAGAAAGATCCAAAATCATGGGCAGTGATAATAAACATCTTATTCACGAGAATTGTATTGCAAAGAAAGATCCCAGAAACATGGACAAAAAGCATAACAGTGCCAATATATAAAAAGGGTCAACGAGATCTGCCTACAAATTATCGACCTATCTCGTTACTAGCAACAACAGGAAAGCTTTTTGCAGCAGATTTACAGAAAAACCTGACAAAATGGGCAGAGACGAATAACATCATCGACCCGCGCCAAACAGGGTTCACAAAGCGAACAGGAACTGATCTAAACCTATTTATCATATCAATGCTAAAAACCAACGCAATAGAGTTCAAAAAAGAACTACATTTGGCTTTCATTGATCTAAGCCAAGCATTTGATACCGTAAACAGAAGAAAGCTATGGGAAAAGTTAAAATCCTGGTCGTGTCCAGCGGAATTACTGAACCCAATAAGGGCGTTACATCAAAATACGACCACCCAAATCAGAGTGAACGACCGAGGGGATTTGACGGCCAACATCAGAATCAACAAGGGTGTGAAGCAAGGATGTCCGCTTGCAGCAACATTGTTCAAACTGTTTATAGCCGACATTCCGGAAATAACATCATGTACAAGACATTTCAGTCCGAAAATAAACAACCAGGAAGTGGCGATAATATGCTATGCAGACGACATAGTAATATTAGATGAAACCAGAATCGGGCTGCAACGACTCATAAATAACCTACAAACCTACATGCAAAAAAATGACCTGACGATCAACGTGGGAAAATCAAAGATTCTGACTATAAACGGCAAGAACAACGCCATAATGAAAAAATTTAACTGGCATATAGCAGGAGAAGCTCTTGAACGAATACAGACGATAAAATACTTAGGTGTTGGACTCAACGCCTCTACAGTGGAAAAGAGCTGGGAAGAAACTCTGCTTGTAAAAGTCAGAAATCTAAGCGCACAAGGAAGGGTCCTAGATGGTAAATATGGAAAATTTTCATTGGCACCGGTAAGAATGTTCTATGTTCAAAAAGTCCTGCCCTCCTTAGCATATGGTAGTGAAGCTGGTTTGAATCTATAATATAAAATATGGTCGAAACTGGAAAGTGGATTTTGGAAACCAGTATTGAAGCTTCCAAGGTGCACTCCGATAGTGGCAATAAGAGCGGAACTGGGGCTCGAGTCACTTGAAGCCATAATGAAATGGAAATCATTATGCCTGTTGAGAAAAATCTGTGAAACCAGTCCGGCTGACTATAAACTACTGGCAACCAAAGGATTAGATAAAAGTTCAACTTTCCTCAACCATTGGAAAAGAGAATGGTCGCAGGCTCTAACAAAAATGGACTCATCTAAAGAAGAACTGGTCTCAAACCCCAACAAAGTAAAAGAAAAGCTCATGAGACAGGACTGGATTGCAACAAGAGAGGCTAAAATGAAGCTAACGAACATAAAAAACATGGCAGTCGAACATAGAAAAAGAAACGTGCCTCCAGAGTATCTAGTAAAATTTCCATCATACACACATAGAGCAACACTACTACAAATCCGTTTGGGAGTTTACCCAACTAACGAATATAAAAACAGAACTGGAGGAAGAGGCATTAATGAAGGGCGCTGCAGATTCTGTCAAAAAGAACGGCAACTAGAGACACCGATACATCTCATGATGAACTGCACTGCCGTTTCAAAGGACAGAAAGCGATTGCTATCAAGGTATATGTCAAAAATAACCCAATGCAACGACGAGGAACGATGGGACTACTTTATTCAAGGACACAATCCCAGATTCTCATGTGCGGGTGTAAACTTTTTGGATAAAATCCTCAAAGAAAAAGACGACGAACTAGCCGAGGAAAACACGCAAACATCTGGACACATCAAGTGAATAAACAAACACATACCTTAGGAGGCGATGGACTTAAAGATAGTCACGACGAAATGAAAGGAAAAGAAATGAATTGAAATGAAACGGAAAGTGTGATAAAAGTTTAAATGTAAACTAAAAAAATACACTTTAAAAATAAAAAAATAAAATAAAAAAAAAAAAGATATGGAGACTGAGCTACTGCCGCCCATCATCTCATCCCAGAACCCACAATACCAAAATCCCCTGGTTCAAACCCATCCTGGTGACTGCCTCCAAAAAGGGGTGGGGGCGGCCCAGAACCGGAACCAGGGGAACCCACAATGGCTCTGATCTCCAGTTACCAACTTTTTCTTTTAGATTCCCAAGACTCTCCACAGAATTCTGCCCAAATCTCTTCTCTAGCAATGTCCAAAACCAGAAAGTTAGCCCACCAGTTGTCCAAAAATGTGCATTATCTGTGCCCCCTTGAGGAGAAGGAGGGAAGATATTATGCCCCGGTACAAGTACAGGGGCAGGGTACGATTTCAGCGCTGGTGGACACGGGATCTCAAGCTACCCTTCTGTCCAGAAGGGCCTTTGATGAACTGAATGCAGGAAGGGGAGGGAATTACCAAATTCCTCTCACCTCACTTCCTGGACAACTCCAGAACTTTGACGGGAAGGAAATTCCCGTCGAGGGGACGGCAGATTTGGACATTAAAATTGGGCGACACAAGTTGAAACACCCGGTCATAGTTGTGACTCCAGAGGGCACCCCCTGTTTACTAGGGAATGACCTCCTGAGAAGGTTGTCACCCCTAATAGATTGCGTAAACAAGGTCCTCTGGACCCAGACTAGCCGACCCATAAAATTAAAACAGAGGGTCAACCATGTTAGGTTAAACGGCACATTCCACATGGTTGAACAAAATTCTGACCAAGTAGAATTCCACTTCCAGAATAACCAAATTCCAGATGTGACAGTAATAGCAGTAGGACAACAGACTGGTGATGGGGGGTCCTCTCTATTTCTGAAAATCAACCTTCCTTCCAGTCTAAAGTGGTATTCCGCGCTGGAAGGAAACACTCTGAAATTCTATACTAATCCACAATCAGAAACTCCCATTCCTATAGTCCAGAAAGATGTGAAATCAGCTCAGAGCCTGGCTGATATTCAGCAAATTGGAGAGCAGTTGTTCATCCCTGTTCAGTTAAATGATGGGAAGGACTCTGTTCTCGCTCGAGTGTGTGTGAACAACGGTAAGAGCTTCATCAGCGAAGCCATGTTCCACCAACTCCCAAAAGATCCAGCCATTCCCACATTCAAACTGATAGACAAATGGGAAATGGACCTGGAAGCACCCAATTCCAAACATCTCCTGCCAAGCAGGTGTATGCTCAAAATCTCCATTGGCAACAAGAGCGTAGTCCATAATTGTTGGGTCGTGCGAGACGTCACTGCCGCCTTTTACTTAGGCAGTGACATTCTCAATCGCTTTGCCATTAGTTTGGACCTAATAAACTTCAAAGCTTGGTCCCGATTAGCGGATAATCCCATGGGCTTTGATGATCCAGAAAAAGCATTTAGGTCAGCTCAATTGCTACCTTATGCAGTTGAAAGTCAGATTAAAGAGGAAGTCACCATCCCAGAAAGGACCCGACAATTCTCCCTGGAAGTGAAAGTTAAAAGAGGACAACATTTGAAAAACCCTGATGCTTGCATACATCTAAATGCTTCTCTCCAACAGCAAGGATTGGGGGTAAACCCAACTCCATTAGTCAACATGGGAACATGGCACCATTCTAATAGAGGTGGATAACAGCGACTTAAAGAGTATTACTCTAGCCGCAGACACCATTATTGGAATGGCGGTTGATGACCGACATTTTTCCATCGATTTAGGAAATGAACTGTTAGGACCAATCCCCAAGGACTGTTTTGACAGTGACAGTGAGGACAATACAACACCAGACAGGATTTTTACCCACCATGGGGGGAACTTCCTGGTGTACACTTCTTGCCCTTATGGTAAGGAAGATGTGACTTGTGACTTCAGGAGGGATGAGGTGATTTTCCAGGTCCATGAGGGCTGCCTTTCCCACCTGAAGCCTCCAGTCCAAATCAGCACTCTGACCAGGGACTTCTCCACCCAGCTGGAGGAGGCCACTGAGATAGCCAAACCAGAAGTCTTTCCAGGCTTCAGGCAGATGGTGGAAGAGAGAGTCAACCTAGCTGATGCCTGTGTGACTCTGGAACAGAAGCAAAAGTTGAAACAAGTCTTCTTGGATTTCCAAGATCTCTTTGCGGTAGACTCATATGACTGTGGTCGCACCGACATCCACACAACAACAATCCCCACGGACCCTGGCATGACTCCAGTGTTTGTGAAGCAATATCGCTTGCCTCTCGCATCAATGGAGTCCCTTACTGAAATAATTAAGAACCTTGAGTCCAGGGGAATAATCCGTCCCGTCCACAGCACCTTCAATAATCCGGTGCTGGGAATATTAAAGCCAAACGGCCAGTGGAGACTCTGCGCTGACCTTAGGGAGCTCAACAAACGGGTCCATACTTCCCGATGGCCTCTTCCCTACATTGACCAAGGGCTGGCCCAGATTCAGGGGTCACAGGTGTTCACTGCAATAGACCTGACCAATGGATACTGGACCGTGCCGGTCAGTAGGGAGGACCAATACAAGCTGGCTTTTACCTTTGGGGGCCAGCAGTATACATGGACCCGGACTCCCTTCGGATACCTCAACTCCGGCAATGAATTCAACATTTTCCTACATAAGGCCATGCACGACCTGGGTGCGAGGGGTAACCTGGCTTATGTAGATGATGTCCTCATCAAAAGTTCATCTGTGGAGGAACACATAGCGGAGATCCATTATGTTCTGACCCAGTTGAGGGCCGCCGGAGCAAAACTTTCCTTTCAGAAAGCACAGTGGTGTAGAACCCGTGTTAATTTCTTGGGGAATGAGATTACTCCTCAGCGTCTCTGTCCCCAGGAAAAGAAAGTGGAAGCATTTCAGAAACTGAAAGACCCCGCAACTCTGCGGGAACTAAGGAGCCTCCTTGGGCTGACTAATTACAGCAGAAAGTTCATTGAGGGCTACGCAGAGATCACCAGACCCCTGATTCATCTCCTGAAGGGGGGGTCAAGTGGGAATGGGGTCCAGAACAAGCCGAGGCGGTAAAACAACTCAAGAGAAGCCTCTCACAAGCGCCTTGCCTAGCTTACCCTGTCAGAAACAAGGAGTTCTTCCTGGAGACGGGGTTCTCTAATACGTGCTTGACGGCGGTATTACACCAAAAGCATGACAGGGTCAATAAAGTAATCTCCTATGTGAGCAAAACTTTATCGTCTGTGGAGGAAAAATTCAACGATTGTGAGAAGGCACTCCTGGCAACGGTGTGGGCATTGAGGAATTACCGCCCGTTTATCCAGGGGGAACACATCATAGTGGAGACTCCACACCAGCCTCTGCAATATCTCCAAAGTGACAGAATCCGGGCCGGAAATGTGAGTAATTCCCGAATTACTTCCTGGATTCTGTCAATGCAAGGCTTTCCTGTGGAGGTCCGATATGGCCAAAACAAGAAGAGTCCCCTCGCGCAAGGTCTGGCTGACTTGCATGATTGTGCCAGAGAAAACTGTCTCGAGGACGAAAGTCTAAAAATCAAGGACAACATGGAGGCATACCTTAATTCCCCACACAAAGTCTTTGAAGAGGACAAGTGTGAGGGAATGCCCACTGTCTATGTGGATGGATGCTCTTACCATGTTGACAACAACGGGGAGAAAGAACTGGTGGCCGGCGTAGGGAATGCATGGGTGAATGAGTTCCCAGAACCCTCCGCTGGATACAAAATTGGTCCCCGAAGTAGTCAGGTGGCAGAATTGATGGCTGTGCATCAAACCATCCTCACTGCTGTCCAACATCAACTCCACGAACTGGTCATAATCACAGATTCGGATTATGTCCGGAACGGGTTCGTGGAGCACCTGGTTAATTGGAAAACCAGAGGCATGTTATGTGCTAATAACAAACCCTTGAAACATGGGAAGTTGATCCAAAACATTGATGATCTGGTCACCTCGAATGAGATGACCATCTATTGGAAAAAGATCAAGGGTCATTCCAAAGTAGAGGGACCAGACAAAACTGGAAATGACTTAGCTGATCAGCTGGCCAAAACCGGGGCCATCCAAGGGGATCTAATTGAGATTGAGTCCCTGTTGGGGGACATCCAGGTCACTGCTATCACTAGGTCCAAGACAAATGCTCACAATGACCTTTCAATTGCACAATGGAGCAAGGAGACCCCTGATGTTGATTTGATTACTGCTCAGAAGGGGGATCCAATAATTGGTACATTTTACCAACACATTGAGGACCCTGAGAACTTTCCCCTGACGGATACCGATTACAACGGGAAAGAGGACCTTAGAGTGTTGATGAAATGTCCAAAAATGTTCCAGATCCAAGACGGTTTGTTGGTAAGGAAATCCAAAGCTGGCCACGATCAGTGGGTGGTTCCTACCTCATTCCGAAGCCTGATGTTAAGTCACGCCCATGATGCGGCCACCGCCGGTCATAGGGGGTTTCACACAACACTGGAAATCTTAAGAGAGGTTGCATACTGGCCACACATGGGCCAGGACCTCAACCAATACTTGAAGGGTTGTCTTGTGTGTGCACAATTTCAGCCAACATCCCTCACACACCGGGCGCCTCTCCAAAAGAGGGGGATGACACTGCCATGGTCAGATTTACAAATCGACTTTGTAGGCCCTGTGATTCGCTCGACTAGAGGAAACAAGTACATGTTGACCGTTACATGCTTGTTTACCAAGTGGGTGGAATGTCTCCCAGCCCCAAATTGCAAGGCAGAAACAGCAGCTGCCCTGATGATTAACCACATCTTTTCCCGTTTTGGTCTACCTCAAAGGATTGAGTCAGACAGAGGTAGCCACTTTACCAGTGAAGTAATGACAAAGATGTGGGAGATACTGGGGGTCAAGAGAAAGCTACACATTGCTTACAGGCCAGCTTCTTCTGGGGCAGTAGAGAGATATAACCGAACCATTGTGAGCATATTAAAGAAGTTTGTGGCAGATTCTGGGCCAAGTTGGGATATCCGATTACCTCTGGTCCTAATGGCCATCAGATCTACCCCTTCATCTGGAACCAAAATGTCACCATTTGAGTTGATGACTGGACGCAAGATGGTGCTTCCTCAGCATTTGCTCTACAGAACCCAAGAGCAAACGTTGATAAATGCCTCCACAACTCATGAGTATGTGGAGAATTTAAGGAAACACCTTCAGCATGCTTTTGCCTATGCTCAGCGGAATCTAGAAAGATCAGCTGAGAGTATGAAGACCCACTATGACCTGAAAACTTCCAGGAAGGAATATCAGGTGGGGGACCGGGTCTATCTATACAATTTCCAAAGGAACCAGGCCAAGCAGCGAAAATTTTTGCCTACATGGAAGGGATCCTATGAGATTATAGACAAGATCTCCCCTGTGGCCTACAAGATCTGCATCCCCAAAGGCGGTTTGGCAGAGGGGGAAGACAAGTGGGTACATATAAATCAGCTAAAGTGTTGCCATCCCAGGCACACTCTGCAACAACTGGAGGGATCCTCTGGAATCCTAGAGGGTACTGTCTCAGATTAATTCAGTTCTAACTTAAAATATCCTACATATCGCCTATCAAATTCTGAGTTTCTCAATGTGGGTGTTTTCGTTTTTGAATGCAAAAAGAAATGTGCATGTTCATATGTTTTGACTATAAATTTATATGCCACCCCACTATATCAATGGTGGGGGAAAATGTCTATGAATAGGTATTGCCGCTCTTCCTTTGTCGTCCTAGGAGAAAGAAAACCTTGAGACTGGCCAGGGAGGACGATCCGGAGACCGGGAGCAGAGACGCGAGGGGCCCAGGGTACCGCCCAATATTCCCATCAGGACCGGCAAGGAGAACCGATCGATCAGTTCCGGATGGAGGAAAAGATGCTGAACTGTGCCATTTGCAGAATTGGAAGAAGATTATGCGGACAGACCAGTGCGTGGGTCAAAACCCTTGTGCACCCGACTCCCCATCGACTCAAATTCAAAGGGCAGTCACGTGGGGGGATTTGTTGGGTGTCCTGACCCACGTTTGAGCTATCATGCTGCAACATTTGGTGCTGTGGGCTTAGAAAATCCAAGATGGCCAAAAAGCCCACAAGTGCGCCAGAATCCAGGAGAACCACGCAGTTTGTGCGCACACCAAAATGGTTACCTCACTTGCCACCCACCAGTGTAAAGAAAGATCTTTGTTAACAAAATCCACTGTTACTGATGTCAAAAAGTTGCTGAAATCGTGGCTCACCGGACCACTTTAAAGATTCAACCCTTTTGTGGGGTCCCACATAACCATTTTACTGTAAGGAGCCCCATCAAAACAATGTTAAGCAAGGATTATTTACTACCATGTAAGAACCATTCCTGTTTGGAATGCATTAATCCAAGAAAGATCCCAAAAATGGATGCAGTACCAACAAAATCCTCAAGGCGGCGCTAGCGGTCTAAACTCTGACAGGAGAACTAAGTGCAGTTGCTGACAAAGGGATTTGACTCAGCTGACTTCAAAGGCTGCATTTTAATTAAAAATTAGCCATCTGCTGTTCCCAGTGGCCAGAAGCCTGGGAAACCCTCTCACCTCAAGAGATTCACACCACAGCCCAGGATATCAAATGGTCATAATAACCAAATGCAAAGTGACCCCCTGGTCTGCTGACCTCAACCTCCTGGAGACCACACAATAGGCTATTGCACTTGAATAGAATATGTTGATTTTGACTGTTTCCTGTCAACAAAGGCCTGCCTGCCAGAAGACACATGTGATCACTGACCCACCCAAGTCTTGGAGGCGGACTCCAACACTCTGAGAACTGAATTGAAAGCAAAATATATATTTTACAGAAACACTGATAACTCTTTGTAATCAAATGACAGGCATGTATAACTTTGAGAGCCTTCATTTAAAAAATGTACCTTCGATTCAAGCCCAAACTCCAATTTGTGTGATGTTCTGGGGCAAAACCCTGCTATTTATGTATACTACAGACTCTGTGTTTAAGCTAGAGATATGGTAATTTACTGGAGTATGTATGGACAGGCCGTGTACATGTGTATGAATCTGGAGAAAAATCCGATGTTGCAAAACCCACTAAAAAGCACCAAAGGTTGCCATTTCTGAATGCAAGCCCCCAGGAAGAGCAGAATTGGAACAGGGGCTACCTCATGTGATATGTGATGGGTGCATGTAATTTCAAACCACTGTGTATCTATGAAATATGTCTTTAGGTCAAATATAGATTGTGTGTAAAGTTGACAGGGTGGGTTCTCTGTATCATAAACAGACCTCATCATGATGACACTTCATTTCATTCCCCCAATCAAGGGGAAGAGGAGAAAGTGGCCAATGACAAGTGGAGAGGGGTAGGGCCTAGAAAGCTAGCCTCTCCACCCACTTTCAAAACACATAAAAGCAGACAGTCAGGACAGATAGGGACATTCTATTCCATCTGCTGCGGGACGCTCTGCCGGGAAAATCCATACTTTACCTCCATCAACCTCCAGAGAGCCAACACAGAGACTCCAATCTATCCACCTTCAGAGACCAAGACTTTACTTCAGAATTGGGAGCAGAGAGGTCAACTACAAGCTAAATCCCTCTTTTGCAGGCCTCAAATCATTGTAAACTATTCACAGCCAGGCGAGCTGTTTGAATTCTTTGCAAGAACTCTTGCCATTTGCCAGAAAGCAGTGTTGTATCCAGAGAAAGCTGTGCAGAAAGATCCAGAAGCAGTGCTGTACCTAGAGAAAGCAGAGCAGTATCCAGAACCAGAGGCCAGAGATCCAGAGTGACCCAGACCGCTGTTAGCAGAACCGGAGATCTGACACAGATCACTGTGAAGTGCCGAGACCAGAACCGGAGTCCAGTCCGAAAACCTGACCAGATCCGTGGCGAGGCCTATTTCTAAATATATTGTGAGTACCTAGCAGAACTGTGCAGAACCAATCTCTTAGTTAAAATAATATAATTCAATCTATTTTAATCTAACCAGAACTGCCTCCTAGAAGTTGTCACCTGTCATTTGCAAAGCTGTCACCTGTCATTTTCTAGCTGCAAGCTGTAACCTGTCACTTTGAACTTTTAAAATTTCAAATCCGAAAAACTACCTTTATTTAATCGTCCGTATCTCTGGAACCGTTTGGGCTTGGAACTTGGTTTAACTTTCCTCTTTAGAATCTCAGCTTTTCAACGAGCCTAGAACCGACTTCCTACTCCTTATACTTTCTCCGTAGTCACGATTCTCGCACTTGCGAATTTTACCGCGATTTGCGATTTGGTTAAAAATCCAGCCACGTGTGAAAACAGCAGCTTCATTGCCTTCCTTTGCCAAAAATTTGTTTAACCTGCTAGTCACTCCTAGATCCTTGCTAAAGTGAGCCTGAACTCATCCCAGGTATATTTCACTCACCCTGAACCTCCTAAAGGGAATTAAAACCATTTTCAGCATATTCCTCACTTCATTGCCAGCACATATCAAAGCACTTTTTCCTGTATTTCAAACTCATACCTGTAGTCTAAGCTTGCTGGGGTGAACTGAATTACATTTGATTGCATTTCTGAAAACTGTGTGCTTTCCTTCCATTTCCTTGCATTGCATAAAGGGGGGGGGTGGATTGCCAGAGAAAAGTGATTACATTGTGTTGTTGAAATCATATTGAGTATTTTCTGTATTGCATTTTCATTCCACATTGCATCCATTTGAAACCATAAAAATATTGTTGCTATCGTATCCATCCTATAACCACTCATCATTGATTATAAAGAAGTGTGCTAGTGCCGGACTATCCATTATTGATTACTGCTCAGATTAAGTGTGATATTCAATTATTAATTTATTATAAAGTGTGATATATATATATATATTGTTTAAATGATCAAATAAACCGTTTAAACTTGCAAAACAGAACTACTTCGTGGCTCAGTGGGGTCAGGGGGATTCCAAGAGAGGGGTGTTATATAGGGGTAGTCATCATGAACTGGACGTAAAGATATATCAATAAGGGTTTCCATTCAGTATCCCAGACTAGGCATTGACTTAGCTGTAGTGTTGAATTGAATCCTCTTACACTCCTTCATGTCCATATGGTATCTTCAACAGTTCTGTGGAGGACGCCACACTGGTGTTTGGGCGGGCTGTGGGCCGGTCTCACCCTGCGCGTGTTGCGGGCACGGTTTAGAATGCTGCAACCCGGAGGTGACCAAAGTGCGTGGGGCTTAGACCACCGATTCGGTGCCAAGTAGCTTAGGTCACCACTGAGAGAGAGCGCAGCAAGGTCGCATACGCTGGGGTGGTTGTCACGCTGGGGCATATGAGTGGGCGCTTTTACCTCCTTCTTCCTGCGAGAATGCGGTGGTCCGGATGCAGTGGGGTCCGGTACCCTGGTGAAAAGTCACTGGGGGGTTGGAGACTGCCGTTGCTGGGTTGCACGCGTTGTCGTAGGTTCTCACTGTGGCCCACTCCTTCGCTCGTGTCGTGTTACAGGCCTTCGAGAGCGGGGGTTGGCCCGGGCGTAGGTGCCCGCTAATCCTTTCAAGGTTCTCACTGTGGCCCACTCCTTCGTTCGTGTCGCATTTCAGGCTTTTGAGAGCGGGGGCTAGCCCTGGCGTAGGTGCACGCTGCTCCTTTCGAGGTGCTGGAGCAGCATGAGGGGCGCAGCAGACCCCCGTTAACTGTTCTTGTGGAGGCAAAGGGTTCTAATAGAGGGGGGTTGCCAGGAAGCGTCCACCCGCCCCTCTACACGCTCCTCTATACGCGGAGGTGTCGAGGCCTTGGTCAATTCCAGGTTCACTCCGTTCTTTATTGAGGGGCGAGACCCGAGGAGACTGGTGGCCTACCTAATTGCCGTGGGGCTTGGGGGGGAGCGGTCTTTGCGCCGTGTGTTGTGTCTCCGCAGCAGGCTCCCTCCGGGGAGCGGGGTCCGGAGGACGATGTTGTGCGGGCCGGCGGGGCTTCTGCGCGGCTCCATTCGGTGTCGCTGATTTCAGGCGCCGAGGGTGCGGAGCCTTCCTCTTTTCTTCTCATGGGCCAGAGGCTGGTCCTTGCCGCCGTATTGTGGGTGCCCGGTGGCGGCTCCGCAGGATCTGCTCGCGGGGCCTCAGGTCTCGTTGATACGCTGCCTGCGTGTGCGAGTGGCGTCATCGCGTGGCCCTTGCTTCCTTCGTCTATTTTAGAGGGTGCAGAGATCCGTTTCTCCCCAGGATTTTTCCCAGACCGAGGGGGGGGTATTCCGCAATCAATATCTCGTCGAATTTTCACGGGGGGGTACCGGGAAGAGGTGGCTCAACTCATCTTCCGGGGTGATATTGACAGAGCTCACGCAGAGAGTGTGTTCATCCCTGCGCCCCCTGGTGGCCAGTTCCGACGGGGCACCTTTTAACAATTACCGAGTACATGTGTGGAAAGCTCTGAGAGAGCTGTACCCAGACACATCAGATATAGGATCAATACTAGCACGAAAGATGAGGCCAGACGAGAACACTGCAGAATACTACCATCAAACAGGAAATGTGGACACAAGAGAATAAACAGTTAAGGGACGATAAAATGCCTTTATTCTATCACATTCTAGTGAGGGGTCTCCCTGGGGATGTGCAGGCTTCCCTAGAAAAAGTAGTAGGGATAGAAGCAAAAGGGTGGCCAGAGATACAGGAGTCTATCGTACATTATTTTAAAAGAAAACAGAGAAAAGACAAAGAGGCAGTAGACAATACGGTAAAAGCGGAAAATAAACTTGTGCAAAAAACTGGCCGGTAAAAGCATGAAAGGGGCAGTGGCAACGGGACCAGTTAGCGTTCCACCCGCCCAACAGTGGGAGCATCCAATAACAGCGGTAGCACAGCAAGGGGGATATACACAAGCACCCCCACAATGGGGAGTACAACAGAGGTAACAGCAGCCCCTCAACCATCACACCAGGCACCCACACACTGCTATACCTAGAGGAAATAGTAGTGAGAAAAGATATGGTTGCTACAGATGATGATAACAAGGAGTGGCGATCAATATTGTGCATCGATCCCACACTAACACTGACAGGAGTAACAGACACAGAGTTGCTCCCTACAAAAGTTGAAGAAGAGGGGGAGACAGTGTTTCAGTTGAGCATACCCTGTCCAGTACAGATAAAGGAAAGACCAATGCCCCCCGATGACAATTGGTGAAAAAAGCGACAAAATACATGCTGGAGAACGTATGGACAAAAGGACCCCATGACGTAGAAATACTGAAGGGGGCAGGAGCAGTGCGCATTAAGATTCATACAGGATATCAGCCCTCTTAACCATGTCATCGAAGCAGAATATTCAATAGTTCCAAATCCTGCAACAATTTTCTGCAGCATCTCAGCAGAGGCACAGTACTTCACAGTAGTGGATTTGAAGAATGCTTTCTTCTCCATTGCCCTGCACCCAGACTCCAGGTATCTCACTGAGTTTCCATATCACAGGACCAGATTTTAACACACGAGAATGCCCCAAGGGTACTGTGTGGGACACACCATATTTAACAGAGTAATACAAATGGGTTTGAGCAATTGTGAAGTAGCAAGTACAGTGATACAATACGTGGATGACCTTTTAGTGTGTAGCACAACAGAAGAGGCGTGCAGGCAGGATTTAATAACACTATTAACATTGCTGGCTGAGAAAGGGTACAAAGTGGACAAAGAGAAATTGCAGTATTGTCAAACAGGAGTGGTTTACCTGGGGCAGATTCTATCAGCAGACAGGAGAAAAATAACACCAGAAATGGTTGAAGCAATGCATAAAACACCAGACCGACCTAAGACAGTGAAAGAAATGCAACAGTTCCTGGGTCTATCCAATTATTGCAGAGCATGGATATTTGATTACTCCACTTGCACCAGGCTACTCCTCTAGGCACTTAAGGAAGCTCAGAAAAACAAAAGCAACATAAAATGGACAGCAGAGATGAATGAACATTTTGACAAGTTCAATTGAGCTAGTACATGCACCAGTACTGGCCACACCCAATTACAAAGAGAAGTTTAATTTGTTGTCTCACTCAGATGGTAAAGTAATGACAGCCGTACTGACACAAAAGAAGGGACAGGGACGTAAGCCACTGGCATATTACAGTAGATCAGTCAACCCAGTGATGCAGGGACACTTTCTTTGTGATTAGGCACTTGCTGCCGCTGCATGCGCAATTGAAAAAGCGTCAACAATAACAATGTGTTGACTAGAAATTTTGTTTATGTTTATTTATTTATAAAGCGGTGAAGCCTGCAGGCATCAGGCCATCAAGGTGCAATGGTAATCCAACAAAAACATCACTCACATGTTTAGACAAACAATAACGTCTTAAGACGCTTTCTAAAACAGGTACTGTTTTCCTCCAAGCGCATGTCAATGGGGGGCTTATTCCAAATCAACGCTGCCTGAGTTGAAAATGAACATTCGTTGCCTCTGACTCGTTTGCATTTGGGTTCAGTCAGGCGCAATATATCCTTAGACCGGGTGGTTCTAAGGTATTTCTCTAGAGTCAGGCGCTCTTTCAAGTATTCTGGTGCTCGACCGTATATGAATTTATGCACAATAGTGCTCATCTTGAAACCTATTCTGGCCTCCACTGGCAAACAGTGAAGTTCCCTCCTGTGCACAGATTCTGGGTCGTTTCTTGCGGTACCTTCAATAATCCGGACTGCATCATTTTGAAGTGTCTGAAGCCAAAGTAACAGAGTGATCCTACGTGAGTAAACACGATATCGGAAGTCTCCGTAAAATGAAAGCTAAGTCCCTGAAGTGAAGGGAAGTGATTTGAACATTGAAAAGCAAACTGGTGCCCACCGTTCAAAACAAAACTAAAAGTCATAAGAGGGAAATCATAAAGTGGAGGAAAAGTGAACAGAATCCCCAAGAAGTCTTGTTTGAAACAGAACTGAATGTAAAGTAAAGGGAATTGATCTTAAGAAATACAAGTACCAGAATGCAGTGGTGTCAGAGTGGTCACTTATGGGATTCAGACAAACCCATATAGTTACAAAAGACAGTAAAGCAAAGTGAATCTGGAAGTAAGAAGGTTGGGGAAGGATATCCCATTTCAGTTGTGTAAGCCTGAAAGAGAAGCAAACTTTAAATATTATTTTGCACTCCATGGCATTCTATGAATAAGAGACTTTCAAGGGGAAAGAGACTTTCCTGCAGAAGGCCGTGGTGTTTGTCCTGAACTGCATCCTTGTGCTGGAGAAGGCAAAGCGTGTGCTAAGCTCGTGTGTGCCACCTTGCCCCGAGCTGAAAACGTGGGGAAGGGAGGCCAACGGCTTAGCATCCTGACATATTATTTTGTAAACACTTCTTTCTTTTTTGTAACATTATTTCTCACACTATTTGTATTTAGAGGTATGGATTGGCAGTAGGTTTGTTAGTATAGGCCCCTTTTATTTTGACAAGACAACACCAAGACTGTGTTTTTATTATTTGATAGTCGTAGCTTGCTCCCACCTGTAGATTTAGGATTAGATAAGCATTTTTTAAACCCTTTTTGAAGTTTAATAAACACCCTTGAACTGTGGTGTCTTGTGTCCATCTTACTGTTGATACCATGCCTTTCTTACACCCCCAATCTCTGCTTGGAAAAGCATCTGATATGCAGAACTTTGGAGCTGTAAGACTGAAGGGCTCCAGCAGGGAGGTATTTAGGGAGAGAGAGTTGGATGTAGAGGGAGCCCAGGCCCCAGAAAGCCTTGGGGATGATGCAGAGGATCTTGAATTTGATCCGTGCAGCCATCGGGAGCCAGTGGAGAGATTTAGGGCTGGAGAGATGTGGCCCATTGGCTTGAGGCCAAGGATAAGTCTTGCAGTCCTGTTCTAGATTAATTGAAGGGGGTGAAGGGAGGAGTTAGGCAGACTGAGGAAGAGGCTGTTACAGTAGTCCAGCCTGCAGCGGAACAGAGCTCTGGAGACATTGAGTTTCTGGGGGAAGGGAGAATGCCTCTGAGGAGGTGCAGCTGAAAGTGGGCCTTCGTAGCAAGGTCTGTGATATGCAGAGAGAAGGAGAGAGAGGAGTCCAAGATGACACCAAGGTTTTTTGCCTCACAGGAGGGTGCTGGGCATGGGCCCATGGAGGGCGGCCCGAGTGTAGGAGAGAAGGAGGGAGCTGGGGTCCCAAGGAGAAGGATCCCAGTCTTACTGGATTAAGACACAGATCATTAGCAGCACACCATGCCTGAATAGTAGACAGACAGTCAGGAATGAAAGAGGAGGAAGGGGAGGCAGTAGAGGGAAGCTCGAAGGAGAGCTGCGTGTTGTCCACATAAAACTGGAAGTTAGGAGAGAAGGCAGAGACTAAATGAGATAGAGGGGCAAGGTAGATGTTGAAAAGCCAAGGGGAGAGAATAGAGCCCTGAGGGACACCACAGGTGGAGAGTGAGCTGGAGGAGAGAAAAGGGTCCATTTGAACCTGGGAAGGTCAGTCAGAGAGGAAGGAGGTCAGCCAGCACATATCCCTGTCCATGATGCCAAGGGTATCATGGAGCCAATTTATAATGGTGGCATGATTGACCATATCAAAGGCAGAGAAAAGGTCAAGAAGGACGAGAACAGAAGGAGCATTGGAATCGAGATTAGAGATCAAGTCTTCACAGGTGTTCAGGAGAGCAGTTTCCGTGCCTCTGCCAGCTCTGAAGCCAGACTGGGGTCATGGAGACAACCAACAGATCCAGTGTGCAGGATACGCTGGGAGATGGCCAGCTTCTCCAAGAATTTGCCCAGGAAGTGGGTGTTAAGATTCAAAGGGACACTTGAGGCCGAAGGTGGTTTATATAAGCTCCTTCTCAGTCTTCATGTTCAGGTGACATCAGGAACATTATACAGGAGATAGGAAGGGAGCTAAGGAATGGAGCCCACTGGCTCCCACAACTCAGGATACATCATGGCAACTGCCACAGGTGGAACACTCAGGGCCACAGGCATACCAAACATTCCAGCACTCATACAAACAATCCACCGATGCCCTCATACATACAGACACCATGGGGAGCAGGGACGCATTAGGAAGCAGGAGAGCAGACCAGGTCCGAATAAGGGGAAGGCAGATCCTAACACCAGATTCTAAAAGAAGGAAATGGAGATAGGGCCGTAGTTAGCTGGACAGGAAGGACTGGCAGAAGGCTTTTTAAGGAGAGGGTGCACAAGGGAATGCTTAAGGATTAAGGGGAAGGGGTCCAGTTGCAAAGGAGTGATTGCAGAAATCAGCCAAGACTGGAGAAAGGGAGACAATGTTGTCCTTGATAGTTCCGGAGGAGCAGGGGGAGCTGCTGTTTGGATGAACTTTCATAGTGCAGACTTGTCTACAGACAGCCAAGAGAGGCCTGAGAGCAGGCAAGGGAGAAGGGAGTAATGTAGAGGAGAGTAAACGAAGGATGTCCTGAGTTTAGTAGTGAAGTGAGAGGTCAGTGCAGAGGGCCAGCGAAGGCAGAGGAGAAATGGAAACTGCAATAGGAGTGGCGAGTTCCTTGCAGATTTTTTGAAAAGTTCAGCCATGTTGTTGGTGGCCCCAGAGATGCGGGCTTGGATATAGGCCCTCTTCTTCAAGCAGATGGAAAAGTCTGTATTGCCTCTGGAGCCGGCAGCAGGCCAGATTGACAGAGGATGTGCTTGAAGCCTACCACTTCTGCTCAGCAGCTCTGCACTTTTGTTTCAGAGGGACTAGGTCGGAGTCATACCAGGTGTTGTGCTTGGATCCTCATGACAGGGGCAAAGATGAGTGTTGGAGTGTTGGAGATGGAGAGGTGAAGGATGGCCAGGGCTGTGTCAGAAAGAGAGTCAATGGCAGGAGTGGGAGGGGGAATGAAGGTGGTGGCAAAAGCAGCAACTGACACTCGCTTCATAGGTCATCCCTCTCACTACCTCCCACTCTTCGAGTGACCACTCTCTTCTCTCAACACATCTGAAGCTCTCCTCTCCTATTGCAGCAACACACCCGGCACAGCCACTCATTTTCAAGTCACCAGACCCATGAAACAAGTGACAGCGGCTGCCTTTGCATCCACATACTCCCTCCACCCACTCCTTTGACTGACTCCCACCCTGACACAGCCCTCGCTAACCTCAATCTCTCTATAGCCAATACTCTTGACACTCTTTCCCCTGTCATGAGGGTCCGACTGAAGCCTTCCAAAAAGTGCAACTCTTGGTACGACTCAGACTTGGCTGCCCTCAAACGCAAGTCTGGCAGCTGAGCGGAAATGGAATGCGTAGGGTGAACCATCTCACAAACTGGCCTGCTGCCTCCTTCAAAGGCAACATCGACTCTGCATCCGCACCAAGAAAAGAGTCTTTATTCAAGCATGCATCTCTGCGGCATCAAACAACACAGCCAAACATTTCAAAGTCTGCAAGGAACTGGCCAATCCTGCAGCAGCCTCTTCTTCTGTTACACCCACCCAGGTCCTTTGCTCAGCCCTGGCTTCACACTTCACGACAAAAAACTGACATCCTTTCCACCCTCTCTTCCACACCACAGCATACACCTACACCGGAGCCTCCATTGGCCCCCCCTCTGAATACCCTCTCTTCTCGTTTGCCCGTCACACCGGATGAGGTCACCAGACAAGTCCACTCCATGAAGGCTTCAGCAAAACAGGTGGACCGCTGCCCCTCCAAAACCATTAAAGACAATATCGACACCCTCGCCCCAGCCTTGGCTGATCTTTGCAATCTCTCCTTTTCCACTGGAGCTTTCCCAACTGCCCTGAAGCACTCCCTTGTGCACCATCGGCTCAAAAAACCCTCTGCCATGCACCCCTCCATTCTGGCAAATTACCGCCCTATATCCATCACTCTTTTCTTGGGCAAACTCCTGGAGAAACTGGCTATCTCTCAGCTGACCCTCCACACTGAATCTATTGGTTCCTTCCACGACCATCAATCTGGCTTTAGAGCATCCAAAGGGACGGAAACTGATCTTCTGAACACATGAGAAGACCTGCTCTCAAATCCTGACACTAACACCCCCTCTATCCTCATCCTCCTTGACCTCTCCTCTGCCTTCGACATGGTTACCCGCAACATCCTGATTGCACGTCTCCGTGACACCCTGGGAATAGCAGGTCAGGCTCTGCCGTGGTGAACCTCCTTTCTCTTTGACCGCCCAACCCAGGTAGAACTTGGAGCCTTCCTCTTGACTATTGCTCTCTCAACCTGTGGTGTTCCCAGGGATCTAACCTATCCCGCTGGTTCTTCAACATCTATATGGCTGCCCTGGCACGTGTAATTGCCATTTTCACTTCTCACTTCCAATGTTACGCGGATGGCACACAACTATCTTTCAGGCTACCCTCAGCCACCTCCTCCTCCTCGCTCACATCTGACTGCCTGTCTGCTATTCACTCATGGTGTGCTGCAAACGATCTCTGCCTCAACGCCAGTGAGACTGAGATTGTTTTAATTAGGACCCCTGCACCCGCTTTCCCACTTTCACTTTGCCCGGCCTCCCTTGGCCCTGCGCCCGCACCCACCTGCGAGGCAAGAAACCGTAGGGTCATTGTTGACTCCACTCTCTCCTTCTCTCACATTTCGGACATCTCAAAAAAGTCCAACTACCAGCTACACCTCCTCAGAGGTACTCCACCCTTTCTCACTTTCCCCCAGAAGCTCACTGTCTCCAGAGCTCTGGTTCTCCCTAAGCTGGACTATTGCAACAGCCTCTTCCTCAACCTCCCTGCTTCTGCCCTGCGCCCTCTGCAACTCATCCCGAACAGAACCTCAAGACTTATCCTTGGCCTCGAGCCCAGGGAATGCATCTCTCCAGCGCTGAAATCCCTCCACTGGCTCCCTGTGGCTGCAAAGATCAAGTTCAAGACCCTCTGCATTATTCACAAGGCTTTCTGGGGCCTGGGACCCACCTACCTTCAATGCTGCCAACCTAAATACTGTCCTTCACAAGCCCTCCACTCATCTACCTCCATCCTTCTGTGAGTGAGCCGGCTCTCCAAGGAGAGATTTGGAGGGAGATCCCTATCTTCAGCAAGGGTCTCCCTCTGGAATAGCCTCCCTGCTGCCCTCCGTCTTGAGCCTGATCTCCTTAAGTTCCTGAAACTCCTCAAAACCTTCCTCTTCTCCTCTTCCTTCTCTCTCCCTCTACCCTGCTAACCTAGTTCTCCACTCCTTCCCTCTCTCCCTCCTATTCCTTACAGCTTGCTGACTGGCCGCTTGGTGTACCTCAGAGTCTCACAGGAACCTGACACCCCTGCCAGTCCTCTTTCACACTTGTCTCAGGGCCCTACACCCCACCCACACTCATTGCACTTGAGAATTAACCCAAGAGAGTGGCTCTCTCTGCACTTACCACAGTCTCCATCGACCGGGTGCACTTGACCCTCCCCCTCCCCCTACCTGTGACGTCTGTGCACTTGCACGATCTGTTCGCACCATGCCTGAAGATCGTCTGTCTGTCTCTGTGGTCTTCACCACTTCATTGCACTGTAAAACTGCAGAATCACCATCGGGCCTATTTGATGTATCTCAAACTGTTAAATGTATTTTACGCACTTACTCTGCCTGTGCAGACCTTTATTGTCTCCGAATTTCAAGGGCTCTGAGCGACTGTTGTTTTTCCCCCCATGTTCCCACCCTCCTTGAGGGCTTTGAAACACTTTCCTGTGTATGGGCGCTTTATAAATAAACAATACCATACCATACCAGAAGGAGTCTGGTAGTGCGGGCGGGGGCTTAGCTGGGGGACTAAGGAGATCCAGGTGAGAGGACAGGAGAGCATGATCAGACCAGAAGAGAGGAGCAATGAGAGGGTTGGAGATGGGGATGTCTGCTGAAATGAGAGCATTCAAGGTTTGTCTGGCTGAGTGCATCGGACTGGAGGTAAGAATAGAGGGGGAAAGAGAGTCACAGAGGTTGCGGAAGAGTCCAGAGGCCACATCAGGGGAGTCAAGGTGAATATTGAAGTCTCTGAGGAGAAGCTTGGAGGTGGAGGCCAGGAGAGAAGAGGTGAGTACAGACCACCCTGAGAAGAAGAGGGAGACTGGGTCAGGGGACCTGTAGATGGTGTTCAGAGTCAGCGAAAGGATAGGAGAGACACCAAGTCTCCAAACTCTGCCCATGGACCAGTTAACCCTCGGCTTATTGAGACTCTTGTATCCCTCTGGGAGGAAAGTGTCAAAACGCATGACAGAGCTGGCTGTGAACCACGTCTTCGTGAGAGTAAGGATGTTAAGGTCTTCAAAGAGGTGGCATATATCAGAGAGTATTTGACAGTAGAGCGAGAGTTGAGGGTAGCCAAGCGAAGCTGGTTCCCACTTTTGTAGGTCTTCCAAGGAGGGGTACAGAAATGTGGTACATCTGTTGGTGGTGGCAGAGGGGTGGCAGAAGGAGTGGTGGCAGGAGAAGGGAATAAGTAGATGAGAGATGGAAGATGCCTATCAAGAGGGAGGAGGTTGAGCTGAGAGCCTTCGACCATGACAGTTCCATTCCAGTAGACAAGCGTACTTCCCAGTGGGTGCCACTGTTAGGCGATCCTCTGCACACCAGGCCACTACACATCAGAACACTGCTCACATTCCCCCAGCATCCCCTCCCAAGCTTCGAGGCTCATGTGATTCGGTGAACCCACAGAACCGAAAACTCCGTACCAGCTTTAGTGTACGGGCTCGATTACAACCCTTTCTGCATTGGCAATTGCCTTGGAGAACATATAGCAGAAGGGGCGGCGTTTCGTCTTCACGTCGGTCATGTGATACACTGTGGCGTTCCTCACGTGATCTTGGTGGACGTCACATGACCCAGAGAAGTCACATGACCCAGGGACGCTCAGTATAAAGGTCTGAGAGACAGAACGCTCATTGCTTCTCAGCTGGCTTCAGACCCTGTTTGGCGTTACTACTTGCTCCTTGTTATCTTGATCACGGAACTCTACCTCGGACTCCCTCGGACACCCCTTTTGTACCTTTGCTTGGAACTGTTGACCTGTTGCCGGATTTTGGACTTCACCTCGACTTGTCTTTGGATCATCCCTGGTTACCTTGCTGAACTTCTATGCCCTTTCCCTTCTTGGGATTCAAGTCAAGCCCTCTCTCCTACAGGTGGCTAGCCCTTCATCCACGCTAACCTGCGGTTCTACCATTCCAGGGACCGCCGCATCATCTGAGTCTCGAACCTCTCTACTAGGTTACCTGGGTCACCCTTACACCAGATAGGTAAGACACTTTAGATCCTTTTGCTTATCTGACTGTATTGTGATTGCCTGGTACTTAACCCCGTTCCTTCTCGACAGCAGCATCGGTGTTCCAGAGGCTCCGTGGATCTGGGAAGACATCTCCCACCTGTGGCCTCAAAGGTCGCACAGCGGGTTTCTATTTAGTTCCCCTGTGCGTCACTTGGGGACAGAGGACTCATCAGTCTACACGACACTCAAGTCAGAACAGACACCATTAATGGGAGAGGAAGAGAAAGGGGAGAGAACTGAGACCATGTGGCGTATCCAAAGGTCTGGAGAGGGAACCTTTGGGGACATAAGGCAGTTTATAGACCTCCCTTGGAAAGAAGGCACCAAGGAACCAGACAAGGTTCTAAAAAGAGGTCTGCAAAGGGGAGAAAAGGAACAGGCGATGCTGGAAGCGTGTGCATGCAGATCTCATCCATGTACAGGGATGGCCCTATTATGGTTTTATTCATAGCACCTAAAGAGAGGTTTTAGTCCCATCTTAAATGGTGCAAGTTGCCACAATTTGAGAATAAGAGAGACAGACATAAAGTGGCATGGCGGAATTTCATTTCAACAAGGACACTATGGACCTCATTACGAGTTTGGTAGTGCAGTAAAAAAGTGGTGGTAAATTCTTGCTGCCACTATTTTTGGTGGTGACAGATTTGCTGCTGTTTTTACTGCCACGCTTGTAATGAAGCTCCCTGTTCTCAATGCTCTGTAGACGCAATCATGGAACAATTGTCAATAAAACATTCCATTCATTGGCAGCTACTCTGAGGGCAGTACAGACCCGTAGCCATTCCTGAATGGTCTAACTCATGCAATTGGCACTGCTTACAGGACCCTCAGGTCTCAGGTGAGGTGTTGTGTGACCTCTGCAAATGGACATTAATGATGATAATGGACAGATGCCTGTGCTGCATTAAATCTTACCCTGCCAAGGTCCTCCAAGGCCCTCGTCAGCTTGCCAAGCTTCCTGTACAACGCTCCACGTCTAGAGAAGTGAAACACAGAGGTCTCTCTTTGTTCCTCGATCAGCTCTGTCAGACGTCGGACCTCTTCTTCTACTTCCTGAATGGTGGCTGTTGTCTCATCCAGCAGGACGGGAGTCACAGAGTCCACCAGCCTCATTTGTCTGGCTGGCACTTTCTTCTCCAGCTCCACTTGGCTGGCATTGGTGATCTGGACCTCAGGCTCAGGCTCTTTCACCCTGCTTGGTGGCCGGCTATCGGGGAACACCTCATCAAACCAATCGTTCCAGATCCCCCTGACCCACTCACGCTCTCCATCTGCCGAGACTCCGCCGTGCGCCTCAGCATACTTTGGGAAGTCCAGTGTCAGCGGAAGGCTGGCTTTTCTCACATGGCGCCTGTTTTTAAATGTGGCAGAACGAAGGCCGGCGTGGATGTCTAGTCTCTGAAGTGACACAGATCTGTTGATGAAAAGAAAAAAAGGTAAGTACATCTTTCATGTGCAGAATGCTGCTTCCTGCTTCCAATACACGATTAAACAATTTCAGAATTCGGAACTGGTAAAAGTGACATAAAAACCACTTAAGAAACCAGAAAGCAGCAGTGGTTATTCTACAATCCCTCGATTCTGCGGCATTCAATGCGATAGACATCAATACAATACAATACATCAAAGTTAGACACATTATTTATTTAATTGTTTTGGGTTTTGTATAGTGTTGGTCAGGAGCTATAAGTAAGTCACTGGGGCACTTATCAAGCAGAAGAGCATCACGATTCAAGCAGAATCATAGCAGGTGCATTTGTTATAACATAGGAAATGGTACACAAACATGTATGTTCTACATAAACACACAAACATCAGCTATCCATAAATAAAGTGTAAACAGGAAGATGCAAATGTGCAAAGGGTCCGGCGGTAACCCTGCTGGTGCTACTGGCGGGCTACCGCCAGACCTGTAAATATTTACCGGCGCCTGACTTGCCATTGCCACCGGGAGATTTCAACTCCGGCAGCCCGGAAAGTCAGGTGCCTGTAAAATGTAAGTCCCCATTCTCATAGAGACCCATAGGACTCTATGGGAGTGGGGACACGGAAGCACCGCACCGTTGTTAACAGTGCCGGTGCTTTCGTGATGGGTCTGCCTACTGTGGCTGCTGTGCCCGGCAGGGTCAGACCTGTCGGGCACAGCGGCTCCGGAAAGCAGACCTGTAATATGCCGGTCTGGAAACAACAGTGACGGTGAGCTTATCGGCACCCTTGTTTCCAGACCGGCAGGATCGTAATGAGGCCCTATGTGTGTTTACATGAAGTCAGGTGTGTAATATTGTTCCGTTGAGAGACTCAAGGCAGGAGATGTGGAAATGTACATGTGAAGTAAAGATAAACCAATCAGAACGAGGAGGAGTAGGAGGGTCGTGGTCCATATGAGATCACAACTGCCCACAGAGAGGTTGGGATGTGTGACGAGTCCCGTGGAGTCATCACACATCCCCAACCTGAGATCTCCTCTCATGTGGCCAGGGGACGGCAGACGCTACCTGGTCCTGACCCGGGGGGTGTTATTATGCAGGAGGATCACATGGGAGGAGATGGCTATCGGGGAGATGTGGTGTCCCCACCAGGAGAGACACAGCATTCGTCCCTTCCATGTGAAAAAGACCCTATAATTCCTAAATTCCTGGTGACATGCTGTCATTTTACAAACCCCTCCAGCTGTAAAACCCCCAAGCCCCTTCCTGCCAGACATTCTAGGCAGGATAACATTCACACCTCATATGTACATAGCACACACCTAACACCTTCTGTCTCTGATGTTTTTGTGTTAAATAGAAAACAAAATCACCTTAAAGTCCTATAAAACCCATGGACTCGAACTCCCATAAAGCCTAAAAGACTGGGACGAGGAAGAGGAAGGAGTCAATATTTTTTTTATTACTGTTGTTGCCAATTAAGCCTTTAACAAAATCCATAAAAATATTAAACAAATACCTAAATATTCAAGTAGTGTTCAAACAAATATTTCATAACCATTAAATACATACAACTTAATTCATCAAGAGTTCTTTAAAACACACCCAAACAAATACACTAATTTGCAACACTCTGTAATTCCCACTCTAAGAAACCTCCAACGGGGCTACATAGACAAACTACACTGACTCTTCACAATTAGAGCGTTAAACAAGTCCTAATACAGTAAGGTCTAGTATTAAAACATAACAATTTCATATTCATAACAATGAGCCAATATGGAGAAACAGAACCACTAAGCTAAACATGCAGACTAGTGGTTATAATGAAGTCCCCCTACGCTGGACTTTTAGCAATGGTGTCAGCATCTATAATAAAGACAGAAGCTGAACAGAAGGAAGCAGAGTCACGGGTGATGGTAGAGGCACGAGTGCGGACCATGCTGCTGAAAACAGGTGTTCTCAGACTGCCGCTTGCAGGCAGTGCTTACCGGCATGGCGCAAGGCCACAGAAGATACTGCAGGCACCTGGAGAGGATCGCTGTGCCACCGGCAACAAAAGCAGAGCAGCTGGCTGCACGGTCAAAACCAAAAGCAGAGGAATACCAGGAGACAAACGTGGGGACAGAAGAGGAACTGAGGCAGGGTCTGCAGAGCGGAGGAGGACATCCCAAGGCAAAAGCTTCACTGCAACAAGGGGCCACGGGTCTGAGGAAGTGCCAGACACCACTGAGTTTGCAGAGAGCTGCTGGGAACCCCGAGGCATACCGACACAAGTGGGAACCATTAAGAACTTTATTTGAATACCGACCAAGTAGAAAACAAAGACAGAGGGGGTCATTCCGAGTTTGGAGGTAGCCATGGTGCTATTATGTGGACTTACCGGGTCATTCCAACCTTGGAGGACCCGGTAAGTCCCAATCAGGAAACCATTCCCCATTTCCATTTGAGCCCCGATAGGGCTCAATGGGAATGGGGAAGGAGCTAATAACGGGCCTGCAAATTGCAGGCCCGCTATTAGCTCCATGGTCCCTTAACGGGTCCCGCTAAAACAGACTGGTAAAACCAGCCGGTCCTGGTGGGACCCGCTAAGGGACCTCGTAATAGGGTGGTAGGAGGTTAACGGCACCGACATCCTTACCGGTGCCGTTAACCCCCTACCGCCAGGGTTGGAATGACCCCAACAATTTGCACAAATCCTCATGTATGAGATGTCAATATGAGGAGGATTGGAGCAAGTATTGCCAAAAGCCAATGAATGTTAATGAAGGAATTTAAAGTCAACCCTTGAACAAGTCTCCACATATGAGATGTCAATGTGGGGAAAGTTGGGACAAGTAGTACCTTAGCCAAGACAGTGAAGGAATACACCTATACTATACTGAAAGACATTGAGAACATTTAAAAGAAAGCCCTGGTGGAAGAAACATATCAGGCAGCAAGCATTTGGGGAGAAGATACCTGGCAGGAGAGTATACCAGGAGATCTGCAGACCCCAGAGAGGGATGTCTGGCAGGGAAGTATATCGGGAAATCCATTAAAAATATGCAGAGACTGCTGACATTGTGGATAGCTACCAGGCCGGAGAATATACCAAGGGAGCTGTAAAAAGCAGATAAAGGGAACCCCTGCTGGACCAAGCACCAGCCAAGTTGAAATACGTTCATATTGTGTAAAGGCTTCCTGGCAGGGGAGTATACCAGGAAGATCTTCATAGAGGTTATTGTTTTGAAAGAGACATTGGGGGTCATTACGAGTTTGGAAGTAGCCATGGCGCGCTGCCTCCAAACCCAGGTCCGGGTCCGGTCTCACTGAATGGGGACTTACCGGGACATTCCAACCTGTGCGGACCCAACAAGTCCCCATTCAGTAAACCATTCCCCATTCCCATTTGAGCCCCCATAGGGCTCAATGGGAATGGGGAAGGTGCTAATAACGGGCCCACAAATTGCGGGCCCGTAATTAGCTCCAACGTCCCTTAATGCGTCCCGCAAAGAACGGCTGGTCAGACCAGCCGTTCCTGCTGGGACCTGCTAAGGGACCTCGGAATATGGCGGTAGGGGCTTAGCGGCACCGCCATCCTTAACAGTGCCGTTAAGCCCCTACTGCCATACTCGTAATGATCCCCATTGACCCTTTCACCATCCTTAAAGAACTGCCTTCACTATCCTTAGGGGGTAACTTCTTAAAAGAGACAATTTCGTCATCCTTGCAAAGTGGTTATTTAAAATAGACAATTTGACTATCCTTAAGAAGTTATTGTTTGAAAGAAACCCTCTTGCCATCCTCGAGAAGTGAGTTTTTGGAAAGGTCATTTGTTGACATCTTCAAGGAATCATTATTTTCAAGAGACACTTTTGCCACACTACCTGAGACAGCCAGAGGAAGGGAGTTCTCCTCTGGATCCAAGGATTGTTTTTTGTATTGATTTAGCTGATGTTACTCAACTTTGTCAATCATTAAATTCACATTCTTAAACATCTTTCAAACAAATCAAAAAACAATATCAAAATCATTTGTACACCAACGAATATAACATATAAAACAAAAGCAACACAATAATGTTGAGAATAAGCATTCATGTGATGTAGACATCCTCGAAATGGAATCATAGTAAATGAAATAAAATTTGAAAATACCTGCACATCATAAAATCGTATCAACGTGCAAAACAATTCCATCTCAGCTCAGATGTCATATATGATTCTTAAAATACTCATGATATCAATGGTATGAGATGCAGATGGTTCTTAGATAGGGGCAACTACTAGACCAAAACCTCATTCTGATCATTCAAATTCAGTGCACTCAAAAGATGTACTGTGGCTATACGGATACTCATAACATTAGTTGCCAAAATGGCTATCCACTTATTCTCTGGGCTCATGTTACCAAAATAATCGATATATTTAACAAAGTGTGTCTTTCTCAAGTTCATAAGGGACGGACAATCCACAATTAGATGTTCCAATGTTTCTTTAGTTAACAATTCAGAGCAGAAACGACTGTAATTTTCTTCAGGCTTAATGATCTTCCTCCGTGCCAACACATCTCGTGTTGGCCACAGATTAAAGCGTAAGCGTAAAATCGCTGTGCGGTGATGGAGCCTTGTACAAGTATGTTTCTATATCCCTGAACTTTTTAGGACCAACCCAAAGAGTATTAAAGTCCTTATACATGAGACCTTGTGTTCTTGTTTCAATCCAATCCATCATGTAGATCTTGACTTTGGCTCTGTCTGGCTTCGTGATGAGAATGGCCTTTGCCAAGACTCCAAAGATGTATTTAGTCCATTTTCGCACAAATTCATGTGATGAAGACATGTAGTTTGACAATATTGTCAGAATGGTATCATTCTTTGCAGAAATCAAATACTTTTGAAATAAGTGCCAATTATACACAGCCACTAAAGAGGTAAGCCCCAAACCATAACGTAGCAAAGGTCCTGGAATGCATTGTGGTAGATGAAGAACAAGTCTCCAAAATGTGGCTTCTAATTTGTTAAGGTATATCATCAAAGTTATTTTATCACTCTCCATTTCATATAGGATTGTAGGTGTTACTTTATTTATTTGTTTTTGAGCCCTTGTTGCCAAACATACATCAGAGATACTTTCCTTACACTTTTAGTTGTTAATCTTTAGTGTGAGGGTCAGATTAATGTTTTGGACACAAGAACAGTATATATAATTTTGACTACAAGACACAGGCTGTTGTTTAGTTTTAATTTCCTAGGCAGGGAAACTCTCTTTAGGATAGGGACAGCGAGGCCTTTATCCAACCCTTTTATTTCAATAAAGATGCCTGATGTTGAAAACACTACCACTTTGTGTCCTCCTCCCATTTCTGACCCCTCACAGATGTAAGGAGCTTTATAATGGGTGGCACGTACACGCATATGGGCCGAACAATTGTCAATGAGCAGCAATACAGATACAGATAAAAAGGTCGCTGCCGGAGGCCCCAGTAGGGTATGACCTACGAAGGCATAACCTTAGCATGCAGGAATGTGAAGAACGGTGTCAGCTTGCACATGGTTCTCAGTAGGGTGGTATCATTGGCATAGCAGTCAGGGGCATTGAACAGTTTGTGTACCTAGGCAGGCAGAATCCTTAGTCCTCTAGGGCACCGTGGGGGTGGAACTATTTAGACCAGGAATCTGCAAACTTTGGCTCTCTATATTTCATAGACACCTTCCATTTGCCCTGAAAGCCCAGAAAACAGTAAGTTATGAAGCAATGTTTAGTCCAAAAAATCTGCAGCAACTCAGCTGAAACACGGATAGCAGGTCCAACACAAGAATCAGTGATGGCCAGAGGTTAAGGCCTGTGTTCCCAGCCTCTGCCGGACTCAGCCAGGGAAGTTGCAATACTGCTTCAGCAAGCTCCTAAACTAAGCTGTTCTGCTGCCATCTCCATATCTGAAGGTAATCCTTGCATGTCGCTCCCGGCGTCCGCATTGGCTTGTTGTACATGTATATCTGTCTGCATTATGGCCTGCAGCTCTCATCTGCAGACCCCTAACTCACCTCCGCTTATGCCCTTCGTCCCTCCCCTTTGGGGATGGCGAAAAGTTACTTACCAACTGTAACGTTCTTTCCACTGGATGTTCCTCCCACGTATTCCTCATCTTATGATAAGTCGTTATTTCCAGCTTCGCTGCTTCGGAAAAAGAATTCTCGGCAGAGGGCGCTGTGCTCGAGGTCGTGGCGTCGATTGCCCCTCGACGGACTCCGTACTCTGTCGACGTCACCGATGGTATAAATTGCTCGAGCCGCACCCGTTGCTTCAGTTCTGTTTTTTCAATGAACATATAGGAGGAACACCCAGGCGTGCCTCATAACTGATGCACTCATCGTGAGAGGAAAGTATAAGAAAACGTAAACTGTACTGCGGGGTAGGATGGGAGGGTCGATGAGGAATACGTGGGAGGAACATCCAGTCAAAAGAATGTTACAGTTGGTAAGTAACTTGTTCTTCGAATGGATTGTCTCCTCCCACGTATTTCTCATCTTATGATAGACTCCCGTAGCAGTGGCAATTTTGGAGGTGGGAGTACTAATTACAGTTTTCATGGACAGAATGCAGAACTGTCTTGGCAAATAACCCCTCATTGGAGGAGGCAGTAGCCAAGCAGTAATGCTTGATAAAAGTATGCATTGTTTTCCAAGTTGCAGCTGAACAAATATCTGCTGCCAGGACTCCCCTCTTTAGAGCCGCAGAAGTAGCCAGCCCCCTAGTGGAATGGGCTCGAAGCCCATCTGGTGGGTCTTTTCCCGCCAATCTGTAGCATTCAATTATGGCCAAAATGATCCAGCGGGATATGATCTGTTTTGTTACTGATAAGCCCAGTTTGTGACCAGTATAACCTACAAACAGTTGGTCATCTTGTCGTAATTTAGACATCCTTGAGATGTAAAAACGAAGAGCCCTCTTGGGATCTAGTCTGTGCAGTCTCTCCTCTTCCCTGCCCAAATGAGGAGGAAGATAAAATGTTGGTAATATTATTTTTTGTGACAAATGGAAGTCTGAAACTACCTTTGGTAAAAGGGTAGGTTTAACTTTAAGGACTACCTTACCCTTATAAAAAAATAGGATATGGTGGTTTGCATGAGAGAGCCTGAAGTTCACTAACCCTGCGGGCTGATGATAGGGCCACAAGAAGGACAGTTATTTAGAGTTAGAAGCCTCAATGGACAGAGATGCACAGGCTCAAAAGGTATGCAAGTCAAAAATGTTAGTACTAAAATTAAATCCAAAGTTTGGACCTGAAAAGGTACTGGAGGGTATACGTTAGTAAGCCCTTTTAAGAATTGAATGATTAATGGTATTTTGAAATATGAAACCTCTTCCGAGGTGCGCTTGAAAATTGACAGCGCAGCAAGGTATCCTTTTATTGTTCCTATCTGGAGCCCCAGATTGGCTAGATCTAAGAGAAAAGAGAGCACTACTGGAGTGCCACATTGAAAAGGGTCCACATCCTTATCTTTGCACCAGTTACTAGACTTGTTCCAGCGACATCGGTACAAAGACTTTGTTGCTGGCCTTCTGGCCGAAAGCAAGACTTCCATTACGTCATCCGGAAGATCCCAATCCTTGTATCTCAACCTCTCAGAAACCATGCGTGAAGGTTGAGTGTCTTGACCTCTGGATGGAGAACCCGACCTTCCTCCTGCGAGAGAAGATCCTCTCTTTGTGGAAGACGTATTGGAGGGCAGATGGACATGTCTAGAAGGTCCGGGTATCACGTCCTCCTGGCCCAATCTAGGGCAATGGGAATCATGGTTTTCCTGAACTTTCTCAACCTCCTGATTACTTGAGGAATCACGGGGACTGGGGGAAACGCGTACAATAGTGGAAAATTCCACTCCACTACGAAAGCGTCTCCCAGAGCTCCTCTTTGAGGAAATTCCCCTGAGCAGTACTGCTCGCACTTCCAATTGATTACAGAGCATCTGCCACCGTGTTCTGCTCTCCGGCTAGGTGAACTGCCGATAGAGAGATTCCTTCTCTTATTGCCCAGAACCAGAGCTGCATTGCCTCTCTGCACAGGGGTAGTGACCCTACACCTCCTCTCTTGTTGAGGTAGTACATGGCCACTGTGTTGTCCGTCATTACCAGGACATTCTTTCCCTGTACAGAGGGCAGAAAGGCCTTCAGCGCTAGTCTGATTGCCCTCAGATCCAAAAGGTTGATGTGTAGATTAGACTCCGGTGGAGACCAACGACTGCTGATTGTCAGATCGTTGGTGTGTGCTCCCCATCCCGTGAGTGAGGCGTCCGTCACTACTGTTATCTCCGGCCATGGTTGCCAAAAAGATTCTCCCTTGAGAATTTTGTCGTTGCAAGCCCACCATAGAAGATCCTGAGCAACTGCACTCGGGACTTGCAGAAGATCCGACATATTCCCTGAGAACTGGGACCACTGAGTTCTGAGTGCCCATTGAAGGGATCTCATTTTCAACCTGGCCTCTGGTACTAGGAAAATGCAGGATGCCATGAGTCCGAGCAACCTGAGAAAATCGAAGGGCGGTAGACGTTGGGCATTCTGGAACTTTGTTACCATCTGCAGAAAAAGGAGAGCTCTCACCTCGGGGGCGAGGCTTTTCCCGAGGAAGTATCCAAGTCTGCTCCGATAAACTGGAGCTTTTGGGATGGTATCATATGGGACTTCTTGAAATTGAGGGAGAAGCCCAATTTGTGGAGGAAGTGGCAGGTGATCGAAAGATGTTCCTGAGCTTGTTTCGGACAACTTGCTCTGATCAACCAATCGTCCATGTAGGGATAGATGTGAATACCCCCTCTCCTGAGACTTGCTGCCACAACCGCCAACAGTTTGGTGAAAACCCTCGGGGCGGAGGTCAACCCGAATGGCAGAACTCGAAACTGATAATGAGAGTTGCCAATCGCGAACCTCAGGTACTTTCTGTGCTTTGGATGGATTGGCACATGAAAGTAAGCATCCTGAAGGTCCAATGATACCAACCAGTCTTGGAGTTGGAGAGCCTGAAGGATCTGAGAAAGGGTCACCATCTTGAACGTGTCGTTGCTGAGGTACTTGTTCAAGTTTCTTAAGTCCAAGATGGGTCTCAATCCTCCGTCCTTTTTTGGGATGAAAAATATGGGGAGTACCAACCCCTGTTCCTCTCCGCTACAGGTACCTGTTCTATGGCACCTTTCCCTAGCAGGGTTAAAATTTCCTGCAACAGGAGCGGGTCTGGAATTTTTACAGAGTTGACTCCCGGCGGATGATTCGGAGGCCTTTTTTGGAAGGGGAGACAGTAACCTTGAGCTACTGTTTCCAGTGCCCAAGCATCTGAGGTAATGCCCCGCCATTCCTTCAGATGCTGAGAGATCCTGCTTCCCACTGGTGTTTTGTACAACAAGGTCTCAGAGGGATTTGGAGGCGGCTGTAGGAGTGGCTGAGGGTAAAGATGCCGCTCCTGAGGCTGATTTTGCACCTCTTCCTCGTGCACCATGAGGGAAATTTCTTTTGCCTCTTTGAGAAGCCTGTCCTCTTCCTCTACCAAATGAGGAGTAGTAACGAAAAGAACGACCCCTCTAGGAAGATGAGCCGGAATAGGGTTTTTGAGGCTGGCGCATGGAGGCACTAAGCGATTTAGCTGCCGCTTTCGAGGTCTGAAGTTTTTCTAGGCTTTCATCAGCCTTACTGCCAAACAGCCTCGTGCCATCGAAGGGCATGTTGAGGAGTCTGGCTTGCACGTCTGGTGCAAACCCCGACTTCCTCAACCACGCAAATCTGCGTAGCACAGTGCTTGCAGCCATGGATCTGCTGATACTATAAGCAGTATCCAGTCCAGACTGGAGACATCCCCCCATTGCCTCCTTCCCGTCTTCGACTATATTCAGGAAGCCTTCCCTTTCCTCGCCTTCCGGAATATGATCAGCCGCCGCCGAAATACAGTCCCACAGGGTATGGCTAAACCTGGCCAGGGTAGAGGTGACATTTGTCAATTTAAGGGCCATGCTGCCTGAAATGAAAACTTTACGGGCCCAAGCATCAACTTTTTTATCCTCTCTATCCGGAGGGATAGAGGGATATGCAGGTTGTTTTGAAGTGGATGCTGCCTGAATAACTAGACTTTCTGGAGTTGGATGCTGTTTACATATTCAGGATTCGTACTAGCTGGTCTGTATTTCTTGGGGAAATTACTATTTGCAGCAGCAATGCTCTCAGGATTTTCCCAGTTTTTCTCCACCGTCCTCTGAAGAGCCCTGTGGAAAGGGAGAACTGGATCTTTTTGAGGACCTCTGACAATTATATCTGTCATGTCGTCCTGTTCGAAAACGGGTGAAGTGTTACCCCAACCCATATACTCAATCACTCTGGTCATAAGACTGTTGTATCCCGAGTCTGCATGTTCTGCAGGATCAGGTCTGGCAAACTCTAATTCTGGGGAGGTGTCGATTCCACTAGCAGAATGTAGAGTATCACTCAGGTCTCTCATTTTAGACTCTTGATCAATGAGTTCCTCAGTGACTTCATCTTCCTCCGAGCCAGATTCCTCATAAATTGAGGACATGGACTTAAAAAAGTCTGACCTGGGCAATGGAGTAAATCTCCGTTCTTCCTCTACAATATGCGTCGAAGGAATGCAAAAATCCTTCGAAGTTGTCGAAGGAATCTTCGATGACTTTGAAGATGACTTCCATACAGGCGTCGAGGATGCTTTTGGCTTCGATGCCGAAACGATTGACGCCGATGGCGTCGAAGTCGTCGAAGCCTTCGACGACTTATGTTTTTTATGTGGCACCGGAGAGTTTTTCGAGTATCCTCGACACTACTGGCTTTTACCATAGTAGTTTTAGACTTCCCTTTGTCGTCCAAAGGAGCGACTTTAGGGGTATGGCTCTTCCGAGGTTCATTCGAGGGGGTCGGGGCCGCATTCTCGAATGCCTCCATCATCTTTTTACGAAATTCCTCCCATTTTCTGGGGGAATCCGATTTTGTCGGACATCGAATTTCTTCGGTCGACTCAGAAGATGATGATGAGGGAGATCTATGACTCCTCTTCATTTTTTTGGACGAGGAAGAAGAGTGTCTCGATCTACTCCTAGATCGAGATCTCTTGGAATGCCTATGGCGATCCGATTCCTTTGAATCGGTCACTTTTTATGTTTTTTGGACGGAGCCTTCTTAGAGGCTTCCCTCCCCACCGACAGTTTACCTCTCCTCTCTTGAAGGGCCTTCTCGGTCATGGATTGGCAGGAACCACAGTCGTCGGTTCGGTGACTTTAACCGAGACACCAGAGACAAACTCGGTGGGGATCCGTGATCGACATTTTCGATCCACAATCTACGCACTTCTTGAACACAGTCTTGGGTGTCAAAGGAGTCGAAGAAGACGACATTTTCTTCACAGAAAATCTCAAGCGCGCCGTTCTCGATAGATGATGTTCTGACAAGAGGAGCCCAAACAACTATGCCTAGGTAAGAAGAGCACTGGCTCCTCACCTGTACGCATACTGTCCTACAACTGTACCGCTTACTCACCTCATGTCTCCCTTCCACTCCCAACAACATTTCTACATGCCCTGCTCTGGGCCCAGGGAAGTGGAGAAACCTTTGGCTCTGCCGAGGTCCCTCACAGGTACCAGAACATACTTGCATCTGCACTGATTCCGCAGACCACTACCACCTGCACTACACTACCACCTGCACTACACCTAGCCCGCACACATTTACTATGCGGTTAGTTCCCATAGCTCGAGCGAGCCACAGACCTACTTCTGATCACGGCACACGTGACTCGCCATCTCGTTTCCTGCTACCATTTGGCATGACACACGTTGACTCCAGGATAACCTCACCAGACCAATCCTTCTCATGTCCTCGCCAGCTAACTAAATCCCATCTCAGAACCACAGTGCCTCCTCCAAACGCTGGCCAAATAACCCTCCCTAGCCCCACTCCATTTCTTCCTTCGGTGCTCATCACTCAGGCCCTGCATGAGAGCTTGGAGTTCTGCACACCTAGTGCTGTTCACAGTACTTACACACTGAACTCACCTGTATCCATATGTTCCATGATGTCCACCCTGGATGGGATAGACCCACTTATGTTGCAGCACTTCCTCCCCACGCATAGAGCCACCTACCCAGGCAATGGGGATTAATCCTAATCAGCACAGGCCAAGCCGAGCCTCCATTAGCCCCCAACCTAGAACACAACGCCCGGTGCGCTTTGGCCTTGGATCCTTCTCTACTTCCACCCCTATCACGCATCTTCATGATACCTCTGATGTTTCCACATTGCCAGCCACACACGCCATCAGCCAGGTACCTACATCATGACAAGCCCCTTATAACATAGGAATCAACCAGCCCGGTTTGGGATCAACCCGCCGACTTAGGCTCTGGGTCAGAACTTACATAAACAACATATCTACTATTCCATCATTAGGGTATGCTAGACTGGCAAGACTAAGCTCTCCCACGCCACCGCTCACTGACGATGAGCAACAGGCACCCACCACCAGCTAAGCAGACAGAGGTTCTAAATTGGGCATTAATGAATGTTCGCTCTCTAGGAGCACATGCTATTGACATCCATGATATTATCTTTGAACATCACCTTGATATCCTAGCCACCACAGAATCAGGGCTTCTCAGTGCCTCTGGCCCTCTGCTGTCCCTAGCTATCCCTCCCAACAACACCACTTTTAGAGCAGACTGCCTCAACGCCTTAGGAGGAGGGGTAGCCCTCATAGCCAAATCCTCTCTACAGATCAGATCATCCCCTATACCTACCACCCCAGGGTATGAAATGCTGCTACTAACCCCCAAACCACGTACAACCTACTCTGGACCTACCAACAACCTAATGCACCGAGCTGTCCAGACCTCGACACCCCACTTCTTATCATTCCTCTTAGGAAAGCAATGACCAAATTAATTGTTTTGGGTGATCTCAATCTTGGTTACGACGACACGCCTGACCCCAAAGCTGCTGTGCTAGCGCTAGCACTCAAAGACATGAACCTTACCCAACTGATAGATGCACCCACCCACACCAAAGGGGGCATCCTGCACTGGATCCTTATGGCCAATGTGACACTTTACATCTCATCCATTAATTCAGTACCTTGGTCCAACCACCTCCTCATCCTCTTTAATCACTCCTTGGACAAGCTCCACATAGTCCACGCACCTACACTGAACCTAATATGAGTCTGCAATACCTGAAAATTGACACATGAGGCACATGAGGCACTGACGCACTGTCATGTCTCGGCGAGGGTGGCGGATTTGGAACCGCTGGTGCTATGGTCCGCCATAGCTTGTTCCATTACAATCTCCCTCTTGCGGGTGTTACCGGTCTAGTTTTTGCACGCGCACGTTTCCCGTTTCGGACCTTGCGTCCGTTGTTACCCGCTCCTCTCCCGGTTTCCTCCGGGAGCCCTCTTATCTTCTTTTCCACCCACTTGCTCCTCCTACCCTCGCTTCTTCTCTCTCTCTCTCTCTCTCTCTCTCTCTCTCTATTGTTCCGCTTCTTTCCTCTTCTCCCTATTCGCCTCCTTGTCCTTGCCCCCTCTCTTGTCTCTTCCTATTTTTCTGCTTTCTTCTTCCTTCTTTCCTTTACCCTTGTCTACCGCCTTGTACTCTTCTGCCAGCCCGTGTATCAGACCTCTGCCTGCCTTTTCGGATTGCCTCTGCCACGTACCTTGTACTCATCAGCCAGTCTGTTACCAGACCTCTGCCTGCCTTTTCGAATTGCCTCTGCCATGTACCTTGTACTCATCAAGCCAGCCCGTGTACCAGACCTCTGCCTGCCTTTTCGGATTGCCTCTGCCACGTACCTTGTACTCATCAGCCAGTCCGTTACCAGACCTCTGCCTGGCTTGTCGGATTGCCTCTGCCACGTACCTTGTACTCACCAGCCAGTCCGTGTCTTTCCGGATTGCCTCTGCTGCCTTCATCCTACCGTTGGTTCCACGTTCTCCACTTCATCTACTGGTCCACTCAAGCCTGTTCCACGACCACTGCGTGGAAGTCTCTCAAGGGGTTTTTTATGCCATTGGCTTTTGCCCCTATCTGGACGTTCACGGAGGTTTAACCCCTGTCACATCTGTTACGGTGGCATGGTGGCATCCTTCCGTGGACGTCCCTATCTTCATAAAAAAAAGGAGAAACCCAAAAGCGATGAGAAGAGGAAAACCAAGAAGAAGGACAAAGGTGAGGAGCTTGGGGAGGGTGGTGTGACGGAGTCTTCTTGTGAAGAAGAGGATATTACAGACCCCTGTGACACGCGCATACTCCTAGCCTTGCTTAGTTCAAGTACCCGGTCCCAGAACAAGATCCCACAGGATCAGGCCAACAATTATCACACATGGCTGCTCCACTGATCATAACTAAAACACCCAAACCCCACAAACTTAATAACATCTGGTTCTCAGAGGAACTAGTCATCTGACGAAGGAACAAAAGGGCCCTCAAGCACCTATGCAAAAAGCACCCCTCCCCAAGTAACTGCACAGCTCTTACCACTGCTGCCCATTCCTACAGGAAAGCAGTAGTCACCCTCAAAGCTAATACCTACAATGTTAGAATTTCCAGTGCGGGTTCCAACACTAAAGAAATATTCACCATCCTTAGAGAGCTTGAAACCCCCATGCTCACTAATGCTGGTACTCGCTCTAATAAAGCCTGGTGTATCACCATACAAGATGCCCTATCACACAAAACTGAGATTCTTCACACCAAAATTAGAACTAACAATGCCTTGCGTGGAACCAAAGCCTCCACGCAGAATGCTGTTGATCATTCCAGTGGGACCCACTCATCATCTCCCCCAACATTTGCGTTCTGCCAAGTCTCCCAAGAACAGGTCCTTGCCACTGTCCGATCGCTAAAACCCTCAAATTGCAAAGGTGTCTCATGTCCCACCCATATAATGAAGCTCTACGCACCCACGTTAGCACCAATCATCACCGGGTTTGCCAGAGCCTCCTTCCTGACCAGCAATGTGCCCTCTAGTATCGAGGCAGCCTGGATCACATTGCTCACTAGATTTGTCCATCCTGCTAACTGCCGCCCTATTACCACAATCCCTTTCTTGCTCAAAATACTAAGAACCTGGATGCAGCCTTCACCACCTTCCACATTGATGGTACATCCATCCTGTCCTGAAACACGTTCAAACTTTAGCGGTCCACTGGGAAGCAGAGCTAACCATGACCAGACATATTAATGCCCTAGCATCAGCCACGGCCTGTACTGTCAGGCTCATCTCCCAGAGCAGGCAATTCCTTTCACACTCGCACAAGCACTCATTCTTACCAAACTTCACTACTGCAGCATTCTACTTATGGGCACCTCCGCTGCCAATCTGACCAAACCACGGCTTTTGGAAAACAAAGCATCACGCGCCACCCTAGGCCTAAAACGATCAAACCACATGTCAGCAACCAGACGTGAGCCTCACTGGCTACCTGAATTGTGAACATTAGCCAATCCCGAACCCGGACAGGATTGTGAAAGTTAGCCTGAGTCGCTTCTTGATAGAAATGCAAATGTTGGCATGTCCCACACTTGGATGGAGCTGTGAACATGAGCCTGAATCGCATCTGGATAAAACTGGGAATATAAATGTTAACATGCCCCACACGTGTATCACTGTGTACCCTGCTTTCCCGCTCCCATGCTGTTGCTATATATCCGTATCCCCCCTCTTGTCCCTGTGTCCATGTGTTGCTATGTTCCCTGCCATCCTGTTCTCGTGCCTGGTCTCGGGCGCTTTAAAGATGACCATCATATCACATCACTACGCTTACTCTTCTATACACCATCACAGAACTAGAACACAGCTATACCCCTGATTAATTCGGCCTATCTGTTCACAGACGAACACTACCCCATGAACACCTCATCACACTAATAAAACCCTGCTAGCCGAGCACATTCCGGCCTAGCTGCTCACATATGTGTCCTTCAGGCCCAACGCAGCCAGAGCCCAGTCTGGGTGTCCACACACCAGACTGCACACATCCAACTGATATCTTCAGCACCACACCCAACGCTAGGATGCAGCTACCATCCAGCAATTACATCAACTGCACACATCTGGTGCACCCACGCACCCTACGTCACGATCTCTCTCTACTGACCAGAACTACGGTTCCCGAGGGCGTTCAAACGACCAGTGCTTTGAGGTGATACCAATGATATATAGAGCGCTATATAAATGGCAAGTAACATAACCATCAAAGCTTGTGTCGACTTTAAAACTTTGTCTATTTCCCACCAATGCATTTACAAGGAGGTGCCCCTCCATTTCTAAAACTCCCAGTGCGCGCGTTAAGACCCAGCTCTAGCATCTCGCTGGTGGCTGGTCAGTTTCTGTGTTACGGGTCTGTCCCTTTGGAACACTCCTATTGCCCCTATCAGAAATAAACAAGTAATTACGCTGCCTTCAAAAGCTGATAAAAAGCTGGCTGTTTGATAAATATGATTAATACCAATGAGTGAATCAAACGTACCCGTTATGTCTGCCCACTGTACCAAACGCCCTGCTACTCCTTTTTCTTAACTTTTATTTACAAATTATCATGCTACAAACAATAAAATAATCTCCATAAAACAGGCAAAAACTGAAGAAATCACTGCATTTTGACACATAACTATGTACAGAATGAGACACAAATTACAACAAACCGCCACTAAATCCATTGCATCTCTCAATCACCCACCCCCCAAACCCTCCACGTACACATGTACAACACCAAGTCTAATATAACTGAAGACATTTACCCCAGATTTTCTCAAACAAACCCAATTTCCCATCTCTCCTGTATGGCACCCTCTCCATACCCGCCAATTCATGCATTTCAGTCAACCATGTCTCAATATTCAATGTCAAAGTAGATTTCCAATTCCGCAAGATAATTTTCTTACCAATCATTGCCCCTCGGAACAACCACTTCTTCTGATTCTGACTGAGATCATCCAAAGCCTCATCACTCCCCAATATCACCACTTTGAAATCCAGGACAGGCAGCCCATCTCTCACCTCACGACACACCCGTCCAATCTCACCAACCTACAGTCCCACAGCAGATGCTCCAGTGTACCGTACTCATACACACATCTACTCCTTCTTATAAACCTCCCTTCTGCTGGTCTCTTATCCTCAGGCAGGAATTCCAGTAATGTGTGCACATTATCCCATTCATTCATCTCAAAGCTGGATGGAAATGCTGGCGCATTGGTTGCTTCCATGGTAGAAGATACCGACTCGAAGATCTTTCCAAATTCTCAATACACATGTCAAGCCTTGTGATACCATGCTCGGCTCTCTTCTGAACATAATGGCTGCAATAGACTCAAGCTTGGACTGGTTCCCTCTTAGTATCTTTTTATTGATTATATTAAAGAAAAAGTGTAAGAATTCTGTACCTCGGAAGAAGGAATAAACTAGCATCCAAGGTGGCGGGAATAGGAGAGAAGTGACAGCGAGATCAAGAAGCGAAGAAGCGAGCGGAACAGAGTTACGCCGAGATAGTTGTGATGTGCGGAATAAACTCCAGGAGATGGAGCTCATGACGCAGAGCTGGGTCCAAACAAGGGTTCGGAGTGGTGTTGGGGGCGCAGGAGTGAGCCTCCGCCGACATCTTGGGAGTGACACGAACGCAGGCCATGTGCCAACGACTACAGCGAGAACTGAAGGAGACTGAGGGGATTTGCTTCCAGAGGTTTCTTGGTCTTGTTCAGTCCAGATATTAATTAAGAGTAGATGGATTTGGATGGAGTGTGTTTTTACCAAGTGTGCCATGAAAGATTAAGCAGGTCTTTCCAACCACACAAAACGGCGTGGACTGCTACTGCCAATCAGAGACTACTAGAGGGGAATGCTGGCAACAGCAGAGAGGGCAGAAGTGAGCGCCCCAAGTTATGCCACTTGGGCATCACATGGAAGAGGCTGCACGTTCCCTGGCGTGTGGGGTAAGGCAGTGCCAGCAGGAGCTACTGCCAATGAGGCCACGTCCATGCAGTTCACACATTTCTTATTAATCCGTTTATTGTTTTGCAAAGAAACACATAACAAACGAAGACAAGATTGCCAAAGCTTGGTTGCATCATGTCAAGCCTCACATAGTACATACATGAACATGACAGGTGAGCCAGGAGAGGGTCATGTCAGGCAATGGTTCCATCTTACACGCAGTGGACAGGAAGCAACACTCCAGAGCAATGCAGTGTTCATCCCTCACTCATCTCCCGCCCATCCCCCCACACTTTATGGAATTTCCAAGGACAAACGCTGGCATTATAAATTCGCCTTCCCCGGGACGCACATCTGGCCACCTCTGCGGACCAACGGCTGAGGCTTGGTCTTTCCGCAGAGCCCCCCGCCCCCCGCTGCAGCTATGAGGCTCTTTCCTAGCGCTATAGAGAGGAATGTTTTCACGTGTAAGTCTATGCATTTTTTGAGGAGTGTCGGCTGTTTGGTGAAGCGTCAGCAGATGAGGTTGCAAAATATTAGCAAAGAATTGTTTGCACTATTGAGGGCAGGGTCTCCAGATCGCCGGCTGCGCGCGGGGTTTGACTTATTGTGTTTAAAGTCTCCAGTATTCCCCAATGTCTGTGAAGCAGCCGAGTTTTGTAGAGGCAGCACACTTTCTGTCAGGTCCAGAGGTAGAAGGGTGTGAGGGTACATGCTAACGGGGTGTTGGGATCAATAAACACTTTATTTGCTAATGTCTTTCTTTTCAAACTTTGGTTTGGGGGTTAACCCAGGTGTTCAGAGTAAGGAAGCTATCCCAAGCCAAAAAGGTGAATGCCACTCTGCTCACTGAGAATAAAGGCTCAGGTTAGCATTCTAAACTGCCTTTCGTTAGTTTTAACTCAAGAGGCAGGTTGTGTTCAGGGTGGACTGGCCTATAGGGAACTCTGGAGATTTCCCGGTAGGCCTCTGCAACCTGGGCAGGGGAGAGTTCCCTATAGGCCTCTGCACCCTGGGCAGGGGTGGACTGGACTACAGGGAACTCTGGAGATTTCCCGGTAGGCCTCTGCAACCTGGGTAGGGGTGGACTGGCCTATATGGAACTCTGGAGATTTCCTGGTAGGCACCTGCACCCTGGGCAGGGGAGAGTTCCCTATAGGCCTCTGCACCCTGGGCAGGGGTGGACTGGCCTATAGGGAACTCTGGAGATTTCCCGGTAGGCCTCTGCACCCTGGGTAGGGGTGGACTGGCCTATAGGGAACTCTGGAGATTTCCTGGTAGGCACCTGCACCCTGGGCAGGGGAGAGTTCCCTATAGGCCTCTGCACCCTGGGCAGGGGTGGACTGGCCTATAGGGAACTCTGGAGATTTCCCGGTACGCCTCTGCACCCTGGGTAGGGGTGGACTGGCCTATAGGGAACTCTGGAGATTTCCTGGTAGGCACCTGCACCCTGGGCAGGGGAGAGTTCCCTATAGGCCTCTGCACCCTGGGCAGGGGTGGACTGGCCTATAGGGAACTCTGGAGATTTCCTGGTAGGCCTCTGCACCCTGGGCAGGGGAGAGTTCCCTATAGGCTTCTGCACCCTGGGCAGGGGTGGACTGGCCTATAGGGAACTCTGGAGATTTCCTGGTAGGCCTCTGCACCCTGGGCAGGGGAGAGTTCCCTGGGCAGGGGAGAGTTCCCTATAGGCCTCTGCACCCAGGGCAGGGGTGGACTGGCCTATAGGGAGCTCTGGAGATTTCCTGGTTAGCCTGTGCACCCTGGGCAGGGGTGGACCGGCCGATAGGGAACTCTGGAGATTTCCTTGTAGGCCTCTGCACCCTGGGCCTCTTTTGTGTTGTATTTCCCAATGTTCCCATAGGAAAAGTGTTGGGCTCGCGGAAAATGTGTAACATTGGGCCACTAGGAAAATTAATTCCAGGGCCTCTCTTGGTTTTCCAGGGCCTATTTTTGGTTACCAGTCCCCCCCTGGTTGTGTTTTGTGGAACTCTCTCAAGCTAGGCCACGAGTACCAGCATTTGGAAGAGGCAGCTTGAAGAGCTTGAGAAAATAAAACGGAAGATCAGGAGACAGGAGAGACGAAGCGACTTTGAGGAATCCAGCCACAGTTCCAGACTCCAGCTAAGTGTTTACAGGCTGGGAGACGTGCACATGTGTTCGTAACTTCTACTTGACTTTGAAAAGAATGTGAAAGTGAAGTCAGGCGAGAGGAAGAAAGTGTACTCACTCTTCCAGGTATGTCCTTGAGGCTGCAGCTAGGTCATGAGTGACTGGCAAGCAGTGGAGGCAGGTGTGATACTCACTTCTAAATGCTGTGACGGGTGCAGAGCGATGAGCGAGTGAGGGGGTGGGGGGGCCTGCGAGATCCGGAGCCGCAGAAGGAAGGTTTCCGGGGCGCACTCATTGAGGGAAGGAGGTGAGGTGCAGCCTGCACGGTGGCCCTGCATGTATTGAGATGAATCTGGAGTCTCCTCCGCTGAGTTTCTCTCTCTTTCTACAAAACGGGAGTGCAGCGCCCTCTGCTGGTCATTTCGGGTAATGCACGCGTGCGAATGATTAAACACGCTTTCTTTGACTTTTGCTTTCCAACAAACCCCGCGGCTTGGGCAGCGTTAGATACGATTTCTTCTAGTTGAGTTAAATTAAAAAATAAAATAAAAAGGAAGTCAGGTCAACAAACCAATAACCTGGGACTTAAAGACGCTTTGGAGCCTAGACAAGGCAGAAGATTTGAAGAGCACACGCCTGTATGTGTTCCAGTCTAAATATTAAATGCAATTTTGGGAAGACGTCCTTCTTTGGAAATGAGAACTTTGAAGACTTGAGAGGAAGAAGAGTAGTCAAGAAGACTGTTTTCCTAAAACTTTCCCCAAACAGTATAAGGGGGGAATTCAGGCAAAGTGTGGATAAAAAAGGGTGAACATAAGAAATGGTTAGGTAACGTAAGAATGCCTACTGGAATGTGCAACTCTTTTATTTCCTATGCAGATACCCTTCAGAGCCACGGCAGGAGTCTGAACAGTTTTTTTTATTGTATCCACTTCCCCTTAGGGGTGTTTTGGGCTCTGCCGTAGTCTAATCTGGTAGAGGGTGCAACACCTTTGAGGAATCACCAGGTTCAGCAGCTCCTGAGGACATCTTGTGAAACACAGACCTGACACTTTCCATTTTAAAAAGGTACTGAGCTTGGTTTTAAAAGGGATGTGGTACTGTTGCAGGTGTACAAAGAAGACTTGTTCGCCCCCCCCCAACAAATGGATTTCCAGGAGATTTCAGCACCCTCCCATTCTCCTAGTTAATCATTTTACTGTTAATTTGTATAGATTGTTGTTCAGGAGAGCATAGCTAATTGAGATTTTTTTAAGCCTATTAACCAAGGTTGAGATAACTTTGCAGGACATGTGTTGTATACATGAGAACACAATAGTCCAACCAGCTACCCCGCATGGTCAAAGGTTATTAGAGGTATTACGTTGTGCAGGTATGTAGGTTCTTTCTCAGTAGCAAGCCATACAGGAGAACATCAATTAAGAGTATAAGCAACAAGCCATCTAGTGCTGGGCGCCTCTAGGAAGCCAGTTTGATAGTTATAGCAACCAGCAATGTTCGAGTCTTCTCAGCTTTGTCTTTCTTAAATTTGCATTGTGCTATTCTGGGCTTTGTGAAGGACAATAGAAAGTCAGCAATTATTGTGCAATTAATTTGAAAAAGAAATCCGAATACCGGTTCAGCAGCATCATCACGGGTTAATTTTTGATGAGTGAGTATTGTTTTTGTAGTCTCATCTCTACCCATCAAGGGATATGTTTGGGGGACCATGTCTTGATTAAAGAAGAGATTTTGTCGAGGACAAATGTATCATTCAACTCTCTAGTTGCTAGGAGGAAGTCTGCAAAAAGTAGTCTTAGTTTCTTTGGGTAATTGGGTTGCCATTTTAGGCCTGAGGAGAGAGGGTGAGCCCTCTCTGGGATCCTGGCCTCTCTACTAAGGTTCTCAAGCTTTACTTGGTTCTGGTCACTCCTTCTTTTCCCAGTCCCCTCTCTACAATAAGCTCCCTCCTCCTCCCACCTCTAATGCCTGCGTAGGGTGAGTCATACCTCTTGCCAATGTCTGGGTAATTGACTTTTCCAGCCTCCCACTTTCCTTCCATCCACTATCTTTTAATTGGCTCTGTTTCCAGCTCTTACCACTTTCTTACCTACTATTTCCCCCTTGGACTCCTTCCACTCCATAACCTGCACCTCTTTTATATCACTTAACAGCTCTCTTTTTTCTCACCATTCTTTGTCTACCTCTACTTCCTGCTCATTCTCTGTCTCGCCTTCGCTCCCCTTCTCCTGCCTACACCGGATCTCATTAGTAATTTAGATATTCCTCTGATGACTCTCCTCCCCTGCGTCCTGAATGTGTTCTCCAACCACCACCACAGTACTCTCCTCGTGTGCAAGTGCCTGCGCAAGTGTAAGGCAGTTGGGCAGTCGGCTTGGCAGTAAGTGGCACCTCTACTATGCGTCCAATAATTTACATAAGTGGTGCTCTAGTTCAACAGGTGAGTGTTCTTTGATCAAGCTGCGTACCCCCTTTTGTGCTTTTTCTCACATTTAGTCTCGGGTAAATGAAATTACACATAATTTGCACATATGCGTTTTGTACTAAGTAATCAGGCCGGTAAACGCACTCGAAGGCCACCTTCTGCTAATCCCCCTGGACAGGCCACTGCCCCTTTGGTCAAAAAAGTTGAAGGCTGAGAAGATACACAGAGACGGTATCTGCTGCTCATCATGTATTACCTGAAGTGTCTCAAGGTATCACGCAGGCGCGCGTGGATACCGGGGCGGTAGTATCCCCCATGATTGATAACAACTATTCCCTCTTGAACTTATGTCTACGTTTAGGAAGGGAATCATTGGGACGGTTGCTCCTGCTTCTGGTTCTGCAGTTCCTATAGTATATGACAATATAACTGGCTCCAACTTGTCAGCATCACCGGACTTGGAGGCAATTGCATCTGCCTGGTCTGATTTGGATGGCGATTTTAATTCCTCACATACTTCTGAGAGGGACATTATCGGGGATGAAGAAGGTTCATGCCCCAGTCTGAATGCAGTCGCTACTACTGCGGCATTTAAACATGGCTAAAGAGCAATTCTAATGAAAGAAAATACTGGGCAAGGTTGTTCACATTATTCTCCGTAATAGCAATATTCCAGATATAAATCCAAATACCAGTATGACGACTTGGGACTATTTCTCTACACCTGTGTCCTCTCCACATGGGGCCCCTGGGCTGCCACAAGAATATTCTCACAGTGCTCGGATTGAATCCATTAGACCAGAGCCTTTGTCTTCCATCCTTGAGCCTCCAGTGGTCTCACCAGTACGAAGCATAAGGGCTCTATTGACGGTGTCTGACACTTTGGAACCTAGAACTAGAACTGTACCACCCGATGAATCTGCACCTTTTCTTCTGGTGCATAAAAGGAGATGTAGGCGCAGAACACTCTATTGCAAAGGGTAAACAACAGGAATGTGTACATCGTCAGCTAGAGGCGTGTACTGAGCCTGCTGTTAAACAACATGGGTTTCCATCTTGTTCTTGAACTAATAATCATTTTGTTTACCCGTGATTAATGAGCCAATTGGTGTGAATTCACCTGGAAGCACTGAACAGCTAAACTTGCCACAAGGTCCTTTGGATAATTGTCTCCAACAAGCTGAGGCGAGGAGCAATCAGGCCTTTGATGCACCCACTGTGACTTCAGGAGTTAAGTCCCCATTAGCTATTGTTACACTGTTGGTGGTACAACATGCGCCCAATTATACGGCTATGCAATTGCCTATTTCTTCGAACCTCAGTGTTGTACCAGATATTCCCAAATTCAGTGAGCTAAATGAGGTTAATTCTAAAGGACGGAATGATAGTCATTCTATTCCAGACACTGACTCGGTTCGACCAGGCTTACAGCTGCCGACCACTTGACTTGGCAAATGGATTCAACTTGTTGAACTCTTACCAACTGCAGAGAGCCCTTTCTTAGATTGTAGCTTCCTATTAAGGCTCCTACACAGAATTCCCGCATTAGTGGCAATCACTAGTTCTGATATTCAACATATTGAACTGCCTGAAATAGATTCGTATCAAAACTGGGTGTTCATTGAATGTGTGTCCCCGATTATTGTGGACCTCCTGTATAACAACTTTAGCCAATTAAGATCCCTGGGATATGAGGCGTTTCCCGGAAGCACATTGTGACTATACTGCCTACAGAGATCATTCAACCTAACAAACGCAGCATTATTAAGAGCTCTTTAAATCAGAGCTTCCCGTGTGAAGGATCTAGCTTACTATAATCTTTCATGCAACTGCTACTGTTTAATGACCTCTGGTGGGCCAGGTAGAACGTTGGATGGGATCGACAATAAAATAAATAGAATAATAAAAGCAATAAGTAAAGGTGCAGCCAGCTGGTGTCAAGTGCAAGGGTAAGTGCAGCCAGCTGGTGTCAAGTGCAAGGGTAAGTGCAGCCAGCTGCTGTCAAGTGCTTGGAGGGGACTTTAGGGATACAGAAAACAGTTCCCAAGTGCGGGAGATGCCAGGGAGGCAGTGCAGGGGTGCAACTGACGGGGGAGGGGACCTGGGCCAGAAATCAGAGGGTAGCCAGGTGACCAGTGCAATTTCAGTTTCAGCCAGGAGTTCAGCAGGGGAGAGGAGGAGAGAAAGTAGAAGCAAAGAGGAGGGTTTTGAGGTGCTTCCGGAACCGGAGATGGTTCTCTTCAAGTTTCAGGGAGGCTGATCCAGAGCGAGGCCCCAGCAGAAGAAAGTGATCTACCACCAACTTGCTGCTTGGAGAAGCGACTGACCCTCAGGGAGTTGGAGGCGGATGAGCAAAGAGCTCAAGAAGGAAGATATTTAGGAAGAGGGAGTTGAAGGTTTTGAGGCCCAGAAGGCCTTGTGGATAATGCAGAGGGTTTTGAAATGAATCCTCACAGCCACTGGGAGCCAACAGAGACATTTCAGTCCTGGAGAGATACGATCCGTGGGCTTGAGGCCAAGGACAAGTCTCGCAGTCCTGTTCTGGATGAGTGGCAGAGGGCGGAGAGTAGAAGCAGGAAGATTTAGAAAGAGGCTGTTACAGTAGTCCAGCCTAGAGAGAAACAGAGTTCTGGAGACAGAGATTCTGGGGGAAGGGGAGGAAAGGAAGAATACCTCTGAGGAGTTGCAGCTGGTAGTGTGACTTCTTAGAGACGTCAGAGATGTGAGGAGGGAAGGAGAGTGTGGAGTCAAAGATGACGCCGAGGTTTTTAGCCTCACAGGTGGGATCAGGAAGTGGGCCAAGAGAGGCCGGCCAGAGAGTGACAGGAAAGGAGGGAGCAGGTGTGCCGATGAGGAGAATCTCTGTCTTAATGGCATTAAGGCAGAGATCATTCGTGGAGCACCACTCCTGGATAGCAGACAGACAGAGATGTGAGAAAGAGAAGAACTGGCGTAAGGGAGCCTGAAAATGAGTTGAGTGTCATCTGCATAGCACTGAAAGTTGAAGCAGAGAGCGGCGATGCGGTGGGCAAGAAGTGCCAGGTATTGGTTGAACAGCCAGGGAGAGAGGTTAGATCCCTGGGGAACACCATAGGTAGAGATGGAGATAGAGGAGAGGAAGGACCCAAGTTGGACCTGGGAGGGTCGATCGGAGAGGAAAGAGGTCAGCCGGGCCAGGGCCTGATCAGTGATACCCAGGTTATCACAGAGACAGTTGAGCAGGATGGAATGGTTGACCGTGTCAAAGGCAGAAGAGAGATCAATTAAGATGAGGACACAGGGGGTGTTGGAATCGAAGTTGGAGAGCAGGTCTTCATGGATGTTCAGGAGAGCATTTTCTGTGCTTCTACCAGCTCTGAAGCCAGACTGATGGTCATGGAGACAACCAATAGATTCAGTGTGAAGATTTAGCTGGGAGATGGCTGGCTTTTCCAGGAGTTTGCCCAGGTACGAAAGGGATAAAGTATCTGGAATGGTTTGTATGAAGTAATCTATGGTGCACGTACTATGTGGAATGTAGTGAGACACTGTTATGTGTGCAATATGGAATTGGGAAAGACGTATATAAAGTATCACCAGCACAGGGAAGATCGCACAGGCGCACGGTAAATGGGGTATCTACCATTCTAGAGATGTTTGTTACATGAATGAAGTGAGGTGTGACCTGTGACACTTGGACAACATATGAAACAGTTTATGAGGACAAGAGTTCATCAGAGTAATTATGGATTCATTTGTGCAATGCTACATAGGAATTGTGGTTTACATAATAAGTGGAACTGCGGAAGAAAAAGAAATGCTGAGTGTTGGAAAAATGCGGTCCAGTCCGGTGTGAAGGAGTACAGGAAATGTCTGTGCTGACTATGCTTGAGGCTACAAATATAAGCCAGCGGAGATGGACATATGGGAAGAAAGGCCTGCAGCGCCTAGTAATATCTGGGAATTACCTTTTGAGCTGGGCACTAGCAGATGAGACACTGCGGACCTTTATATGTGGATTAGAAGATATGTAAGTATGTAGATGTTCATAGGTGTAATGGATGCATGCTATCACAAGTATGACACATGGCACAAAAGGTACAATTTGTAAAACCTTTATTCAGTTCTCAGGGATTGGAAAAACTCAAACTTTGCCTTACAGCTAAGATGGGAGTAATCCCCACCATCAAATAATAAAGATAGCACAGGCCTACCTAGTCAGTCGCTGTCAAATCAAAATGGCCCATAGTAACAAAACCTAATGCCTGCCCTATCTCTAAAGTTCACTCCGTTCGTTGCTTTAAAACAAAAACATTTCACCTTTTGCAGAGACTTCCGAGTGGGCTACTTCCTTTCAACAGACCACTCCGCTACTCTGTATCCCTGGCTTCATAGTTATCGGTTATTTAAAGTTCACCACAGGTCTGCCTTTCTTTGCATCTCTCCCACACGCGTGCAGCCTTTAATCATAAGATACATTTTTGCCACTTCAATCTTTCCTGAACAAACACTGTTCTTTCATCTAGCTCGCCAACTCACTGGCTGTGTGCATTCCTTGGTCTTTGCCATTTGGCATTCACGAGTCAAGGTTAATACCACAGACTTGGCCTCGCCTCCCAAATCTGTTGTTCACCTGCGAGGTCACGGGTGCCTTTGAAACACAATGCAGTCTTCTTGTATGGGATTTGGCCTTCTCCATATATCTCTTACGGTTCTTTGGAGGCAACGACCACCTGCAGGGAACTCCTGGAGTTCTTCACCCGTGGCCTTCGTCCCTCGGTCCGTCGCTCTGCTCCTTTGTTCTGCTCTTGCTCGTGTCCCACCTTGCTCAGGGTGTGTCTCTATGTTCCGCCTTTTATCAGTGTGAGGAGAGCTAATGGATATCAGATGTATGTGATTAAAGTCAAGTGCCTGACTTTGCCTGACCCGATTAACGGGACATGTCCAATGAGATATGCAAGGGTTAGCCTTGTTATTCTCAGTCACCCTCTTCCTCGGCCCAGTGTTTGGGTAGAAAATTATAAGTTACTCACCGTAGTGACTAACATACTCTTAGTCCATAGTCCCCTTTCCTCCATACTGTATTGGCGTCCCTTCCAAGGGACTGGAGACGGAACATTTTTCACCAGAAAAAGACCTTCTTCCCCTTTAAATGTAGAGGCGTGTGGGGGCACGGCCCAGAGAGCATGTGCTGCCCTGACTCCGCCCTCCGGCGCTACACCTCAGTCCCCATTGACACGTTGACAATAGATTTAACATTGCCTAATGATACCAGTATTATTAGGGGGGAGGTTAGTGGGACGTATGGAGGAAAGGGCACTATGGACTAAGAGTACATTAGTCACTATGGTGAGTAATTATAATTACTCTTATGTCCAGTTCCCTTTCCTCCATACTGTATGGGTGATTACAACTGATTGTAGCCCCAGGGTCAAGAGGAGACCCTCCTTAAGCAAATAGGTTCCTGAGAACCGCCTGTCCGAAAGCCGCATCAGATCTAGAGCCGGCATCCAAACAGTAATGCTTGCAGAAAGCCGAGGGAGAGGCCCAAGTGGCCGCCCTGCTTATGACTTGCCAAGGGACATGGTGCTGGAAGGCAATGGCCATTGCCTTGGCCCTGACTGTGTGGACATGCATGTTGGCCGGGAGCAGCTTGTGCTGGTCCTCGTACGCTTCCTTGATGGCAGAGACCATCCAGTAGGATATGGAGGCCTTAGAGGCCTGATAGCCTGGTCTTGAGCCTCCAAAAGTGGCGTCCGACTTGCAGAAGCCCTTGGTCCTGTCCAAGTAAAATTCTAGGGCACGCCTGACATCCAGGCAGTGCAGCACTCTCTGTGCCTCGTCCTTGGGATTGGGAAAGAACATAGGAAGGACTATTTCTTTGTTCAAGTGAAATGCGGATGGAACCTTGGGCAGAAATGCTGGGTGCGTCCGCATGACTACTTTGTCCTTGTGAAAGGTGGTATATGGTTCGGAGACGACCAACGCCTGGATCTCGCTGACTCTGTGAGTCGAGGTAAGACCGACTAGTAAGGCCATCTTGATGGTGACCATCCTAATGTCCATGGACGCCCTTGGCTCGAATGGTTTGTGCGCCAGGGCGCCCAAGACTATGTTAAGGTACCACACCGGGTGCAGTCTCTTGACGGGCAGGTAGAGCCTAGCTAGACCCATCAGGTGTTTCTTGACTATAGGGTTGTAGGAGGAAAAGATGCCCTCCTCCGAGTTCCTATAAACCCCAATGGCTGCAAGATATGTGCGGCACGTGTCCACCTGTAGGCCCAGTGGCAGAATCTGGTCCATTTTCTCTTGTACTGGGCCCTGGTGGCCTTGCTTCTGGCGCCCTGAATGATCTCCAGATTGGCCTGTGAGAGGCTAAGGTGCCGAAGCGTTACCTGCTCAGGTACCACTCTGTGAGGGCTGGATTCCCTGGCGCAGGGTGGATGATTCTGCCCCCTGCTGTGCCAGAAGATGTGTTGGGCCTGTCAGGAGGTAGATAGGGGGCACCTCCGAGAGGCTGAGGAGCTCCGAAAACCATGGCCTGGACAGCCACCATGGAACAATCTGAATGATGAGTCGGGGAGACTCCTTGATCTGCCAAATTACCCTGTGGATCAGGGGAGTGGGCGGAAAGGCGTAGGCCTTCATGCCGGTCCACTGGAGGTGAAATGCGTCGCCCAGAGAGCCGGGGCCCTGACCCTGCCAGGATGCGAACTGGGGGCACTTCTTGTTGTGCCAGGTGGCATAGAGAGCCACTTGGGGGGACCCCACATGTTGAAGATCTCCTGAGTAACAAGGTTGTTTAGCTGCCACTCAATTGTCCACCCCCAGTCTGCTGAGCCTGTCCGCCTCTAGGTTGGATTCCCCCGGCAGTGGACTGGCGAGAGGTGCTTGTAATTTTCCAGGGCCCATTCCCACATGCTGATCGCCAGTCTGCACAGAGGAGGGGATCTGGTGCCTCCCTGCTTGTTGATGTAGTACATGCTGGTCGAGTTGTCTGTCTGAGGACAACCTTGCCCTTGAGAAGTGGTAGGAATGCTCTGAGCGCTAGCCAGATGGCCTTCAGCTCCAGCCAATTGATGTGGTATTCCTGTCGGGTCCAGGTGCCGTGGACCGAGAGGCCGTCCAGGGTGGTTCAACAGCCCTCAAGTGATGAGTCTGTGGTGATGGTGGCCTGCGGAGAGGGCGGCCGAAAAGGGCTTGCCTATCCGTAGGTTGCAGTCCATGGACCACCAAGTTAGGTCCGGGTGGAGAGATGGAGGAACGTTGATCATCTCGGATTGCGAACCCGCTCCTGATTCCATGAGGCTGTGAAGTGCAGCTGAATCCTTCTCATCCTTAGTCTTGTGTGCGGCACGGCTATCAGGACCACCGCTAGTAGACCCAGGAGATGTTGGTACCACCATGCCGAGGTCCCTTCTCTGCTGAGGAAGCGGGTGGTGGCCCTCTTGATGGCTGAGATTTTGTCTTCTGGTGGGAAAATCCTCTCAGAGCACGTGTCCCAGATGAGTCCCAGGAATGTCAGAGTCTGCGCGTAGGGAGCAGCTGTGACTTATTGAGGTTGAGCGAGAAGCCCAGGTTGTGCAGTGTATTCATAAGGGCATGGGAAGAGTGGTGAACCGCTTCCAGAGATGTAGGCCTGGCGAGCCAGTCGTCGAGGTATGGGTAGATGTGGAGGCCCTGCACTCTGAGGAGGGCCGCTACAGCGTTCATGAGTCTGGTAAAGACCCTGGGGGCCAAGTTGAGGCCAAATGGAAGGACTTTGTATTGGAAATGGTAGCCTGTGATCCTGAACTGTAGGAAAGAAAGATGGGGCTACCAAATCGGGCGTGTAGGTACGTGTCCTTCAGGTCCAGGGAGCACATCCAGTCTCCCTTGTCCAATGTCACCGCTATAAAAGCTGGAGTAACCATCTTGAATTTTTGCACGGGTAGGGAGAGGTTGAGGGTGGAAAGGTCCAGCACAACTCTCAGGCCCACCTGATTCTTCTTCTGAATGACGAAAATCCTGGAGTCAAGCCAGGGAGGCTGGGACTTCCTCCTCTGCTTGGCTCTCTACGAGCGACCGGATCTCCGCCAAAAGGGTTTCTGTCCCAACCTGTGGGAGTGGAGGGAGGAGGGAGGAGAGGCTGGGATAGGAAGGCGGTACCTCGTGGAAACTACAGAGAGGGTCCCGGGGTCTGCGAAATTCTGGCCCCAGATTTGTGCATTGAGAGCAAGCCTGCCCCCCACCAGAGACACGTGGACCCGAAGGGGCGTGTCATGCCTTCTTTCCCTCAGAGGCTGAGGCTAGAATGCGCTCCTGGACATCAGTGTTGAATTTCGTTGCCCGGAGCCAGTCTGTTCTCCTCATGTCCGTTGCAATGCAGATGGCACAGCCTGAGGTATCAATATGAGCCACTGTGGATTCCATGAGGTCAAATGCCACAAGCTTGGCTTCCGCTAGCTCCGCCTTAAAGCGTGATTGCCACTGGGTGGGGAGTTCCGGGAGGAAGTCCGCAATTTCCCACCATAACCTTTGGTTGGCGGCAGCCAGCATGGCATCTGCGTTGGCCTGACGCAGGTGCAAGGAGGCGTTGAAGTAGATCTTCTTGCCGTACGCCTCCAAGATCTTCTTCTCCTTGCCTAGCAGCGCCGCAGAGGAGGAGGCTGAGGATGACTGAGGCTTGGAGTATAGTAATGCCGCAGCGATCACCGAGGAGTGTGGCTGAGGATGGGTCGAGAGCAAGAGTGCATCCCCCTCCATCTGCCTGTACTTGGCGTCCAGGCGTCGGTTGACCAGCTGGACTGAGTGGGGCTTGAGCCACCCTTCTTGGCCAGGGAGACTGCATCGGTTTGCGGTGGAATCCCTGTGTTGGAAGAGGGGCGTCTTGTGAGGACTTCAGCCAGAACCCCCTCTGCCGGCTGTTCGACCTTGGGTTGGGGGAGGCCCAGGTACTCCACCAGGCCAGCAAGATATTCATGGAAGGCCCTGGCTGAGGATGACGTGTCCGGATCCTCCTCCTCATCTGTATCCTGCTGATCTGGAGGATCTTGTGGAGGAGGAGGGGTAGATGGTGCTGCATGCTTGGGTACAGGGAGTGCAGCCAGAGGCTGAGGAAGCTGCAGAGTCGGCTGTGGAGCCGGAGGAGGCAGCTGCACCGGAGCCTAGGGGCCCAATGAAGGCATCTGTGGTGCCTCTAGCATGGCGGGGAGGACTTCCCTGACTGCGTCTTTGATGATAGCCCCATCTGAGGAGACCTCATGAGGCTGAGAAACTTCTCGAAGAGCACCTCCTCACTGGCCAAAGAGGTGGTAGGGGGTACCGACAGGGTAGCAGGGAGCTGCTAGAGCCGCTGCGTACCCTGTCCATATGGACGCAAAGGAAAGTTGCCCTGCTCAAATGAGGGGAAGACTGTAGGCCACGTACCTGGTTGAGGCCAGTCCCACCTTGACACTCAATCTTCGCCGAATTTGTGGAATGGCGTCTGATGGGTGCCCCTTTCTGGTGCGGTGGCCATTTTGTCGAGCTGCCTGCCACGTGCCTGCAACGTGTTACTCAGCCCGCTGGGCCCGGCCTCATCCAAGACTCTTGCTTGTGGATCGCGAGGCCTACCCTGCTCCTCGGGCCTCGGCCCGGTAGGTGTGAGACCCTCGACCCGGGGGTGGGTAGAGCTGCGTTTAGGCGTATTGCCGGTACTAGGGCATAGCCCCTCGGACACATTGCCGGTATTGGGACATAGCCCCTCGGCCATTCTGCCGAAAAAGGGACGTAGCACCTTGGGTGTAGATCCGGTACAAGAACCTTCCGGTCCCTCGACACTGCGCCCAGGAGGATCCGAGGACCCCTCGACCCAAAGGCCGGTAGCTGTAGCAGCCTCGGGGCATGTGCCGGTAGAAGGACCTGGTCGGTCCCTCCCGTGTGGTAGAGTCCCTGGGAAGGAATATCCCTTGCGGGGTGTGCTGGAAAATATTTGCCCTACCTTGGGCCTGGCTCGATGTTTCACAAAGTTCTTGAGATCCTCTGGATGCGACTTCTGGTAGAGCTCTCTCCACCTGGTGAGTCTGTTCTTCAGCACCTTCGAGGACAGCGAGTCACACGCTGAACATGACCGCCAACCGTGGTCTGGGCCAAGGCAACGTAGGCAGAGGGCATGGGGGACTGATGGACACCTGCTGAACCCTGTAGAAGTCGACATGCGCTGGGGAGGAGCGTGACGCCTGAGGACCGAGTGCCTGAATGATAAAACAAACAAAAAAGACAAAGAAGTATCCGCGCATGGAATTACATGGCCGAAGCCAAACCCAGGAGTGCTGGGGAATTCGGCCCGTTCCCATCGATGCAGAAAAGGGGACTGAGGTGTGGTGCCAGAGAGCGGAGTCAGGGCAGCGCATGCTCCCTTGGCCGCGCCCCCGCGCGCCTCTAAATTTAAAGGGGAAGAAGGTTTTTTTCTGGTGAAAAGGGTTCCATCTCCCATCCCTTGGAAGGGACGCCCATACAGTATAGAGGAAAGGGGACAGGACATAAGAGTAAGGAGGGGGGGGTGCGACATCGGAGAATCCTATGAAATAGGAGGGGTCATGGGTACGGGAAAGGAACAAGTTACTTACCTGTAACTATTGTTTCAAGCATAGGTCTGGCATGGATTCACCTGCTTATGAATATTCCCTGTCGTCAGGCTGGGAATCCTCGGCAAAAGAAAAAACTGTTTCACTTTCACTTACAAAACTGTATTTCTCCCATAAACCAATCACTGTCCTCTTGGTCATATTGCCCCCAGCCAATGACAGCCCTCTCCCTCAGCCCCTCCTCTGGCAGCCATCTTCAGATTTGGTAAGCACGTAAATTGGCAGTATGACCAAGAAGAGCTGCAGAGGGGAAGGAGGGAGGGTTCGCATGTGAATCCATGCCAGACCCATGCTGGAGAACAATAGTTACAGGTAAGTAACTTGTCCCTTCTCCAGCACGGGGTCTGGCATGGATTCACATGCTCATGAATAATGAATACACAGCAGTACAACAATACACAACCACTGGAGGTGGCAAGGCTCAACAGAAGCAATTCACTCTTACCTCTGGAACAGGCGCACCTCAAGCGAACAGGTTGCATAGCACTGCTTGGCCGACTCTAGACTCCTCCCTGGAATCCATGTTGATGCAGTAGAACTTCATGAAGGTGTGCATGGACCGCCACATAGCAACCCTGCAGATATCCACAGGGGTACACCAGCCAGGAACGCCGTTGTCACAGTGATCTCTCTGGTGGAATGGGTTTTCGGACGGCTGAGCAGCGGTCGGTTCGCCAACCGATGACAGTGCATGATGCAGCCGGAGAGCCACCTTGAGATGGAAGCCTTGGACAAAGCCTTCCCATGGTTCACAGGACCGAAGTTCACAAACAGCTGTGCAGTCTTTCGAAAACTCTTTGTGTGTGCCACATAGAACTTCAGGACACGAGCAACGTCTAGCAAGTGCAATGCCCTCTCAGCCGAAGACCAAGGTTTCTGGAAAAAAACAGGTAACATCAAAGGTTTGTTGAGGCAGAATTCTGACAGAACCTTCGGCATGAAAGAGGGGTACGTCCGCAACGCCACCCTCAATTTGTGGAAAATCAGATATGGCTGTTTGCAGGACAGGGCCTGTATCTCACCCACCCTCCTGGCAGAGGTGATGGCCACGAGGAAGGTCGTTTTCCACGAGAGGAACTTGATAGCAGCCTGATGCATAGGCTCGAGTGGGACCCCCATGAGCCTCGTCAGAACCACATTGAGTTCCCACGCCGGGGCCGGTGCCTTCACCATCGGGAAAGATAGAAAAAGTCCTTTGAGGAATTCCTTGACGAGTCGATGAGACCAAAGTGAAGACCTTCCTGGAGACCTGGTGTAGTGGGAGATAACTGCCAGATGTACTTTGATCGAGGCATGTGCCAATCCAGCCTTGGCCAAGGATAGCAAGTATGGAAGAATCTGCAGGGCCGTGACCCTCAGAGGGGTAATCTTCTGCGACCGGCACCACACAGTGAAACGCTTCCACTTGTGGCCATAGCACTTCAGAGTCGACGGTGCCCTGGCCTTGGCGGGGACCTCCCTGCAGTCCGCCAGCAACTCATTTCCTCCAGACTCTGGGGCTGCAGGAACCAAGTCCTCAGTTTGAGCGATACTGGGTCGTGATGCAGGATTGCACCTTCTTTCTTTGGTGAGAAGGTCCGGGACCGCCGGTAGCTTGATCGGTGGCGACGCTGACAGGCTGAGAAGGTCCGGGTAACCAAATCTGTCTCAGCCACACCGGGCGATGAGAATCATCCTGCACTGACACTGTCTTAGTGTGTTGATGACTCGTAGCAGGAGAGGCAATGGAGGAAACGCGTACAGAAACCTCCCTTCCCAAGGGAAGGAGAACGCATCCCCCAGGCTCCTCAGCTGATGGAATCGGCTGGCGATCTTCTGGCATTTGGAGTTTGCCGCCGTCGCAAACAGGTCGATCTGGGGCCTGCCCCTCTTGGTGAAGATGTGGTCCACTTGGTCCTGCTGAAGTTCCCACTTGTGGCAGGAGCGCAACTCCCTGTTAAGGGGGTCTGCGATGGTGTTCTTGACTCCCGCTAGGTGAAGGGGAACGAGGAACATGTCTTGTCCGACGGCCCAGCGCCACAGTTTCTGTGGTCCAGCAACGTCAAGAAAGCCCCTTTTTCTAGTTTGCCGAGAACGTGCTGCCATGTGACCATCCTACATTTTTGAGACTTGAGGTACTTGGTTAGACGTCACAAGTCTAGAATGGGCCTGCAGCCCCCCATCTTCTTTCTTATTAAGAAGTATCTGGAGTAGACTCTGGTGCCCCGCAGTCGCTGGTGAACCAGTTCTATCGCCCCTTTTCACAGCACGGCCCATACTTCCTCCAAGAGCTGAGGGCCATGCTGCTCCAGAGGGGCCACCAACGGAATCCGCGGACACTTGTGCTGAAATTCCAGGGTATGTCCTTGGGCGAGAGCGTCCAGCACCCACTTGTCAGTGGTAATCTTCTCTCACTCGCTGATGAACATCGTCAGCCGGCCTCCCACCAGGGTGCACAGGTGGAGGCCCGACACCTTGGCCGGTTCAGCCTTGCTTCAGCGTCAGCGTCCTGCCCTGCTGGCGACGACAACGCTAACCTCCTCCTCCTCCTCCTCTGTAGGCCTGGGCAAGGTGTCTGTGGGATTCCTGGGTCATGGATCTGGACGGCTGATGGTACCAGGAGGAGAAACCTGTCGATGACCTGCCCGACTTTCCTCTGGAAGAACGAGAGGAAGAGCAGTGTCAGGTGATAACAGAGGAAGACATTAAAAGTGCCATGAAGGAACTCTTGGGGCGTGGACCAGATAGAAGGGTGGCTGTTGACTTGGGGTCCCAGCCAGGCTAGCGAGCCACAGGGACTTGAGACGCCACATGGACGAAGCAGGATCCAGGGCACAGGGAAGTTCCAGAAGCTCAATACTCCACCCTCACAAGGGGAGGTCACCTGAAGAGAACAGGACACGGTTTTGTGAGGCTACTGGCCTGGCCCGAGGGGCACTTCGATGCTGGAGGGGGGTCCATTCATTTTGATAGTTGTTGGGACATGTTTTCTTTGGGAGGCTAGAGAGAGGGCGTCGGAGGTGTCCGAGGGGGACTTATACTGGTGTGCCTCTTTCTTGGTTCAGTTGATATGATGGGAAGGGGGAGGGCGGGGTTAGCAGTGGTGTTTTGGTAGAGGGGGAAGGGACAAGGGGGTGCAGCATGTCGTGGGTGAAGATGCTGTAATGTCTAGGAACGAGGTTAGAGGAAGCCAAAAGAACCAGGGTAGGGGTCTCCGCCCTGGTGGTTCGGTCTGCGAAGAAACAATACAGGAAATGTGGGTCTGTAGCTCTCGCAGGGGGAGTAGGGAGGGGGAGAGAGCAGTGGAGGGAGGGGGGATGGGGTGTGGGGGATCTTATTCACCCAACTTTATTGAATAGGGAGGGAGATGGCTCCTGCGACACCCAGGGGATAATGTGAGCAAGGTGAAAAAGGGGTATGGCTGAGTTTAGGATAGCCAAGTTAAATGTTAAGGGGTTAAACTCCCAAAACAAGCAGTCACTGACTGGCAACATGTTTCACAAACAGCGCTTGGCAGTTCTCTTTCTGCAGGAGACCCACTACAAACAAGGGATGGAGTTCCCAATTAAGGGTAGGGAAATTGGTAGGACGTACAGGGCTTCCCATAAAGACCAAGAGAAGGAGGAGGTAGGTATCATAATGGCAAAAACATTTCGGCTTGTGGTGACGCAGGTTAAGACAGGGTTTGGGGACTGCTTTCTCGGGGTATAGGGTCTCCAGAGGGTGTACAGTTCACATTAGCCACGGAGTATGCACCCAATGCGGGACAGGTGAGGTGGGAGGAGGTGTTGCTGGTGATTCGCAAGCTAATGACTGGGAAGGCCCCGGGGGAGGATGGGTTTACCACAGATTTTTATAAGCAGTATCAAGACCTTTTAGCAGCACACCCTGGCCAAACTGTTTAACTCCATAACGGGGAGAGGTCCATCCCGCTGTCTTTCCTCCGGGCGCTGATCATGATAATCCCGAAGCTGGGTAAGGACCCAACTAGCTGTGCCTTCTATAGGCCATCTCATTACTAAATGTGGATGCAAAGATCTTCACCAGGGTGTTTGTGTCCTGTTTGGAGACCTATCTTCCTAGGCTAATACACGCAGACCTGGCAGGATTTATATTGCATAGGCAGGGAGCTGACAATATACAAAAAACACTTCACATTCTCAACTCCCTAGGAGTGTGGAGATGGGCACCTTATTGCTGGCCTTAGACGCTGAGAAGGCATTCGATAGAGTAAACTGGGCCTTCATGAGGGAAAGCCTCTGAGTAATAGGTTTGGATGGGGGATTGAGGTAGTGGTTCGCGGCCCTATACTCGAAACCGACAGCCAGGGTGGTGTTGAATGTGATCATATTGTAGTCGTTCCAGCTGCAAAAGGGTACAAGACAGGGATGCCCACTTTCTCCATTGCTTTACGCAGTGGTGATGGAGCCATGGGCCAGAGGGGTGCATAAAGCGTAGGGGATTAAGGGGGTGACGGTTGGTGGGTGTATGTATAAGATTATAGGATTGGCCTCTTTGCTGATGATGCCCTGCTGTACATTACGGAACTGATGCAATCAGTGCCACACCTTACCGACGACCTGGAGCAATAAGGGAAACTATTGAGTTTCAAAATTAATCTTGATAAGTCTGTGGCCCTGCTGACTAGGGCATTGTTGGGAACAGAGAGAGAGTACATTAGAGGGCTCCCGTTCCAGGTGCAGGAAGAGCACTTTCGTTGTTAGGGAATACAGGTATATACACAAGTGATGGACCTTTATGCAGAGAACTATCTGCCTTTATGGTCAGCACTGCGCAAGGATGTGGAACGGTGGGTCGGGCTGGCGCTTACCTGGATGGCTTGGCAAAACTGTACAAAAATGGTGGAATTATCCAAATTCCTGGTCCTGCTCCGAATGGTGGTCCCGGAATCCTTTTTTGAGCAGGTGCAGATGGTCCTGCTGAAAATCCTATGGGCGGGGGCCAAGCATAGAATTGCATATAAAATGCTGATTTTGCCAGGAGGGTGGCGTGAGTTTCCCAGATTTCCCTACCTATTATAAAGCGGCACAGCTTCGGGTGCTGGTGGACCACCTAGACCCATCTTTGGAGAAGCAGTGGGCACCGCTGGATAACGAGGTCTTGTCCCCTTGTCCCCTTCAGGCAGTGGCTTTGAGTTCCCCAATCTTGTATCCCAAGAGGAGCGCTGCATCATCCGATCCTGGAAGTCCTATCAACTCTCTGGCAGGCGGGAGGGGGGAGTAGGTGGCTGTCCACATGACCATCCCCCCATTGTTGCATCTGGGCACTGCCACTGCGAGACAGGATTGAAAAGCCATTGGCATTCCAATTGTGGTATGAGGCGGGGTTGTGCAGAGTGGGTTAAATGTGGGAGGAGGGGGTCTTCATCATGATAGAGAGTTTAGCAGAATGCCTGCAGATAGGTACGCTGTCCATATTCTGTTATCTACAGCAGAAGGGAGTTCTATTGGAGGGTCGATGGGGGGAAACCTGCGGAGGGGGCTGATGAATTTGAGAGACTCCTACTCCTGAGGACAGGCTCCGGGGGCCTCATAGCATGACTCTATAAGAGGATATTAATGGTGGAGCCAAAGGAGCAGCCCCCAGCCAGGGCTAGATGGAGACATGACTTAGGGAAGGAGAATGAAGATGCTCTATGTGAGTTGAGGTGCAGAAGGGTTGCCCGTTCCACAGCCTCCCTGCAATATCGGCACCAGGCTTTAAAAGGCTTGCATAGGTGGCATTATCTGCCACCGGTGGGAGCAAAGATGTGCAAAGGATGCCACCCGGGATGCTGGAAATGTGGGGGCGGGGGAGGAGGCGGGGGGGGGTCGAAGAGGGACTATGGCCACATGTGGGGGGGCTGCGGAAGGTTACAAACATACCGGAGGGAAGTTTTGTTATGCATCAAAGGGGTTGATGGAATCAACAGGGAACTCTCTCTGTGGTTGCTTCTCTTTGGGGTAATGCGGGGGGGGTTGAGGGGGGAGATGGGCACATGGTAAGGGTAATGTTGGAAGCCGCTAGATGCTGCTTCGCCCAGGTGTGGAAGACTGAGGATGTCAGCCAAAAGAGATTGGGTGGCAAAGGTCTGAGCCATATATGATCTGGAATTCCTTACGCATCTGCTTGACGAGTCCCGAATTAACATTGAGGGGTATGGGTACCCTTTTTTTTATAAGTATGGGCATTGAAGAGTGGGGGTGGGAGGAGTTTCAGGGTCGTGGGTGGAGAAGCCATTGGGTTGGACGTTTTGTGGCCCTGGAATTCTAGACCAAACAGCTCCAAAAGGGGGTGGGGGTAACCACGGGTGAAGCACAGCCTAAGTGTGGGACGTAGGAGCAACAGACCTGGGGCCTTGAGACTGTCTTCATGGAGGCACACTATCACTGGGTAAGGGAGCCTATCTGAGGTAGTTTGTGTGGGCTGCATAAGGAGGGGGCAACGGCAGTGAAGGATTAGAGGAAGGAGGGGGCAATGGGGTGGGAGGTTAGACAGGGGGGTACCCTCTGGGAAGTCTGAATGTTGCCTGATCCTCAGTTTTTGGCTCTTGCTCTGAGAACATGTGATCAGTCGAAGCTTATGAGGGGGGTAAGGGGGCAGTGGGGTATGGGATCATTCAAAGTTTGTTGTGTTATTGTTATATCTGAAATGCTAATAAAGTCTAATATTAAAAAAGAAAACATACAAGTAAGAAATGGAACTCACTGCGCTTTTTGCAGAGTGAGTGCTACATGGATTTTTAGCATCCAGGAACCATATAGAAGATATGAAACCTTCAGCATTGATGCTATGCACACAGCTGGAATATGGATGTCCAATACTTTAACGGGCAAATGCCCAATGCAGAGGGATCTGCAGCATCAATGGCAGATCATGCAATTATTGTGGTGAAGTTGCTACAAGATGACTTAACATGGAAGAAAGAGCGTCTCTCTTTCAGACACAGCTGCCAGCAAACCTACCAAGGTAGAGGATAACCCTGACACACTGGCAACATTTAACAAACCAATCAAAACCACAACTTAACAGCAAAGCAAAGTGTGAAAATACTGCACATTATGGATATCAAACGGCTCGGGCCAGGGAGGGCCCCGTCCTAGGATTTCGACCCCCACCCTCCAACTCCCTGGGGATGCCTCACCTAGTTATCTTCCGGTGGGGTTGGCTTAGTTGCTTATGCACGCCTTTTAACTTTTCAGCATCAAGCACCTTCTTGTGCAGCTTCCATTTCTTTTTTGTGGGGTAGACAATGTACTTCTTCCCTGCACTCCGAGCCTTCTCAGCGAGGGACATCTTCCTATGGGCGAGAAGTGTGCGACTAGAGGACAGTACAAGCTCCAGTGTTTCCTCCACATTTTGGGGTGGAGGTGGTGATTCTGGTCTTTCATCCATTGTGTCTGGTGGAAGAGAGCCGTGCCGGACGCTAGAGCGACTCTGGGGCCGCTCCAGTTGTTCCTTCAGCAGTTTCAGCTCTTTCATGCTGGTTTGAAAATCAGTCTGCAAATTGACCATGAATTCCTTGGAGGCAGGTAACTCCGTAGCAGAGGCAAAGCGTCCCACGGGGGAAACCTGGGGAGAGAATCAGAGTGAAAGCTTCTGCTCTCCACACAGCACGGGTACACAATAAGTGTCCACAGTATAGCATAACATACAACAAAAGATTCCAAATGACTGGGAGCTCAAGCATGCAGCCTAGAAGAGCATGGCTATCATGACCCAAATGCTCCCAGGAACTACCTTTGACTCCACAGGTCGGCCTGTGCCCTACAAACAATCTGTGAATGTGTATGATTGGGCATTAAAACACATCTAGAAGACATTCAAAGGATTAGGTTATGTGTCCCTTAGGTAAGGCAGCCTTGACTGAGACATCGCCTTACTCTAATATTAATATCTGAGGTGGATATCGCTTTGGAAGAGGATGTCTGCTCTTGCCTCAGCGGCAACAAGGTTAACTGAGGTGGCATCTAGGCAGAGGAGAGTGGGATGACGGCCTGCTTCTTGGTGAGCTGAGGAACAGACTAAGGCTGCCTCTATGCACTAATCTGCCCACTGCGTCGAGGTGATGAACTAAAACAAGCCCATGGTTCATGCAAAAACCACCATGATCCAATGTGTTAGGAATGCTATGGTTGGTGCCAGGCTGAAGCAGTTCCCTGTTAATGATGGACAGAAAAATTGGGAGCCTATTTGCCAAACATATTGTACCTGTGATTGAAAATAAAAGGCAGGGAAGACCGGGGGCACATTCATTTTCTGTCCTTATATTATGAGCTTGATTGGCAGAAGGTGACGGGCCCCTTTATCCTCTGTGCTTATACTAAATGCTTGATTGGCAGAAGGTGACAGGACCTCTTAATCTTCTGTTCTTATACTATAAGCTTGATGGGCACAATGTGAAAAGTCCCGTTGATCTTCTGTTCTTATACTATAAGCATGATTGGCAGAAGGTGACAGGACCCCTTTCTTTTCTGTCCTTATATTACAAGTTTAATTGCCAGAAGGTGACAGGACCCCTTAATCTTCTGTTTTGATACTATAAGCTTGATGGGCAGAAGGTGAAAGAACCCCTTGATCTTCTGTTCTTGTACTATTAGCTTGATGGACAGAAGGTGAAAGGACCCCTTGATCTTCTGTTCTTATACTATAAGATTGATGGGCAGAAGGTGACAGGACCCCTTAATCTTCTGTTCTTATACTATAAACTTGATGGGCAAAAGGTGACAGGACCTCTTAATCTTCTGTTTTTATACTATAAGCTTGATGGGCAGAAGGTGAAAGAACCCCTTGATCTTCTGTTCTTATACTATAAGCTTGATTGGCAGAAGGTGAAAGGAACCCTTGATCTTCTGTTCTTATACTATATGCTTGATGGGCAGAAGGTGATAGAACCCCTTGATCTTCTGTTCTTATACTATACGATTGATGGACAGAAGGTGAAAGGACCCCTTGATCGTCTGTTCTTATACTATAAGATTGATGGGCAGAAGGTGACAGAACCCCTTGATCTTCTGTTCTTATACTATTAGCTTCATGGACAGAAGGTGAAAGGACCCCTTGATCTTCTGTTCTTATACTATAAGATTGATGGGCAGAAGGTGACAGAACCCCTTGATCTTCTGTTCTTATACTATTAGCTTGATGGACAGAAGGTGAAAGGACCCCTTGATCTTTTGTTCTTATACTATTAGCTTGAGGGACAGAAGGTGAAAGAACCCCTTGATCTTCTGTTCTTATACTATAAGATTGATGGCTAGAAGGTGACAGGACCCCTTAATCTTCTGTTTTGATACTATAAGCTTGATGGGTAGAAGGTGAAAGAACCCCTTGATCTTCTGTTCTTATACTATTAGCTTGACGGACAGAAGGTGAAAGGACCCCTTGATCTTCTGTTCTTACACTATAAGATTGATGGGCAGAAGGTGACAGGACCCCTTAATCTTCTGTTTTGATACTATAAGCTTGATGGGCAGAAGGTGACAGAACCCTTTGATCTTCTGTTCTTATACTATTAGCTTGATGGACAGAAGGTGAAAGGTCCCCTTGATCTTCTGTTCTTATACTATAAGATTGATGGGCAGAAGGTGACAAGGCCCCTTAATCTTCTGTTTTGATACTATAAGCTTGATGGACAGAAGGTGAAAGAACCCCTTGATCTTCTGTTCTTATACAATAAAATTGATGGGTAGAAGGTGACAGAACCCCTTGATCTTCTGTTCTTATACTATTAGCTTGATAGACAGAAGGTGAAAGGACCCCTTGATCGTCTGTTCTTATACTATAAGATTGATGGGCAGAAGGTGACAGAACCCCTTGATCTTCTGTTCTTATATTATTAGCTTGATGGACAAAAGGTGAAAGGACCCCTTGATCTTCTGTTCTTATACTATAAGATTGATGGGCAGAAGGTGACAGGACCCCTTAATCTTCTGTTTTGATACTATAAGCTTGATGGGCAGAAGGTGACAGGACCCCTTTATCTATATCACAAGTTTAATTGCCAGAAGGTGACAGGACTCCTTGATCTTCTGTTCTTATACTATAAGCATGATGGGAAGAAGGTGACAGGACCCCTTAATCTTCTGTTCTGATACTATAAGCTTGATGGGCAGAAGGTGAAAGGACCCCTTAATCTTCTGTTCTTATACTATAAGCTTGATGGGCAGAAGGTGAAAGGACCCCTTAATCTTCTGTTCTGATACTATAAGCTGGATGGGCAGAAGGTGAAAGGGCCCCTTAATCTTCTGTTCTGATACTATAAGCTTGATGGGCAGAAGGTGAAAAGACCCCTTAATCTTCTGTTCTGATACTATAAGCTTGATGGGCAGAAGGTGACAGGACCCCTTAATCTTCTCTTCTGGTACTATAAGCTTGATGGGCAGAAGGTGGCAGGACCCCTTCATCTTCTGGTCTGATACTATAGGGTTGATTGACAGAAGGTGACAGGACCCCTTGATCTTCTGTTCTTATACTATTAGCTTGATTGACAGAAGGTGAAAGGACCCCTTGATCGTCTGTTCTCATACTATAAGATTGATGGGCAGAAGGTGACAGAACCCCTTGATCTTCTGTTCTTATACTATTAGCTTGACGGAAAGTAGGTGAAAGGACCCCTTGATCTTCTGTTCTTATACTATAAGATTGATGGGCAGAAGGTGACAGGACCCCTTAATCTTCTGTTTTGATACTATAAGCTTGATGGGCAGAAGGTGACAGAACCCTTTGATCTTCTGTTCTTATACTATTAGCTTGATGGACAGAAGGTGAAAGGACCCCTTGATCTTCTGTTCTTATACTATAAGATTGATGGGCAGAAGGTGACAGGGCCCCTTAATCTTCTGTTTTGATACTATAAGCTTGATGGGCAGAAGGTGAAAGAACCCCTTGATCTTCTGTTCTTATACACTAAACTTGATGGGTAGAAGGTGAACGGACCCCTTGATCGTCTGTTCTTATACTATAAGACTGATGGGCAGAAGGTGACAGAACCCCTTGATCTTCTGTTCTTATACTATTAGCTTGATGGACAGAAGGTGAAAGGACCCCTTGATCTTCTGTTCTTATACTATGAGATTGATGGGCAGAAGGTGACAGGACCCCTTAATCTTCTGTTTTGATACTATAAGCTTGATGGGCAGAAGGTGAAAGGACCCCTTGATCTTCTGTTCTTATACTATTAGCTTGATGGGCAGAAAGTGACAGGACCCCTTAGTATTCTGTTTTGACATTATAAGCTTGATGGGCAGAAGGTGACAGAACCCCTTGATCTTCTGTTCTTATACTATAAGATTGATGGGCAGAAGGTGACAGGATCCCTTAATCTTCTGTTTTGATACTATAAGCTTGATGGGCAGAAGGTGAAAGAACCCCTTGATCTTCTGTTCTTATACTATAAGATTGATAGGCAGAAGGTGACAGAACCGCTTGATCTTCTGTTCTTATACAATAAACTTGATGGGTAGAAGGTGAACGGACCCCTTGATCGTCTGTTCTTATACTATAAGATTGATGGGCAGAAGGTGACAGAACCCTTTGATCTTCTGTTCTTATATTATTAGCTTGATGGACAGAAGGTGAAAGGACCCCTTGATCGTCTGTTCTTATACTATAAGCTTGATGGACAGAAGGTGAAAGGACCCCTTTATCTTCTGTTCTTATACTATAAGATTGATGGGCAGAAGGTGACAGAACCCCTTGATCTTCTATTCTTATACTATTAGCTTGATGGACAGAAGGTGAAAGGACCCCTTTATCTTCTGTTCTTATACTATAAGATTGATGGGCAGAAGGTGACAGAACCCCTTGATCTTCTATTCTTATACTATTAGCTTGATGGACAGAAGGTGAAAGGACCCCTTGATCTTCTGTTCTTATACTATAAGATTTATGGGCAGAAGGTGACAGGACCCCTTAATCTTCTGTTTTGATGCTATAAGTTTGATGGGCAGAAGGTGACAGGACCCCTTTATCTATATCACAAGTTTAATTGCCAGAAGGTGACAGGACCCCTTGATCTTCTGTTCTTATACTATAAGCATGATGGGAAGAAGGTGACAGGACCCCTTAATCTTCTGTTCTGATACTATAAGCTTGATGGGCAGAAGGTGAAAGGACCCCTTAATCTTCTGTTCTGATACTATAAGCTTGATGGGCAGAAGGTGACAGAACCCCTTAATCTTCTGTTCTGATACTATAAGCTTCATGGGCCGAAGGTGACAGGACCCCTTAATCTTCTGTTCTGATACTATAGGCTTGATGGGCAGAAGGTGGCAGGACCCCTTGATCTTCTGGTCTGATACCATAGGGTTGATTAACAGAAGGTGACAGGACCCCTTAATCTTCTGTTCTGATATTATAAGCATGCTGAGCAGAAGGTGACAGGGCCCCTTAATCTTCTGTTCTTATACTATAAGCTTGATGGACAGAAGGTGAAAGGACCCCTTAATCTTCTGTTCTGATACTATAAGCTTGATGGGCAGAAGGAGAAAGGACCCCTTAATCTTCTGTTCTGATACTATAAGCTTGATGGGCAGAAGGTGACAGAACCCCTTAATCTTCTGTTCTGATACTATAAGCTTCATGGGCCGAAGGTGACAGGACCCCTTAATCTTCTGTTCTGATACTATAGGCTTGATGGCCAGAAGGTGGCAAGACCCCTTGATCTTCTGGTCTGATACCATAGGGTTGATTGACAGAAGGTGACAGGACCCCTTAATCTTCTGTTCTGATATTATAAGCATGCTGAGCAGAAGGTGACAGGGCCCCTTGATCGTCTGTCCTTATACTATAAGATTGATGGGCAGAAGGTGACAGGACCCCTTGATCCTCTGTTCTGATACTATAACCTTGATTGACAGAAGGTGAAAGGACCCCTTGATCTTCTGTTCTGATACTATAAGTATGACCCGTTTATATTCTATCCTTATATTATTGGCTTGATGGGCAGAAGGTGACAGGACCCCTTTTGGTGCAAAATAGAATACTCAGAAAGAAGCAATGTTCCTCCTTTTATCTAGCACTGACCCAGAAGTGTTCCACCCAGTCGGGAGGGTCTGATGCCCGTCATTCAGTGGGTGGGTACCTAAAGTGTGATGGGCTCTTGCTAACTGTATCAGGCGTGTGCTCTTTGCGAAACACTCTTTAGTTGTTTGCATTTATGAATGATAGATTTGTAAAATGAGAAAATGGTTTTGAAAGTGTTTGATAGAGGATTGCGAAATACTGATTTTTAAATGTAATTGACTTCTATATTGTGCAGAACCTGGCTAAACTCAAAAGGGCCATTGAAACATCTCAGCAACGATTGATCTTCTAACCATGAAACCGTGTCATGTTATCAGGGCCGCAATGTCTGGTCATGGATGACACTACCCTCCAGTGCATCAGGCTGTGGCGTGAAACGGCACTCAATGGTGTGACACAAACACCCAATAGGTGTGGTGGGTGAGTGGCCACTGCTGATTACTGCTGATTCATTTGAACAAGCTTATTTACCAATCTTGGCCTTCTTATTAGAAATTGTGTGAGTGGGGTGCAAACCCTCTGATTCGTGCCTCTGTGCTGGGCACAAGAATATAACTTAGAGAAAAGGACCAAGGGGATCTAGCCATCGGTGAGGGCTTCACACCCCAAGAACCACTAAGTGGTTTTATTAAAACTTTAGGAATGTCTGTTCACATTCGATGATAGTGGTCAAATGTTAAATTGAATCCTCCAAAGAAACTTTTGAAATACACTGTATTTATTCAGTTGTTCATTCATGCAGACGCGTAATGTGGCAATGCATTTCGGACTCTACAAAGTCCTTCATCAGGGCATAACTCAATAATCTGCATGTCCCATTGGCCATAAGAGATAATGGCTATCCATGTTACAATCAAGGGTCGCAGTAACCTGTGATGTGCTGCTCTGCAAGGTCTGTCATGGTCCTCTACACCCGATGCACCACAAAAAGCACTTTTTGCCATGCATCCAAGTGTAGCAGGGTACCACGACTCTCATTTGCAACATGCATAGCCATTATCTCTTATGGCCAATGGGACATGCAGATTATTGAGTTATGCCCTGATGAAGGACTGTGTAGAGTCCGAAATGCATTGGCACATTACGCATCTGCATGAATGAATAACTGAATAAGAACTGTTTATTTCAAAAGTTTGTTTGAAGGATTCAATTCAACATTTGACCACTATCATTGAATATGAACAGACATTCCTAAAGTTTTAATAAAACCACTTAGTGGTTCTTAGGGTGTGCAGCCCTCACCGATGGCTAGATCCCCTTGTTCCTTTTTTCTCAAACACCCAATAGGTGACGTTTGATAAGTTGATATATGTGTTGTTTACAATTGGGCAGCAATGCTCCTCTGTCGCGTCCTTCCTTTGGGTCTTATGCTCGGTTCTTCCCGGCTAGAAAGGTTCCCCTAGATGTGAGGAACACTCTCGGCCATGTGTCACGATTTCTGAGTGTTGGTCATAACTCCTGTGGGTGGGAGGATTTAGTCCTTCTTCTTGCTCTCTTTTTGGGTCTTTGTTCTTATCTCTGCTCCTACAATTACTGCTTTCACTTTCTGTATTTTGTGTGTGTGTGCTTTTTACAGCGATCACACCTGAGACGCCCCTCCTCTGACCCTGCTCCTGCCCCCTTTTATTTTTTCAGTCAAAAGTATTCACAACCAACATTATAAAGTCTTGAGTAGGTGGATACGCTTAAGAGCAAGAAAGATTACCTTCAGTTTCTCGCTGCTTGTTGCAGGTTCTAAGGATGACAGGTTGGGCAAAGAGAACGATCGTTGCGATAAGATCCTCATCTGCAGAAAAACAAAGGTAAAGGTTCACTCCAGGCACCAAGGTTTCCACACTGCTAGACAACTGTGAGGGGTCAGAAATGTGAGACGGAAAACTTTGTGAAGGTTTTTCATAAGATGTCATTTTACTAAATCAAAAGGGTTTGAGAAACGTCTCACTATCCCTACCCTAAAAAGGATTTCCCTGCATACCAAAATAAACTAAAGGAAACACATCTGTCCCTCACACTTATACATAGAATAACCAGCTGCATCACGTAAATTAGCAGCCCTTCTTCTGGTGCTGGCCCGGAGGAGGATCGCCATGTCTTGGGGCAGAGGCCCACTACCCAAACTTGATGACTGGAAAAGAGACATAACATACTGCCAGAATGTGGAAAGCGAATTTATAAGAACCCTACCATTGCATGCACGTCCCCCAGACATCTGGGGACCATATATCGCATATGTACTGAACAGTAATGAATCTGTAGGCTCTGATTTGTCTGGCACCTGAAAGGAGACTATGGAACTGAGATCCCCCACATCCCTCTGAACTTTAAATCTCGGACACTGACGAAGAATTAAATCGGGTTCTAATCTCATGCGGGGGCGGGAGGGGAAGGGGCGGCTTCGGGGGGGAACAGTTAATGGGTAATGTTATGAAGTTTTTTTTCCATTTTTTTTTTTCATTTCCTTTCTCTCTTCCCTTCCTTTTCTCCCAACGCTCCTCCTTTTACACCTCCCCGTTTCCTTTTCCTCAAGTATTGATGGTGCACCTTGTTGGTGTGATTGTATTTCAAGGGTATGTAAAATTCAAAAATAAAGTTTAAAAAAAAATAAAAAAATACATAGAATAAACACATGAAGGGAATATATGCCAATTCAAATATAACCAAAGTCACAGTTATGTCCAACATAAGCATAATAACAGTTTTTCCTTTTAATGTGGGTAATGCTCCCTTCCTCAGATTCAGCCGGAATGTGTCTCTATAGTTCAAGATTTAGGAAAGTTCCATTCTACAGCAAAGTTCTGGTGATAAGGTTCTTCTTGCTCCAAAAGTCTCTCACTTGGACTTTCCAACAGCTCAAAAGAAATGACCTTCTCTGTGGGCATCATGAGGCAGACACAGACAACAGGTTCAAGTTTGGTATTCAAAGGTTTTATTAACTTAAAATACCGGATGAAGTAAGGCCTAATTTGTCCAATGCCAAGGTGGGATTTCCCTACCTAAAGAAAACTAAGGATAGTCTGTGTCAGGAAGTCCAAATCAAATGTCTGTCTGTGTCCAAAACCTATACCTGCCCTCACAACTCACTGTATACAGTGTGTAGGGATGTCAGCATCAAAATGAATAGTTTTCAAAACTAATGTTCAGAGCTTCTTCCAGCTCTCGGCTCGTAATCAACTTCCCCTTCTCCAAGTTCAAAACAGCTTGCAAAATATCAGGGTTCCCTTCCACAACAGCTCCATTCCTCCAGCTCTTCAAAACTAACACAGTTCCTTGGGACACTTCCCAGCTCTTTTGAGCTCAATACTTTTCACTGGTACACAAAATCACATACAAGGTTGTTGCAAAACACAAGCTTCTTTGTGGATAATTGCATTGACTTTTCCATAAAGGGGGCACTCGGTCTAGGTGCAGTTGTCGGACCACACGGTCCACCCATTACAGGTCAAACAACAGATGCCCCTTCTTGAATGCTTTCCATCAACAATTGGCCACTGCTTTCCTTTGACAGTGAGGCTTGGTTTATTCACCAGTGTTACACTCTTCCAACACTTTGCCATGGCTTGGTTTGTCACCATGCGCTTTGTCACACCTTTCTGTATTCTTCTGGCTCTTGCCGATACAGGTTTCCTCGTAACCTGCAGTTCCTTGAACTCTTTTAGCTTTGGCCAATATTTGGTTTCTCATCTCATACCCTTCTTAGTATTCTCTTGGCTTTGCCACTACTTGTCTCTCAAACACTTCATTCCGTGGTATCTGCTACCTGCACCACCTTTCTTTCACTCCATTCCGCTCATAACTTGCTTTTACTCTGTGCGCCATTGAAAATCGGTTTTAATGACTTTCAGTTCATTTGGTATTCAAAAGTACTTGTTTCAGCATTCAAAAGTACTTGCACTGACTTACAGCTCATTCAGCATTCAAAAGTATTTGTTTCATCATTCAAAGGTACTTGCAATAACTTTCAGTTTGTTCAGCTTTCAAAAGTACTTGTTTCAAGTTCCCGGAGTGGCACGGTTTCCCTGGTTTCCGCTCATTGATTGTACATGGCAGCTCCTCGCTCCTCGTTCTGCTTTCCGGCTTCCACGAGCTTCAACCGTTCCTTTGCGGCAGCCAGAGAGAGCAGCACTCGCTCTCCTGGTTTCCCACGGTGGCTGGGATTCTGTGGTGCACCACAGCTCCTGCTGCGTATACCCGATATGGAGGGTTGCAGCACTTCCAGACCCTCTTGCAGCCGTCCTCAGCCCTGTCGTCTCTCTCTCTCTCCTGCTTGACATGGCTCCCGGTTCCTGTATCTGCAGCTCCCTTCTCTCCAGCCCGTTCCTCTTTGTTCCATGTGGCGAGGATTTTTATATGCGCTAGGTGTGGTAAGTGACCACAGCTGTGGGAGATTAAGTCCAATTGCCTCACTATAGCGAAAACCCAGTAGGTCGACGTGCCTGGCTGTTCCACCTGTATTCTTCCATAGCCCTCTTCTTCGTCTCAGTAGCAGAGTGGCATTTGGGGATGTTTGAATGAATAAAGTATATATTACTCTGTGTTGTCTTCTCCTCGTCTTGGTACTTGACTGATGTGTGTTTGTATTAACAATATAAGGCTAATAGGTGTTTGTCTCAACCAAATGAGGATGTGTCGCCCTAGTTGGTCTCTTCCTCATCCCAGTGTTGAGGTGGTGTTTCTGGGGAACATTTTGGAGGGAAGAAAAGGGAAAGGGCTGACAGTAGACTACAAAGGCTTGAGGGATAGAGGGTTCATTCTGAAATGGTAATGGGGATACCATGTCTCACCTAAGGATGTCCTCTCCCCACACCCTAAGTTTCCTCCACCCATGTCATCCTCCCTCACATATCCACCCCCAGGGTCAGGATCCAAAAGCGACGGCCTTTCCTTGGCCACCTGAGCGGAGGATACAAGGAGAAAAGAAGTGAGGACACCCTCAGATTCCTCTCACTTCCAACAGTTCAAAAGAAATGACAACTCTTTTTTCTCCTCTTGTATGAAAGAGTTCAACGCAACTTCTTGTGGTGAAGGGTGCAACTCAATTTCTTTCTCCCCTGTAAGCACACTCTCCTCACCTGAGCTGTCTGAGTTGTCGGTCTCTTGTAGGCGTCGTCGTGCAAGGTAGTCTCTCCCCTTCTTAAGATGGATGTGCTTGTCACGGAGGGAAGCCACAGTGACTGCTGTTTAAACAGCGGCCCCGTGACTCCCTTTCCGGAACCAAGCCAGAATTCAGGGAAAAACCCAAAAGGGAAAAAACCCTGTGGTGTAGCGTCGACCCTTCCAATCTAGATGACAGGACAATCGCTGATGAGAGCAATGGTGAGAGGCAAGCAGCAGAGTTCAATGTCCAAGTAGAATGTCCAAGAAGTCGAAGCCAAGGAGTAGCAGTGTCAGGGAAGTCGGAAACGCCTTGTGGCAGTTCGAAGATATACCACTGGATCCAGGAAGCGGGAGAAGGTAAGCAGCAAGCACAGCTCACAGGAGCCCAGCAGAAAGAGAGTATGGGAAAATGCCCGAAAGTCAAGAGAGAGAGAGGGAAAGAGAGAGAGAGAAAGAGAGAGAGAGAGAGAGAGAGAGGGAGGATGCTGCCGGAAACAGAACCCCGCCAGGAGATAATGCACAGAAGCGTACCGCTCGGATCAGCGATAGGAAAAATGAAGCGAGGAGTAGCGTTCCGAGGAAAACAGGAACACAGGAGAACAGGGAAACCCTCTGGCAGATCCGAAGGCAGACGGCAGAGGATCGGAGCGAGGAAACCCGGAAACAGGAAAGCATCCAAAGTGGGTTGCAATGCAGCGTCAACTGGGAGGCGGGGAGTTAAATACTCCCAGTGGCACTGCGTCACGTAACTGGGGCTGGAAGCAAGAACACAGAGAAGGGACTAAAACACCCTACCTCTGTGTCTCCAGCTCCAACGCGGAAGTATCCGCCAATTTCGGCTATGGCCGTGACGGCGGATGACAGTATGCTCCTCCCTAGACCGCAACCACCCCGGCTTCCCCGGGTGCAAGCGGTGGAATCTGGCAAGCAACCGAGGGGCATGTACCTGAGAAGCTGGTTCCCAGGAGTCCTCCGACTCCGGGTAACTCTTCCATGACAGGAGGTATTCCAACCGACCACGGAAAAACCTAGAATCTCTAATAGCGGAACCCTCATACTCCTCCTGGGTGGATGTAGACACAGGAATTTGCCGGGAGAGAGTCCGGTGGTGGGGATCAGGATAGTAGGTCTTGAGGAGAGAGGAATGAAAAACAGGGTGAATGCGTTTAATAGAAGGGGTGAGTTGGAGACGATAGGCCACAGGATTGACCTTGGAGAGAATGGGGAAAGGACCCACGAAGCGTGGAGACAGTTTGGAAGGTCTTGTCCATCAGGGAAGGTACTTTGTAGACCACCACACCTTGTCTCGCGGCCTCCAGGAGGGGCATTCTCTACGGTGCCTGTCGGCTCCAACCTTATTCCTTCGTCTGCTATCTTCCAATCCTTGCAATGCGCTGGTCTGAGCCTCTTGGATATTTCTCAAAACCTCTTCAGCGGCTGGTGAGTTGGAAAATCGGGGTACTTCTGGTATTAGAAATCGTGGGTGGACTCCGTAAGTACAAAAAAATGGAGAAAGGCCTGTGGCGGAGTGCTTGGAATTCTTGTAAGAGAACTCTGCCGTGGAAAGTAGAGAGACCCAATTGTCTTGATGCTGGGAAATTAAACATCTCAGATATTGTTCTAGAGTGGCATTGAGTCGCTCAGTTCGGCCATTGGATTGCGGATGGAAACCGGAAGAAAGGGCTCTATCTACCACCAATCGGTTACACAAGGCTGTCCAGAATTTAGAAATGTACTGACTTCCCCGATCGGAAATTATCTTGTCAGGGAGACCATGTAATTTGAAAATGTCTCGGGCAAAGGTCTCCGCCATCTTGGTTGCGGTAGGGAGTCCCGGAAGGGGGGAGAAATGTGCCAACTTGGAAAAAGCATCCACTGTCACCATGATACAAGTACATGATTCGGATTCCGGGAGATCCACTATAAAGTCCGTGGAGATGAGTCCCCACGGGCGAGTCGGCTTCTCAACCTGAGTGAGGAGACCTAGAGGTTTGCCCGAGGCATACTTGGCCCTGGCACAAATTGGACAAGATCTCACGTACTGAAACACCTCCTTTCTTATGTTGGGCCAGAGAAAAGACCTCGAGATGAGTTCTAAGGAGCCGTCTCTGCTTCTGTGTCCCACCATGCGTGAGTCATGACACCATCTCAGGATCTTCATGCGTAGCGGGCCTTCTGGGATATACCACTTCTTATGATAAAACACCCAACCATCCTTTACTTGGAAGGGGGAATCGGGAAGAAAGGAGATTTGAGGCAACTCTTGCGTGACAGCGGCCTTCACCTCTTGAAGAAATGAACCCACCATTGCTAGGATCTGGTTACGGTGGAACATGGGCTCGGTCTTGACAGACACTGTTTCAGTGTGGGAGTCCTTGCGAGACAAAGCGTCAGCTAGTCGATTAAGCCACCCAGGGATGTATGTGATCCGGAAATCGTACTGTGAAAACAGATAGGCCCATCTTGCCTGTCTGGAGTTTGAACATTCCATCTCCTGTAAGGCTTTCAGATTCTTGAGATCCGTGCGGATGAGGAACTGGTGGCGGGCCCCCATGAGGAGGTGCCGCCATTCTTCACAGGCCAATTTCATCGCCAGTAACTCCTTTTCAAGAACGGAATAATTGAGTTGGCTGGGAGAGAGAGTTTTAGATAGGTAGGCGACCGGGTGTTCTACTTCCTGAATGGTCTGAAGTAACACGACCCCAACAGCAATGGCGGATGCGTCCATCTCAGTAATAAACGGTAGTGTCTGTTCCGGATGCTGCAAAATCGGGGCCAAGCAGAAAAGGCTTTTCAGATGACAGAAGCTCTTCTGCGCCTCAGCGGACCAAGAAAACGGGAAGGCTTCCTTCTTGAGCAATCTGGTAATGGGAAACACCACTTCTGAAAAGTTCGGAATGAATCTCCTGTAATAATTCGAAAGTCCCAAGAAGCGCTGCACCTCCTGGACAGAAGTAGGGGCCGACCAGTCGAGAATGGCATGTACCTTGTCTGGGTCCATGGCGATCCCTTCTTCAGACACAACATATCCCAAATATTGCACCGAAGGTACGGCGAATCTGCATTTTTCTGCCTTGACCAGTAGATTGTTCTTTTGAAGGCGATCCAGAACTTGCATGACCTGTTCGATGTGATCCTTCATGTTACGGGAAAAAACCAAGATATCATCCAGGAAATGGCGTGCTTCATGTTCATCCTCTGACAAACTGGCCTGCCGCCTGCTCCAAAGGCAATACCGGCTCTCCGTTCTCACCAAGAAGAGAGCCCTTATCCAAGCCCGCATCTCTGAGGCATCTAACAACTCGGCCGAACTCTTTAAAATCTGCAAGGAGCTGGCCAACCCTGCTGCAGTCTCTACCTCTCCTGTCCCCTCCCAGGCCCTCTGCACTGCACTGGCCTCGCACTTCATCTCAAAAACTCAGGACATCCTGTCCTCGCTCTCCTCCGCTCTCCTCCCTCCCTCTCTTCCCGGCTCTTCCTCTTGCTCTCTTGCAGCCGCCCCTCCGCCCTCCTTCTCTGCTTTTCCACCTTTTTCTGCTGATGAGGTTTCCAGACAAGTCCGATCTATGAAAGCCTCGTCTAAACAGGTTCACCCCTGTTCCTCCAAAACCATCAAGGACCACATCGACTCCCTGGCTCCTGCCCTGGCTGACTTTTGCAACCACTCATTCGCCTCTGGAGTCTTCCCATCCCCCCTCAAGCACTCCCTTGTGCACCCCCTCCTCAAGAAACCCTCTTCCGACCCCTCCTGCCCGGCCAACTATCGCCCAATCTCCATTACTCCCTTCCTGGGCAAACTCCTGGAGAAACTGGCCATCTCCCAGCTTAACCTCCATGCTGAATCTGTTGGTAATCTTCATGACCATCAATCCGGCTTCAGAGCGGCCAGAAGCACGGAAACTGCTCTCCTGAACATCCGTGAGGACCTGCTCCTGAACCTCGATTCCAACACTCCCTGTGTTCTCATTCTGCTCGATCTCTCCTCTGCCTTTGACACTGTCAACCATGCCATCCTGCTCAACCGTCTCCGTGATAACCTGGGTATCACTGGTCAGGCTCTGGCATGGCTGACCTCTTTCCTTTCCGGTCGACCCTCCCAGGTCCAAATGGGCTCCTTCCTCTCTGACATCTTTTTCTCCACCTGTGGTGTCCCCCAGGGATCCAACCTCTCTCCCTGGCTTTTCAACCAGTATCTGGCACTCCTCGCCCACCGCATCGCCACTCTCTGCCCTCACTTCCAGTGCTATGCGGACGATACCCAGCTCATTTTCAGGCTACCCTCGGCCTCCTCCTCTCCTTCCCTCATCTCCGACTGTCTGTCTGCTATCCAGGAATGGTGTGCCGCCAATGACCTCTGCCTTAACGCCAGTAAGACCGAGATTCTACTCATCGGCACACCCACTCCCTCCTTCCCTGCAGCTCTCTGGCCGGCCTCCCTTGGCCCCCTTCCCGCCCCTACCTGCAAGGCTAAAAACCTCGGGGTCATCTTCGACTCCACACTCTCCTTCTCTCCTCATATATCTGACGTCTCTAAGAAGTCACACTACCAGCTGCACCTCCTCAGAGGTATTCTTCCCTTCCTCTCCTTCCCCCAGAAGCTCACTGTCTCCCGAGCCCTGGTTCTCTCAAGGCTGGACTACTGTAACAGCCTCTATCTTAATCTGCCGGCCTCCACTCTCCGCCCTCTGCAACTTATCCAGAACAGAACTGCGAGACTTGTCCTTGGCCTCAAGCCCAGGGACCGTATCTCTCCAGGACTGAAATCTCTTCACTGGCTCCCAGTGGCTGCGAGGATTAAGTTCAAAACCCTCTGCATTGTCCACAAGGCCTTCTGGGGCCTGGGGCCTAAATACCTTCAACTCTCTCTTCCTAAATATCTTCCTTCACGAGCCCTTCGCTCATCCGTCTCCAACTCCCTCATGGTCAGCCGCTTCTCGAAGCAACGAGCTGGGGGTAGATCTCTCTCCGCAGCAGGGGCCTCCCTCTGGAACAGCCTTCCTGCCTCCCTGAAACTTGAGGAGAACCATCTCCGGTTCCGGAAGTACCTCAAAACCTTCCTCTTCGCTTCTGCCTTCTCTCTCCCTCTCCCATGCTAAACCTGCTTAACTCCCCACTGAATTCTGCACTAAACCTGCATCTGGGCCACTCTCAGCGACCTCGGTCCAGGGCCCAGCCACTCTCCTCTTGCACTGCCTCCCTGGCTCCCCCTGCACTGTGGGACTGTCACTGTATCCCTACAGCCCCCCTTCCCAGCACTTGCTCTGCACTTACCTCGCACTTGCCACCAGCTGGCCCTTTTTATTTATTATTTATTATTTTATTTTATTTTATTACGCTACTTACCTTGTATTGCACTTCCCCCCTACCTCCTCCCCCTGCACTTTCTCCTTTTCCCCTTACCACTGCACTTGCGCGATCTGAATGACACCTGGCCTAGTAGGATCGTTTGTCCGTCTTCCCCTTGTTTCCCTCCCTCCCTGCCTCGTCGCGCCTTGAAACACTTGTGTATAGGCGCGTTACAAATACCATATCATATCATATCATATCATAAATGATGACTGATATTGAAAGCATGTCTAAAACATTCTGTCCATAAATCTCTGGAATGCCGCTGGGGCATTCACCAATCCGAACGGCATTACCTTATATTCAAACAAGCCCAGAGAGGTACGGAATGCCGTTTTCCATTCGTCTCCTTGGGCAATCCGTAGCAGATGGTATGCGTTTCGAAGATCAAGCTTGGTAAATACTCTAGCCCCTTGTACAGCCTCAATGATGTCAGTGATAAGGGGCATCGGATACCTATCATGAATGGTAACCTTATTTAGGCCCTGGTAGTCTATACAGGGTCTAATGTCGGCAGAGTCTCTTTTCTTGATGAAAAATAAAGGAGCTCTTGCAGGGGACTTTGAAGGTTGTATTAGGCCATTCTCCAAATTGGTATCTAAGTATTTCCGAAGAACCTGTTTCTCTGTCTGCGTGAGAGAGAACATCCGACCAAACAGAAATAGGCATTGGGTTCCAGGTCGATGGTACAGTCTTCTGGCTGATGAGGCGGCAATTTGGTATGAAGACACTCCTGAAACACCTCGGGAAACCCTGAGCAAAAACTGGGCAATGCATGGACTCCCACGTGGTTGTTGGAAAAAATCTTAACTGGCTGTAGATCTCCCCGACCCTCCAACAGAAAACAGTTGGTAGCGCAATACGGGGAACTGAAACTCAGCTGATTCTCGGTCTAGTTTATCAGTGGATTATGTCTACGGAGCCATGTGATGCCTAAAATATTGGGAAAATGGGCGGCCCTGATGATGTCAAAACATAAGACTTCATTGTGTTGGTTTATCGTCACGGAAAGTTCCTCCGTGGTATGGGTAATAGGACCAGAAGGCAATGGTGACCCATCCACACCTTCAACCTTCTGACCTTCTTTCCGTGGTATCCGACGGAGACCCACCCTGTCTGCCCACAGGGTGTCAACAAAGTTACCTGCCGCTCCACAATCCAGTAGAGCTAGGGTCTTAACTTGTCTGCTCTCTAGGTCAAGATGTACAGGAATCACCATTAGTCTGGAATCATCTTTAGACTTGTAAAAAGGAACTGAAAGAGAGACATAGAGACGAGGAAGAATGTTGGGAGACCCTCGGTCGCTTGTCCCTACTGACGCCGAGGGTATTTGTTTCCCGATTTCTTGTTTGGCAGTTCTGTGCAGTCCTTGAGAAGGTGTTGGTCTGAACCGCAGTAGGCACATAAGCCTTTCTCTCTTCTGCAACGTCTTTCAGCAGTGGATAAAGGTGCTCTGGTGGCGCCGATCTGCATTGGTTCTTCGGAAGAAGTAGCAGTAGAGCGACCAGGGAGTGAGTGTGCAGAGGGTTCTGGAGTATAACCAGGGCTTCTTTGTTTGCGACGCTCCGCCCTTCTTTCCTGGAGACGATACTCTATGTGAAGAGCAGCCGCAAGCAGGTCTGAAAAAGTGGGTGAACGAGGAGACCTGGCCAACTCATCTTTGATTTCTTCCTTCAATCCTCTCCTGAATATGGCATATTGTGCTGTTTCGGGCCACCCTGCTCCGGCTGCCAAAGTTTTGAAGGAGGAGATGTATGACAATACATCTAGAGAGCCTTGTTTGACATCCAGTAATTCTTCGCAGGCGGTGAAGGACAGCTCTGGCCGTTCAAAAGTCTGCTTCAGTAGATTCTGAAACCCGGGAAAATCCTGCAAAATGGCATTTCCATTGGTCACCAATGGTGTAGCCCAGAACAGTGCGTTTCCTGTCATATTTGAAATTAGGAAACCCACCCGGGCTTGATCTGTAGCGAAGGTACAAGGCCTAAAGGTGAAATAAACCATGCATGCTTCCAGAAACTCCTTCACCTTTTTAGGAGAGCCATCGAATTTCCCAGAGGACAGCGCCATGGGTGGTAATTCCGGGGGGGGCAGGTTCTCTAGCTGATACCATCTGTTTAAGCAGAGCATTCTCAGTCTTTACTCCTTGTAGCTCCTGAGACATTGCTTGAAAAGCTTTCCACAGCTCTTGGACCTGTTCCTCAGCAGACATCTTTAGAGCTTTTGGCTTTGCAACCTGTGGCGAAAGAGAGTACGGGAAAATGCCCGAAAGTCAAGAGAGAGAGAGAGAGGGAAAGAGAGAGAGGGAAAGAGAGAGAGAGAGAGAGAGAGAGAGAGAGAGAGAGAGAGAGAGAAAGGCGGATGCTGCCGGAAACAGAACCCGCCAGGAGATAATGCACAGCAGCGTACCACTCGGAGCAGCGATAGGAAAAATGAAGCGAGGAGTAGCGTTCCGAGGAAAACATGAACACAGGAGAACAGGGAAACCCTCTGGCAGATCCAAAGGCGGACGGCAGAGGATTGGAGCGAGGAAACCCGGAAACAGGAAAGCATCCAAAGTGGGTTGCAACACAGCGTCAACCGGGAGGTGGGGAGTTAAATACTCCCAGTGGCGATGCGTCACGTAACTGGGGCTGGAAGCAAGAAAACAGAGAAGGGACTAAAACACCCTACCTCTGTGTCTCCAGCTCCAACGCGCAAGTATCCGCTCACCTGCCAGGTCTACCACTACAAGGTCCCTTGCCCTGGTGTACTCTCCTGCCAGAACTAAATGCTTCTAACACTATTAGAAGTACTTCTGTGGTAATGTGCTCTTCAACAACTTAGTAAAGTCTGTTTACTTTCAACAACACCAGCAATGAATAACTCTTCGGAAAGGACATGAGACACATTGATGCTGTTTATGCCACATGCAATGCAGATTTGGCTCCTCTCCCCCTGAATGCTTTCTGCCAGGAGGGCAGCCTTCTGCCACTCTTCTTTTCCAAATCTTACATAACCAACTGCTGAAAATTGATTTGTGCCACCCTTGCTCTTCTTTGGCTTGGACAATGCTTGTTTGGATCTTTATCAAATATTGCTTCTTCTTCTCTTAAGCAATAGGAGTTACAGTTGTCTTGTTTCCGAAATTGCCCTCTCGGCTTTGGCAATATTGGTTCTTATAGTGTTCATAGCTTCTTTTCAATATTGCCTTCTTTTTGCATAGGAAATTACTTTTATCTTTGTTATTACAATTGTAACCTTTCTGTCTGTTCCCAAAGTTCTTATTCTGCCACTTTAATTGTTTTCCATCAGTTTGACATTTTCATCAGGGGCCAGCGGGCATGGGGTTGTGGCCTGAAGCCTGTGAAATGGCTGTGTAGGAGCTCCCGTCCCCAGGTACTTTCCCCTGGGTATCTACCCCCTTAAATACAGTAGCATAGAAAATAAAATGAGCCCATGACCCCCACACTATCTGGTGAGCAAGGTGGAGCGGGCTGGGAGGTCTGAAGAGGGCTAACTCATCTTGAAAGTGAAGCGATAAAGATCTCTGCATGTGCAGGCGGAAAATGGCGGCTGACAAGAAACAGCATCAAGGGTGTAAGACGGAGCAGTAAGCGACACAGCGTGGAGCCGGCGCTGGCCGGAGGGTAGCGGCAACCGTCCTGAAAAACAAAGGTGTCCGCAGCCTGAGAGCTGAGCTGCGAAGCGCTCAACTGTGTGGACCTCAACTGATGAGCAGGAAGGGGCGGCCGCGTACCACGGAGAAGCCAGGGGAGCGAACAAGCAGAGCACTGTGTAGGGTGGCCAGATCACGGTCTCCTGCCGGCAGCAGCAAAGGAGAACCCGCTCCTCCACAGGAAAGCAAGGAGAGCAGCGGTTCAGCCAGGGAGCCAAGACAATTGATCTGGAGGCGTGCGGGCATCAAACGTGCGGCTACTGTGGATTAGACAGCCGACCTACCACTCTGAGGACCGTGAAGAATAATAGAGCAGTGCCTAAAGAGGGAGCAGTGATACAGCATTGTCAAGGCCCCACCTGTGATACCAGGAAGCACAAGAAGCCAGTGGCCACAACGAGAGAGCAAGAGGTGGGGAGGAGGTGCGGGCTACAAGTGAAGGACAACGCTAGAAGTGCGCTATGCAGTTTATGAGAAGACAATGGGCCTCATTACACGGACGGCGTTAAGGGTTAACGGTCACCGTTAATGGCAACGGTGACCGTTAACCCTTACCGCCGTACTACGAGGTCCCTTTGCGGGTTGGAGGATTTAACGCCTGCTTCTTGCAGGCGTTAAAATCCAACCCGCTAAGGGACCTCGGAGCTAATTACGGCACCGCAAAATTGCGGTGGCGTAATTAGCGCCTTCCCCATTTCCATAGAGCCCTATAGGGCAGAAATGGGAATGGGGAAGGGCAATGGCGGAAAGGGGATTTACCGCCCCTCCAACCTTGGAATGGGGCGGTAAATCCCCTTTCCGCCAAGGCGGTGCCGGTATTTTACCGGCATGAGCCATGGCGCTAATAGCGCCATGGCTCACCGCCTACCGTGTAATGAGGCCCAATGTACAGGAGCCAAAATTAAAGTGAGGCAGAACAGCAGGAGCGTGTAAGCTCCATACGGACATGTGAGCATCTAGGCCTAGATATGAATAGAGCTAGGGGCAGCACAGACCTTGCAGTATATGGAGGGGCGCCGGAATTGCTTTTGACTCCCTTTGCACAGCAAAAACACAGCAGGAGGAAGGTGTAGGAGGGTGGCCACTACACAAACAGCAGATGATCGGAGGGCGGAGATCTACATAGAGGAAGAAGGGCAGCGTTTCTGTGAGGAGGTGCTAGCTACGCAACACACACATGGCGTAAGGTGAGCGAACTGAGGAGGTGATAGAAGGAGCTGAAGGGGTCCCTGAGGCAGCTGAACTGGCAACGCGAGTGAACGGGCAAGAGACCAACATAGACCATGAGGAGGGGCAGACTGGTAGCTACAGCAAAGAAAAGCTCTGAGCAACCAGGAGCCTGGTGTAGAGGAGCAGCCACATGCCTCTGCATGAAGTCCCGCCCCAATAATACCTATATGCTGGGAGCCTGAAATCGTGCCATGCTTGACACCAGCAGTTGTGACCATTCCGCAGTGAATATTTGAGAAAAGGTATCCATTGAGAAAGCTGTATCAAATGTATTCCCGCAGAGAAGACGATCTAATGGAGGAGGTCCCTGAATGCATATGAAAATGAGAAAAAGAGGAGCTGGTGACATCACAAGAGATGAGAGTGGCGCACCGGAAAGATAGGCTGAAGAAGATGCATGGACCTTATAGAAACTGATGACGAAATAAAGAATTGAGTGAACATTCATATGCGAAAAGAAGATTGCACGTGTGAAGAGCACTGCAGAAAATGCAAGCAGTTCAATACATGTATAGATGCAGTAACGCAAGTAGATTAAGTGAGTATAGAAGCTGGCTATACACAGTGAATAGACTGTAGGCAGAGCCACAATTGTATAGAAACTGGACATCGGTGTCACAAATGTAGTAAGTTCAAACTCATGGAGAAGAAGGACCAGAAAACTGTGTCGTAGCAAAGAAATAGCTGGGATCGTGGAAGTATCGAGAATAGCTGTCTCACGGAAGTCAAGCCTGAAGCAGCCAAGACTGGTTATCTATTTTTGAAGGCAGTAACCGTGAGATGCTGAATCATCCGTTGTTAAGGTACAAAGAAAGAACACCACAAGTAGAAAGTTGTATTAATTCAAGACAATGAAATGCTGCAAAATGGGCCGAATTGTGGTCTTCTGTCACGTGAGTCAAGGATGAAAACAAGAGTTGTGCCTGCAATTTATGAACTATGATATTGTGTGCTTGCACTCCCTTAAATTCCCAGAGATGAGAATACACTGCACGGCCAAGTTCAAAGACAATCTTTATGGCAGAAGGCAGGGGTGATGAGAGACGTTGGGCTAATTGGGGGGGGGTAAAATCAAGTCTACCTCCTGGCACCTGAGGCATGAGCTTACGTGCTGCTAGTGTACCGAATGTTCTAGATTGGCACAAGCGTGCCAACCAATTGTAGAGGGCCATATAACGAAGGGCCTTATAGTTTGAGAGCCAATAGTATACTGTGAACTTAATAATGATGAAGAATGACTTGCACTAGAGGTGGGCATAAGTTGTCCACCTGCCAATAGATGTGCAATCACAACCCAACCCCTTATAGAAAGTATACTTAGATGTTCACCATGAACATATCACAACCCCCCGTAGGTTTTTCTTAGTTTGCCACGTAGTATGATGTCACTTATGATGATTTTTTGCTATAAAAGTGTGATTTTTTATAAAATGCTTCGAGAATGCTTGTGCGACGTCCGTTGATGTCCGTTGTAACTTCCTTTTTTTAGACAATTGATATTAAAACAGAAAGCACTTTGCCACCTTCCTGAGTTGGTTTGATTATTTGGTGTCTGAGTTATTCTGCATCCCATCCAGTGCGTGCGTGCTTCCAAAAGGGCTCTAACGCTCACTAGCGTAGGGCCCAACCTGGGATCCGATACGAACAAGGAAGCGGGCTCCTAGAAGGAGGAAAGCACCTGGCAAATAGAGACCCCCTGACGAATGCATATGGCAGCCACTCAGGCAGAGAAGAAGTTGTCCAAGTTAGACCTGATCCTGCAACAATTTGCAAAATTAAACAGCGCTATCACGGGCCTGGACCCCAGGTTCAGAGACATGCACACAGAGGTACTAGCAGTAAAGATGGGTGTGAACAGACTGGGGAACAGGCTGACGGAGGTGGAAGAAAGAGTCGGGTGAGTGAAAGAAGTGGCAGACGGGGTCTTCTCACTTCAGGCACAACTTGAGGAGGTAACGGCGGCGCGAAATGAATTAGAGGATAGGAGCAAGCGGTGCAATGTCCGTATCTTTGGCTTTCTGGAAAAGGTAGAGGAGGGGGATCCACTGAAGCTCCTCGAGAAATGGATACCAACAGTCCTGAAGCTAGAGGTGGCCAGGTCCCTGGAGATACAAACAGCCCAAAGGGTCAGGAGATGCAATGGGAGTAATGTAAGAACACCTCACCGCTCATCGCGTGTCTACTGAGGTACCCGCAAGTGAAGCAGATTCTGGCGCTGGTCAAGAAAGGCGATCCCACTGTCTGGGAAGGGCACAGAATATACATATCAGTGGATTACTATGGAGAACTGATGGAGACCAGGAAAACTTTTCTAGCACTCAGACCACAACTTCGGAAGTTTGACATAAGGTACGGACTGCTAGATTCCGCCACAATTCTGGTAACAAAGGGCCAGAGGACACTGGAGTTCAGAGAACTAGCGGTGCTCTGAGACTTTATATAGGAACAGATGCCACCCACAATGGACACACCTCAACCCGAGAGAAGTGGAGAGACGAGGAGCAGCATGAGTGACGGAGGGGAGCTGCATGAAGGGAGGAAGTGGGGGGCCGCAGACAGGATCCCAACGTGCAGAAAGAAGCTGACAGACAGGCCCACAGCTCAAAGTAACTTAGGAGGAGAGAGGCCAAGAGAGAAGTCTAGGTCACCAATAAAAATCCCCCTTGAGAAGACTCAAGGGGTGGAGGAGAAACTGATGAGATGCCTATAGAGGGTGTAGATAGGACGGCTAACGCGGGTCAGGAGTAGATACGGAAGTATGGTCTGGGGCATGGGGGGAGAATAAAGGGTGGTGGGCTATGGGGGGGCATATAAAGAGCCGATACTATGGGTAAAGTTCTGTGCATAATATCGATGAATGTCAATGGCCTTAAAAATAGCAAGCGCAAGAAAGTATTGCACTATTTAGACATAAAAGGAGTAGACGTAGCACTATTGCAGGAGACGCATTTGGTGAAGGCAGAGGCAGAAAAGCTGCGGACGGGGTGGGTTGGGAAGGTGTACCACAGCTGCCGGGATAAGGAGAAGTGCAGAGTAGCCATCCTAGTACGGAAGGCACTGCCGACCAGAATTGGCAAAGTATGGATGGATGGAGAGGGCAGAAAGGTAGGGATCAGGATGCAGGTTGAGAGCAGCACTATAAAGGTTGGATCTGTATATGCCCCCTCAGCAGATAAGCAGGCCTTCTTGTCATTTCTATCTAGGACATTGGATGAAAAACTCAGTAGTAGCATTGTGCTGGGGGTGGGGGGAGGGCTGGAAGATCATCATAGACCCCATCCTAGATAAGAACGGCAGGCACAAGGATGGGCTGAGAAGGGAAAGGGAAATTCTGAAGCAAATAATGGCAGACCATGGCTTGATAGATGCATGGAGGCTGATGAATCCAAAGGCCAGGGATTATACCTTCACCTCCTGTGTCCATGGCACAAGGTCCAGGATAGACTTCTTTCTAGTGTCGAGGAGGATGATGCCCCAAGCTTGGGTGTGGGGAGATGCTTCCTGGGGGAATATCAGATTAAGACCCAGTTCTAATAGCCTTAGACGTGCAGGCGAAGGACCAGGCCACCAGAAGGTGAAGACTGAATGTCAGTCTGCTGACACAGGTTGACAACATCCTGCGGGAGTTCCAGGTTTTTTACGAAACCCTGTACACAGAGGAGCCTGCGGAAGTCCTGACAACAGAGCAAAAATTCCTTGATGTATTGCTTATTCTGCGTCTTGACCAGAAAGATCGGTCTGAGCTAGGGGGGGCGATAAGAACGGAGGAGGTTTGAAAGAGTATTACCAGTATGAACAGTGGGAGATCGGTGGGGGTGGGCAGCCTACCGATAGTTTTATAAGGTGGGGGGGATCAAGCTAGCATCCAAGCTGGCGCAGGTCTTCAACCAAGCGATAGTGAAGGGAGAGCTCTGAGCGGAGTTCAATGAGGCATTGATATCAGTGATCCCAAAACCTGGTAGGGATTCCATCTTCTGCAGCAACTACTGGCCGATCTCACTAATGAATGCAGGTATCAAAAACTTTGCAAAGATATTAGTGGCAAGGTTGAGGAAAGTCATCCCGAAATTGATTCATGAGATGCAAGTGGGATTCGGCCCGGGCAGATCAGGGAGGGACAACATGAGGTTGTTGCTGCACTTGTTGTGGCAAAAAAAGAAGGGGACGGAGGTGGGAATAGCGCTTTCACTTGATGATGAGAAAGCATTTGATAGGGTGGAGTGCGGTTACCTGTTCAGGGTGATGGAACGCTTCGGGTTGGGGCAGGGATTCTCTGTGATGATGAGGCTATTATACAACTATGCAAGCGCCAGAGTTAAGGGGAATGGCTCTGAATCAGAGGCTGTTCATATAAAGAGCAGAACGAGGCAGAGATGCCTACTTTCCCTGTTATTATTCATCCTGGCTCTGGAGCCGTTATCAATGGCCATTAGGCTCAATCACTGCAACAAGGGTGTAAGATTCCCGGTAGGAGAACAGAAGGCGCACTTATATGCCGATGAAATCATGCTGATGCTAACAGAACCAAGCGCCTCAGTAAAGTAAAGGAGCTGATTAGGGTAATCAGAGCTTTTGCCTCATTTTCTGGTTATAGGATTGACTGGGAAAAGTGCAAAGCTATGCCCCTGAATAGTAACACCCACCATAGCTGCCTGGGGAAGATCGAGCTGAGCTGGGTGAACGAGTGGCTCAAATACCTAGGATATATCTAAACAAGGGCCTGATGAATATGATAAGGGATAATGTGGAGCTGGCATGGTAGAAGCCGCAAGTGGAGTTCAGAAGGTGGGCGCCGCTGAACCTGTCTACATGGGGGCGGACCCAGGTAGTGAAAATGGTAACAGCGGCTAGGCTGAATTACATATTTGGCAAACTGCCAGTGAACATTCCCCCGGTCCAGATAAGGAGGATTATGCAGGGCGTCAAGTCATTTGTGTGGGGAAGCTGGCGCCCATGTTTGAAGGCAGATAATCTATATGCTCTGCCGAGTGTAGGGGGGCTCAGGCTACCTCAGATGGTGACATATTATGTCACCCAACAACTGTCTCAGTTAGCTGTGTACTTTCAAGAGGAAGTGCAAAGACTGGCATGGGCAATATGGGAGCAGGACATTATTTGAAGGAGAGGCCTGGGGGTTATCTTTGGGGCAGAAGGGAAGGACAAAGTGCATCCGATACTTCACACGAACATGCTGATGTGGAAATGAGCCCAGGCCTGGATTAAGGTAGATAGCTGCTGGCACTTAGATGCTCCGCTGTGGCACAATGTGAGTAACAAAATTGGGGGCAGCCCGGTCCACTGGAAGAAATGGGAGGACGCTGGGTGAGGCAGGTACAAGACATTCTGAAGGAATGCTTGCGGAGGGCCATCAAGGATCACTGCGGTGAGGTTTATAGCGCACCCCTAACAACTCTGCTAAGGAAAAAGACTGGGGTTAAAGGGATGGTGGGTAGGATATATACAATGCTAATGGCCTTGTTTCACTCAAGCAGCATTAGAGAGGGAGTTGTGAATCGGTGGCAGAAACTGCTGGATGAACAGTTTCTGGAGGACTTGGTACACATCATCTTCCAGAATTTTGAGAGGGGTATCTCAGAAACGAGGCTAAGACTGATGCTGTACAAGGTACTACACAGCTGGTGCTGGACTCTGTCAGGCTGGGGGCCGCCTGGCTTGCGCAGAATGGTAGGTGCTCGAGATGTGGTAGCAGCAGCAGAGATGATTTGGGGCACATCCTGTGGTGCTGTTCGAAGGTACAGGGGTATTGGGCAGAACTTTGTGAGGAGATACAGGCCATACCGGGGAGCATCATTCGCTGAAACCCCCACGGCTCTGCATCTTACAGGATAAGTCGCAGTTGCCACATCAGTCACCCCCCCATCCTCCCAGGCTAGGTTACAGCACTGATGGTGGCAAAGCAGATGATCCTGAGATTGTGGAGCTCTGACTTAGCCCCGCTATTAAGCGCTTGGGAGCAAGAAATGGCAATGGAAGCGTTGTATGAGCGACTGATATTTAGGGCACGGGATAAAGAGGAGATTTTCAAGATGATTTGGGGAAAGTTCCTGAGGAGTGTGTAAATAATCCGGGAAGGTCACCGGTAATCAGGGGAGGGCAAGAGAGGCAGAAGGAGGCAAGGGAATAGAAAGTGTGTCCAGAGGGTGAGGGGAAAACCTGTTGGGTAATGGGTGGGGGGGAACAAGCTGCTGCACCGCGATTTGAGGTTTTGCGTTTTGGTTTGGTTGTTCGCTGTTTTGCGGGGCGGATATGGGGGCAGATTCTCATGAAGTATGACAGAGTACCAGTGGCAATGATTGATGTTCATGCCCACACAGCAGAGTATAGTGGAACGCTAGAAGGGGCCTTAAATCGCAAACTGCAGTTCTGAACATGAGTGGGTGTTTGCTAAAGGGAGAGGCGGGACTTGGACTGAAAGGCAGGAAAACAGGCCAGAGCAGCAGAAACTCAAAGAAGAGTACAGAACTGCCCTTAACAGCCTTGGTACAGTCTGGTCCTACCTGATCTATTGGCCTACCGACTGACTTCAAGAGTGATGGAACGGATTAATGGAATGGACAGGCGGGCATGGGGAGGCATCAATGCGAGTTACAGGGGGTTCTGAGGACTCTCCGAATGAACTAAGATATTGAGGGGAGGGACAGGGATACATGAGGGTGGTGTATTATTTACTTATTAATTATCTAATTATTTGATTAATTAGTCAACTAACCGACTCTTCTACTGTCCATTGATCAATTGAATGTTTGATTAATTTCCATTAACTTAATACATTTTCCGATCGGAGGCGGCTGTGCGTGCAAGCTGATGTGTTCCGACGAGCGGAGAGAAAGACAACGGAGAGGCAAGATTTCTCGTCTGACTAGAGAGAAGGCGTTTGTAATATCGAAGCATCACGCAGGAAAACACAGGAAGCACTCGGCCCTCATCAGCTCTGACAGGAGAAGGCTGCGCATGCACAGAAGAGCAAAAAAGACTACTAGGGAACGCATATCCAGTAAGAAATAAGTTCATATGGAAAGAAAAGAAAGAGAAGAAGGTAAAATGAAAGAACACCATTTTTTCAAACACTTTAAGAGTTTGGAAATAGAGTAGTTAGGGATAGTTAGCAAAGGAACTTCAGTAAGGGGTGAAAATCAGAATTAAAAGTTCATTTGGCCATCGAGAGGGCATCGGTTTCTCTCAAGAAATACCTCTTAGCTTCAAGAAGAGGCAAAACAATTACACAATGAGTAATTGTCGGAAGGATAAAATACTGGAGAAGAGTCTGAGTGGCATGTGAAGTTAATTCTGAGTTTGTTCTGTTTCCACTGCAGATTGCATTCCAAGAGTCCAGGAGTGAGGAGTGTCTGTAGTTTATTATTTGTATCCACTAACCCATTCCCTTCGCTGGGGTTGCAGACTCAGCTGTAGAATCAAGGGTTGAGTTGGGAACGTCCAGAGAGGGTTTGTGGGATCAGCAGCTCCTGCGAATTTGGGCAAACCGGACCTGACACTCTGCAATGAAAAATGAGGGCCACCAAAAAGATGGTCTTCATGGTTAATAACCGGAGAGGGAAAGAATGGAGAGGTCCAAATGGAGCTCCCATAAAAAAATATAGCACTTTCAAATCCCAGGGCGGAACCAGAAAAGCAACCGTTGGGAAAGTATTTATCACTCCTTTGAGGAATTGAATGACAATTGGCATCTTAAAGTAAGAGCCCTGCTCTGGCGTGCATTTAAAAATAGATAACGCTGCCAGGTATCCCTTGACAGTACCCACCTGCAGCCCCTGAGGGGCTAGGTGCAGCATAAAAGAAAGCACTGAAGGTGTATTGCAAGTGAAAGGATAAATAACTTTAGCTCTACACCAGCTGAAAAACGTGTTCCAACGGCAGCGGTAAAGTGCTTTTATTGCTGGTCTTCTGGCTGAAAGCAACACCTCCATGACGTCTTTCCGGAGGTCCCAATCTTTGTGTCCTAACCGCTCAGAAACTAGGCATGAAGGTTCAGAGTTCTGATTTCTGGATGAAGAACACGTCCTCCCACTTGGGAGAGTAGGTCCACTCTCTGGGGAAGACGGAATGGAGGACACCACACCCTCCTGGCCCAATCCAGAGCAGTCAAGATCATGGACTTCTCGAACTTCCTGAAACTCCTGATTAAATGACTTATTTCGGGCAATGGTGGGAACACGTACAGCAGTGGAAATTCCCAGCCCACTACAGATGCGTTCCCCAGAGCTCCACTCTGAGGAAATTCCCTGGAGCAGAACAGATTGCCTTTCCTGTTGATAAAGGATGCGAACAGACCCAATGAGGGATTCCCCAAAGGGAGAAGATCTCTAGAAGGACTTCCTGAGCCAATTCCCACTTGTGGGAGATCGTTGTCTGCCTGCTCAGAGCGTCCGCGGTCGTATTCTCTTCTCTGGCTGGGTGAACAGCCGACAGAGAGTTTATGTTTTGGAGTACCCAAAACCAGAGCTGCATTGCCTCCCTGCATAGTGGTAGTGAACCTATACCTCTTATCTTGTTGAGGTAATGAATGGCCACTGTGTTGTCCGTCATTATCTGGACATTCTTCCCTTGTATGGAAAGCAACAAGGCCAACAGCACCAGTCTGATCACCCTAAGCTCTAACAGCTTTATGTGTAGTCTTGATTCTGATGCGAGACAAAGGCTGCTGATGGTCAGATCGCACATGTGAGGTCCCCATCCCGTGAGGGAAGCATACATAACTATAGTTATCAAAAGGTACCCCTATCATCAGATTCTCCTTGCAGGCCCACAACAAGAGATCCTGTGTGACCTTGCTCAGGATTTGGGATCTGAAGAAGGTTTGTCATCTTGCCCGGAAATTGTGACCATTGGGATCTGAGGGCCCACTGGAGGAACCTCATCTTTAGGCAGGCTTCTGGCACCAGGTAAATGCAGGTAGATGTTGGGCGATCTGTAATCTTATTACCTGTTATGTTGATCTCTCAACTCGGGAGGCGAACCCTTCTCCCAGGAAGAGACCTGGACCACTCCAATAAATTGAAGCTTCTGAAAGCCATCATCAGTGACTTCTTGAAATTGAGGGACAAACCCAGTTTGTGGAGGGAGTGAAAGGTGCTGTAGAGATTTTCCAGAGCTTGTTCAGGGGAACGAGTTCTGATCAGCCAATCGTCTAGGTAGGGAAAGATGTGAATCCCACCCCTCCTTAGATTTACTGCCAGCACCGCCATAAACTTGATGAAGACCCTCAGGACAGAGGTCAGCCCAAAAGGCTGTACTCAAAACTGAAAGTGAGAACCGCTAATGTATTTTCTGTGGTTGGGATGTATAGGCAAATGAAAGTAAGCATCCTGAAGATCGAGTAACACCATCCAATCGTTGAGCTGAAAGGCCTGGAGGATTTGCGAAAGGGGGACCATCTTGAATCTGTCCTTCCTGAGGAACTTGTTTAAGCAACTCAGGTCCAAGATGTGTCGCAATCCTCTGTCTTTCTTGGGAAACAGAAAGTAGGTGGAGTACGAACCCTGCTATTGTTTCACTACAGTTGTCCGCTTTCCACAGCACCTTTCTCCAAGAGGGAAAGAATCTCCTGTAGAAGGAGTGGATCGGTTCCCGAAGAGATTGCTTGCTCGGGGGACAATCTGAAGGCCTTTGTAGAAATGGGACACAGTACCCTTGAGCCACTGTCTGAAGGGCCCATGCATCTGAAGTAATGCAATGCTATTCTTGCAGATGCTGGGTCAATCTTCCTTCCACCGGTGTCCTGCGCGCAAAGTGCTCTGCAAGGGTTTGGGGCTGTGGCAGCGTGAGGAGGTGACTGGCTGAGCAGTTTTTCCTTTACAGCGTCTGGGTGCATGAGTGAAACTCTTTTGTCCTCTCTGAGTAGCTTAACTTCTTACCTTTTAGCCAAAAGAGGAGTATTAACGAAAGGAATGCCCTCTCCAAGCATGCGAAGGCAGGTGTTGCTGTTTCGACTGACAGATGGCTGCCCCTAAAGATTTTGCAGCAGTCTTAGAAGCTTGCAGCTTTTCTAAGCTGTCAACCACCTTTGGACCAAACATTTTGGAGCCATCAAAGAGCATGTCCAGGAGTCTTGATTGGACATCACAGGCTTAACCACGCAAGCCTTCTTATGACCGCACTAGAGCCTATAAACCGTCTGATGCTGTCTGATGCATCTAGACCAGATTCAAGGGACTGGCAAGAGGCCTCTTTACCATAGTTGATGAGATTATAGAATCCATCTCTCATCTCACCTTCTGGGATGTTATCCAATAGTATTCCACAAGGTAAACAAGTAGTTTGCCAGAGCACAAGACGCATTCATGGCTTTTAAAGCCATGCTTCTGGCCGAGAATACACTTTTTAGTCAAGGCATCGTACCCTTTATCGTCCCCATCATGGGGGAAGCTGTAACCTTCAAAGTAGAGGTAGCTGCCTACACCAACAAACTCTCTGTAGTCGACACTATCAAAGCTATTCAAGACAACATCCCAGAGGCATTCTGAACCAGGCTTTTGGGTAGACAAATCGAAGTCGTATTCGATTCCCTGGCAGTCTTGGAAGACACAGTGGGATCCTTAGCCTTCTTTGGCTCTTTCGAGCAACCAGGAGGGGCTGCCTTCAAGAATACAGCCATCATTTTTTGAATGAACTCTTCCCATTCAGCTGCTGTGGCGGTCTTATCGGGAAAATGTACCCGACGCTTGTCGGGCGAGAAGTCAAAAGATGAGGAGCAATGGAGTTGTTTCGTCAACTTCTTTCATGAGGAAGAAGAGTGGCGGGAGTCGCTCCTGGATCTCAAATGCTTAGAATGTTTAGAGCGTTTTTTAGGCATTTCTGGAGACTTGTCTCCGGTAGAACTTCTTCCTTCTGAAGATTTTCTCTTAGAAGGAGTAGAAGATGGAAAACCATGAAACCGATCAACCTATGGTGAGTTTAGACCTTATCTCTTTTAAGGACTTACTGGTCCTCGACTGGCAGGAGCCGCACTCGATGACCTTGTGTTTTTGCCGAGGCACGGGAGACAAATTCTGTGTGGATTAGTGATCAACATTTGTGAGTCAAAGTCTGCACATCTCTTAAAGCCTGTCTTCGGAGTAGACATTGTGAAGATTTACTCAAAAGTATAGACGTTAGTTGTAGATTCGTTGAGGCAAGTCGAACTGTTCAGAAAGCATGCTGTGCATGCTGAAAAACAGAACTGAAGCAACAGGCTATTTATACTGTCATCAAAGTCACATCCGGAAACAGGAATGGTAACCATCAAGGGACAGAGACTTGATGCCACACAGCATCCTCTGCTGTTGAAAATGTTTCCGAGGGTGAAAAGCAGGATATGTATATATCAAAGATGAGGAATCTGTTGTAGGACAAAATCCTTTAGAAGGAGGCTTTTAAAATTGCACAGAGCCCACAAGACACACCGACTGCTACCCACAGAAACACGGTATAAGCGCCTGGAGGCACCACAAGTAGTGCAATGCAGGCACTAGTGGAGGCAGAGTGTGCTCTTCATCTCAATGGAGAGGACTGGCAGACAATGACACTTACATGCCCTAAACTCCACAGCAGAAATACATGTGGGGACCTGAACTAGAAACATCAACTCTGAAAAACGTGTCATAGGAGACAATAAAGTTTGTCAATAAGCACGCTGTATACACAGCAGATGGCAACCGAAGATGCGACTCCACCGAGAGACATTCAGCCATTCCCAGAGACTAACCTTTCATGAGAGACAACAGACCCCACTATACCCTTTCCCATCATGCCTGACCCACATGGAGGATCATTATAGAGCTATAGAAAGGATCAGCCCAACTGCAATGAACCGGCAAGAGGCACAACAGCCGCAGAGGGGAAAGTTTACACACCCGTAACATTGGTGAAGAGTGCAAAAGTTATATACTGGTAACACTGAAGCACAGTGGGAAAGTTGCATGCATGTAGCGTTTGTGCAGAGTGGAAAGGTTACATACATGTAACACGAGTTCACCAGGGCAGTTCTTCTTTCTCCTCTTACACTTTCAAAATATCTTCCCCATCAGCAAAGAGGTCCCAGAAAAAAATTGCAAAGCAATATTTTAACTTTAAAAAGCCATTTAAAGGCTTAGGAAAGTGGAGGGCAAGTGGTGTTTGCCGGTGTCGGGAATTCGTAATCCACAATAGTGACTGTACCCCTTTAATTGCTGGGAGGTGGTGCTTCAGCAGCAGGAAGAAGCTTCATCAACACTTCCCCCAGCGAAGGCGGAGGGCAAGTGGTGTTTGCCGATGTTCGGCGGCGGCAAGGAACAGCAGCGTTATCACTTTGCTGTCTCTCACATGAACACCGAGCCAGCAAGATCGCTCATGAAACTCTGGTATGCCACTGCCGGCCGTGCTGACCGTGCGCTGCTTTTCACGGCTTCTGTCACCCGTGCCCCCCCTTCTAGACTGTGTATTCATCTATTTGCAGATTAATAGTAACAGCTTATTGCAAGTTTAGAGCCAGAACGAGCGCTTTCGCCCGTGCCGGTACAGCTGTAAACTTTTCACACTGCAGGCGTGAAAGAAAAACGCACAATTCCACGTGGGGACTGTAGGCTTGTCCTTTGACCCACGTGGATTAACTAAAGAAACTTGCCGAAATGTCCTGCATTTAAATAGACTGTTCTGAGTGGGGACTGCGGGCTAGTCCTTTGACCTAACTGGACACATTTTAGACGCTCAGGAACGTCAGAGCCCTCTTAGGAAAGTCGTCTTCATCCAGTTGCACCAAAACAGACGTTACGAGAGGGCACTGTGGATAAGCCCCCGATCTCTTTGGTTTCCTGTGGCACTAATACACAAGTACAACAAGTTGCCAAATCAAAGCACTTTCCAAACAGGGACGCAGCGTGCTTTGAACTCGACACAGCTGCCTCCCCTCTGCACTGAAGACGCAGAACTAATGGCGACAAAATTAAAGTTGGCAAGGACTGCGGTGCAACGTCTCAGTCATGAGGAAGAAGACAGCCGTTGCCTTCGCAGTTCACGCAACAAAATCGGAGGAGGAGTGTTACATGCCACTGTAGGGGAGGACTGGTCCAGGAGACCCCCCTCGCCTGCGCTTTCTCCCCAGGTGAGGGCTATGGCTCTTTGGGCGTCCCCTCATGCCACCCGGGCCCAGGTGGTGGAGGGTTCACCCACTGGAGACATTGCCCGCACGTATTAATTGCCCACATGTATTAAAATTTAGCTAGGCCCAGAAACCATTTTGTCTGGTAAAGATGGTGTGAGCTCAGCGCACTGTAGTGCGGCCCCCACCCTTGGAGGGTTTCAGTCATCCTTGTTGCCGCAGCACCCTGGCAGATCCGCTGCGAGCACGTTCCCACGAACAAGACGGACATGAGCTAGCGTAATACACTAACATTGTAACAGTTCACCTCCCGCAGTGTATCATCGCTCCCAGCATGACCCGGCCAGCAGGCCTGGGCAATGAAAAGAACAGTAAAATAGACATCAGGTGGCAGACAGTCTTTATATATTAATGTCGAGACCACTCGCAAAGTATGCTTTCTTCCACAAAATCCCTTATATTACAAAAACCTGTAAAATGTATAAACATAAGAAAGCATGCTTCCATGATATAAGCAATGGCGAGCCCACACCATTGCAGTTGGGTGCTAATAATAAAGGAACGCACCAGGGATCTAGTTGTTACGTGTACCACTGGGAAACTTACACCCCATGGGCTTGCGCCATAACTGAACTAATGCTGCTAGAGGACACAAGAAGACGAATGTAACCATACAGAGGGCCTATGTGAAGGATGCACGAGAAGGCGCTTGTCATGTGTGCATGTCTAGGCCCCACATGTGCCACCACCGTCACGAACAGTGGCGGGTTACTTTCTATGTTCTCCACCAATCCTAACTCTACCTCACTTACTGCAAATATATATGCATATAACTAAATACTGTACTTGTTAAAACATAATGTATGAATAAGGTGCTCAGACTGGGTATAATCGAGACACATCCAGCAAAGTTTAAATGCATGTTTTGTATTGTTTTGAATAAGTATTATAGAGTGTTCAAATGTTTGATGTTTTTACCTAAATCGGCAACACACGAGGGAGATACCTTTGTGAAATACGTGCAAGGCCATTCCCCCTCCCACCCTGCGAAGGCTGCCAAGGCATGAGAGCAGAGGCCGCGCCGCGCTGCTTTACCTCCCCCAACCAGACTGGAGCCGCTTCAAAGATTTGTAACCCCCTCTGTAGCACCCAAGGCCGCCGCCCGCCACCTGCATTATTTACAGCACAGCAGTAAACCTCTGCCTGAACACACGCGCCCCCTCGTAAACCTCACAACCCACCGGACCATCTCAGACTTATGGCCCTGTGCAATCAGGACAACCAACACTCTGACAACACACAGCGGAACATCCATAACAACTTCTAACAAGGCAGAAAGACCTGTACCGCCCGTCCCAGGCCCTGAAGCTTAGCCCCTCGACCTATGGCCCCGGTCAACAGGACACTGGTAACCATGTCCTGACGTATTACCTCCAGACCCCTCACAAGGTACATTCCTCCTGTGTTGCATTGACCTGTAGTATAACCTATTGGAAGATTTACTAAAGAAGATAATATTGAAATGACTGAATGACTGCGGTGTGCATGGCCTAGGGCAAATAAGTCAGGAAAAGACATTCATCTCTGACACTGGCCGCGATGGCACAACAACACCGCCCGGATGAACTCTGCCACCCTGCCAGGCCCAGCCCAACCCACGAGGCTGACCAGTGACGTCTTCCAGCCAAAGCCAACCACATCGCAGCAGCACCTATAGTTAGTCGTCGCCACCCAATCCCCTTGAACTTGTGCCCCCTATAGTGTGTAGGTTCTTATGACGTTTTTTGTAAATATATACGCCTGTCTTTGCTATTGTCAGATAGAGCGCTCTCGGAGTTTGCAGAGTTCTTTGCATGCCCTATTCTGATTGATAAACTCCCATTTACGCTCACCCGCACTCTGTCTTGGCCTTATTCCCATTTTGGGAGAGTCCTTCATTGTCTCTCATTGCGGGGAGGATCGTGCTGTTTGGGGACGCTTGCCTTCAGTGGTGACCCCGATAGCGTGATTTTTATTTCTTCCTAACTCATTATAACCGTCCCCTTTTGGCACGAGAATCTCCGGTCGAAAAGGGATACGCACGGTGAGCCGGCTCCGGGAGGCTGCCCGCCAAACGGCGACCGGTACACTAAGAAGTGCGCACTCAATAGAGAGAGGGTACGGGATCCCGGTTGAAAAATCCCCTTTGAGTACCGCTCGCCGGAGCCGGGGCTGACTGTTGAGCTGACGGCGACACTGCCTGGACGGACCCAGTTTCGGAGACTATCGGTTCAAGACGGGCACGTGAGTACTGAGTGTGAGCGATTGTAAAGGGAGCGGGGAGAGAAGTGTAGGACAGGGAACGAAGAGGGGGTACGAAGATATACTAAAGATTATCCTAAAATTTTCTTGCTTTTTCTTTGCATATGGCCATTAGGATTAAGAGGTGAATAAGAGATAAGAGTGACGGGAACCTAGCTCCGAAAGGGGGTGGAAGGCGGCGCCGCATAGTGCTATATTGACTAGTACTGGGAATATATGACGAAGTGAAATACAAGATAAAAGTGTTCAGCAAAAGGGGGCACTGAGAATATATTAGTGATCGCTATTACTTCTTTCTTTTCTTTTTCTTTAGGGGTAGGGGAGAATAAAAAAACGAGTTTAGCACGAACTTGGGAAGAAAGTAAGAGAAAAAGGGTCCTACTAGAAGGGGGAGAGCAGGTTAAAACATATAAATATATGCATATGAGCATCCATCTATCTAAGTAAGACGGACAGGGACAGCCGGCTAGGGAGGAAAGGGAGGGCAGCTTGAATGGTGCATTGAGTGTTACCAAGAGGTGTGTGCACCTCGTATGTGTCAGGGGACGATTTGAGGTTGTGAATGTGCATAACGGTTATAAATGTATAATAGTTAAATGGTCATGGTAAGTGTGATGTGAATGTTTTGATTTCCGGATTGATATTGTCGAAATAAATGATGGGTTGCCCTTGTATGTGCCCCCCCAAGAGAACAGAGTAGACGCTGTGTATAGCTAGTTTTGTATTGTGCAATCAGGGGAAGGGGGGAGAGCCCAACATTGAATGTGAAGTAGCATAAAAAAATTTTTAAAAAAAAATATTGATACTCCATTTACATTGTAGTTGCAGACACACAGAGACACACAAGCACTAGGAGGGCACAGAGATGGGGGCTGAAACACCCTTATCACATATTTGTAAGAGTCTCCCAGGGTACGCGGAGCGAATTAAGAAATATCACGACCAATGGATAACTGAGTTGAAGGGAGAGGGGTTACCCCAGATATGGCCAGAGGGAGGGTCATTTGATAAAAGTGTTCTGGATATGGTGGCCACATGCATTTATTTGAAGTACAAAGGAAAGCAGTTGCAAAATAGGAGGGAAATATTAGATCTTTGGAGGTTATTTGAAGAGATACCACCGCCTAAAACACCAGCATTAAATCCTGACCTCCCATCCACCACAGACAATCCACTGATGATACAGAAAGATGTCAAAGAATTGTCAAGTGTAGCGCAACCAGTAGAGGTAATAAGTTTGTACCCGATATTAAAAAAGCATGTACCTGCAGAAGGATACAGTGATCCGACGTATGTGCCTCCCCCAACATCCACTACACCCCACCGGCCCACTGCACCCCCACCATACGAAAGTACGAGGGAGCGAGGCCAGGCGAGTACACAAAGGGTGGACATAGAGAAACTCACAGATGATTTACAGTCAAGACTCTCAATAGCAAAAGATGAGCTCTCGAGGATAAAAGACATGTGCGGACAAACAGCACTTAATGCGGCTAGATCAGGGCGCACGTCTAGAGCGCCAGGCGAGAATAGAAAACCTGAAGAGGGGTGGAAGAAAGGTGAGATACTGTTCAGAATTGAAGAAGAACCAACACGCATAATTGAAATAGAGACACGCGAGGGAGATACTGACAACGATGAAAGGCCTATGGGGGATAGAGAGGAATTACTATGCGACATAAGGGACGAGTTAGAAGAAAGTGACAGGTTAAGCATGGCAATGGGAGGGGGAAGCGAAGGGGGGGATGGCACATGTTCAGTGAGAACACTGGACGATGAGTGGACGGGACGACTAAGGAACAGAGTAGGGAAAATGGCATCACTGGGAACATCAGCAGCCAAAACGGGTCCGGATGCCACGACGAAAGGAAGGCTACAGCTCCCGTTGATACACAGGGGAGGAGGGAGGCCTAACTATATCCCATGGGCACAGATGGATAAAGCCAATTTATTAAAGCTATTGCCCCCATTATCAGGAGGGGCAAGTAAGTGGATATACGCCTTTGAGAAACATACTGCTGGGGTACCCCTAGCTATAGGAGATGTGAAAAGTCTGCTCGTATCAGCAGTGGGCGATCAGGCCGAAAGAGTATGGGTTAAAGCCGGTTTCCCGGGAGTAACGTTAGACTGTGACCGCCATGATGGGGCCTCCTTTAACACAGTGCGTGCTAGGGTGTGGGACGCCTTACGCGAAACATTCCCAGACACACCGGACTTACAGTCAGTGATGCAGTGTACAATGAATGACGGGGAGGAGGCTATGGATTACATTTTTCGGGTCCAAGAGATGTGGAGAGCGGAAACGGGCACGCCCTGGTATCAATCGACATCTTTATTTTACTTCATTATAAAAAAAGGGCTCCCAAAGGAAGTGCAGAAAGCGCTCGACAAGATAGCAGGTATTGAAGCAAAGGGATGGCCAGAAATTCAGAGCATAATAGTACACCATTGTAAACGAATAAAGGAGAGGGAGAAGGAGGTGGCGCAGAAAAGATTGGCAGACGAGGCGAAGTTAGTACAGACAAAGTTGGTGAAGGTCGCAGCAGCAGTAGCCGCGCTCCCACACAGCAGGGAGGGAGATGATGAGGAGGAGGGGCTGATAGCACTACAAGGAAGGGTAGCAACTAATTGGGCGGGAACAGGCCAGCGGCAGTGGAATGAGCAGGAGCAAGGTGGAGGTCCGCAGTGGCAAGAGTGGACCCCTCGAGGGGGACGAGGTGGGTACAGGGGCCGAAGAGGAGGTGGAACAGGGTACGGGGGAATGGGAGGAAATGGATGGCAGGGTCCTAGAGGTGCACAAGGAAGTTGCTGGAACTGCGGGCGATGGGGGCACTATTCTAGAGAGTGCAGAAGCAGACCCAATAACGGGTTCCAAGAGGTAGAACATATGGCCATCCCCACCCGGGAAGCCCATATGGCCTCCCAATGGGACAACAACAACTAAGAAACCCAGGCCAAGGTAATGCCGGCCAGCAACAGGGACCCCAGTATAGAACACAGAACCACCCACAAAACAATGACAATATGCAATATACGTCAGGTAACGCTTTCGCGACAACAGCAAACGGGGCCCCTGCGCCAGCCCCTTACAACGGCATGTCAGTGGTTTCAGGAAATGTCTTTAATGAGGGGGGGGCGATGAGACACCCCGCATAGGACAGCCCACAGAGAACACTTGCGTGTCCAGTTCTATCTACCACCTACAATGCAGCAGAGGAACCATTGGTAGGGGCGCAGATAGGAGACAAGCAGTTTATATTCATGGTTGATTCGGGAGCGGAGAAATCATGTGTCAGAGAGGGCCGGTTCCCGTTATCTAACAGGAAGTTAGAGACGCAGGGGTTCTCTGGGGCTGTAATTGAAGTTCCTTACACAGAAGCTTTGGATGTAACAGTGGGGGGCAAGACTGTGAAGGCACCCTTACTGTATTACGAACAGTCCCCAATAAATTTGTTGGGGAGGGATCTTCTGCGTAAACTTAACATGACCATATCATTTACTGAAAGAGGAATAGTGTGTTCTACACCCGGGATATGCCCCTTGCGTGCGATGTTGGTAGTGCAAGCCTACACAACCACACAGGAAATACGAGGGCTGCCACAAAATGAGGAAATGTTTATTGAAGGGCTAAAGACTTTGGCCCTCGTAATTCCAGAGCTAAGAAGCATGGATTGGAGGATTCCAGCAGAGTTCCTCTTCCGCCCCATAGTGTGTCCCAATGCAGCACCAGGATCAGTGGTATCGTTGGACTTGCACGCTGTGCAGGTATCAGCGAAAAGGATCGCTGTGATTGGAGTGGACAGGGAAGGATGTGAGTGGCGCGCAGTGCTGTGTACAAACGCCAACCTCGCCCTACGAGAGGTAACAGATGAGGATCTCTTTTCAGACACAGAAGGGGATGGTGAGATAGTAATGGAAATAGCGATGCCCTGTGACATTTTGATCCAAGCCAGGGAGATCCCCGTCCAATTGATGGCAGTGGTAGGAACACCACCGTCATTTTTTGATGACGACATGAGGCTCGTACCAAACAATTTATGGACAACAGGCCCCCATGATGTAGGGCTGTTGCACGGAGTACAACCTGTGATAATAAAAGTAAAGCAAGGAGCAATTTTACCCCGAGTTAAACAGTATCCATTGTCCCGTGAAGCTGAAGAAGGGATAAAAGAAACAATAAATGCACTACTAGCACAAGGAATAATAGTGCCTTCAAACTCCCCATGTAACACATGTATTTATCCAATCAAAAAAGCGAAAGGAGGGTCTTGGAGGATGATACAGGACTTACGCCCCCTCAATGATGTAATTCAGAAAGAGTTCCCTCTAGTCCCGAACCCTGCATCAATACTATGCAGCATCCCAAAAGCGGCATCACATTTCACAGTAGTGGACTTGAAAAATGCATTTTTCTCAATACCCCTGGCTGAAGAGAGTAGATACCTTACAGCCTTCACACTGGGGGGTAAGAGATATGAACACTGCAGACTACCACAGGGATACTGTGAGAGCCCGAGCATATTCAACCGCATATTGCATGAAGGCTTGGGAAACCTATCAGTTGAGAGTACGATTATTCAGTACGTAGACGATTTATTAGTGTGTGCACAAGACGAAGCAACATGTAGAAAAGATTCAACAACGCTCCTGACTTTACTAGCCAACAAGGGATACAAGGTAGACAAGGAGAAGATACAGTACTGCCTGACTGAGGTCCTATACCTGGGACAGCTCATATCAAAAGATGGAAAAAGAATAATTCCCGACAGGGTAGAGGCAATAAGATCAGTAGGAGAACCCACAACAGTGAAAGATATGCAGAAATTCTTGGGGATGTGCAACTATTGCCGAGCATGGATACTAGACTATGCAGCATACACGAGGCCCCTCCTGCAAGCACTCAAGGAAGCACAACAGGAGAATGAAAAAATAAAATGGTCAGAAGAAATGAGCCTATCATTTCAATCATTGAAAGAGCTAATTTCAAGCGCTCCAGTACTAGCAAACCCTGATTATGGACGCAAATTTTACCTATTCTCACACTGCAAGGGAACACTCATGACAGCAGTACTGACACAAAAAACATCCTTAGGACACAAGCCATTGGCTTACTATAGTGGTACTTTAGATGCCGTGATGCAGGGTCATTTCGCGTGCGAACAATCATTAGCTGCAGCCGCATTCGCGATTGAGAAAAGTGCCACAATAGTAATGGGTTGCCCTGTGACATTGTTTGTGGAACATTCATTATTTGCAATACTTGAGAGATCAAAAAGCACACTGACCACACAGCGGGCAACAGCCTACGAGATTATATTGTCCAGCGCCAACATCCATATAGTGAGATGCAAGACAGTGAACCCCGCCACATTCATTACAGAAGCGTGCACATTAGAGGATATACAGAACCACGATTGCGCAACCTACACAGGAGAAGGAGGGGAGGACACAGTGGTGTGTGAGAACGCTCTAAGCGAGGGGGAAGTGTACTTTGTGGATGGGTCTGCATCAATTGATGTGGACACGGGAGAAAAACACGTTGGCATGGCAGTAGTGAGGCTAGAAGACGGTGAGTATGAAACACTAGTACAGTACCGCCTCCCATCACATTACTCTGCACAGGCAGCAGAACTGATTGCGCTCATAGAAGCACTACATGCAGCAAAGGGTTGTGCAGTGACAATATACACAGACTCAGCTTACATGACGACGACAGTACATGGAGGTCTAGCAAGATGGGGGCGTAGGGGATTCAGACGGGCAGATGGAACACCAGTACAGCATGCAGAATTGTTAAAAGAGTTAATTGAGGCCCTACAAAACCCTACTGCAGTAGCAATAGTGAAGTGCCAGGCCCATACATCCAACACAGACGTTGTGTCTTTGGGGAACGCGGCAGCTGACGCTGCCGCCAAGGAGGCTTCCTATTTTCAGAAATATGACACAGGTGAGTACATGCTTAAGAACAAGACAACCGAAGAGCCCCCAGAAGGGTACAACATGATGTCCATATCACAAATACTAGAATTGCAGGAAGGAGCTAGTGCAGAGGAAAAATTGACGTGGACAAAACGGGGGTGCAGCCAGTCGGGAACAGACCTACTATGGCGGCAAAATAACTCAGGGAAAGTGGTAATGCCACTACAGTTACTAGAAGTTGCATTTCAACAGCTACACTTCCCTGCACATAATACCAAACAGCACATCGCAGCGGAAATACAGGAAGAATGGTTCGTGCCCTGTCTCCAGGAGCATGTGTCTCGATTAGCAATGGAATGTACAACATGCCAAGTATACAATTCAGGAATGACATTACGCACGCTCCGGGGAACAATTCCTAAACCCATTGGCCCATTCAGAGAACTGCATATAGATTACGCAGACATGGGGGAAAGGTGCAATGGCGCACGGTACATGATCGTGGTTGTGTGCCCATTTTCAAGGTGGGTGGAAGCAGGACCCTGTGCGCGACCTGACGCCAAAAGCGCCGCCAAGTTCCTAGTAAGGGAAGTGTTCCCACGCTGGGGAATTTGTGACGTGATTCGCTCAGACAACGGCACTCATTTTGTGAATGAACTTTTCAAGGAAGTTACCACATTATTGGGAATAAAACATAAATTGTGTTCGATTTATCATCCCCAAAGTAATGGCGTAGTGGAAAAGATGAACGGACTGTTAAAGGGCAGGTTATCAAAACTATGCTTCTCATTGAAGAAGAATTGGATTTACTGTCTACCCCTGGCGCTATTTGAATTGAGAAATCAGCCAAGCAAAGACCACCATTTGTCCCCGCACGAGATCGTGACCGGGAGACGAATGAATACAGCACACTCTCCACTGCGCAAACACTCAGATGCTCACAGAAGCGCCGCAATATTGGGAGATGAGTTTACAGAATATTTAAGGAAATTGACAAGGGCAGCGCGCGCCATATCAAAGCAACTCTCCCCACCCTTCACTAGAGAAGAGGGAAACGTAACAGGATCTGTCACGGAGCCAGAGCAACAGCTACAGCTGATGTCAGGCGACTCAATTTATGTCAGAAGCTTTGTGCGTCGGTGGAATGCACCACGATTCCATGGCCCATACGAGGTAATATTTTGCACGCCCACGGCAGTGAAGGTGAAGGGCTTGAGGTACTGGGTGCACTTGACCGATGTACGGAAGGCATACAGCAATGTACAAGAGGAGATAGATGAGGAGGCACAGCCAACAGCAAACGATGCAACTGAGTAGAATGTCTAAATATGAACTTGTGTGTGTGTGTGTGTCAGCACTGGACTTGAATGGGAGAATAACTGATAAGGATATTTCCAAAAAAAAAAAAAAAAAAAAAATGTTTTCTTTTTATCTTGTTGAGTTGTATGTAATTAATGAAATAACCAAATTATAGCCTGTATACACCCTTGTCTGTGAATACCCCTCCCCGCATCCCCACCCGCTTCCATTCCCCGTCAAATATATATTGGCACCGAGGGTGCTAGCAAAATGTTTACATGCATGCACTTAATGCACTTTTATATCTCAAACAGGAGCTTCCATGGCATCTAACGGGCAGCCTGCAACGGATAGAATTAGTAGAATGAGAGAATTAGTACATGAGAGATGCAGATATTCGTATGAGTGTGGGTTATCTGTATGCATCACATTGTTTTTTATGATAATGTTTGGCCTGGTTACATACTGGTTTATAGCGTTCATCTCTATCGAGATGAACGAGGGGGGAGGGATTAACAGCACTACTGGGGGGATTAACAGCACTACTGGGCCCAATACAACTACAAGTGTCAATACTAGGGAAGGTGATTTTTTGATATGGGACGGAACTAAACTTGTATGGGGGTATCATACCACACCATCCAGTGCTGTCATTTTACAAAGAAAAAAGCCACAAGGTGGAATGCAGAACAACACAGTGTCTCCACCAGGGGTATCTAATTACAATGCCCACAGTCTAAATGACCGAAACCCGTCTGCCATATCATGGTTGTATAACACCCCCACCAGCCAGCCTGCCCCCATACTAAAAAACAACCTGCCAGATAACGTCAGGAAAGAAGACGAAAAGCTACTAGCAATGCACGAAATATTATATGATGAATGGGCCAAGGGGGGCGGGAATGTGAAAGGGGGGTCTAGTTTGTCCACTGCCCAGGGAGTTGGGAAGTACATGAGGAACAAGAACAACAGACGGAAGAGGGAAGCAGGGAGGAGGAAGTATGATGAGTACTATGGGCTAGGTCTAGATAAGATGGAAGACCCACGACACCCCCATCAAACAAATAAGTGGTATGCAGACATGAGTGCCACAGCTAAACAGACAACAAACGAGAGCTGTTATGTCTGTTCCCTCATCCCTCACGCATCAGGTACACCCAAAGTATTATTACCCAAAGAGTTGCCAATTGTAGATGCCCAGTGTCTCCTTCATCTCACGTTATGCAGGATTAAGAACACCTTCCAGGCACACGAAGTGACTTTTCAAATGCTGCAGAACGAGAAAACGTGTTACCCAAAACCGGCAGGGGTGGTATGTTTGAAAGAACCATTTTTTGTAATAGAAGGGACACTTTTTTCTGACAACAAGCAGAAGGATGAAGAAGTACTGTGCAAAGCGGAAGCACTGAGAGGTGTGGCACCGGATAAATTGCAGTGGATAGAGGAAACATGTACACCAGTATGGAGAGAACACATTTCAAAACTAACTTGGGTAACTGCCATTGAAAAACCTTTCAAACTACAGAGCGAAATGGACTATGGACTGTGTTTTAAAGGAGAAGGGAGGACCCCCATGGGAACAAACAAGAACTGTAACAAGACCCTCACCATCCCAGATCTAAGAAAAGGGACTGCAGCCCTCATGGACACGTACTGGGTATGCGTCAACCAGGCATACCTACACCTCCCCCCGTCATGGAGTGGCAGCTGCTCAATGGCCACTCTGCACTCAGCCCTAATGGTGATACCAGAAAGCCACATCGATGGGAGCAAAAGGACACAGGAACGCATGCAGAGTGTGGCTCAACCAACTGCAGAGTCACAAATATATGTCCTGTCTTCCGGAAGCAAGGGAGAGGTGCTGACCCGTAACAGACGAGCATCAAATTACATATCAAAGGCATCATCAGAACTATTGGCTCAGATCCCAGACAAATATCGATTATTCAGCTCAGCAGAAACATTTTTTGCCTCGCTCGTCTCAAGTGTCCAAGCAAGGGCAAACGCAAAATGGCTCCAGATAACCCGCTGGGAATTGATCCAGCTGGCAAACGACACTGAAGAAGGATTCAATATAATAAAGGTGGAACTAAGAGCTTTACGACTAATGACCATGCAAAACAGGTATGTCCTGGACCTGTTGACGGCGATGGACGGCGGTGTTTGCCGAAAAATAGGAAGTGCCTGCTGCACTTTCGTACCTTCTGAAGACGCAGAGAATGGCTCCCTGTCCCATGTGATCGAAGAAGTCCACAACCTAGGAGAAAAAATGAAAATGGAAGGTGGAGCAGAAGACAGTACATGGTTCGACAACATCTTCTCCTGGGTCCCCTCATGGCTTGGAACAACTGTGAAATTTTTGATACCAGCTGTTGTGTTCCTCCTTTTACTTTTTTGCCTGTGCCAGGTGGGTCTTCGAGTTTGTGCTAACGCAGTACCAAATGGTGCAATGATGATGGTGACAATGGGCAACTCACACGGTACAATAAAAACGATGCAAGAAGCACAAGTACAAACAGGGATAGACAACACACCCAGGTACCAACTGGTGCCTATGTACCACGATAAGGATACTGTAGATAAGTTGTGGCACACCACCATCAAAGAGCCCCGTATATTAGAATGGTATGAGGAAGTTTGGGTAGATTTGGAAGGAGATGATGGATGTATATATCTAACGTGTACCCCAGATGAATACGCCCGGAGAGGTGAGAGCTTAAGGGGGGTGTGCAGAGCATGGATGCCCATCAAAGGAACTCCTGCATGGGATGAGGCGGTGATGGACGAAGCAGAATGTAGGAGGATAGAAGATTTAAAAAATTCGTTACTTTAGTAACGAAAGGGGGGAAATGTAGGGGAGGACTGGTCCAGGAGACCCCCCTCGCCTGCGCTTTCTCCCCAGGTGAGGGCTATGGCTCTTTGGGCGTCCCCTCATGCCACCCGGGCCCAGGTGGTGGAGGGTTCACCCACTGGAGACATTGCCCGCACGTATTAATTGCCCACATGTATTAAAATTTAGCTAGGCCCAGAAACCATTTTGTCTGGTAAAGATGGTGTGAGCTCAGCGCACTGTAGTGCGGCCCCCACCCTTGGAGGGTTTCAGTCATCCTTGTTGCCGCAGCACCCTGGCAGATCCGCTGCGAGCACGTTCCCACGAACAAGACGGACATGAGCTAGCGTAATACACTAACATTGTAACAGTTCACCTCCCGCAGTGTATCATCGCTCCCAGCATGACCCGGCCAGCAGGCCTGGGCAATGAAAAGAACAGTAAAATAGACATCAGGTGGCAGACAGTCTTTATATATTAATGTCGAGACCACTCGCAAAGTATGCTTTCTTCCACAAAATCCCTTATATTACAAAAACCTGTAAAATGTATAAACATAAGAAAGCATGCTTCCATGATATAAGCAATGGCGAGCCCACACCATTGCAGTTGGGTGCTAATAATAAAGGAACGCACCAGGGATCTAGTTGTTACGTGTACCACTGGGAAACTTACACCCCATGGGCTTGCGCCATAACTGAACTAATGCTGCTAGAGGACACAAGAAGACGAATGTAACCATACAGAGGGCCTATGTGAAGGATGCACGAGAAGGCGCTTGTCATGTGTGCATGTCTAGGCCCCACATGTGCCACCACCGTCACGAACAGTGGCGGGTTACTTTCTATGTTCTCCACCAATCCTAACTCTACCTCACTTACTGCAAATATATATGCATATAACTAAATACTGTACTTGTTAAAACATAATGTATGAATAAGGTGCTCAGACTGGGTATAATCGAGACACATCCAGCAAAGTTTAAATGCATGTTTTGTATTGTTTTGAATAAGTATTATAGAGTGTTCAAATGTTTGATGTTTTTACCTAAATCGGCAACACACGAGGGAGATACCTTTGTGAAATACGTGCAAGGCCATTCCCCCTCCCACCCTGCGAAGGCTGCCAAGGCATGAGAGCAGAGGCCGCGCCGCGCTGCTTTACCTCCCCCAACCAGACTGGAGCCGCTTCAAAGATTTGTAACCCCCTCTGTAGCACCCAAGGCCGCCGCCCGCCACCTGCATTATTTACAGCACAGCAGTAAACCTCTGCCTGAACACACGCGCCCCCTCGTAAACCTCACAACCCACCGGACCATCTCAGACTTATGGCCCTGTGCAATCAGGACAACCAACACTCTGACAACACACAGCGGAACATCCATAACAACTTCTAACAAGGCAGAAAGACCTGTACCGCCCGTCCCAGGCCCTGAAGCTTAGCCCCTCGACCTATGGCCCCGGTCAACAGGACACTGGTAACCATGTCCTGACGTATTACCTCCAGACCCCTCACAAGGTACATTCCTCCTGTGTTGCATTGACCTGTAGTATAACCTATTGGAAGATTTACTAAAGAAGATAATATTGAAATGACTGAATGACTGCGGTGTGCATGGCCTAGGGCAAATAAGTCAGGAAAAGACATTCATCTCTGACACTGGCCGCGATGGCACAACAACACCGCCCGGATGAACTCTGCCACCCTGCCAGGCCCAGCCCAACCCACGAGGCTGACCAGTGACGTCTTCCAGCCAAAGCCAACCACATCGCAGCAGCACCTATAGTTAGTCGTCGCCACCCAATCCCCTTGAACTTGTGCCCCCTATAGTGTGTAGGTTCTTATGACGTTTTTTGTAAATATATATGCCTGTCTTTGCTATTGTCAGACAGAGCGCTCTCGGAGTTTGCAGAGTTCTTTGCATGCCCAATTCTGATTGATAAACTCCCATTTACGCTCACCCGCACTCTGTCCTGGCCTTATTCCCATCCTGGGAGAGTCCATCATTTTCTCTCATTGCGGGGAGGATCGTGCTGTTTGGGGACGCTTGCCTTCACCACTCAATCAAATGATACAAGAGAAATACAAGGTTTTCAATCTGTTTCAAACTCCACAGAATGCACTGATCAGCTAGGTCGAGGTCTTATTTTAGCAACCCACCAGCCTGCAAACATGGCAATAACCAAAAATATCTGCTTTTCTGAAATTGGCGAGGCGCAGATGACAGCTGATCCAGGACACCTGGCGCCGTCATCAGACACCGAGAAACTTCTTGTCACACCCGCAACAGCACATCTAATAGCGGGAGAAATGACGACTGCAACAAAGCTTCAGCATCCCGCCCCTAGTAGGGGCGACAAGCTGAGCTTAGATCACGACCACAGTCATGAGTGTTTGACAACAGGGGACTGCATGGCACCAACGGTGGGACAGCCACAGTATCCTTAGGCCAACGCCGTTAGGCAACCAAGGTATAGATCTGATCACAAAGGCACAAGTGCATGCAGTTAACAACAGTGCAGATGCCCAACATACAGTAGAGCCCATAATCCAAACGCCCATTTCCTGTGGTCAATCACTAGACCAACTACCCATAAGAATAAATGGCAAGAAGAGATCCAGAGACGCTAGTGAGAAGCCAGCGATCAGCAAAAATATACAACAAAAAAGAAAAAAACAACAAACGCAGACAAGAGAACATATGCGAGATAAGAACATAGCACACAAAAAGACTGCCAACCAAGCCAACAAAAGCGGAGCCAATACCAACACTAATAAGGCCAAACACAATGCGAATACTAACTGACTTTTTTGAAACGCTAATATTTACAAAGACAACAAAATATACTGAATTGTCCGATGCTGAAATGTTAGCCGCAGTAAGAGAAAGCTATCCATGGGCAAAACAACGGAAATTGGACAATCCAAGAAATACAACGGCTGATTCCATGGAATCTCATGAGCTACAGAATCAGGTCAACCTAACTGGACAGCAGAGACTGGCTGAAACACAGTCAGGACACAATTCGGCAGGGCAACATAACATCGAGATAGAAAAGAGGATCACAACCTCTAGTTCCGCAAGTCAGGAAGACATAACATATCTGAACAAAGCAAGTCAAGTGAGATGAACATACCAACTCCAAACCCAATGGAGACAATAAATAATTCGCAACAAGATATGGATGTGTACATCCGGAACTCAGAAGTCAATCAACATGACTATCAAGCAGACTCTATTCAGGACATATCAACCCCTCATAGAGCACCAAAACCCATTACCCCATCAGATAAGCAAATGGGACTAGATCCATTGCATGAAAGTGAAGATGGCAGTGAGCCACCGCAATCAATCATACTAAGGGAGTCTCAGACCAGTTTAGACCAAAGACATAAAGAACCGACAGTTGCGGATCAGGTCCCAAAAACCAAGCTTCAAGAAAAAAGGGGACATTCTACAGACTTCGCCTCCAACTGCTCACCCTTTAAAACACTGATCATTTCAACTCTCTCACAAACACCGATAAGGAGGTCAAGTAAATACTTACATAAACAAAGAAGGGGATTGTCTCCATCAACACTGGGCACAACACAAGGAAAGTGAATAAAAAAGCCTGATATGTTAAGCATAATGTCCGCAATCACAATCGCGCTTGCCCCTTTTTGTAAACTTTATGAGGCAATAAATGACACAGTTAGGGACCAACAAACTATGCAAGCCATGACTCTGACCAAGGTGTCACACTTAGAAAGCTACATAACCGCAAAAGAAGATAAGGGAATAGTTTCTTACCTGTAACTCCATTTCTCCAGCATTGGTATCTTTCATGGATTCACATGCTTAGAATATTCCCCGTCGACAGACTGGGAAACCTCGGTAAGCTTATATAGCCTTTTCCTATAGGAAATCCTTCGACACTTTAGTGTCCTATCTACGTCGTTTTGGGCCGCGCACGCACGCCCTACCAAGCCATAGCGGTATAAATGCCCCGCCCCCGCGGCTCCTTCCAGATTTCGACCCCTCCAAGTGGAACGGGGTGAAACCAGAAAAAATGCGAAGATTGCATTTCGGGGAGGCCGGAGGGCACATGTGAATCCATGAAAGATACCAATGCTGGAGAAATGGAGTTACAGCTAAGAAACTATTCCCTTCTCCAGCATTGGATCTTTCATGGATTCACATGCTTAGAATAGAATGCACAGCAGTGAACGTGAAACAATGAAGGTGGTGTAACTGCAATCGAGCAATCACCCCATTCTGCCAAAGAAAACGAGCCATGATTACATAAGATTCGAAATTAACCACCTGTCACCGTACTGTATACCGCAATATACATAAGTTAAAACAGGATACATAAAGCACGCATTGGAACCACATACGCATGTTCGTGCATATAATTAAAAGCATATACGTACCTATATATATATATATATATATACATATATATATACATATATCTGCATGTATAAACACATATCCAACCAGCATAGAACCCTCTCGAAGAGAAAGGGTTTACCTTATTGAAAGAGATGCCGCAAGACTGCTCGGCCCATTTGAACTTCGTCCGCATGCTGTCGTTCTAAGCAGTAGTGGCGGGTGAATGTATGGGGCACTGACCATGCTGCTGCTCTGCAAATGTCTGCCAGCGGGATCCCCGCCCATAATGCTGTCGACGACGAGGTCGCTCTAGTCAAATGGGCTCTTGGACGCCCTTGTAGCAGCTTTCCCGCTTTCGAGTGACAGAAAGCAATCGTCGACGAGACCCATCGAGCCAGACCTTGTTTCGAAATTGCTTTCCCCTTTGCTGAAGGGCCATACGCAACGAAGAGCTGCTGTGTCGATCGAAGTTGCTGGGTACGATGCAGGTAGAATTTTTGAGCCCTCTTGACATCGAGGGTATGCAGAACCTTTTCCGCTGCCGACGATGGCGTTGCAAAGAAGGTGGGTAGGACCATGGAAGAGTGTTTATGAAAATTCGTAGGAACTTTCGGGATGAAACGAGGACTCGTCGACAAGATCACCTTGTCCTTGAAGAATCTGAGATATGGAGGGTCTATGACCAATGCTTGTAACTCTGAGATTCGTCTAGCCGACGTTATGGCTATTAGAAAAGCCACTTTCCAAGATAGAAACTTCATGGACGCCGGGGCCATTGGCTCAAAAGGTGATTTCATCAAACCTGCAAGTACCAAGTTAAGGCTCCACGCTGGTGGAAAACGCTTAATCGGGGGAAACGTCCGAAACAAACCTCTCATGAAATGTTTAACTAATCTGTCACTAAACAAAGGTGCAGAGTTCCTCCTTCTTGTGAACCTAGAGATGGCCGCCAGGTGAACCTTTAGAGATGAAAAAGACAAGCCACTCCTCGCCAAATGCAACAGATACGGGAGGATCTGTTCCGGAGTAACTCTCAGAGGTTCCACTTCCGCCTGCCCTTGGCACCACACACATAATCTTTTCCACTTACACCTGTAAGACTTGTTGGTGGACCGGGCCCGCGCAGCCTGTAATATTTTTCGATAGTCCGATGGAATGGTCAAGGCCCCAAACTCCGAAAAGTCAGGAGCCAAGCCGTGAGGTTGAGACTGTTCGGGTCGTGATGCCACGCCGTTCCTTCGTTCCGGGACAAGAGGTTGGGCTCTTTTGGCAACGTTATTAGGTGGTTCGCTGACAGATGAAGGAGGTCGGAAAACCATGGTTGCCTCGGCCAACATGGTGCTAACAGGATGACTCGGCACCTGTACCTGCGTATGCACTGCAGAATCCTCCGTATCAGGGGAAACAGAGGGAAGGCATAGAGGAACTTGTCCGTCCACGGGAAGGAAAAAGCTTCTACCACTGAATTTTCCTGTGGCCATCTGCTGGCGTACATTTTGCACTTCTTGTTTGCCTTCGTGGCAAAGAGGTCCAGCGTCGGTTGTCCCCATTTCTGGAAGACCTTCGCCAAATGATCGTCGTTTATTTCCCACTTGTGAATCAGGTCCATGTTTCTGCTGAGCGAGTCCGCCTGCTCGTTTTTCACTCCTGGCAGATGATGGGCTATGATGGATACATCGTGCTTCAGCGCCCAGTGCCACACCTTCTGAGCCTCGATGGAGAGGGTCCTGGACCGCGTACCGCCTTGCTTTCGTAAATAAAACATTGTTGTGGTATTGTCCGTCAGAACTCTCACTGTGGATCCCCTGATGTGAGGCAGGAACGCTCTCAGGGCCCAGCGGACTGCTCTCAATTCCAGAATGTTGATGTGTAGGAGAGATTCTTTCTGAGACCAGCGGCCTTGTGTCTGCAGAGTGCCCATATGCGCTCCCCAGCCGGTTAGGGACGCGTCCGTCACCACTGTGAACTGGAATTCCGGTTCCTGTAGAGGCACGCCCTTGGAAATATTCCAACGATTCCTCCACCACCGTAGGGTTGACATGAGCTCGACGTCGTCGACGGTCAACTTGTCTGACCAAAGGCCTTGAGACTGCGTCCAACGATCTGCCAAAAACTGTTGAACCGGCCTGATGAAAAGGCGACAGTTGGGCACTAGATAAATGCAGGACGCCATAGCTCCCAGGATTGACGTATATTTTCTCACCGACAACCTGGAATTGATGTTCAGCTGGCCTGCCAAACGACTGAGCCTGGTGATCCTGTCGAGGGATGGTTTGACTAATCCCAGCTGGGTGTCGAACTGGGCACCCAGAAACAGCAAGCTTCTGGACGGCGTTAATGAGGATTTGTCGAAGTTTATCGCAAACCCCAATCGTTCCAATAGGTTCAATGTATCCTGTAGACTGTCGTGCGTCGACGATGGGGAAGATCCCCTCACCAACCAGTCGTCGAGATACGGGTATACATGGTGGTCCTGCCTCCTCAGCCAGGCTGCCACCGGAGCCAGGCATTTGGTGAACGTTCTGTGGGAAGATTTTAGTCCAAAAGGGAGAACTGTGAACTAGTAGTGATTGTGTTCTACCACAAACCTGAGGTATTTCTTGTGTCGCGGACACACCGGTATGTGAAAGTACGCGTCCTGCAGGTCCAGAGATGCCAGAAAATCCCCTTTTTGAACTGACCTGATTACCTCTTGGAGCGTGAGCATCTTGAACTTTATGTTCTTCAACGACTTGTTCAGTTCTCGCAGATCTAGGATGGGACTCCATTTTCCATTCGGCTTTTTCACCACAAAGTACCGGGAGTAAACCCCTTGACCCCTTTGCGACGACGGGACCTGTTCTATAGCCCCTTTTTGTAGCATAAGTGCTACTTCCTGCAGCAACACGCTCAGATGGGAATGAGCTACACGCACCGGTGGAATATGCTGAGGGTTGCTTTTGAACTGCAGGGAATGTCCGTATTCTACGGTGTCCAACACCCATTGATCTGTGGCTATCAGCTCCCATTCCTTGATGTAACATGATACTCTGCCCCCCAGAACGTTCCGATGCCCGTCATTGCTGACTCTTAGTTTGCTTATCCCTCGTCGACGACGAGAAACCTGCCCTTTTCTTAGGGGCTTGGTAGTCCCGGCTCTGTCTAGCTGCTTGTGAAGCTCGTCTGTATCCTTGAGAGGAATATGTTGATCTACCGAAGGAACGGTCCCTGGAAGAGAACCTGGAGTTCCCCGAAGCTCCTCTGAAGGGACGAAAAGACCGGGAACCCCGACCACTCTGGAGAGCTCCCAAAGAGCGCGCAGTGTCTGAGTCCTCCTTCATGCCCTTCAGGGCTTCGTTGACCTTCTCGCCAAAAAGGAGGTCCCCTTCGAAAGGCATATCCAGTACCTTGTACTGCACCTCGGGTCGGAAGTTGGTGCATTTCAGCCACGCCTGCCGTCGGAGGACCACACTGTTGTTCACCTGCTTGAAACCCGACTCTGCAAGATCTACTGCGATGTTAATTGCATGATTTGAAGCTTCCTCACCTTCCCTGACTAGCAACATAGCCGCTTTTCGATGTTCATCCGGAAGGTGTTCGAGTATGGGTGCCAGCCGGTGCCACATTTCCCTGTCGTATCTAGCGACTATGGCAAGAGAATTGGCCGCCTTTACCGTGGTAGAACCTACCGTCAGGACTTTCTTGCCGAACGTATCTTGGCGTCTAGCATCACTTTCCGGGGGGGTCGTACACTTGTGTTGAGCCCTCGCCTTTCTCGCCGCCGCCGCCGATACCACAGAGTCAGGTGTCGGTTGTGAGGAAAGGCACTTGGGAGTAGAGTCCGGGGCCTTGAATTTCTTTTCCAGACGACCTTTAACCGCTGGCTCTGAGAAAGGGTGACGCATGGTCTGCAGACCTTCCTTCCACCCGTGTTCTAGGATGGGTACTGAAAACACTGACTTTCTCCTTTGACCCATGTGGTCGAAAAGAAAGCAATCTTTCTTTTCCTCTTCTTGTGCCAGCCCAAATTCCTTGCAGGCTTTAGCCATCATGTTATGGAATGACCCGATATCGTCTGGGGGAGACGGCTGAGCCGGGCTCCTCAGCGTTTCCAACTCCACATCGGACTCCCAGGTCGGATCCCTGGAGGGGGAAAGTGAGACTATTGACGACGCCCTGCTGCCTGATTCCGAATCCAACAGCTCCCCTTCCTCGCGGCATGGAACCGAGAGGCTTGCTTCCGGAGGCCCTGCAGCGTGGGTTGCAGGTGGAGGACGGCCAGACGGGCCCGGGTCGTCGACGACCAACCCGGCCGGGGATGTTCGAGGCAGTCTATCGTCCAGTGTCCATAGCAGAGATTGCAGCGTGGATAACACTTCCAACGATAGAATCGATTGTGGATTCAGCAGAGGGGTAGAACCCGGACAGCTTTCGGAGACAGGCTTGGTAAGTTGTAACCCCAGGTCTGCCGGGGCAGCTACCCTTTCGACCTCGTCCCCCGAAGACACCGACAAGGCCTCTTGCTGTAGGAGTGTGTCCGGTAAAACTGGGTCGTAGACCTCTGGGCACCAGGCCCTTTGAGGGATATTCGTCAACGAAGCCATAGTTGGTCCTGTCGGCGTCGTCGTCGATGTCTGCAATGCAGGTGCGGTAGATGTTAACTGCGTCAATGGCAGAGAAGTCGTCGACGACCGCCCAACCGTCGACGACGGTGGTGGTCGTGCAGGTTTATGCGTTGCTCCTGCCTTTTCTGAACTCGACCTGCATTTTTCTTTTTCTCGACTCGAGGTCGATCCATGACGATCGCCTGAGGAGGATTTTGATTTGTCTTTATCTTTTCTCATCGAGGATGAGGACGAAGAGGCACCTTTCGACGCCGAGTCCTTGGAGCGGCCTTCCGACGACTCCTTGCCCACCGGTCTAGGTTTCTTCACCGGGGGCTCCGATGACGATGAGCGGCGCGGGGCCCCTGAAGATTTCGATGCCGAGGCCACGCTGCGTGTTGAGCCCACCTCTGAAGGCAGGTATGCCCCCGCTCCATCGTTCAACCATGCGACAAGTCTGCGACTTCGATCCTTAAGGGTCTTCTGGGAGAAGCCCTTACAAATGTCGCAGTCGTCAGCCGAGTGGTGAGGGTGCAGACATTAAATGCAGTCCATATGCGCATCCCCCTCGTAGACCTTCTTTAGGCCGCACGTAGTGCACGGGCGGAAAAGTGCTTTTCCTGACATCAGGAGAAGAGCGCAACCTAACCAAGTAGAAAAATACACAAGGTGTTCCCACTTTGGAGACGGTCGAAATCTGGAAGGAGCCGCAGAGGCGGGGCATTTATACCGCTACGTCTTGGTAGGGCATGCATGAGCGGCCCAAAACGACGTAGATAGGACACTAAAGTGTCGAAAGTTTTCTTATGGGAAAAGGCTATATAAGCTTACCGAGGGTTCCCAGTCTGTCGACGGGGAATATTCTAAGCATGTGAATCCATGAAAGATCCAATGCTGGAGAACAAAAATAATGTAGCCGCGGCTAACAAACTCGCCGTCGAACGCATGGAAAAAATCATAGACACACTGATGATGAAAGTATCACAAGGTGCCCTTACTCCTGCCGTGCCCAACACCAAAGACTGCGGCACACAAATCCGAACAGTTATCGATTTAACGGCAGACAACAACGTGAGAGCCAAATATGGACAGCAAATAATTGGACCGGTAACTGATGGCAGAGAAAAGGGAAGCCCAAAACAAGTCACAACCGCCGCAACAGTGGTCCTAGTATTAGACAAAACAACTCCAAACAGTAGGAACGATAACCAGGACACAGAAACAACATACTCAATATTTGATAAAGCCAATCTAAAGAAGAATCCAGTGACAGGCGATTCCTATATTTCACAACCCGAACCCAATATCTCTTTGAGAGACAAAAGCAAAAGACAGAACTCATCACCAATAGATGGAACAACCAAAGTAATTGAGCAAACAGTCTCATCAAGTAATAAAGACTGACCATCGGAATTAAGCAAATTAGGGAGTGCAAGACACAAGAGAAACAATGAAAGCTCGACGGCTCAGCGGAATTTACCAGCAGAGTCGGATCCAGACCACTCACTAATGAACATCAGCATATATCCAGATGACAAGACCTCCCCAAATCCGAATGAAGGAATAAAGATAGCCCTCAAAGAAAGGGACTTTGAAACATTGGAAGACAAACGTAATCGACTTCTCAATAAAATGACTCAGTACGAAACCAAAAAGACGCAGGCACAAAACAATACAGATCGATGCGAAATAAAAGCAACAAAGCATGATCGAACAAATGAAAGAAAAGCACAAAACGACAAACATAGACACAATGAAACTGAATGGAAGAATGAACAAAACTGTGAAAAGAGGACAAACAAAGCACAAACTACTAATCAAAAGCAAGACACCAAGGGAAAACAGTATGTTTCAAAGGGTGAAAGGCAAAGTTCAAGAGGAAGGAAAATAAATTACGAACTCTAATCTAGGAAAAGTTCAGCACGTGAAACATGGTCTAGAGAACCCCGGTTGAGAATGAGACAAGAAATTCATTTTAGATCAAGAGTAGAAGAAAGCGATTACCTGACACAGCAAAGCAAAACAACTAGATGGACACTTAGAATTATACAAAGATCAAGTAACAACGAAGAGCTGATACAATAGAAGACATGTACTATCAATTTTACATCAAAGCAGTAACCTAAAGCCAGTTACCTCCGATGATCTGACCATTGTTGAACCTTGGCATGAACATCGTGGAGCAGTTGCTCTCCTCCACATTGACACTGCACCAGTACACAAACTGATCTACAAAAACAAACATGAAATTTATAGACATGGCTATCACTTAGAAGATGTAACAAACCGAGGAGATAACACAGAAAAAAGAGCCACAACCAGAAGGACAGAAACGATCAGTCGACATGTAGAACCCACAAGTGACACACATAAGTGTGAAAAGAGAGCGCACACCCAAAGAAATAAGGTTGAGCGTACTTTAGTAAAACATCCCAAACACGAAGAGAAGGCCTCCACAGCATATGAATCAAAAGAAAAAAGAGAACTATTAACGGCAAGAAGCAGAACGAAAAAAAAAGCGAATTATCTTACAATGGTCACGAACAAAGGGATCAGCGACCAGAAAACACAAAGAGAACGACATCAAAAACTCTATCTCACTCAGCACAACATAGTGAAAAACAACAAGAACAAAATGTAACTAAAAATAACAAACACAGAATTTGGGCTTGGCTACCAAAAGCTCTAACCATGCAGAGAAAGAACTAGCAATCTAGGAGCGCAACCACGAAGACAGCAGCTACACCACAAACAGAAGAATTTCCACAAAATATAAAGTTCTGCTCATGGAACACTCGAGGCCACTAACACCTGACAGTTCCAACCGATGTCAAGCTGGGAATGTATGACATCATATGTCTCCAGGAGACCTGGTTGCTACACCCACCAACTATGGAAGGATATCAAATCATTTTAGCTCCTGCTGCTAAAGGACACGCAGGACGCCCCACCTCAGGTCTAATGATTGCCTGCCGTAGCGGTTGTGGACTATCCATCGTAAAGACACTAACCACCAATCTGTCAATTCTGGCAGTTTTAGTAACTTGGGAAAATAAACAAGACATAAATACGATAGCAATTGTCAACACATATTGGAATCCAGCTGCAATTATAGTAGGAAATTTCATCTCCATGTGTGAGCAAACGCTTGACGTAGCCATGACCCAACATCTGGTGGCGTCTGTTCTCTTATGTGGTGACCTCAATGCAGTATGTAAACCACAGAATAAAGGCTGATCAAAAAGTCCAAAATGTCCGGTGGAACAACAAGATAACATCTTGCTCAACCTCACACACTCACGTTGACGCGTTCACATTAACAAATAGAATACCTACCTGGGAGCGAGCAAGCTCAGCGTCAACGATTGATCACATTTTTGTATCACAACCACTTCTACGTACAACATCAGCATTCAATGTACGGCGCAAAGTAGCAAGCAACCACAATATACTAGAAACTAGTTGGCAGATGACATGCACCAAAAAGGATGGAGTGAATATTCAAATTGAACCAAATGCCCAAGGAACCAGGTGAAAGTTAAGCGGTACAGCAATCAAGGAAATAACATCTAAATACAAAAAGTTAGTGAAATCTGAAAAAATCAATGCCGTTGACTATCAAACGCTGCTCGCCCCCTAAAGGCAATCAAGGAAAAGCTTAAAGGCACAAAAAACCTGTAGAAATCATACATACAACAAAGAGCTAGTCGAGAAAAGACGCGACTACAGAAAAGCACTCCGACAAGCAAAGAAGCAACAACTAGCAGGAGACGAAGATACAAAAATTAAAACCATAAAAATCGAATATAAAGCCTGGGCAAGATTCCATAGACACAAACTATATCAGCAAGATGCAGAAGACATTACAACAGCACTGATTACCAATAATACAAGAGACTTTTGGTCCTTATTGAGAGCAATAAATAAACCATTAGAAAATCTAGTATTGAACAATATCGCCCAAAATACATGGGAAAAACATTTCACCAAAGTTTTTAAATCGGTCACAATCACAAACACAGTAGAAATACAACAAGGGAGTGTTAAGTGGATCAACCTGGAAAACAGAGAAAACATCTTAGAAATAATAAAAAATCTAAAAAACTCCAGAGCACCAGGGCCAGATGGAATTACCAACATTGAACTCAAAGCGCATCCAGAGGAGTGGGCCGACTTGTTGAGTATCATCTTTTGACGCTGTGCGAAATTAAGATCGATACACACCTCCTGGACTAGAGCAACAATCATTCCAATCTACAAGAAGGGCGATCTAAATGATCCTATGAATTTTCGCCCAATCGCCCTGCTGGATGTAATGGGAAAAGTATATGCATCACTCCTTTTGAGGAAATTTCAGACCTGGGCCGCAACTGCAAGTTGTAATGATCATCTTCAAGCGGGTTTCAAAAAGAATGCTGGAACCACTGGAAACATCATGATTTTCAGCATTTTGAAAAGTAAAGCACTACAATACAAACAACACCTGTACCTAGCGTTCGTAGACTTTACCCAAGCTTTTGACTGTGTCGAACGAGCTCTTTTGTGGAACAAATTAAATGCTTGGAATTGCCCTGAAGAACTATTAGCCCCAATTCAAGCCATGCACTCCAACACTGCGATGAGGGTACGTTTAAGTCACGAGGGTGAATTATCGGTGGAAATTCCCTCGACATGAGGGTTAAAGCAGGGATGCCCATTGGCATCTGCGCTGTTTTTGGCCTACATTGGAGATTTTCAAGAGAGTGCGAAGCAGATTACATCTTTCCCTCCAAAAATCGGCAATTCAGCAATTGGACGCCTCCTCTATGCGGACGATTTGACGCTATGTGATCAGACCCCAATAGGTCTACAATGGCAGCTAAATGGTCTAATACAGTACGCAAATGATAATTCTCTAGAAATCAACAGGGAAAAAACTAAAGTTATGATCCTACAAACGCACGAAAAGAAAATCAACGACACAAACTGGCACTTAGGGCACGCAAAAATCGAGATTGTGCATACTTTCAAATACCTCGGAGTGCATTTGGATATTTCTTTGCACGAAACCACTATGCAATCAGTTCTCTACGCATAAATCAAAAACCAGACGAAGGCGATAGATAACAAATTCGGAAAATTCTCCCTCATTCCAACCATCAATTTTTATAAAATGAAGGTGGTGCCCGCGGTAACATATGGCACAGAAGCCATGCCATCTATTCCAACGAAAATATGGCCCAAATTAGAAGCTGCTTTTTGGCGCCTGGTGCTCAAGCTACCCAATTCAACGTCTGGGGACGCCATAAGACGCAAGCTGAGCCTGCAGTCATTAGAATGTTCTGTGCCCTGCAACACAATTATGCTATACAGGAAATGCAGAACATCAGAAACCAACGAAATCTTTAAGATGATCAATTGCAAAATGGAAGCAGGCAAATCTGTCATGCTAACAAAGTGGCAAAGAGACAACAAAGCCTTACTCCATGCAATTGCAGTGGATGAGGAAGATCTAATACGGAACCCGTGCAAAGTCTTGAAAAAATTGAAAGATGCTGACTGGATAAAGACATTAGACTCAGCGGCAAAACTACATTTGACCTCACATCTCCCAGCCAACACGAGAAAGCGAAACGAACTTCAACATATACTCAAAACATTTCCGAACAAAAAGGCTCGCAATCTAATATTGCGAGCACATCTTAACCTATTCAAAACAAATGAAGTCCTACACATCAGAGGGATTGCACAAACTGACAAATGTCGATTTTGCCTCAACACAGCCTCGCCTGCACAAGAAACGATACGCCACCTGTTAATGGTATGTCCCGCAACCAGTGCAATAAGGCGGCGTTATCTCGCAGACCTTGCGGGAACAGACATATTACAAGAGGAAGAAACCTGGTGGTGCAGGCTTATCGGAGGCGATAGAACAAACTGGACAAATAGCAACGGCAAAAATCCTAGAATACATTAGCAGCAACTTACTCGATATGCACACGTGACAAGAAATTCAAGATCCACTGAGAAACTTAAGACTTTAGTATTCATGATATTAGACAACAAAATTGTATTGTAAAAATCTCTTTTTGATTAAACAATAACAATTTTTTTTTAAAAGCCATTTTGCTGCTGAACAAAATAAAATTGTGCTAGTTTTCTCAGACGTCGGCTTGAGTTCACATCATTTTCTGACAAAGTATAGCACGCGATGAGTAGGATGGGTATGCAGTAATAAGTGGGTATTAGGGAAATAACTTTCTGTTCTCAAAAACAGGTTCCTCCATTCCATTAAGAATGCGAATAATAACAACCAAAGGAAGCGCCATGGCTGCCATAACTCCCACTGAGACTACAAAGCTGAGTAGAGATCTGTTTGACTTGGACAAGCAAGAGCCATTATACAAAAGACAAACTGAAGGTCAAAGGTGTGCTTGGCGCAAGCTTGGCATCACACTCTGAATAGCTGATATGAAGAGGTGTTGAAAGAATCGGACTGCTTTGGTTTACTTGGGATAAATCATATACGATTTACATGAGGTCCATGACATCCTAATGGAATTCTCATGAAGGGGAAATGAAGATAGAAAAAAAACACTGACGGATAGGCACCTAACCCACACAACCTATTGCAGATAAACAGGAACAATGTGAGGCACCAGCCACAGTGGCCAGACGAGTCTGCTAGGAAGCAGAGGAATTCAGGAACACTTCCAACAGGGTTTGTAAGTAACCTTGAGAGCTTACTTGTAATGCGTTGGGTAAGACATGCCTGGGAGTGTTTAGTCTATGCCTCAATGCCCGTTCTAGTGTAACACCCTTTACAGCAGCCGCAGCAGTCGACTATACAGCACATATTTATGCAGGGATCCGCTTCTGCACCACCTCAATGAACAAGACCTTTTAATAATTGAGGCTTTGCTCCAGAAGGAATAGATCCCTGATACAGACGTCCCTTAAGTGGGTAACCGGGTGAGTACATTCCTTGAGCAAAATCTCTATTCTCAATCATGGGTGATGCAGTGCTGTAAAGATATTTATATTTCATGTTTAAATTATAAGCTCTCATAAAGGAGACATGACTAATCAATGTCCCTTGCATACAGACCCGCACACGCACAATTCTGAGTAAGAAAACAGGCAGGGGCTCATGTTCGATAGAGCTTTAACACCTTGATCAGACCATGGCTCACTTTCAATCATTAGTCTAGAGAGGAGGGGTGGAACCCAACTTGAGCTTCCGCTGCTTCCTTCCTCTCCACCATACAAATGCTTCAGCATCAGTGCCAGCAAGAATTCTCATGCCGGCGCAAATGCTGGAGATCCCTATGAGGTCCCCCTGCTTCATGCATGCATAACGCTGGCGGACACCCATAGGGATCCATTGTACATGCTCCCTGCCATGCTGACATGTACAGTTACAATGAAACCCTCCCTGACATGCTTGTCAGGTTGTATACTAATTGACCTTTTCACAATTGACCTCGGGAGAATTGACCTTGGGAGAATTGACCTAATGTAAAAGGTCAATTAGGACATATATCCGGGGGGGGGAACCCCCCGCAACCCCCTAACCCAATACAAAACCCCCTGCAACCCCCAACCCAAACCCCTTATATTATTTATAAGCCAAAACCAACCCAATACATATATAAAATAACTAAAATAATATGAAGGTCAATTGTGCAGAAGGTCAATTAGGACCTCTATAATTAGGTCAATTGTGCCAAAGGTCAATTGTAAAAGGTCAATTTGAGTAATACCGCTTGTAGGGAGGGTTTAATTGTAATTGGAAACATTGTTTACCATGTGCATGTGGTCAGCAGTGTTCCCAAGTATAATTAAACCCTCTCTGACCTGCTACGGTTTCATTGTAATTGTGAGCACTGCTTGCCATGTAAGCATGGCAAGCGGTGCTAACAATTAAAATTAAATGCACCCTGCTGTGCAAATGATAAACATTTGGCAGCGGTGAGCCGTTTACATTGCAGTGCAAACATAATGGCTACCCGCTGTCCAAAGACGAATTTCACAAACATAAGCCCCACAGTGTTTTCAAAACTTGAATTTATTTAAAAGAATTAAAGTGAAATGCAAACAAAGGTGGTCTCTAGCTTGATGCCAGGGAAGTCACTACAATAATAAACAATTAGTTGGTAAAATCAAGTTTATAAGGCCCCCCCCACCCAGTGCAAAGGCCTTTTTTGGCGATTTCAGTATTTCACCATGCAAAGCCTTCTAACATGTTCTCCTTCATTAACCCCTTAAGTGCCAAGGACGAGCTATCTCGTCCTTGGCACTGGGAGGTAATCCCAAGGACGAGATACCTCGTCCTTGGCACTTAAAGGGTTTTCCAATAAAAGGTATAAGGTTAAACCACACTTGACCTGCTACATCACACTTAGATCTGCCTGTACATTTTAGGATACATTTAATAGGTTTTACACTTGGCACAATCTTCTATGAATAGAATTAACAGAATTAATTCCTGAGTTACTTTCTGTTGCTTAAGCATCTATTTGAGGACTAGGCTCCCACCAGAAACAATCTTAAATGATGCTCCATCAGGCGATAACATTTCATGACGATGTTATGGCCCGGGTCATTTTCTATTCCGATGGTGAGGAAGAATAGCTCAGGAGGAATGCATTTGTCTTGGAAGCAAGACAACGTAGCGCAACACAGGTTTGAATCCCGATCCCAGGCTTCGAAACCACTCGCTGGTATTAAGTGCATTATAAAAAGAACAGTTATAATGAAGGGAATTCACAGATTCTCCTTTACATGGTACTTAATTTTACAAACGCAATCTGCATTTAAGTTGCACAAAATGCTGTCAGTTTTAAACTGCACTTCTCAATACAAACATGCATTGGGCTTTTTGAAAATAAAATCCGACTTGCTTTCACTTGCAAATAAGGGACGCAGTCCCATTTTATCTTACACTGCACCTCTGTCCCTCTTCAAACTAGTATACCCTTGTTCGCCCAGTCCCTCTTATTCTTTGGGATTGACCTTGGTCAGCACCATTTACTCATCATACAAACTTTATATTCAGCCATCAGGCCATCAAAGTGCATTGTAATTAAAAAACTAAGTAAACAAAATCATAATACATCACATCATGCCATGGGTAGAAGGAAATGAGACGGGGGGGGGGGGGCAACAACAGTGGGCGAAAGACCAGCCCCATTCAAAGTTACGCCAAGTCCAGAGGGTCCATCTGTATGAGGCCCCAGTTGTCGTCATCCTAGAGGAATAAGGTTCACACCAGTTAGGGGAGAGTTAGATGTGGGGCCTTCAAAACAACCATAGGGATCTTGCTGGGGGTACTGGCTGGTTGAGATCCCACCCTTGGCTGAGCAGCCATTCCACCTAGATCTTCCCAAAACCCCCATAGCCACTCTCCAATCCAAGAAAGGCAGTTTAACCGGGTCATAGGGGCTCGAGCCATTGTTTCGAATTCTGGAGCATCCCACCATAGATTCTCTTAATAGAAAAGCACATCCTTTCACATTCCGCAACCAGTGCAAGCATTTGTTCATTAGCGCATCCCTTGGTTCCTTCTTGCTCTCTGCCGGTTTTGGTACCCCATGTAGGAAACTATGGAGGGGCCAGACCCGCCCTTATCATAGCACCCAGACATGCTCCCCCTGTTGTGAGCACCAAATACACCAGGGTCTTTTGCACTTGGACCTTTTGCTGGACATAATGGTTGCCCCACAGCTGGGCAGGATGTTGTGTTAGGATAAGACACTCTACGGCACTCTTGGGGATTGGTTCTGGATTCCTGAGGGGTATTGATATGGGGCAGATTGCTGGGTAACCTTCTGTAAGAAGCAGCATGTTCATTGGGTAGTACTTGTTTCTCACAGTCCATATCCATGGCGCGCTACGGGGTTTGGTTGTCAGATCCCTTGAAAGACAATGGGAGGCTCCCCCTGTGCCGTTTCACCTCCCATTCCCCTGGTTTCCTAGTAGGACTGTGAGCAGTTTCCCGATGGCTGTCAACTCAACGAGCACCTGGTCACACTTGCACCCCTTAGTGGAGCAGGCACCCTCAATTGGCGTGTTAGTGGCCGAGTTGGAGCCGTAAGCGGCCACATGTTCAATAGGGTTGGGAGCTCTGAGTGGGGTTAGGTGTAGGAAGGAGCTGTCCCCAGGGCTTGCAGAAGAGAGATACTCACTCGAGGCACTACTGGAAGAATCCAGGTGCCAAAAGTACTAGAAGCGGGCTGAGCCGTGGCGGCCCAGGCTGCTATATCTGCTGAAACCATGGTACCCGGAGCTTTGGTACACATAGGGTGGTCAGCATTGGAGAATATGAATGATGCAGGAACAAGGGACAATCCAGTGGACCTTAAGATGGTACCAGAATACAAGGTACAGTCGACAGGGGTATCTAGGGGAGGATTCCCCATCGCTGCTGCTAGAAACTTCGCTAGGCCCTGACATCAGGAATCAAAAGGCGTATGCAAAGTAGGCACAGCAGGAAGGTGGCCATAGATGCCGGCTACTACAAGAGGGTACGGGGGAGTCTGTTCCAGTGTTTCCTTTGCCTTTATCAACACCAATGTCCGTGCATGGAGAGATCCTTCTGGGGTCAAGGGGGACATCTCCGCCTCGCACTTTTCCCAGAGCAACATGGCTACCCCATGGAGAGTGGCAAGCTTTTTTGCCCAACGGTTCCGCCTCTCGACCTGGGGCAGTGTAATTAATTGTAAGTCACGGTGTAAGCCCCCCCTTGCATCGCACCACCAGGGTCTTACATTTGGTTTTGGGATTGGGCTCTAGGTTGACTAATAAACTGGATAGGAGGGCTGATTTGCAAAGAACAAGTGGGGGAAACGGTGAGGGAAGTGGGGACTCCATTGTTGTGTTTCCGCTGTTTTCCATTATTAAAATGATCCAAAGGTACATGCAGCCAGGGCCTCTGGGGGAACAGTCACCCGCCTCCATAGTCCACAGAAGCCTCTGCACCAATGCCCGTTACAACTCGCTCTTACCTTGCTTCACGGGGGTTGATGGGAGATCTTCCATCCCAGCAGTACTCCAGTGGGACGCCCTGTGATGCCACAAACACCCTGCGGGACGCCAACACCCACCACCCTTAGACCCCGTCGGGCTTCGGCCCTGTCGGGGTAGTCCCAGGAAGATGTAGAGATGGGGGCATGAAGGGGTGTGGCCAACCAACACTGCGGCAATGGCGGGGCTCCAGACCCCTGCGGAATGCCAACACCCGCTGCCCTTAGACCCTGCACCATTTACACTATCTGTAAATGTATTTGGATTTGTACTTGCATTTTAAAGGTGGCTTCTCATTTTGGGGAATCAGCATAGACCTGCTTAGCCTAGAGTTATTCCATCAGCAAGATCCTTTTCAGCTGTCTGTCTAGAAAATCAGTCTCAGATATGGCCTGCTCATCTCTTCTCTCTAAAAGGGCTCTTTCTCCAGCCTGCCTCAAAACGAGTAATCCAGTTGGACTCAGTTCTCCCCAGCCTGTCACATCCTTTAAGTTATATCCAAAATATTATCACATGTGTTCTCTATCGGTGTACAAGGTGTTATATAATCAGAAACTCCTCACCTAATGTAGTGACTCAGATGTGGCTATCCACTGGTCTTGTGACTGGCAAAATCCACCTCTGGTTTTGTGACTGAAAAGGGAGGGGAATTCACTCCCAATCTTATGGAGTGGCATTTCTTTTTTTGTAACATATCTGTTTATATGAATGTACTAGTTTAAACAAATCAAAATCAATAAACTGTACACATCAGGAGGAATGATTCAAGGCGCAACATGCTGCTTTGAGATGTATATGTACAGAGATAATAATTGTCTCAGATTTGTTTAACTTTTTACACTTTTTATCATTATACACAATAGGCACACAGTCTTGGCTGAGAGATATATCTACAAATTGCAACTTCTTTCAAGTCTCTATGATATTCCGCCAACAAATTATGCATTTTTACTCTATTATATATTTGGTTTGAAATGCACAAATGGAATATTTCCGTTCAATTTGACAAGAATTGTATGTTAAATGATGCCTGTTTCAGCCACAAGATATCACTGGTGATGCATGGGAAATGGGCAGTGTATCATTTTACTGGCATAGAAAGCTAAAAAAAAAGACTTTGAGTCAGAGTAAACATGGTCTTGTAAGCCTGAAAAAAACAGTTTAAAGAAGCCTTGCTGGGCATGGTATTCTCAATTGAAGTAAACAAAGCTTTGGATCTTAAGGTGGGAAGCTGGACTCCAAGCTGAATCCAAGTTAAAGATGCAGACATGCACCATATTCAAGTTAAGAACACATAATTCAACCTAATTTTAAATGAAATTCATGGCAAGATACAGTGGTTGAAATGAATAAATGGTTGTTTTCTGTTAGAATTCACAAATGCACCTTCTGTCAACAATATTAGGATCATGGCCCTGTGATGGCATTCTGGAATTGTTCATTTATGTTCCAAAGCTCCAACAAATGTTCTGGACCCTGCTGAATTCTTTTTCTGGTAAGCACACTCCAACTGTATCAGCCTTATCATTTTGGATGTGGCAAACGTTTCAACTTCAATAGGGATATTTCTCTGCATGTCCTAGGTATTAACAACCGAATCACTGGATAATCCCTACAGATGGTTACAGTTTGTGAAGTTATCTTTTAATTTGTTGAAACATGTATCTTGGGTGTTCAGATAACTATTCACATTTTGCAGGAGAACTATTTTAGGCAATGCCTCTTGCACTCTGTAGAAACAGTTTCTGTTCTCAGTTTACTCCAAGTGAATGGCTGTTCACTCTACGGCCCTTTTCAATGTGCCACATAAATCCACGCTGTTTAATGTTGGTAGTGGCAGTGCCCATAGATAGTTTAGTGGCTACCCAGTGTTAGGTTGGATTTTCATATTTATGCCAAATCACCTTCACATACGAGACCCCAGCTATTTTTGCTGGACTTGTGGATTATTGTTCTATGTTCCTGAATGAGTAGGAACATTTTTCTGCACTCACCCTTTCTTTTACACTTTCTATGGGAGTCATTTTTGTGACTCTCTGTACTTTATTTTGGAATCATACTTTCCTATTACTTTTTGGGCCTCCACATTGTATTATTGCAGCACACAGCACTTTCTGTGCAGTGTTGCCGGGGAGTCCCTTGGGCTTCCCTTTTTATTTTCTCTTGGGTTCCTTGTGTGAACTACTGTTCCCAAGGGTCAAAGGATATTTTTCATCCTTTCTACAATTCTCTTTCTGAGCTCAGCACACGCCACCTTATGTGGCCATATGTTCTTTCAATCTTTGGGCAGCTTGTGAGGGGCTTCCTGGCTCTTCTCCCAGGCTTCCCTTAACATGGAGGACTTTGGTGTTTTCCAGATGGCAAAAAGGGCCCATGGTAGCATAATATCCCAATTTTTGCCATCAGCCTCGACCAACTTGCGGATTACATTTTTAAGAATTTTATTGAAACGTTCCACTAATCCACTGGTTGAGATGGTAGACAGAGGTCCTAAGAGATTTAATGTGTAGGATTTTCTTTACTTCTGTCATCAACCAACTCCTGAAGGTAGTCCCTTGATCCATTAGGATCTCTTTCGGGAAACCAACTTGGGGAAAAAATCGTATTAGGGGTTTCAAATTCTGCTGGGATGTATTGTTATGTAAGGGAGAGGCCTCTGGGTAACGAGCAGCAGAGTCTACAATTACTGAAATGCACAGATTCCCCAACCTAGATGTCTTAAGGGGCCCCTCTATGTCCATCCCGATGTGAGGAAAGGGCACATCAATGATAGGCACAGTTTGGAATGGAGCGGGGAGAGGTATTTGGGAGCTAGTCTTCTGACACAGGGCCAGAGGCGTAGCCAGGATTTTCTAGCAAATGACGCCTGAAGCTAATATAGTTGGGCCCACTGCACTGACAAAAATATCTGTAAATGCCCACACAGCGCTTCTGAGTGGGCATTTACAGATTTTAGGTGGGCCTTGCCCCTCAGGCCCTAGCCTGCCTAAGCTTCTGCACAAGGCAAAGGTGAGTATGAAGTTCTTCACATCAGCACAGACAACAGGCCAATAAAATCAGCTGCATGTTTGTGCCGGAGTCTTAGCTTTTCCTAAGTGACCACCTGTTAAATGGGAGTGGGAGATTTCCAGTACCATCCTTTTGGGACTTTTATGCACCATAGTCTGAGACCTAGGAACGCCATCAGAACTGAGATCACCTATGTAAAGTACTCCAAGTTTCAGAAAGAAGAATGTTCCCCCTTTTCATCCTCCTTCCTCCACCACTTCATGTAGGAAAGCCTTTGCTAACAAGGGATCATTCCTTTGAGCAAAGGCCAAGTCAGGAATTATCTCAACTTTCGCACTTGGGGTTTTAGGCTTTATTAACACAGATGCTATTGGGGAATCTTCACCTGCCTCCCCAAAGCCTTTTTCCCCTTTCTGTCTCATCCACCTCCTTGACTTCTTCTCTTTTTGGGAAATAAATCTCTTTCTAGGATTCCCTGAGCTATTTTCTCTCGCTCCCTTACGCAATATCTTTCTTTCCCATTGTTTTGGAGTAACATTTTTACATCATCTCTATAATCAGGATCTATGACGCATGCTACTATGTCTAGGCCATATCGCCAAGCCAGGTTAGAATTAAAGGCTAACCTAATGTAAATGACGGGGGGGGGGACTAGGACCAGGTCAGTGGGTATCAACATTCACCCTCCGCGTGGTATCACTTCTATCCTACTACTGCAGAGGTCGAACCAAATAGATTTTTCTGTAGCTACTGATGGCTTGGATGCTTGGTTGCTAAGTTTTTCAAACCTGAGGGTTCCCCGGTTTGTGTCAACTGAGCACGATCCCACCCCTGACACCATATGTGAGGATCTAGGAATGGGACATGGACACAGAGGACTTTTGACTTTAGTTACAAACTTTCATTAAATCAAAAAGGGGGTTGGAAAATGCCTTACTAACCCTAACCTATGAGGTATTTGCATACCACAACCAAAAACTAAGGGGTCTGTCGTTTGTCAAGATGTCCAAAGCAAAAATATGTCCTGTGTTAAAATCCTATCCTGTCGCTCACACTCTAAAACTAACTCTAAGGTGCAAAGGGTATGGGGGTCATTCCGAGTATGGTGGTAGCCATGGAGCAATTAGCTCCATGGCTGCCTCCCATACCGGTACCGACTCCGGTTTGGTTCAATGGGATTTACCGGTCCATTTCGACCCTGGAGGGACTGGTAAGTCCCCATTGACCAAACCATTGCCCATTCCCATTTGAGCCCCCATAGGGCTCAATGGGAATGGGGAGGGCGCAAATAACGGGCTCACTAATGGCAAGCCCGTTATTTGCGCCCTGGTCCCCTAACGGGACCCGTAAGGTACATTTGGTCGGACCAAACGTACCTTACGGGTCCCGTTAGGGGACCTCGGAATCGGGCGGTAGGGGATTACCGCCACCAGTCTCCTTACCGGTGCCCGGTGTCCCCTACCGCCCGACTCGGAATGACCCCCATTGTCTCTGGTTTTCAAAGTGTACAAATGTTCAGATCCAACACAAAGGTAAACATCCAACCAAAATGTTCCAAGGGGACAATGTTCACTGTTCCAGGGAAAGGCTCCCTTCCCCAGATTCTTTTTAGCAATACGAAAAGTTCAAACAAAGAATAACCAATTTACTTATAACCCCACATTGATAGCAATGTGGGGGGAACTCAAACTTTCTACTACAACAGTGACATTTTGAAGGGACAAATGAATAAAATATGTTTCATAAAATCATTTTGAGTTCACAACTGAGGGACTAGACCTCTGCAAAACAATGATCTCAATTATATATATTGGGGAGGGGCTGGAGGTCCTAAAAGCGTGAACCTTGTAAAGAGCAACCCTGAAGGATTGATTAGTGAGACATCAAAGAGGTCTGGTGATAACTGTCATTTAGGTCCAGTAATAAATGAATTAATCAATCAAATGTGTTCAGAACACAATATTCCATCAAACTTACAATAAAGAAAACACATTGAATTGCCACACGTCATATTTAAAATCAGTAAAAACGTACACAAGTGTTCAACTTTAAAAATTCAACAGTCCATATCCAAATATTCAAAGAGCATTTAAGACTAGTAACGCATGTAATACAAGCACCTGGTTATAAAATAATTGGACCCCGCATTACAAGCTAAAAGCCAATGCCTATGTTTCTGACAAGAACCTTGGGTTCACTCTGCTTCCAATATCCAATGAGACTTTGAGGAACCTCAATAATGACCATGCTATTAGAGGCTGGTCTACATTTCTTGAAGGACATAGGTCTAAGAAGAGGAATCAGGAAGTGCTGGAGGGATGATTTGTAGGCTGGTCGAAAGAGGATTAAATGGAGCAAATCCTCTATGTCGGCCTTGCAAATGGTACAGATGGAGTTATTAATGCTAATCCCCACCCACTTCGCAGTGATTCCATTAGAAAATATAGTCTCAATCTTTTCTAGACCATGGCCATGTTAGATAGCCCAGTAGCTGGCCCTCTGGGAGGATTATGTAGCTCCTAATAGCATGTTTCTCTAGTTCCAGCCGTTCTCTTCCCATCTTATATCTGATTCGGATGGCAAAGATAAATGTGCCAGCCATAGATTTAGTTATGGATGAACCATCATGAAAAGGAGCATTACAATTGGCCTCCGGCAAAGACTTTTTCATAAAAGCCAACCATGGTATCTTCAGGAAACAATTTCTGCTGCGCATTTTGGTGACAAAATGTTATTGGACAACAAAGCTTTATCATTAGTTGAGCCCCTTAACCATAGCTTCACAGGTTCCAGTCTCAAAGTGTCTTCTACTGGTGATGCATCTAGTTCATTGTATGCTGCATAATTGGATTTCAGAAAGGAGAGTTCCGATAGCTCATGCACTGAGTTGGAAAATCTCTGTATACACCCTATAGCATGTGCTATCTTAGATGTCTGTTTTGACACATGTGCATCCCCATTAAATGTAGTGGTGACTGTAATCCTTAAATACTTGAAAGACTCGAAAGAGGGTGTGGGATGCATTTCCCATTAAACACAAAGCACTGGTAATTTGCCTCATTTGGGAAAACTGCAGATTTTGTGACATTTATTTGTAAATTTAAGGCATTCATACTTAAGGGTCCAATAACTGTCGTAATCAGCAGGAGTCCTCGTCAATAGCACCATATCATCCACATACGCTAACACCATTAATGTCACAACAAGGTATGGAAGGATTTCATGAAACATTGGATAAAATCATCATAGGTACCAGAAAATCATCAGTAACATCTGAGGCCGCCTCGGAAACTTCATCCTCCAGCACATCCGAAAGACCCTCCTCGCCTCCAATCCCCTCTGCTAGAGAACTCTGTCAAGGGAAAGAGCAATGTGTCAGCGTATGATGGATATATTAATGTGTATTTATTTATTGGAAAGAATGTATTGCTTCAACAAAAAACATTGTCCATACAGACATATTGGGGGTCAGAGGATTCCATATTACATGGGTGATACATAAACCTGGTGGGGGTTGGGAATGAGCTGGTAACATTGAGCAGGGGCATCACAGGTAGACACAACATGCATAAATGACATATCACATTTACATTATGCTATTTACAAGACTACAGTTGGGGGTGCAGCATTTCAAACCCAGGAACATCCCGATACGGCACAGGGGGTCCTTCACACATGAGGACGTGATTCTGATTCTGAAGGCCATTCTTGAACCCTGCCACTATGGAGATCAATGCACGCACCATCCACCCTCCATCAAGCATTCAGACACTTACAAACCACTCTTTATTAGCCATCCCTGAGGAGAAACACCCTAAATGCACTCCCTGCCTTCACAGTCATCAGCCCATCAATGTACTCTCATCTACCCACCCACGCATCAAATAGAGGGGAAAAGGTATCTTTACTGCACTCCCCTTAATCCATCCTCATCCAGGGGAAAGAACGCCCCCTCACTGCACTCCCCTACATCCATCCTCCTCTAGAGAGTGCGTGGAGCGGATGAGTGCACAGAGTGGATGGGAGCGTGGAGCGGATGGGTGTGTGGAGCGGATGGGTGAGTGGAGCGGATGGGTGCGTGGAGCGGATGGGTGCGTGGAGCGGATGGGTGCGTGGAGCAGATGGGTACGTTGAGCGGAGGAGTGCGTTGAGCCGATGGATGCGTTGAGCTGATGGATGCGTTGAGCGGATGGGTGTGTAGAGCGGATGGGTGTGTAGAGCGGAAGGGTGCTTAGAGCTGATGAGTATGTAGAACGGACGAGTGTGTAGAGTGGACGAGTGTGTAGAGCGGACGAGTGTGTAGAGCAGACGAGTGCATAAGAGCGGATGAATGCGTAGAGCGGATGAGTGCACAGAACGGACGAGTACGCAGAATGGACGAGTGCGCAGAGCAGATGAGTGCGCAGAGCGGACCAGTGTGCAGAATGGACCAGTGTGCAGAGCGGACGAGTGTGCAGAGCGGATGAGTGTGCAGAACGGACAAGTGTGTAGAGCGGATGAATGCACAGAATGGACTAGTGCGTAGAACGGACTTGTGTGTGGAGCAGATGATTGTATAAAGCGGATGAGTGTGTAAGAGCGGGTGAGTGCGTAGAGCAGGTGAGTGCATAGAGCGGGTGAGTGCGTAGAGCGGGCAAGTGCATAGAGCGGGCAAGTGCATAGAGCGGGCAAGTGCATTGAGCGGGCAAGTGCATTGAGCGGGCGAGGGCATGAAAGGGCAAGTGCGTGGAACGGATGAACCCGTGGAGCGGACAAGTGCCTCGAGCAGACGAGTGCGTAGAGCGGACGAGTGCGTAGAGCGAATGGAGCGGGTGAAGTATATGGATGGAACGTGGGACGTATGTGGATGGAATGGGGACGTTTGTGGATGGAATGGGGACATTTGTGGATGGGATGGGGACGTATGTGGATGGAACAGATGAAGTATGTGGAAGGTACTGGTGTAACATGTGAAAGGTACGGGTGAAATATGTGGAAGGTACGGGTGAAATATGTGGATGGGGTGCATAAAACAACTTAGAATTCACAAAAATGATCGGAGTACATGGAACAGATCTGAGTGCATGGAAGAGATCCGAGTGCATGAAATGGACTGGAGTGCGCAGAGCAGACCAGTGTGCAGAGCGGACCAGTGTGCAGAGCGGACCAGTGTGCAGAGCGGACCAGTGTGCAGAGCGGAGGAGTGTGTAGAGCGGATGAATGCATAGAACGGTGTAGTGTGTGGAGCGGATGATTGTATAAAGCGGATGAGTGTGTAAGAGCTGGTGAGTGCGTAGAGCAGGTGAATGCATAGAGCGGGTGAGTGCGTAGAGTGCGCGAGTGCGTAGAGCGGGCGAGTGCGTAGAGCGGGCGAGTGCGTAGAGCGGGCAAGTGCATTGAGCGGGCAAGTGCATTGAGCGGGCGAGGGCATAAAAGGGCAAGTGCGTGGAACGGATGAACGCGTGGAGCGGACGAGTGCCTCCAGCAGACGAGTGCGTAGAGCGGACGAGTGCGTAGAGCGGATGGAGCGGGTGAAGTATGTGGATGGAACGGGGGACGTATGTGGATGGAATGGGGATGTATGTGGATGGAGTGGGGACGTTTGTGGATGGAATGGGGGCGTATGTGGATGGAATGGGGACGTATGTGGATGGAACGGATGAAGTATGTGGAAGGTACTGGTGTAACATGCGAAAGGTACGGGTGAAATATGTGGAAGGTACGGGTGAAATATGTGAATGGGGTGCATAAAACAACTTAGAATTCACAGAAATGATCAGAGTACATGTAACAGATCCGAGTGCATGGAACAGATCCGAGTGCATGAAGCTGTCATGATGCCTACCCCCGGGCATCCGGATCAAGCCCATCAGCCCGGGAGCAGGCATCCAGACATTTACAAAAACCCCAGCAGCCCCAGCTAGGGGCTGTCTAGGTTCGGTCCTGGCGCCGTAGGCACCAGGCTCATAATAAAAATCAGTCGTGGAGCCATAGGCGCCAGGCTCATAGACATTACTTACCTCATGCAGACCATGCTGCAAATAAATCCAAGCCAACGTGAGGCCTGGATGGGACTATTTTACTACAGGGACTATTGTTTACTCGGGTGTGGTCCTGGGGACCTGCTTTCCATGGAACTACTTTGAAGGCTATTTAAACCACGCCAGAACAGCTCCAGCACGGCGCCATATTCACCAGTTCTCACAGCATCTTTCAATCCGGCACTGTCTCCATCATTTCTTTGCCGTACTCCGGCACCTAGGGGCACAAGAATAACAAGGTGAGCCAAGGGAATCAACAAATACCTCTTACCAACATAGACTTACCTGATTTACCACTGTCAGTATTATTCTCCATATCTTCATATGCCGCATCTGTAAAGAGGGAGAAAAACAACACGTTAACAAATGCAATAGTTACCGGACAGCGTTGAGTAACACAGACTCTTACCTGAACGCCAGCAGCAGCTACGAGACCTTCTTCTCACAAACTCAGTTGCAACTTAAGGAAGGAAGGGGACAAGAGTGAACATCGGGCACATTGAACTCGTTGAACTTGATACTTACCAATCCCGCCTGGGACTTCAGAGTCAATGCTTACCGGAACTCTCCCAACGCCTTCAAACCAGTGAAGTAACTGGTATCTACGCGCCCCTGCAAGACACGCAGGATGGAGAGCTCATCTTTTACAAACATAAGGTGAGGTTACTAAGGGGATATCGGAGGTGATTAGTGGGGGAGAGCGAGAACAGTTGGGAGGCCATCACTAAAACCCACATCTCCACTTGCAGGAAAATACTTCTTCGGGTCCAGCAGACAAGACTAGGCGGGCCAGTCCAGACAGTCATCTCTGCAATACGCATCACGTTGACAGAGACCGTAGCTGTGCGGGTCCGATCAACACCCCTGTGGGGTCCAGGTGAGCGTAACAGAAACAGACTGGAGTGCGCATAGCGGACCGGTGTGCAGAGCGGACCGGTGTGCAGAGCGGACCGATGTGCAGAACAGAGGAGTGTGTAGAGCGGATGAATGCATAGAACGGACTAGTGCGTAGAACGGACTAGTGTGTGGAGCAGATGATTGTATAAAGCGGATGAGTGTGTAAGAGCGGGTGAGTGCGTAGAGCAGGTGAGTGCATAGAGCGGGTGAGTGCATAGAGCGGGTGAGTGCGTAGAGCGGGTGAGTGCGTAGAGCGGGTGAGTGCGTAGAGCGTGCGAGTGCGTAGAGCGAGCGAGTGCGTAGAGCGAGCGAGTGCGTAGAGCGAGCGAGTGCGTAGAGCGAGCGAGTGCATTGAGCGGGCGAGGGCGTGGAAAGAGCAAGTGAGTAGAACGGATGAACATGTGGAGCGGACGAGTGCCTCGAGCAGACAAGTGCATAGAGCGGATGGAGTGGGTGAAGTACGTGGATGGAACGGGGGACGCATGTGGATGGAATGGGGACGTATGTGGATGGAATGGATGAAGTATGTGGAAGGTACTGATGTAACATGTGAAAGGTACGGGTGAAATATGTGGAAGGTACGGGTGAAATATGTGGATGGGGTGCATAAAACAACTTAGAATTCACAGAAATGATCGGAGTACATGGAACAGATCGGAGTACATGGAATAGATCCGAGTACATGGAACAGATCCGAGTGCATGGAACAGATCCGAGTGCATGGAACAGACTGGAGTGCATGGAACGGACCGGAGTTCATGGAACGACTGGAGTGCATGGAACGGTTCAGAATGCATGGAACGGATTGGAGTGCATGGAACAGATTGGAGTGCATGGAACCGACTGGAGTGCATGGAGCGGACTGGAGTGCATGAAGCGGACTGGAGTGCATGAAGCGGACTGGAGTACATGGAGCAGACTAGAGTGCATGGAGCGGATTAGAGTGCATGGAGCGGACTGGAGTGCATGGAACTGATTGGAGTGCATGGAACTGACTGCAGCACATAGAAGTGCGCGACATACGTGAATGGTTTGGAATGCATGTAACGTTTGAAAGAGCATGTAAACCATCATATCACATCATTATGCTTACTCTCTTCTCTACACCACCATTCAACTAGAACACAGAGATATTATGACACCATTCGGTATAGCTGTTCTCATACCAACATCTGCCTCATACTCCACATCACTCTAACTAATCACTGCTGGTTTCACAACCCCCAGCCAGGCGTTCTCCTCAGGCCTAACAAAGCCAGAACCGGTCTGGATAAAACCTGCCAGAACGAACACATACTCTTGATCTCCCAACCACCACACCTACCGTTATGAAGCAGCTATTAATGCCACACCAGCTGCACACATATACGGTGCTCACACGCACCTTTGACTCTCTCTACTCTCTCTACTGACTTGAACTTCGGTTGCCGAGGGCGTTCAACCTACCAGCGCCTTGAGACCATACCAATGGTACATAAGGCGCTATATAAATGCAAAGTAACATAACATAGAGTAAAGAACGCCCCCTCACTGCACTCCCTACATCCATCCTCCTCCAGAGTACAGAACGCTCCATCACTGCACTGCCCACAATCATCTGCATCCAGAGGAAAGAACATCCACTCACGGCTCTCCCCTACATTCGTCCTCCTTTAGAGTAAATATCACCCCATCACTGCACTCCCTACATCCATCCTCAACCAGAAGAAAGAACGCCCCAACACTGCACTCCCTACATGCATCTTCAACCAGAAGGAAGAACGCCCCATTACTGCACTCCCCACCAGCACCACGCTCATGAGGCAGGAGCCTCTTCCAGCCAGCCACTTCCAGCCAGCCATCCGGCCCCCGGAGGATCTCTACTGCGCCGGCGACCTGCTGCACGCCAAGGATGAGGAGTACAGGAGCCGCGGGTAAGCAATGATTGCAGCCGCAGCCCTCTCCCATCATCCCGATCCCTCCGAGATCCCAGCCCTGCAAATCAACCGCCACACACGAGGAGCGCAATGGCGGCTCCCTCATCTCTCTTTGTTTACTATTGCTAAGCAACCCTAGCAACCGCCGATTGGCCGCCGCATGCTACTTCCGGGCACCCGTGTTGCTGGAAGGCGTCAGCCGGGCCATCCACACTAAGGGCCTACACGAAGGGCAGCACCTGTCTGTGCCCACTCACCAGCACCTCGCTCATGAGGCAGGAGCCTCTTCCAGCCAGCCATCCGTCCCCCGAAGGATCACCAGCACCGTTCTCATGAGGCAGGAGCCTCTTCCAGCCAGCCATCCGTCCCCCGAAGGATCACCAGCACCGTTCTCATGAGGCAGGAGCCTCTTCCAGCCAGCCATCCGGCCCCCGGAGAATCACCAGCACCGCGCTCATGAGGCAGGAGCCTCTTCCAGCCAGCCATCCACCCCTGGAGGATCTCTACTGCGCCGGCGACCTGCTGCACGCCAAGGATGAGGAGTACAGGAGCCGCGGGTAAGCAATGATTGCAGCCGCAGCCCGCTCCCATCATCCCGATCCCTCTGAGATCCCAGCCCTGCAAATCAACCGCCACACACGAGGAGCACAATGGCGGCTCCCTCATCTCTCTTTGATTACTACCACACTAAGGGCCTACACGAAGTGCAGCGCCTGTCTGTGCCTGTCTTGGCCTGACACGGCGGCAGGGCCCACCATACTGCCCAACAGATCCCCAATTAGCCCCATACAGCGCCAAGTCAGTCACTTACTGCCTAAACCTTCCGCCCATATGACCTGAGGAGGGCAGTTATTGCATAAACATAGATCGATCCGCAAGCATCCGCACAGAGATGCTACAGGTACCACAGTTCTGACTAAGGCAAGGCAACTTTCATCAAACATCACACTACGCCTGCTCCACACCGTGCTGCCAGCATTGTGAACTATCAACGCAAACCAATTGTATCAGCGGTACGACACAAGAATTCATATCCGCCTGCCACCGCCACACCTGCCCAATTGTATAATCAGCTGCATACTGTAAGTGTACTCCTAGTGTACTCCTTCAATTTGGCTCTCCATGAGCTGCCTTATGTAACAAATTACTGCTCTGCAACTCCGCCTTCTCATGCCTCGCCCTTCCGCATTGCATTGAACCTAATACCGTATTATACAAACCCATGTGATTCTTGCTGTATATGTGTGGATCGTATCAATCGTGTCAATGCAATCTAGTGTGTTTTGTCGAATTCAGGTGGATCTCTGCCCCACTTAGTCAATGCAAACTAGTGTGTTTTTAGCTGTTTACTTGATTTTCGAATTTAGGTGAATCTCTGCCCCACTTAGTCAATGCAATCCAGTGTAACACTAGCTACTCTGTGATTCTCATACTTAGTTGAAGCCCCGCCCCACCTAATATATGCAATCTGAGGTGATTTTTGACGCTCCTGTGATTTTGAAGCCTACTGCCCAGACCTCCAGCCCTTAGTAACCTGGCAACTCAGGAACCAGCTGATAGTAGACACATGTTCACTGTTCTCACCTCCTTCCACCAAAATCTACCTACCAGGTATCTACTCAGTATTGCTGAGAGTCATCCTCCACCTTATCCACGTATCTAGTCATCTCAGCCCCCCCCCTGGCCCGACGAGCATGGTTACCACCTCCCCACTCACCATGTACCTCTCTACACCTTGCAACCTTTCTGCTAGAAACTCCAAACTACGCGCCAGACTCGCCAAAATATATGAGCCCAGAGCAAGGGATACTACCCAGACCAAATCATCTAAATGGCCCCAGCCTTCTATCGTGGCTACCCCCTCCAACAACCGCACAGACTTACCTAAGTCCAGCCGAATTAATACTACGACCAAACACAAGACTCGATTATCAACCTCTACACCTACTGCTAGCAAATCTGCCACTACACCCTTAAGAGGTGCTCTAATCAATGTGAGATCTGTATTAGCTCACGCGACAGACATAGCAGACCTCATCCTCACGGAAGAACTAGACTTTTTAGCCATCACTGAGACCTGGCTACATGCAGCGGCTGGCCCAGCCCTTGCGCTAGCCATCCCTGAGAATTTCTCCATCCTCCGAGCAGACAGAACAGATTCCAGAGACGGTGGCCTCTCTATAATCGCCAAAACCCACCTCAACCTTAAACCTGACACCACTGATCACTACTCATCATGTGAACTTCTCACAGCCATGCTCCCCACCACTAACTCCCAAACCATCACCATCCACCTACTATACAGACCCCCGGGACCCCTAGGTTCCTTCGAGGAAGACCTCAACTCCATCCTCTCTAACAACTTAAAAAATACCTCCCGAAGCCTTCTCTTAGGAGACTTTAACCTCGGCTACAATGGCTCTAAAGACCCTCAAGCGTCCGCCATTAACACACTGTCAGAACTAGGCTACACTCAAAGAGTGTCTACCCCCACTCATAACAAAGGGAGAACCCTTGATTGGATAGCAGATCACAACTGCGTGCTTTCCATCACTGCCATCACCACCTTCTCTCCTTTACATTTCAAGCGTCCAGCCCAACCACTAACAACTCTCTAACCACAGCCATCCCGACTAGAAGTAAGAAAAACATAACTGTGGAAAAACTCATCCCTCTCATTCTACCAACCCTGAACCAACTCCCAGCCAACTCCAACCCGCAGCACCTTGTTGAAAGCTACAACAATAGCATGCGCTTAGCCCTGGATGCCATCGCACCACTAAAGCTGAGAAAATGCAAGCCGATAAAACACTTGAACACCTGATTCACGGCCCACCTAATAGCCCTTAGATTAGAGAAACGCAAAAAGGAACACATTTGGAGACAGGCTCCCACAGACAGCAATAAGCTGATCCTCAACAAAATAGTTTCTACCTACAAAAAATAAATCTTCCGGGCCAAACAAGAATCGTACAACCTGAGAATACTTCATGCCAAATTCAGCACTAAAGAACTGTTTACCATATTAAAAGAGCTAGAAACACCCATCCCGGCCCCAGACACCTGCAAGAAAGATAAACAATGGTGCACCAGCATACAAAATGCCCTGTCCCATAAAGTTGCAGGCCTCCAAATCAAAATTAATAACAAGAAAGAGGCTTTATCCAACTCTTCCAAACCCAACAACACCCCCCGCGCACCTGTCCTCAACACCCTCCCCCCAACCCTCTCACTCGTTTCAGCTTCTCCAAAGTGTCCACGCTAAAATTGGAAAAAATCATACTCAGCCTCAAACCATCTAACTGCCAAGGCGACCTATGCCCACCTCAAATCATCAAAGACGCAGCCAGAGACCTATCGCCATTCATTACCAAACTTATTAACGCCTTCTTCTCATCAGGTACCATCCCCAACAACCTTAAAGAATCCTGGGTCCTCCCCCTACTAAAAAAACCCTCACTAGACCCAGCCGTACCCACTAACTACAGACCCATCATCACGGTCCCCTTCTTACTTAAAATCCTTGACAAGACAGCCTATCAACAAATTCAAACATTTCTTGAACAAAACCATCTCCTAGGAGTCCGGCAATCAGGATTCAGACCACAACAAGGCACAGAAACCGCTCTCATTGACTTCAAGGCCCAAATCGACACTCTGAGAGATAATGGGAAAACTACCTTACTGCTTCTCCTAGACCATTCGGCAGCATTTGATCTTGTTGATCATAAAATCTTATGTAGCCACTTAGGCTCGGCTGCCCACTTCTCCCAAGAAGCTATTGGCTGGATCAAGTCATTCCTGAGCAATAGATCCATGTGCGTCTTTTCCACCACGACCACCGCTGACCCCATCCCATCACATGTAGGGTCCCTCAGGGGTCATGTGTCTCCCCCACACTGTACAACGTGTTCACTAAGCCCCTGTTTGATGATCTCGATGGTCTGGGTATCACCTACACTAACTATGCTGATGATACCCAGATCCTCAACCCGCTGACGGCAAATTACAACACGGATTTGGCCTTGGTGAACAGGTTGTACCTCATCATCCAGGCATGGATGGCCTCCCATAGTCTATGCCTGAATGATGACAAGACCGAACTCATTATCCTGGGATCAGCCACGAAACCTAAACAAATTGGATCTCAACTACTCCAGTTTCACCATAGACGGCAACTCTATAAAGGTAGCCAAGGAAGTGAAAACCCTCGGCATCTACCTCGACTCCACCCTCTCCTTCCATAAACAGGTCAGCTCCATGGCCTCCACCACAGCCTACACATGCAAGCTTATACGCTCGACCAAACCCTTCCTTTCCACCAAAGCTGCATTACTCTAGCCAGAGCCCTCATACTATCCAAACTGGACTATTGTAACTCCCTCTATGTAGGTGCTAACAAACAGGTTATCAACAAAATCCAGATCCTACAGAACAATGCTCTCAGAGCAGCGCTTAGCTTCCCTAAAAGAGAACACATCGAGAATATTAGGAGAAGTCACAATTGGCTCACCACCTCGGACAAAATCTTGATTAAGGTAGCCTCCCTCACCCACAAATGCCTTGACAATGCAGCTCCCCGTTACTGAGCCGACAGAATAACTAGATACACGGCCAACAGACACACCAGAAATAGCAACGCTAACCTGCTCGCTGTTCCCAGATTCAAGCGAACGAAATTGGGCGGCAATAGCTTCCAGGTGAAAGCAGCCCAACACTGGAACACACTAGCACCCTCCGTTAGAGCACCGCAAACCTACCACCAATTTAGACCTAACTACATCCAGTGGCTAAAGAACAAAGACCAATAACCAACACCTTATTGCAATTATTGTAAATTTGCTCAACTTGTAACTCTATCGCTCTTTCTCTCGTAATTGTACTTCACTGTCTCCTCTGTAACTGCATTACCTCACTGTGTCTTTCGCAATCGCATTACCCATGCTCACAATGTAAAATAATGTACAGCACTGTAATTAAGCAGAGAATATACTTGTAATGTTTGCGCCCTCATACCTTCTGGTCCGGTGTGCCATATAAATAAATAAACAAACAAACAATCATCGGCATCCAGAGGAAAGAACACGCCCTCACTGCACTCCCCTACATCCATCCTCCTCTAGAGTAAAGAACGCCCCATCACTGCACACCTTACATCCATCCTCAACCAGAAGGAAGAACATCCCATTACTGCACTCCCCACAATCATCTGAATCTAGTGGAAAGAACACCCCCTCACTGCACTCCCCTACATCCATCCTCAACCAGAGGAAAGAATGCCCCATTACTGCACTCCCCTATACCCATCCTCGACCAGAGGAAAGAATGCACAATTACTGCACTCCCCTACATCCATCCTCCTCTAGAGTAAAGAACACCCCATCAATACACTCTTCTACATCCATCCTCAACCAGAGGAAAGAACGCCCCATTACTGCACTCCCTTACATCGATCCTCAACCAGAGGAAAGAACGCCCTATTACAGCACTCCTACATTCATCCTCATCCAGATGAAAAAATGCCCCATTACTGCACTCCCCTACACATCCACAGGACAGAACGCCCCATTCACTCCCTACATCCATCCTCATCCAGAGGAAAATGCTGGGGAGTACATCCAACACCCCCAATGTGCACGAAAATACAAGCTTCGAAAGTCACTTTGAAAAGGCACACAGCATAAAGAAAGCAGCCCCCACATATAGACTTGCCTGTGCAGGCCCAACATGACACCAGTGGCCATACTTCAGTAAGCCATATCTCTGAGAGGCAAGCAAGTCATAAAACATACATCTTACACTTGAATATAACCACATGGTCTTAATAATTATAGTAGCACTTCGTAATAGTCAGGGAAACATTAAGGGGGCAATCATAACGATAGCAAATGGCAGTGAACCTTTAATCTACTCGAATAACACATATAGGCCTCCAGGCCCAGTTAGCCATCTCTGAAGCATGAAAGCCCTCACACGCTCAACAGAAAATATCAGCCAGGCCCTTCCAAAAAAGGCGCACACATACCAAGCTGCAACTTCCCACAGCAAGACTGAATTCCGCACAGTGATTGGTTAAGGCAAAGGGGGTGAACACGTCCCCAAGCCTGAATTGTGGTAGTGAGGTCATGAAAAAGCAACAAAAGAAGTATCAGACCCCAGAGCTAAAGAACAAACACTGTACACGGATTGGTCAAAACACATCAGCTTAGCCAAGTTCCCAAGCCTGTTTTCATAGGACATACAACTTATGTTCCTAGGCAGTGCATCAAAACGTATCATAATGAAGGTCACAAGTTGGTAGGAACCGAACAATGAGCAGTGAAGAGTATGCATGTCAAGACAGAATAATCAAGGAGCAGCAGTGCCCCCTGTAGGGAAACCTCATTGAGAGAGATCCAATTGCTAAGGTGTGAACCATACAAAACAGCATTGCACGTAGAATAGAACTAATCTGGAACCAGTATTTTTTGCAGAAACGTATCAACAACCCTCACAGCACATACATAAGATTAGTGAAGAGTATGTTTATAATATTGCAAGCTACATACATATCTATATATATAAAATGCTTAGGTATGTTTCTCTACTCAGCTGATGCAAAGTAATTTCAACATACGGATTCAATTGATCAGTTTTAGGTTGCCCTCTGCTATCCAAATGGGAAAGTGCACCCACCTCAAAAACACTTAACATTTCAACATACAGAATGAGCACGGTTCTATGCGGTCAACTTTCGGAAAAATGTCAAGTTCCTTCTTTCCACCCCTACTTCTCTTCACACTGGGCACGGTGGTTCCATTGTTAATGAACAGTTAATTACCGGCTCAATGTTTCAGTCTCTAAAGAGTGAAATGCTGTAGGACGAATGCCTCATCACAAGTTAAAACTGAAGTAGGTGCTGTAATTATGCTACTACACGATTTTATGCCATCACAGGGACCATTACACATCTACAAAGACACATCATAGAGGCTTGTGTGATACTGTTCTTATATCGTGTATACCTCTCATTCCCTCTGATATGTTTATCCTTTTCAATGACCATTAATAAGTCACAGGGACCTACACCCCCTTCCTGGAAATGACCAGTGGTAATTTCAATATTTAAGAAGGCGGACAGAAGTGACCCTATGAAATACCGACAGATATTGACCTTTAAGATATGCTAGAACGGAGTATGTTACACCGGGAACATCTATTATATAGATATATAAATATATTCAAGTCATTGTAAGAGAATTAAGTCTGCAGGCCTCTAAGCCCCCAGCTCATAGGGTCAGAGGCAGGGCAAATGGAATCATGAGGAAGGAAGGGGAAGCAAGTAATGTTTGCAACGAGGAGTTGCAAAGTGGAACTGGCGATGAACAGTTCACAATGATGGGAAGGGTAAGACGGTGCCAACCGATGAGGTCTTTGGGAAGAGGATGTAAGTTATCATTTTGTTGTCACACTGCCACATCTCACTCAGAGATTGGTTAAAAATACTCAGTCACTCACTCCACACGTACTTCTCCTGGAAGAGCCAATCAAGTATCAAGTCTAGCCGATACAAAATAAAAAGAGTAGTATCCAATCAGCACCATGGGAAAGGAGATGATCTCAATGCTACTTAATTAATAAACTGATTTCTTGCTTCAGTCATGAGGATAGAATAAGCCAATAGGGCAGAGTATTGTATAGATTCACCTATAGTACAAATGACGATGTCCAATCAGAGGCCGGAAAAGTCTGAATAACTTGTAAAATATTTTGTCATTTTTTCTTGTCATTTACTATAAAAACAGCCGTTTTCTGTCAACATTTTGAATGTCTTTTGATAAATCCCCGGCTTAGGATATTTTGCAATAAACTTTTTGTTTCTCTCACATCTCGTGCATTATTTTTAGGCTCTTTGGATTGATATGATATGATATGATGTGATATGGCATATGTAACGTGCCTATACACAAGTGTTTCAAGGCGCGGCGAGGCAAGGTAGGGAGAACAGAAGGAGGACGGAGACAACGATCTTGCTAGGGCAAGTGACACTGAGATCGCGCAAGTGCAGGGGCGGTGGAGGGGAAAAGTGCCAGGAGAAAGGGGAGGGGGCAGTGCTGTACATGGGATCGAAAAAATAACAAGAAGTGCGGCCAGCAGGTGGCAGGTGCAATGGTAAGTGCAGACAGCAGGTGTCCAAAAGTGAAGGTAGGGGGACTGTAGGGTTACAGATACAGACCCAAGTGCAAGGGTTGCCGGGAGGCAGTGCGGGTGTGCAACTGGGCAGGCAGGGACCTGGGCCTGATATCAGAAGGTAGCCAGGTGACCTGTGCAGTATCAGACAAGAAATCAGCAGGGTTGAGGAAGAGAGAAGGCAGAAGCAAAGAGGAAGGTCTTGAGATGCTTACGGAACCGGAGATGGTTCTCCTCAAGTTTCACAGAAGCAGGGAGGCTGTCCCAGAGGGAGGCCCCAGCCGAGGAAAGAGATGTACCACCAACTCATTGCTTGGAGAAGCGACTGACCCTGAGGGAGTTGGAGAAGGAGGAGCGAAGAGCTCAAGTAGCAAGGTATTTACGAAGGGAGAGTTGGAGGTATTGAGGACCCAGGCCCCAGAAGGCCTTGTGGACAATGCAGAGGGTCTTGAACTTAATCCTTGCAGCCAATGGGAGCCAATGCAGAGATTACAGTGCTGGAGAGATACGATCCATGGGCTTGAGGCCAAGGACAATTCTCGCAGTCCTGTTCTGGGTGAGTTGCAGAGGGCGGAGAGTAGAAACAGGCAGATTTAGAAAAAGGCTGTTGCAGTAGTCCAGCCCAGTGAGAACCAGAGCTCTAGAGACAGTGAGCTTCTGGGGGAAGGAGAGGAAAGGAAGAATACACCTGAGGCAGTGCAGTTGGTACTTTGACTTCTCAGAGATGTGTGGAGAAAAGGAGAGTGTGGAGTCGAAGATGACCCTGAGGTTCTTAACCTCACAGGTGGGAGCAGGAAGAGGACCAAGGGAGGCTGGCCAGAGAGCGACACAAAAGGAGGGTGCAGGTATGCAGATGAGGAGAATCTCCATCTTACTGGCATTAAGGCAGAGATTGTTGGCGGCACACCACTCCTGGATAGCAGACAGAAAGTCAGAGATGTGAGAAGGAGAAGAGGTGGCAGAGGGGAGCCTGAAAACGAGCTGAGTGTCATCAGCATAGCAATGAAAGTTGGGGCAGAGAGCCGCAATGCAGTGGGCAAGAAGTGTCAGGTATTGGTTGAACAGCCAGGGAGAGAGGTTAGATCCCTGGGGAACACCACAGGTAGAGAGTGGGACAGAGGAAAGGAAGGACCCAAGTTGGACCTGGGGGGTCGATCAGAGGGGAAAGAAGTCAGCCAGGCCAGGGCCTGATCGGTGATACCCAGGTTATCACAGAGATGATTGAGCAGGATGGCATGGTAGACTATGTCAAAGGCAGAAGAGAGATCAAGTAAGATGAGGACAGAGGGGAGATTAGAATCAAGGTTAGAGAGCAGGTCTTCACAGATGTTCAGGAGAGCAGTTTCTGTGCTTCTGGCTGCTCTCCTGAACATACAGATGATTGCTTTTCATAACTGAACATGGGACTTGCCTTACAAAACAACACCCCTCACTGTACTCCCCTACATCCATCCTCATCCCGAGCAAATAGCTCACCCTCACTACACTCAACTACATCCATCCTCATTCAGAGGAAAGAATGCTCCATTACTGTACTCTCTAAATCCATACTCATCCAGAGAAAAGAACACCCCATTACTGCACTCCTTACATCCATCCTCAACCAGAGGAAAGAACACCCCATTACTGCACTCCTTACATCCATCCTCATACAGAGGAAAGAACACCCCTCACTGCACTCACCTACATCCATCCTCAACCAGAGGAAATAATGCCCCATTACAGCACTCCCTATATCCATCCTCATACAGAGGTAAGAACACCCCCTCACTGCACTCACTTACCTATATTCTTGCTCATCCGGAAGAAAGAAACCCCATTACTGCACTCCCTACACCCATCCTCATCCAGAGGAAAGAAGGACCAATTACTGCACTCTCTACATCCATCCTCATCCAGAGGTAAGAACGCCCCTCACTACACTCCCCTACATCCATCCTCATCCAGAGGAAAGAACACCTAATTACTGCACTCCCTACATCCATCCTCATCCAGAGGTAAGAACACCCCCTCACTGCACTCACCAACATTCATCCTCATCCAGAGGAAAGAACACCCATTATTACACTCCCTACATCCATCCTCATCCAGAGGTAAGAACACCCCCTCACTGCACTCACCAACATTCATCCTCATCCAGAGGAAAGAACACTCCATTACTGCACTCCCTGTGGGAAACCCGAAGGTATCTCACCCGCTAGTCCCCAGAGATCTGTCATTTAGGTGGCCAGGACACGGCCATCGCTTTTAGATCCAGTTCCTGGGGGTGGGCAAGTGCGGGAGGATCACATGGGTGAGGGGTCTTCGGGGAGTGGAAGTGGGACACCAGATGCCAAGACGCAGTATCCCCTTCCCTGTAACACCTTTCCATCATCCTACCAAGTAGGATACTTAGGAACTCAACCCCCCTTTCCCAACACGAACATTTCCTCATGGACAGCTCACTAAAGAGAAAACGGACTAACACCCGAGCCGTATACTTGTCATGTCCCAATACAATGGTCGGGCAGGGTCAGGCAATTACTGATAACCATTACACACACCTTACTTCACTTACAGTTCCCCACACAGATAAAAGGCGGAGCGCAAGAGCACACTCTGAGCAAGGCAAAGCACACGAGGAAGCAGCAGTTCCAAGATGGCAATTTAATACAAGGTGAAAGACGGCAAAAAAGAAGAGAATTGCAAGGAGGGTAATGCCTGTGACCTTTTCAACGGAAGACCGTTACTTTCTTGAACCTTCGAGAATAGGAAACGTAAGACCAGGAATTAAGGCTGAAGAATCCTGTATTGTGTGTCAGAGGTACCCGGGGCTTCCTTTGTCAATAGTCAAGGCGGGGAGAATCATTTTCCGCTGTGGTACTGTTCTTGGCTCAACAACAAAGCAGCGCCAGTGAAGTCAGAACAGCCAGTGAGTGGGGAGACTGATACCAGACCAGTCTGTGTTGAAGCCAAGGTTGTAAGGAGCAACTTTGCATGGTGAAAACTGAACAGAACAGTGTATGAGGCATATGTGGCAAGCGACGCAAACACAATTTAAAACAGCGGATGAGTGATTGAACTTTGAAGTCAAGATACAATACCGTAGAAAGAGGGGTCCGGCACCACGTGGGTGCTCATTTGAAAGTCTCTGTTAGGTATCCAGCTGAAAGGTGGCAAATGCGAGGAGTGATAAAGAATTGTGAAACTGAAGTGGTCCTACAACAGGTCAAGCAAAATCCAGTGCACATTCGAAAGTCTTCAATAGCGTATAAATAAGGTATATGAAATTGGTCCGAGCCCGGCGGAGGGAGACTAATTGAACAGCGTGTGAAAGAGGATCTGAGCCCAGCAGAAGGGGATCCGGGGTGCACAGGAATATACCTGAAAATGTGAACATTGTGTTAAAAGAGATCTGAGCCCGACTGAGGGGGATTCGAGATCTGAGTCCGACTGAGGGGCATCCGGGGTGAACCGTGAGTCACCCGAGAAAGAATATCCTACGAGAAATTGAATGCATAAATAATTTATGAACATTGTGTTGAGAGGATCTGAGCCCGGCTGAGGGGGATCCGAGGTGAATAGGGAATCGCCTAAGAAATTGAATACTTTTGAAAATCTGGAAAAGGAAAAGAACGTTATCGTTTGTTTTCCACATCAGGCCCTCGGCGTGAAGAGACTTTGAAAGGCAAAGAGACTTGGGAACGGAATGCCCTGATGTTAATAATTGAACCGTATCCTTGTGCTAGAAAAGCCAGTGACTGTGCTAAGCTTGAGTGTACTGCCAGTAATGTCCTACTGTGTCCGGCCCTGTTTGCGGACTTGCAAACTTCGCTATTCGCTCGCTGCTGCCATTTTTCCTACTGAGAAGGCCGATGCAAGTGATTCCGGGCTGTTTCATGCTGTCTAGTTGTTGCAGCATTCACCAGCATCGGCTACTTGTGTTCCGAGACGCAGTTGGCTTTGCGTCTCAACGCTTGGATGTACTTGCCTTCCTACGGTTGGTACCTTCCTTGCTCAGCGCTCCTTAGTCTGTTTCCTTCTTGTGCTCTACTCCCTCGTCCTCCTTGGTCCGCTTGTTCTTGCTCCCTGCCTTCCGCTCCTTCCTGACTTCCTTGTTGTTCTGGATTCTGTTTTCCTCCTTCCTGAGTTCTTGGATCCTTTTCTGCCTTCACGGACCTTGTATTATGCCTTCCTGTGTTCTGGGATCCTTGCTGCGTCTCCTGGTTTCTGTATCCTACTTACCTGAGAATTGAATCTGTTACAACATTCCAGGATTCCGTTTCACTACCACCTTTGGATACCTGCACTGACAACAAGAGCAACAAGTTTCTTCCCCTTCAGTGGGTTTTTCCCCAGATATTGGGTGGTCTACCCCCGGGTCAGCCTGCCTGGGATCTTGCTTACTAGGCAGGGTGGCTTCAGGGGAGGCTCACCCCTTTCTGCACGAGATAGGGACTACACAGAAAAACCTAATATAAAAAGAAGTCCTTGCTGAAGACTCTTCAGGTGAGCTCAGAATCACTAACCTCTAAGTCTGTCCATTTGAGATGCCTAAAGACTACAACACCTGCGGGATGGATCCGTCAGTTCAGGATCTCCTGCGAGGCATGCAGGAACTTTCTACCAAGGTCCAGAATCCGAAAGCTGAGAATACTGCCCTGAGGCAACTGGTGCTATTTTGAGATACCTTCATGCAAGAAGGGGCATCTATGGGGGTGTATGATGGCTCGCCTAAGACCCTATGGGCCTTTTTGGATTCCTCTTTATTGCACTTTACCATTAAGCCCTATTTTTATTCCACGGATAGGGTCAATGTGGGGTTTATTATCTCACACCTGGTTGGTAATGCCCTTATCAGGGCAACCCCCTTAGTCATCTCAGGAGACCCACAATTGGACAATTATGATGGTTTTGTCCACTCCTTTAAGGCCATGTTTGATCGGCCCGAATTGGTTTTTTCAGCCCAGGAGAAGCTACTCGAATTCCAGTAAGGATCTCAGGACATGCTTACCTATGTCATCAGATTTAAACAATTGGCTAAAGAAGCCGATTGGTCAGCTAATGCTTGTTTCACCTTATTCGGGAGAGGACTCAATGAGGAGGTAAAGGATGTGCTAGCACGTGTTGCCCAATCAGGCTCCTTTCAGGCCCTTCTTGACATAGCAATGCAAATCGACTACCGCCTGCAGGAACAGAAAGAAGAAAGATCCGTTCCTCACCTCTGAAACCTGCTCCCATCTATCCAAACCCTCATGAAGCACTGCAGTCCTCCATGGGAGAGCCTGAGCCCATGCAGATGGGATCACTATGAGGACCACTTACCCAAGAAGAGAGGAACCGAAGAGTGGAGAAGGGCTTATGCCTGTATTGTGCTTCTCCCAAACACTTGGTACACAATTGTCCCATTGCTCCTCCCAGGCGTTGGGGAAACGCCAACTCCCATTCCTAAATGGAGCCCAGGTTCAGGAGGTTGTCTCTTGCTCCTTTTTTTCAGCTTCTTTGGGACCTGCATTGCATACTTCTCTGGTGGTTCTTCAAGTTTCCTAGAATCAAATCTAGGTGAAGATTATTCTGTTTTCGCATTAGTCGACTGCAGTACCATGGGGATATTTCTTGACGATGACTGGGCCCGCCAACATCGGATTTGCAGAGTAAACAAGGAACAGGTCCAAGACTCTTCTCCTGACCATAAACAACCACCAAGAATACCTCAGCTTCGATATAATCAAGGCAGCACACTATCCTGTGGTTTTGGGAATGCCTTGGCTTCATTGACATAACCCGTACATTAACTGGGCTGCTGGTTTATTGTTTCTAGGCTCAGAATATTGTCTTTCTCACTGCCTGTATGTAGAATAAAAGAGCATCCAGAGTCCACTGTCAGGCCACCCTGAAGAGCATTCTGTCTCTGTCTCAAACATCAATCATGTTCTGCAGGAATATCCGGAATATCAGAGTTTTGCTGATATTTTCTCTGAAACAATAATGCAGTCCTTAACTCCTCCTCGTCCGGAGTATTGTGCCATTGAGACAGCGGAACATGATATCATCCCTTTTGGAAGGAGGTTCATTCTATCCACCCCTGAGAAGAAGGACCTCAAAGACTACTTGACTACCAATTTGGAAAATGGTACCATTCGACCATCTAAATCTCCAGCTGGGGCTTCGCTATTCTTTGTTCCCAAGAAGGACACTTCAGAGTTACGCCCTTGATTGGACTATAGAGGTATTAATCAGGTTACTCAGAAGGACAGGTACCCATTAACCCACATTTCAGACATCTTGGAGGGTCTTCAAAGGGCAGTGTTGTTTTCTAAGTTGGACCTTCAGGGGGCTTATAAGGATAAGGGACGGAGGCAAATGGAAGACCGCCTTTCGGACCCCTGGTCATTTTGAATGTTTGGTGATGGCCTTTGGCCTGTCCAATGCACCAGCAGTATTTCAACAATCCATTGATCAGATCTTTTCTGACATATTTTTCCTTTTTGTTATAGTTTACTTGGATGACATACTGATTTATTCCTGCGACCCTCCCTAAATTACACCAGGACCATGTTACCAAGGTTTTGTCCCAGCTTTGTGAAAACCGTTTGTTGGCCAAACACGAAAAGTTTCAGTTCCACGTGTCTACTATCCGATATCTCGGATTCGTCCGAAGCCCTCAGGGTATTTCCATGGATCCCAACGAGGTATCTGCTGTCACATCCTGGCCAGTACCCACTACAGTAAAACAGATCTGGTCCTTCCTTGGGTTATCTAATTTTTATCGAAAAATCATCCCAAATGTTTCTACAATTGTACGACCGATCATCACTATACTCAAGAAAGATGTACCCTTTGTGTGGTCAGATACCCAAGATGCAGCTTTCAAATTATTAAAGAGCAGGTTTTTTGAAGGTCCTATAATTCGCCAACCCGACAGCTTTAAAACCTTTCTAGTTGAATCTGATGCCTCTGAATTCGCTATCGGTGCGGTTCTTAAACAAGAGTAGCAAGACGGTTGCGAACGCCCCATTGCATACCTGTCCAGGACTCTTTCAATCAGTGAAACACACTATACTGTCCTAGAAAAGGAACTATTGGCTATATGTCAAGCCTTTATGGAGTGGCGACATCTCTTGTTAGGAGCATTGTTTCCTGTTCTGGTCAGAACAGACCATCGGAACCTCCAGGTGTTGCAGTCGATGGAATGTAGAAACAGGAGACAAGCTCATTGGGCTTATTTTTTCGCTTAATACCAGTTTCAGATCACCTACACCCCTGGATCTCTCAATGTGCTTGCTGATGCTCTTTCGCGACTTCCTGATTACGTCAAAGACTACTCATTGCAGCTGCCCAGCATGTTTCCACAGACTGTTTTCATCAACCATGTTGATGGTTTTCTTGAAAGAGTACTCCAAGAGACGCACTACTGCGATGCGTGGTGGAAACTCCCTCATGACAATCCTTAGGACCTAACTGTGAAAGAAGGGAAGGTCTTTAAAGGAACTGTCTTGTATCTGCCTTCTAACACCTTGAGAGAGTCAGTCATGAAGCTTTGTCATGATTCTACCTTCTCCAGGCATCAGGGAGTCAAAGTCACCCTGTGGAACCTCAAGAGGTGTTTGTCAGGGTCCGGCTTGACTGAATTCCACAGGAGCCGATGCTGGCCCCACAGACCCTCACCAAGAGTTCACCTCTCAACCCTAAAGTGAAAGGTGAGCTAAAAACCCCAGGAAAGGGAAAGGGGAATTTGGATAAAATAACAACGGAGAAACTGCAGCCCGGCAACCTTCTGGTAGGCTCTGGTATCTGCAGTAACAAACACACTTGTGGATGTGGGCCTCTTCAATTTTGGGACTTCATTCAGGGGAGTTTGTTGCTTTGTCTCTCACACCTGTGGCTACACTGCCCACATCTAAGCCTTTACTGCGGAACTGGAGGTCTCAACGACCTACGGAGAAAGCCATTGACGAACTAAGCGACATCGAGTATCATTCGCCTGGCTCGCCCTCGCTTCTATGAGAGACTTACGCAGAAGAACTGGAAACTATTGACCTTACACGAACTACCGCTCACCCAGGAGCATCTGTGGGGGAACGTCGGGCGAGAACCGAGAACCCCCCAACATCCTCGACAGCTCAAGCTACGGATACTAGAGAACTCTCAAGTCCAGGTGAGGGACCGGTCCTTGTTGCTTCAGCGAGTCCTGCGACTGGCAGAGCTTCAGCTGGGACCCAGAACTTTAGCTTCCAAACTGCATTCAGTCCAACGAGAACCCAATGCTCTAGTGAGATAACAGGAAATCCATTGAAAGACTCGTCGCCAAAGAAGACAGACCTAAGGTTAATCATTTCCACGGTAACTCTGGCTATGGCTCCGTTTTGCAAACTGTATGAGTCGATAAACGACTCGCTGAAAGATCATACCTCCATCATAGTGTATGGGAGGACAGGTCCAAGAGACCCCCTCCCCTGCAGTCCCCCCCCTTGTGGAGTCCATGGCTCGTCGGGAGTCCCCCCTGCCACCAGGGCCCAGGTGGCGGGTGGGCCACTGGCTGACACATTGACCAAACGTGCTGTATTAAGCTAGGCCCTGGAAACCATTTTGTGAAACCAGAATGACATGAGACCCTGTGCGCCGCAGCGCGGCCCCCACCCTTGGAGAGTTCTCACTTGTCCCTGCGGCCGCAGCTCCATGGCAGATCCGCTGAGAGCCCGTTCCCACGAACAGACAGACATGAGCTAGTGCTAGAAACAAACACTGTAACATTCACCTTCCGCAGTGTATCACTGTCCTCAGTATGACCCGACCAGCAGGGCCAGGGTGGAAAAGAACTGTAAAATGGTCCCCCGACAAAAGTAGAGACCCCAAATACTAATATGCAAACTGCCTGTGATGAAACTCTTCTCTCCATGACCTTTTGATAAAACATGTAACCTCCATGAAGATGGCAGAATGTGTGTTCATGTGGCATTCTGGTTGAAATACCCATATCCCCGTAGCTGTGTGCAAATGGTAGAAGTGTCCCGGGTTTTATGTTATATGTTTCTCCCAGAAGAATGTACTCCATGGCCCTATGCCATAACTGAACTAATGCTGCTAGAGTGCAACGGAAAACAAGTGCAACCGCATTGGGAGCTCATGTAAATTGTGTAAGAAAACGCATAGAATGTATTCGAATGTTCAAAGCTCACCATGTGTCACTGCCATCAGTCTCAGTGGCCAGTTGTTCCTGCATGCTCCAAACCTTAATACTATCTCGCTTATCGTGCATGCATAGAGTGTAACAAAATGTTGTGGTTGTTAAATGCTTAACATATAGTTAACAATAGCAACATAGGTATAGGTAACACATTTGAAATGGCCATGTAAAGGCACTAACAATGTAGACATGTAAGCTTTAAAGAAAAAGCTCAATGAGTATTGTACAGTATATTAATTATTATGTCTTTTTGTATAACCTGCAAACACACGAGGAAAATACCATTGTGGGCATATCCAAGGCCACGTCCCCTCCCCAGTGAAGCCTGCCAGATGAAAGGCAGAGGCCCGGGCTGCTCGCTTCACCTCCCCCAATTCGGCTGGAGCCGCTTCAAGCATTCACGTTCCCCCGCAGCTCCCATGGCCACGACCAGCCACCTGAATTATTTACAACCCAGCAGTAAACCCCGGCCATAAACGCAGGCCAAAAGGTGCCCTTTCTGAGGCTCCACGACCCACCAGCTCACCCCAGGTTAGTGGCCCCTGTAAAATTAGGACAACCAATATTATAGCAACACTGTAGGAACCCATTCATAATGACTTCTAGCGAGACACGAAAACCTGGACAGCTCACCCCTTGCCCTGAGACCCAACCTCGTGACCTATGATACCCGGCCAACAGGATGATGGTAACCATGTATTGATGTATCACCAAAGGACCCCGCTCTAGGTGCATTCCTCCTGTGTTGCATTAACCTGTAGAATAACCTATTGTAGGATTTACAGGGAAAGATAATATTGCGGTATTGAATGAATGGGGAGTGCGTGGCCCTTAGGGCAGAAAGCCAAGGAAGACGTTCATCACTGACACTGGCCACGCAGCACCGCCCGGATGAGCCCAGCTGACCTGCCCGCCCCACGTTGGCACCCCTTGACGTCCACCAACCACGGCGTAACACATCACAGCTGTACCTATAGTTAGTCGTCACCACCCAATCCCCACGAACATGTACCGCCTATAGTGTGTAGGTTCTTATGACGCATTTTGTAAATATATACGCCTGTCTTTGCTAGTGTCAGACAGAGCGCTCTCGGAGTTTGCAGAGTCCTTTGCATGCCCTATTTTTGACTTATATAAACTCCCATTAAGCTCACCCGCACTTTGTCTTAGCCTTATTCCCATCCTGGGAGAGTCCATTATTGTCTCTCATTGCGGGGAGGATCGTGCTATCTGGGGACGCTCGCCTTCAATAGCAATGATGAACAGTCGCCTGATCTTCTTGGAAGGTTACATAAATGCACTTAACAACAAAATGGAAAAACGCCAAATGGACGAGGAGTCTGTGAAACCCCAAAATGCTGCACCATCTACACAAGTCTCACTTCTTGACTCGAACTCTCAGACCCTAGAGCTGTGGTCGACCTCCTACCCCGAGGAGCACACGGAAGAGCCTGGCCCATTTCCCCTGTCTAGGGGCCCCACGAAGATGAAAGCCAAGCCGGCTACCGCAAATGCAAACAGAGCAATCTTTAACGAAATCATCTCCATCTTACCTGACTGTGAGCCGACTCACGTCTCAAATGTAAAGGTAAATGTACCTGCAACGAAAGGTCTCGCTACTCATCAAAATCAGATAACAATTTTTTCTCCCCCAAACCGAACAGCAGTAAAGAGGTGCCCTCCAAAGAGAAAGGGGGGCCCCGCATATGGACTGAGAAACCCTTGTACGCGGAATCTCCGAGAACCCTAGTCGAGCAGAAATACCCAAAACAGAAGAGTGGCGACACCGCCGTGGGCAGCCTACCAGTAACTAAGGAGAACATTTTAGAAGTGGATGAGGACCTACTAAACCTTAGCATTTATATGCTACCTGACGATCAGGAGGAAACCAGTAAACCCCACTATACGGAAGAGGAGACCTCTCCCTTCGAAACCTTAGAAAATCGCTGTAAGAAGCTTATAAAGAAGTCCAGTTGGGGGCCGGAACCTCCGAAGTTTCAGAGTCAGGAACCACATCGAAACCTGCACAAAGGAGCTGAAAATGATCAGTCCAGCTTACAGTACTCTCCCCCAAGAAGAAGGACTGAAAAAATCGCCTCCCCGCCCGGACAGAGAACTATTCCAACGACTAGATGGGTGCATGCTACACGGTCCAAATGGCTACCAGAAATGTGAAATCACTGAGAAACCAATAATAAGGGAGAGAAAAAGAGGCACAGCCCTAAACCTAGTCCAAAGCAAGTTCCTAGGAGTTCGGCCCTTGGCCTTAAAACAGAACGCAACTTTAAGATCGAACAACTGCCGGATAACAAAAAATATGTGATACTGAACCGAGGTTTCCTACTACAACTTTTCAAATGTGTGCCGACGCTCTGTAGAGTTGAAACAAAAGACCTAGCCTGGGTCGAACCGTTTCACAAAGGTAATATCGCCTGTGCCTACCTGCATGTGCATACAAACTGGGCAAAAGTTAGGATCTCTGAGGCAGCAGAACACTTACTAAAGCTGGCATTTGACCTGTTCGAACTCGAAGAGAGTGCACTACCTGCCTCACCACGAAAATCATCCGAGACGGCCGGGTCTAAAAAATGTTCCCATGCAACAAACCTCAGCAGTAAACCAAAATCGTCTGGGGAAACATCGGATTTGAGGGGCCCTGAACAGATAGTCCAATTCAATGAACCACCTTCACAGGATCTCTATACACGGGGTTCGTCCCAGAGTTCTTACCGTGAAGCAGAGACTCGTCAACCCACGAAAGATGTCACAAGAAACAAAACTGCCTATAAAGATCCCCTAGGAATAGGCAGACGCCCTGCCGGTCCTATGGCAAAAATTCAACGGACTGTAAACCAATCCCTCGATTCAAAGGATCTAGGATCTCAACAAACTCTCAAACAAGCCCCATTATCGTAAATATGGGCCTGGCTACCGAAGGCCCTCACGCTCAGTAAGAACAAATAGCAACTCGCCAAGCACCTCTCCGTACCACTTTCCATCAGACAAACCCCTGGGAAAGCAGAGCTGTCTTTGGGGTCTTGGAACACTCGCAGATTCTTACATCTGACCAAGAAAGGGGACCTAAATCTTGGGTGCTTCGATATAATCTGCTTACAAGAGTCCTGGATGATTGAACGTCCCTCCATGGACGGATACGACATGGCATGTGCTCCAGCAACTAAAGGGATTTTTGGCCGCCCCTCATCCGGCCTCATAACGGCCATTCGCTGTGGCTGTGGACTACGGCTCAAGAACACTCTGGGATCTACTACATACCTGCTTGCCATGGAAGTAAGCTGGGAGAGTTTTGAGGAGGAAAAGGGCAAGTTCAAATCGCAGCCCTTAATTATCATCAATGTTTACTGGAACCATGTAGCCATGAGTGATTCGTCCTTCCTTGCTTTGACGGGAGAGACTATTGATGAAGCTCTTGTGAATTGTCCAGAGGCCCTGTTGATCATTTGCGGCGACCTAAATGCCACTTGGTCCCCACAAGAAACGTCTGGTATTCCTCCTCCTTCCTCATCACCCAGAAGCAAACGTGGAGCAACGTGGCTGTCCCTGATGTCGTCCAGAGACTTGCTCTGTGCTGACGACCTATTCTCTAGAGAAAAGAGGCCACCAACCTGGGAAAAGAGGCAACTCTCATGCAGCCATTGATCACATTTTCATCAGCAGATATCTGGCACCTTTAACCATCTCGTTTGCAATACTGAAGTCCACCGCGAGCGATCACAACTTGCTGGTCCTGAAATGGAAGACTAGTCCGACTCACAATTCATACATGCCTGCTCAAGTGTAGCCAAATAACCAACAAAATCGCCTAAAACTATCGGCAGCTTCCATTCTGAAGATAAAGTACCATTACTTAAGTAAAGGAAGCGAGCCTGGTGAACAGAACAACCCGCAACTACCAGACTATCAACCTCTCCTGGTGCCATTCAGTTCTCAATCCAATGGCTCCAGACGGAGAAACAAACCCGCTACACATGAGTACAGCAAAGAATTGGTCGTGAAAAGGCGCCTAGTGAGGAAAGCGAGAAGAAAACTGTGCTTTTTTCCCTCGGCAGAAAACCAAGCAAGCTTCAATCGCGTCCAGCGAATCTACAAATCTTGGATCAGACAACATCGGATTCACCTATACCAACAAGACGCGGAAGCCATGCTGAAGTTGGTCTGCGGTCATCATCCGCGAGAGTTCTGGTCCCTCCTCAGATCAACATCTGCTCCCTTAGAGAAATCAACAATAAACCCGATCGGTGAAACAGACTGGATGAACTTCTATTCAAACTTGTTCCAGACGCCCGCAGCCTCAAGCCCTCCGGCGACCAGTACTAAACAGGAGCCATGGGTAGATCTGAGCAACGAAGCAGAGATCACCAAAGTTCTCCAAAGACTTAAACCTTCGAGAGCCCCTGGCCAGGATGGAATCACTAACCTTGACCTCAAACAACATCCAAAAGAATGGGCCACGCTGATTAGTGAAATTTTCGAACGATGTGAAAAGGCCAGGCGAATTCCGTCTTCCTGGACCACATCAATTGTAGTGCCCATATTTAAAAAAGGGCGCAAAGAAGACCCAAAGAATTACCGTCCTATAGCACTTCTGGACACTGTCGGCAAGGTCTTTGGCTCACTCCTACTGCAACACTTTCAGCGATGGGCAAGAAACGCAGAGTGCGCCGACCCGTTTCAAACGGGATTTACTAAAAACAACGGCACAACGACAAACATCATGTTCCTCAACGCCTTAAAAAGGCAAAGTCCTCAGAGGAGACCTGAGAGTGTTCCTGGCATTCATAGATCTGGCGCAAGCTTTTGATCAAGTAAATAGAGAGAAACTGTGGGGAAAACTGAGTCTTTGGAAATGCCCTACAGAATTTCTTCAACCGATTCAAGCACTACACCAAGACACCAAGCTGCGTGTGAGGCTAAATCAAACCGGCTTGTTATCGGCAGAAATTCCAGTTGGTAGAGGAGTGAAACAGGGCTGCCCATTAGCCCCGGCTCTCTTTATTGCTTATCTAGGCGATTTCAAGGACTCCGAACTACCTATTCGCTCCTTTCCCCCGTCGATGGGGAAGCAAAAAACCACCAGGCTACCATACGCGGATGATTTAATTCTAATGGACATGACCCCGATTGGCCTCCAGCGCCAGCTTGATAACTTGGCCGCTTATACCCAAGCAAATGACTTAACCATCAATGTTTCCAAAACTAAGATCATGATCATGGAAAAAACCAAACGACCACAAGAAAACTATCCTGGTACCTGGAGGGGGTTGCAATAGAAAAAGTCTCGAGCTTCAAATACTTGGGAGTAACACTGGACTGTTCCAGTATAAACGCAATCCTCCAGACCTGCTTAATGAACAAAGCAAAGAAACTAGCGGCACAAGCCCGCGCTCTGGATAAGAAATTTGGATGTTTCTCCTTGCTACCAATGATCAAATTTTACCGTGCGAAGGTGGTTCCGTCATTCACCTACGCAGCAGAAGCTCTTCCTCACACGCCAGTGCATTTGTGGCTGAAGTTAGAGGGCTATTTCAGGCGCATGGTACTAGGCCTCCCGAAGTCAACATCTGCCCCACTCATCAGACGAGAGCTAGGCCTTCTCTCCCTGGAAGGGACTACGGAGATAAAATCCATGATGCTTTATAGGAAAACGCTGCTCCCGGACTGCCCGCACCTGTTAGCCATCATACGTACTGAAACCCTGGCCGCACGTTGTAGTGTGTTAAAATCTTGGGAAACAGCGTGCAAAGCGAAACTACTGGAAATTCACTCCTCAGAGCATGATCTCATCTGTAATCTGATGAAAATAAAAATAAAAAATGGGCGAGCTCGACTGAATTAAAACCTTGGACAATGCAGCAAAAGCAAAATAAGTCAGTCATCTTCCGCCCCATCAAAGTAAATTGAACACTGTTCCAAACTATCTGAGCAAGTTCCCCAGCAAAGCAGCCAGAAACTTGTTCTTGAAAGCATGTCTAAATTTACTAGAAACCAACGAGATCTTAAAACTCAGAGGACAGAGTAATTCAGACACATGCCGCTTCTGTAAGAATGACACAAAGGTGAAAACCATACGCCACTTGCTCTTAAACTGTTCAGGAACGAGAGAAATAGGCGAGAAATTCCTGCTACCACACCTTTCGGCATCATATACTAAGGAAGAGGAACTGTGGTGGAGCCGCTTAATGAGCGGAGAAAGGAACACTTGGACAATCGCCACAACACAGACTCTTAAGATTATTCTATCTTTATGAAATCTAAACCACTACTCAAACAACAAACTTAGCCACTAGAGCGCTGTTTGCTGAAACGACTTCTGCAAAAACGTTTTTCTTCTTGGTTTCTTTGGTTCTCTTCTGTTACATTTTGAAAACACTGATCGTCCTTCACATGAATCTCTTCCTCTTCCTTTGCTATGCAGCTTCTTTTTTTCGATATACAGTTTTGATATACAGTTTCTTCTTCTTCTTCTACAATGTTTTGTAAAAATCATTAATTTGATTAAATCAACTAAATAAATAAAATAAAACAAACACACTTGGTTACTTATACATCAGTGTAAACCCTTTTCTCTAAATTATTCTTTTTAAAACAACTCTAACTTCTTTACCTCTTATACCTCTGTTTAGAACTTAGAGGTTAATTGTCTGTAGAGAATATCTTGAAAACTTTTGTAATGTTTTGGTCTATATTGTCCCTAGCCATTCCAGTCTCTTTAATATTCTGAAGAAGATGACTCTTGCAAACACCTTACAACCTTAGATATTCTTCTTTGACTTTAAGTTCACTTAACTCCATAAAATTTACTTTTCCAAATACTCTTGAGAAATACAGTTTTTCTTGAAGTATTGAATTCTCACTGCATTCATGCGATTAACACGCGAAATCACAAAACGTGAAAAATTGTCCTTGCGCTAAAAATTACACGCGCACTTTAACAAATACACGCGCACGTGAAATATGCATTTTTAACAATTCACATGTACGTGAAACACGTGCACTTTAAAAAATTCACGCGCACCTGAAACACGTGCACTTAAACAATTCCATGCGTACAGGAAACACATGCACGCTCTGAAAAAACTACGCGTGCAATCGCCAACCGAAACACGCGCTAAAACTACTCACGCTCAGTTGATATGGACTCACGATCTATCGCAATCCAACACGCGCTCTCATACGCACGCGCTCCCACCGACGTTGCTGAAGTCATGAAGACTTGCGCGCACGTTAAACAGTCTTGAAACACTTTTCGCACAGTTTACAACTTTAAAACTTGCGCGCACAGTCTTTTCAATTGTAAATAAACTGTAAACGTTCTTTCTCTCAGTAAGCTTTAAACTTCTAAACTCTTTAAGTTTCTGATAAACAATGGAAGTTCGCTGTGAAAATCTTTAAGCTTTTAAAAGGAACAATCCCACCTGATGTCTTCTTGACCGCTCTGGCTCAGCGAACGATTTTCTTACTTCTTTAGTAAATCTTCTGAACTCTGAAAGGCCTTACTTAAAGAGCTTAACTAAAATACAACCAGCCACTGAATTAATTTGGATGAAAGGCAGTTTAGAATCTTGCTCACCTCCCAAGAATCCTACCATTATCCTTTCCACCAATCAGACAAACCAAACCATCTTGACTTGGGCAACCACAATGTTAATTCTATGTACATACTCTTCCTATTTACTACTCAGCCAGCCAGCCATCCCTGACAGTACCCCCTCTTCAAAGACCTGTCCCAGGGCCTGGCTTAGCTGGGAACTTTCTGTGAAACTGTCTTATTAATTGAGGGGCATGTACATCAATCTGATTTTCCCAAGATCTTTCTTCAGGCCCGTATCTCTTCCAATCAATAAGATACTGCAAGGTACCTCTAACAAACCTAGAATGTAAAACTTTCCTAACTTCAAACTCTTCTTCATTTTCCTCTGTATAAACTGCTGGTGGTGGTTTTCCCAATCTAGTTCCTAACACACAAGGTTTCACTAAACTGACGTGAAATGTAGGATGAGTTTTGATACTGGGAGGTAATTTCAGCCTGATTGCCACTGGATTTATTATTTTTTCTATTTCAAATGGACCAATAAATTTCGGACTAAATTTAGTTCTTCCCTTTAGACGTAGATTTTTTGTGGACAACCAAACCTTTTGACCCACTTGATAATGTGGTGCATTTTGACGTTTTCTATCAGCAAAGGTCTTGAACTTAAATTTACTTTTCTCCAAAGTTTCCTTTGTTTTCACTAAACCATCCCTAATACTAGTCAATCAATACTCAACCTCTGGATTGGAATACTCAGATGGTAACACTTCTTTCAAAAATCGCGGATGAAAATCATGATTACTGTAAAAAGGTGAATAACTAGTAGAATCCTTGACAGAATTAGTAGCTAAATTCTGCTAACCAAAGAAGATCCACCCAGCTCCCTTTCTCCTGCCAAAAAACTCAGATATATTTTTCTAACTCCTGATTTACTCGTTCTGTCTGACCATTGGTTTGTGGATGATAACCTGAAGAAAGCTTTATCTCAATCCCCAACTCTTTACAGAAAGCTTGCCAAAATTTAGAAATGAATTGCGACCCTCGATCTGATACAATTTGTGTTGGTAACCCATGGAGTCACAACACTTCTTGCAAAAAACTCCTTGCCAGATTCCGTGCAGAGGCCTCTCCTTTCATGGGAATGAAATGCCCTGCCTTGGTCAGTAAATCCACTACTACTAATACTGTAGTCCAACCTTGGTCAATATAATCCATAGAGATTGTAAACCATGGACTAGGAGGTACGGGTAATGTATTAAGTAATCCAGATGGTTTTCCTCCTCCTGACTTCACTCGAGCACAGACTTCACAAGTTTTCACAAAATCTTCTATATCTTTTTTCATGTCTTTCCACCAGAAATTCCTTTCCACCAATTCAATTATCTTACGAATTCCAGGATGACCCACCAACTCTGATTCATGACATTCTTGCATAATTTCCTTTTGCAGTTCTTTACTTGGAAGATAAATTTTAGAATGGAAACATGGAAATCCATCAATTAAATGTCTTCCAGAATCCTCCGCAAGCCAAGATTGAATCGCCTTCTCTGGTAACTCCCTTTGAATTTTCTCAAGAAGCAGGTTCTCTTCTTTTGTAGTACTTAGAATAAATGTATCTTCTGCAATCACTGGCTCAGGTAATAACTGATGTTCTACCTCATCTGACGAACTTTGTCGAGATAAAGCGTCCGCTTTACCGTTTAACTGTCCTGGCTTGAAGGTTATTACAAAATCATATTCCGAAAAGAAAAGCGACCATCTAAGTTGTCTTGGTGATAATGTTCGAGCAGATTTCAAAAATAGAAGATTCCTGTGGTTGGTTAAGACTGTTACTGTGAATCTTGCTCCTAACAGATAATGCCTCCATTCTTGAAATGCTTTCTTGATAGCCAGGAGTTCTCTATCAGTAATCGTGTAGTTAATCTCAGCTGGAAGCAGCTTCTTGGAAAGATAGGCGACAGGATGCAGTTGTCCAGTTTCAGGATGCCTTTGAGAAAGTACTGCTCCAATTGCTGTATTGGAAGCATCTGCTTCAACAAAAATGGTTTGGAAGGATCTGGATGTAATAAAATTGGTCCTGATGTAAAACAGTTCTTCAATTTTTGAAAAGCCTGATCCGCTTCATCCTTCCACTCAAATTTCATTCCTTTTTTCAATAATTTGATGATGGGAGAAACAGTTTGAGAGAAGTCCTTTATGAATCTCCTGTAAAAATTTGCAAAACCCAGGAAGCTTTGAATATCTTTAACACAAGTTGGAATTGGCCACTGTTCTACTGCTTTAATTTTCTCCATGTCCATTTCCAAACCTTTGGGAGAAATAATAAAACCCAAAAATTCCACTTCTTTGGTATGGAATTGGCTTTTTTCTAACTTAGCAAATAATGTATTCTCCCTTAATCGCTGTAAAACTTTCTTAACATGTTCTTCATGTTGCAGTAGATCCTTGGAATAGATGAAAATGTCATCAATGTAAACTACTACAAAAATGTGAATGAAATCTCTCAACACTTCATTTATAAAAAATTGAAAAGCCGCCGGGGCATTGCACAATCCGAATGGCATTACTTGATATTCGAAAAGACCAAATTTTGTTCTAAATGCTGTCTTCCATTCATCACCTTGACGTACCCGCACCAAATGGTATGCACCACGAAGATCTAGTTTGGTAAACACTGAAGCTCCTTGAATCTGGTCCAACATCACTGAAATTAAAGGCAAAGGATATCTGTTTTTAACTGTAATTTTATTTAATGCCCTATAATCAATACACGTCTGTAGCGTACCTTCTTTTTTTGGAACAAAAAATAGTGGAGAAGCTGCTGGCGACTGAGAGTGTCTGATGAACCCCTTTGACACATTTTCTTGGATGTAATCTTTCAAATGCTGATTCTCTTTCTCAGTCAGGGCATAGATTCGACTGCAAGGAATGTGAGCTGCTGGTTCTAAATCAATTTTACAATCGTATTCTGGATGAGGAGGTAATTCATTAGCTTCCTTTTCACTAAACACATCATTAAAATCTTGATAACACTTTGGTAATTCTCCTATTACAGCCCCAATAGAATGTACTATGGCACCCAATTTTACCAAACCTTCCACAACTTCTGAACAACCATCAGACTCATCTTCCTGAACCCTTTCCTTAAAACAATTTGCAACACAAAAAGGTGAATCCAATTTAACAACTCTCCTTCCCCAATCAATCTGAGAGTTATGATACGTTAACCAGGGCATCCCTAATATAATCTTCAACTGTGGAGTATCTATTAAATCAAACACAATTTCCTCCCAGTGCCCTCCAATTTCCATCCCCAATGGAATTGTTTCATGTGTAATTAAACCTGATGCAAGTTGAGAACCATCCACCGCTCTCACTTGCTCTGGTATATTTTTTACAATGTAAGGCACATTCATATCTTTTACCACATTCCAATCCATGAAGTTACCTGTGGCTCCAGAGTGTATTACTACTGGACCACTTCCCTTTAATTCCTCTTTTATATACAAGGATACATTCAATGTAATATGTGGTACGGCAGCTGGAATAGTATTAGCCACTTGTTGATTTCTGGAACTGTGAATAGATGAAGAGGTTTTCGGACACCAAGGGCAGTTTCCAACAAAATGTCCTGATCTGCCACAATATAAACACACATTATTCTGCCTACGCCTATCCTTTTCATCCTTAGTTAAAGGACCTCTCACTTTATTTACTCTATCAACATTCCCAGTTCTCAATTCTTTATTTACAACTTCTAATCTTCCTCTCTCGACTCTAAGGAAAACTCTGGGTGGTTGCTCTACACTTCCTCTTTTACGCTCAGCCTTGCATTCTCCTAATCTATAATCAATTTGTATGACAAGATCAATTAAATCTTTACATGAAGTGGGTATATTCACAATGGTGGATAAGGCATCTTTTAACTCTTCTCTCAAGCCTCTATAAAACAAAGATGATTGTTTCTCCTCTGGCCAATTGCTCTCTAATACTAAGGATCTAAACTGTGTGATGTAAGACACTAAATCTTTATTTCCTTATTTTAACTCTAATAGTTCTCCATTCACTTCTTGAGATAACTGTCGTCTGTCAAACATTTTTTTTAAATTCGGACTTAAAGGCTAACAGATTCTTTAGAATGGGATTCTCTTGACCAACTAATAACACTGACCAAGTTGCCGCCTCACCAGTAAGGTAAGACAGAATAAAAGCTATTTTAGTAGCATCTGTATTAAAGGCTTCAGATCTACAAAGGAAATGAAGTTCACACTGGGTGAGGAAAATTTGACATTTCTTGGCATCTCCCCCAAAACGTTCTGGAGGTGCTAAAGGGACTGGACCTAAAGGTCTATTCAAGTTCCCCCTACTTCCCTCCTGATAACTCGTTCCTTCACCCAAATCCTCTCTAACTAACACTGGTAATTCTCTACTTGGACTCTCAGAAACTCTTGACTCCAAAGAAATGTCCTCGCCCCTACAGGTAACTTTAGAATTGAATTCTTCAAACTTGACTTGTAATTCCTGGTTCTCTCTTCGCACTGCCCTCATCTCCTCCTTTAGCTCCGAAAACATGTCCCTTAAGGAACTTGCTAATGCTTCTGTGGGGTCCATATCAGCTCAGGTGGAAAAATTATCGTGGCCCTTTCATCCTGTCAGGGTCCAGCTTGACTGAATTCCACAGGAGCTGATGCTGGCCCCACAGACCCTCACCAAGAGTTCACCTCTCAACCCTAAAGTGAAAGCTAAGCTGAAAACCCCAGGAAAGGGAAAGGGGAATTTGGATAAAATAACAATGGAGACACTGCAACCCTGCAACCTTCTGGTAGGCTCTGGTATCTGTAGTAACAAACACACTTGGTTACTTATACATCAGTGTAAACCTTTTTCTCTAAATTATTCTTTTTAAAACAACTCTAACTTCTTTACCTCTTATATCTCTGTTTAGAACTTGGAGGTTAATTGTCTGTAGAGAATATCATGAAAACTTTTGTAATGTTTCGGTGTATATTGTCCCTAGCCATTCCAGTCTCTTTAATATTCTGAAGAAGATGACTCTTGCAAACACCTTACAACCTTAGATATTCTTCTTTGACTTTAAGTTCACTTAACTCCATAAAATTTACATTTCCAAATACTCTTGAGAAATACAGTTTTTCTTGAAGCATTGAATTCTCACTGCATTCATGCGATTCACATACGAAATCACAAAACGTGAAAAATTGTCCTCGCGCTAAAAATTACATGCGCACTTTAACAAATACACGTGCACATGAAACACGCATTTTTAACAATTCACATATACGTGAAACACGCGCACTTTAACAAATTCACGCACATGTGAAACACGCGCATTTAAACAATTTCACGTGTACAGGAAACACATGCACGCTCTGAAAAAACTATGCGCGCATCGCCAACCGAAAAACACGGTAAAACTACTCGCGCTCAGTTAATATGGACTCGCGCTCTATCGCAATCCAACACATGCTCTCTTACGTAACGGCGCTCATGTGAAAAATATACATGAGCCAAAAACCACCCGCGATCAGTTGATATGGACTCGCGCTCTATCACGATCCAACACGCGCTCTCATACGGACGCGCTCCCAACAACGTTGCTGAAGTCATGAAGACTTGCGTGCACGTTAAACAGTCTTGAAACACTTTTCGCACAGTTTACAACTTTAAAACTTGCGTGCACAGTCTTTTCAATTGTTTTCTCCTTTTTGTAAATAAACTGTAAACGTTCTTTCTCTCAGTAAGCTTTAAACTTCTAAGCTCTTTAAGTTTCTGATAAACAATGGAAGTTCACTGTGAAAATCTTTAAGCTTTTAAAAGGAACAATCCCACCTGATGTCTTCTTGATCTCGCTGGCTCAGCAAACGATGTTCTTACTTCTTTAGTAAATCTTCTGAACTCTGAAAGGCCTTACTTAAGAAGCTTAACTAAAATACAACCAGCCACTGAATTACTTTGGATGAAAGGCAGTTTAGAATCTTGCTCACCTCCCAAGAATCCTACCATTATCCTTTCCACCAATCAGACAAACCAAACATAGCATTGTTCCTCAAACCAATCAGATTAAGTTTCTTTCTCTCCATCTTGACTTGGGCAACCACAATGTTAATTCTATGTACATACTCTTCCTATTTACTACTCGGCCAGCCAGCCATCCCTGACAGTGTTTTTGGTGGCCGAAGACGTCTGCAGATGTACAGTCATATCTACAATCCTGTTATGTCTGTGCCCAGAGCAAATACGATACCCGACAGCCATCTGGGTTACTGTTGCAGCCCGAACTTCCTTCTCGACCCTGACAACATATTGCCACTGACTTCATTGTGGAGCTACCACCCTCTAAAGGATGCACTACCATTATGGTTACCATTGACCTCTATTCTCATATGGCTCACTTCACACTGCTCCGCAAGCTACCCACTGCCTGTGAGATGGCCGATATATTTCCTTCTGAGAATACACAGTCCTTGGTTTAGCATGGAGCAGAGGTTGAAGACTACCTTGCTACATCCACCATCAATATTCTAGGTCTCACCGAGACATGGCTGAATGATATTACTAATTTTGCTGCAACATCTGCAGTCTCACCGTATTATAACATCTATCGGGCTGATAGGACCGAGAAAAGAGGAGGCGGAGTGGCACTACTGGTCAATAAACAATGGGATTGTCATACCGTAGAGTATGCTGGTATAAATGACTAGTTAAAATTAAAATAAATTCCAACACCACTATCAACATCCTAATTATCTACAGACCACCTACAAATATGACTTCTTTCGAGGAGCAATATCTTGCTCTCCTCAATAGCCTAAGTAAGCCAAAGTCCCCAATTATTATCTTAGGTGGCCTTAATTACTGGGCTGAGGACCCTCTTGATAAATCAGCTAACTCATTACTTTCTTCTATGAATGCAGTCAGCTTTACCCAATGGATAAAATAACCTACACACAGGGACAGGCATAGCATTGACTGGGTTCTGACACACCAGTTGAATGTCTTAAACACTACCTCATCTAGATGTCTATGGTCTGACCACTTCCTGGTAAACTTTACCATATGTCTTCCTGAAACACCTGCTTGCTTGAATACTTTTCCAAGATGCTATAAAATGAACCACTACTACAAGAACGTAACCCAATACAAGCTCAATTCCTTTCTGGAAACACATATACTCCCCTGGAAAATGCCACTTCCTGGTCAATCATTTATCATGTACCCTACTGGCTGCAATAGAAACACTAGCACCAGAAAAGAATACATGTATTAAACCTGAAACCTTAAAGAATATGTGGTTTAATGAAGACGTTCTTCATTCACGAACCAGGAAAAGGGCACTAGAAAGAGAATGGTGGAAAAAAGCCTACCACTCAGACCCTTACAAACTACAAAGCCGTAGTTTAACATTTCAAAACAACCATCACTGAGGCAAAATCTACATATTAGAATTCCAGGATCAGCAACGCTAAGTCCAGTTTTAGTGAGCTGTGCAAAGTGTTGAAAGAAATCGAAGAAAAAAACGTCATTAAACAGGCTATCACTCAAGATTCACCTTGGTGCCAAATGATCGAAGACACATTTTCTAACAAAATTCTGGGTCATCAAGGAAAAATACAGCAACTCAAGTTGAACATTACATCTGATGCTAGACCTCATCCGAACATCACTAATATCAGGCCACAGATACCAGAATTCAGCTTCAAACAATGCACTGAAGCAGAAATCTTTAAAATAGTTACCAACCTTAAACCCACTGCATGTAAGGGAGACATCTGCTCAGCCACCGCCCCTTCCTTTACTGGGACCTTGGATCACTAGAATGATCAACCTTTCACTTAACAAGGGCATGGTTTCATCATCACTGAAGGAGGTGTGGGTTACTCCGCTACTGAAAAAAAAGTTATTTGGACCACACCCTAGCAAAGAACTATCGTACCATAACTAATGTACCTTTCCTGCTCAAAATCCTGGACAAGGTGGCCTACTTACAGTTTCAGGATTTCCATGAAGCAAATAACATCCTAGGCACCCACCAGTCCAGATTCAGAGCAGGGCACGGGATGGAAACAGCCCACATGGATCTTAAAACAACCCTTAATGGTATGATTGAAAGTGGGAGGACAGCATTATTGATGCTGTTGAACCTTTCTGCAGCCTTTGACCTGGTCGAGCACTCCATTCTCGTTGATTAGTTAAAGAATATAGCAGGCTGCCCTACCAAGGCCTCAGACTGGATCTCCTCTTTCCTTGGCCCACGACTATCAAGGGTGGCAGTGGATAATGTTCAATCCTCGCCCAATGTCGTTAATGAATGAGTCCCTCAGGGATCGTGCATCTTGCCATCGCTTTTTACCATCTATATTCGACCACTGCTTGATTTAATGGACCACTTAGGTGTCAAGTATACCAATTATGCTGATGGCACTCAGGTGGTATTTGACCTCGTGGGCAATCATGACAAGGACTCTAACACCATAAATAATGTCTATGCTGCAATACAATCCTGGATGGGCTCAAACTCCTTGGCCCTGAATGACTCCTGGACTGAGCTTCTTATTGTGACTTCTAGCCAGAGACTTAAGAAACTTGATACCTCCTATAAAAACTTTAATATCGCAAACAACCAGATAAAGGTCTCAGATTGTGTCAAAACCCTTCGAATTCACCTTGATGCAGAACTTAACATGAGAACACATGTATCACACACACGCTCATCCTGTGTCTATATGGTCAGGCTACTTAATCAAATCAGTCCCTATATCTCAGTTAACAACCTATCTACCTTAGCTTCTGCCCTAGTCAACTCAAGACCTGACTATTGACTTGCTAGCCCTGCAGAGCACACAGAAATGTGCTGTGCAAGCAGTCTTTGGCCTCCGCAAGCAGGATCAAATTTCTGATTCTAGGAGGGCCCTGCACTGGCTGCCCGTTAAGCATAGGATATTGCATAAGACCCGTGCACTAGCCTATACATGCACAACCTCTACCACCCCCGCCTATCTCCCAGAGCGGCTCAGGGTTGACCGACCACTACAATCCCTTTGCTCTGGCGACAATCACAAAATTGTACAGCCTCGTTTCCTGCAGTCCAAGTTTGGAGGTGCCAGCTTCTCAGTGCAGGCTTCTGGAATGCCCTCCACTACCAATTAGAGCCTGTAACTCTTTGCTGGCATTAAAAAAAGCAGTCAAAACGACTTGTTTAACAGGCCATAATCAGGCTTCTCTCACCTTAGCACTTCTCTCTCCTGTTTCTGGCCCTGATCGCCATATTCTTGATATATTCTGTCTTGTTCCGTTACCTGTGCTCCCTGAGGCCCATGGGCATGTGGCGCTTTATAAGAAATAAAATAAATAAATAAATGTGTGTTGTGTATGTTTGAGGTATAAATGGGATCTTGTCTAGCATGACAAAAAGGAAGGGGGATCTGACTTTTACAATGGGGTTGATTTGTGGGGTGACAACAAGCCATCAGAAACTTGGGTATTATAAGGTCTTCGGCAGGGGGAAAGGAAGAATAGCGCGTCTCGTCCAATGGCGTCACAACCTCCCCCTGACAGCTGTCACCACTCATGTGATCCTCCCTCATAAATCCACCCCCGGGGTCAGGATCAGATAGCGATTGCTGTCGGCGGGCTACATGGCAGGAGGCTACTGCCAGGGAACCAGTGCTGAATCCACCCGAATCATCAGAGGGCATCGGGTGTTGTCCGTTATGGGAATACACACACTGCTGTTAGCCATTGCTCGTGTTCCTTGGGTCAAACCTCTGCTTCTCAGGAGGAGCTATCCTGTCTGACAGATCTGACACAGGCAATCTGTTTGCAAGCCCCAATGCTCCATCTAACCAACAGAAACATTACATATTTTGTATCTACGTACACAGGTGGGGATTGTCCCCCAGTGATGGGAACCAGGCTGCATGCTGCGAGACAATACTGTCAAAAGTTCAAAACATACATCACAATAAAAGCTTTGCCAGGCAGATAGAATGCATTACTGATAGACAGCCTGGGTATTACAGATACATGGTGTGGCAAGAGGGTCTTTGGCAGACATATTTATAGGAACACAGAACTCTCATATGTTTAGCAAGATTGTCTGATTATAATATACAAAGTCATCCCCTTTCAATGACTTTATTTTGCTTGCAACCTATTTCTGGTAAATGTGTTGTTCTTTCACACTTTAGATTGAAGGAGTTGATATGGGAGCGTAGTGAGAAATGGCCTCCAGCCTCGGAGAAAGAAGAGTGAGAAGAATTCATGTCATGGTAGGGGGCGGGGGCACTTACCTCATACTTTGCAAACAGCTCCTCCTCCATTACAGACACTGGCACCGAAAACTTTGGTGGAGCCGGGGTCCAGAACATTTTCGTACTTTCTGCATAAAAGGGAACCTGAGGAGGGATAAAATACATCCATCAGAAACTACAGTCGTGAAAGCAACCTTTCCGGAACGTGCCTCCCACCCCAGCGTATAATCCAGCATAGATCTGAAGTCCAAGTCCTCTCTTCCCTGCCCTTTAGGTGCAGTAGAGAGATAGAAAAATGGGGACACCAGATTTAAATTCCCTTCTCCACCTCCAGAGCAAGCTCGCAACCCCAGCCGAAATGAGAAAAAAGAACTGGTATCAGGTCTCATAGACAGCGGTTAGCAGTAGTGCATAGAGTGAGCGGATGTTTCCTACCTAAAGAATTGTGACAAATCCTGAGATATCCTCACTTCTCCCCGAGGTGGAGCCCCTTTACATGAGGCCGGGGAGGTGAGGCTGCTAAACGATAGTCACCCTGGGTGTGGTGATCAGCAGGAGGATCTCATGGCAAGATACCTCCCCTCTGGGGACAAGGGAGAACATTTCAGGAGAACACAGTATACTCACCCTCCACCCATGACCTATAAAGCCCTACAGTCCTTAACCCCTCTTCCCATACAGACTCTCATAGAGAGAGTAGACCCATGTTCTTCTGTAACGTCTGCAAGGTTAACCTACCCAAAGGTACTGGGACGAAGAAGATCATTGAGAGCCCTAGGGGGTTGCCTGACCCAAATACTGGGACGAGGTGGCCCACAGGAGGAATAAGGGCTGACTGACATGACAGCCACTACTGCAGGTTTGGACATTATGCCAGGGTGGAGCCTGCATAACAAAAAGGAAACTGAAGAAGGATTTGGTTTCTTGAGCCCACGATGAACTCATGAGTTTTCGAATTGCATCCCGAGAAGAACCAAGCAGCGCGGCAGACGTAGGTGAGCAGCCGTGGAAGTCCCATGGAGGCCGACCAGGAAGCAACCTCCCCACCAGTCCTGAAGAACTGTGAGGTGGCGAGGCCGTGAGAAGCAGATCGCAGACCCGAGCAGCCGACGAACCAAAGGAGAAGGAATGCTAGTGCTGCTGCAAGGACACACAATCCCAGGAAGCACCAGAGAGCTTCCTGGTCCCAATGGCAGGGCCGGGGATGTTCGGGAGGCCCTGTAGGGACAGGGGCAGATGGGAAAGTAGTCCTGCATCAAAGGAGCACTTCCTCGGCCCAGTGGCCTAACAAAAACCACTGACCACCAGAGAGTGGGAGACACAGGGGTCGGGGACCCACACCAAGGAACGCGGCATCTTCCTCGTATCAGTACTTGGTGAGAGTGTGAGACAAGAGAGCTGAACCAAAGAGCGAGAGAAACAAGGGTCTGGGACCCAAACCAGGAAGCAAGACCTCTTCCTCAGAGTCATATTTGGCAAGAAAGTGAACCAAGTGGGCCCAACCGAACAGAGAGAGAAATCCGGGTCTGGGACCTGAAATCAGCAAGTAGCACAAGTCATCTTCCTCGTCATAGTACTTGGTAAAGAGAGAAACCAACTGAGTCGAATCAAAGAAGAGAAGAAAGCAGGGGACCCTTCTAACATTTGAGAAATGTGTATGTCAAGCTACATGAGAAAGGGCCTGGGGAAAGGAGACATTCCCCCTGGTGTATTGAAGTGTGATGTAAGCCTGAGAAAAGGCCTGAGGCAGGGAGTCATTCCCCCTGGTGGTACTGAACTATGAAACTAAAATGAGAGAGAGACCACAGGAAGGGAGTCATTCCCCCTGGTGATCTAGAACTGTCTTAATAAGTTAAAAGATACCAGGAGAAGGGAGTCATTCTCCTGGTAACTAAGACCAGGGGAAGGCAGTCATTCCCCCAGGGTGTCTGCCAAGGAGAACTGTTTGGAACGTTGCCTTTTGTGTGTTGGCCTGGGGAAGGTAGCCATTCCCCCAGGCAGAAGCCATTACGTTCCCTTCTTCTACTCTCCGTCCAGAACAAGGGAGTCATTCTTCTGAACCAAGAAGACTGCCTTATCTTTAGTTCAGTATTAAGTGTAAGGGACAGATGTATTTTAATTTTCTTTTTATTTATTTTTTTACACAGGACGGTGGCCTATTGATTTACACAGACATTCTGTGAGAGCCATTACTCTTTTAGTTGCGGTGCGGAAAGGGAAAGTTTCTCTTTATTTTCTTAAACAATAAATGTGTATAGCAACCACTATGCCACCTGTGTGTCAGTCTCCTCCTTCTGCACCCTCACAGAATATAGAGGATGAATATGGGCGCATAAATGCCCTCTAGTGAAGATGTGTGTGTGTTTTATCCTTGGGGTAATTATGATCCTTGACATGGGTATTCAGAAACAGGAGCCTTTCCCAAGCCAAGATGGAGGGAGGTCTTTGGAGTCAGCCTGAGTGGATAATAGGGAGGATTCTAAACTGCCTTTTGTCAAGTATCTAAAAAAAGGCAGTACATTTGTTTTTGGGTTCCACCAAGTTATAGACTCCCTGCGAAGAAGTCCATCTGACAAGCAACGGGAGTGCTGCGTTTAGCTGTGTTATTGGTATTTTGTAACTGGGAGCAGGTGAACGCAAGCTAGCATATTGGAAGAAGAAGGTAACAGAGGAAGACACCGTGCGGGAATATATATATATGTAGTTTATGAAATTGCTTCAGGCCATACCCTCTAGATTTAATCAACATCGTCGGGCTCCTCGCGTGTATTACTATTTAGCACTCGCAATCAGTGTAGCATGGTGTACATCATTAAGATGAGTAGGTGTTTTCAGGGTACAGGCGCGAATACTTATCCTGATAAAGGTGAACGCTCAGTGATAAGAGTTAAAAAAAACTATAATTCGGAGGCCACCAGGGGGCGCACAGAGCATGGCAGCTTAAGCCGTGTGCCAGCGGCAGCCAGAAGGTGATGCAATCACCCACCTTCTGACCCCCCCCGGGAGTGACAAGGCAGTGGACCGGCTGTGTGTGCCCCCCAGCCCTCAGCCCCATGAGTTGCAAGAACGGGCACAATCAGTGCCTGAGGAGTGGAGTTCGGGCCGGCTGCATTCAGAGCGGGATTGGGAAAGTTGTTTTGCCCGCCTGCCCCAGCCGCAGCAGAGACCGGAGGAGGAGGGCTGTGTTGGGCCCAGCACTGCCCTGAGGAGAGGGTCTCACGCAGCAGACACCACAAGCAGCAGGTGGGTCTGAAGGACCACATTAATCGGCCCAATTCTGGTGGATTTATGTGGTCTATTTTCGAGTCACCCGGCAGTTCAAATAGGAAGCCATTGTACCGGGGGTGCTAATGCCCTAAATCTAAACCAAGCATATTGGCAGATCAGGACCTCTAATCTGACTCCTATGGATTTGTGCTTCGGGACAGGCCAGCCCTACCCTTGCTCTGCCATTCACATTCCATTTGTGTTCCACAGGCCCACAGCTTGATACAGTTAAACCATGATCTGTTCGGCCTGAATGCCACTATTGTCAGCTACACTCCTGGGGCTTCAAAAAGGGAAAATAATTTGAACTCTTCATTATAATGCGCTACTACACCTCCATCAGGGAATACAAAATGCTAGGACTCATTTCAAAATGGCGATGCTTCAGTATTTCCTGCACCCGGGCCCTGTGTCTAGATCATCATCGTTACACATTATATTTCATTACTGTTACACAATATCACCCATGCCCTAAACTTGGGCCTATCTAAGCCTCTATAACTACTTTAACAAAACATGTTCTGCTCCAAACATCTGCTGCCTACCCCTCTGCACTCGTGCACCTTCCATTTTCTGTGCGCTAATAGACTTTTCTTAGCCTGAATCATTTGGCCGTGTATGGTGTCATGTTCCTGGGTTCTGGAGGCTATTATATTGCTATTTTAGGTGAGGTTGGGTTGTGTTCATAATTGTTTCTTGACCTCATGTTAGCCAGCTGTGATTATCCCAATCCAAGATGATGAACTTCCTGCTCAACAATAATTGGCTACTGTCCATTGTGATGCAGTTTGGAACCTCTAGAGAGGTTTTAAACTGCCTTTCATTCAAGACCTGAAATGGAGTGGTCACAGCGCTCAAGAGCTCCTTAGAAGACTAGAGTAACTAAAGTAAAGAAATAACACTTCAAGAAAGAAAGACATCAGAAAGTCCCTGAGACTTCATTCAGATAAGGGACTGTGAGGATAGTTGTTTAACAGAAGTCTTGGAAGAGTATCTGTTTCTATTGAACATTCTAGTTTAATGCTCTGGAACTGTAAATACTGTGTAGTGTAATTTTAATTGATTGAGCTGCAGAGTGCGCGGTTCGTGAGAGAAATATAAGTGAACACGGTACGCGAGTCAGCTGTTGGCAAATCAGCTGCGTATGCGCGCGTAACATGATTCTTTGATCAGCTCGGGCAGACGCGACCAGCAGTTGTGAGAGAGCGCGCGTTACATTGTTTGTCATTTCAAAGCAGCGCAAGGAAGTGAGTCACTGTTTAAGGTTATAAGGAGCATTTTTTGACTAAAAGAAAATCTAAAACTGTAATTATTTGAAGAGTCTGAATGGACAGTAAGGAAAGGAAAGTCAGGAAGCAACACAGCAGCAAGGAAGAAAACTAAAGTTGAGAATCTATAGTGCCTGAAGCAGCAAGCAGGAAATCAGTATAACTTTAGGCTCGTGTCACAAACCAAAAGAAGCCAGTTGTATATAGTTTCATAACAAATGTTAAAGAGAATATAAAGTGCAGATGTCACATTGAGCAACTCAGTGCAAGTATGTCAAGCAATTAAAGTTTGAAGAATATCTACGTTAAAGATTGCCTCTAGGCAGTTAGCAGAGGCAGACAGGTAAAGAGGTGGTTTAAGAGAGAAGAATATAAATATTTATTTATTTTTAAGGCAAGTGTATAGTAGTAAATGCTAATCATAACTGTATTATTTACAGGGGTTCCAGTGTTCAGTGTCGTCAGGAAATTGAAGGAAACCAGAAGAATCCTGCCAGTTTGTTATTTTCTCCACTTCCCTTTTCCCCCCCGGCTGGTCAACTCAATAGTTGTTCCATTAACTGTTGGGTGTACTGGTTTGGGGGATCTGGTGGGCTAGTCGTCTGCTCCTGCAGGCATTTCGGCACTGGAACCTGATATATGGGAGCTGCACGTGCATCCCAGCATGTTAGGTGTATTCATGTAGTAGTGCTTTGGCTTAGTTCGAGCACATTATGCAGCTCTAGATTAAGAGTAGTGTGGAAAAGGCACATTTGAATATGATCGCAGTGGGGCCCTTGTAAGACGTGTGCACCTCCTGTGTACATTGGGCTCATGGAAGCCTGTTGGGGCTCCTTGTTCCAACACAGAAGTTGCTGCTGGTTCACTGCTATGTGTAGCACCTTCTAGATAAATTTTGTGTGAATGCTGCTAGCAAATCCCACAATCCCAGAATTGCCCTACAATGATCTCTCTCTCAGAGGCGGAGGGTCTGTACCTTTCATTTGAGACCAAAGCATTCTGAACGTCAGACTACTCTGGGATATCACAGTTTACCTGAGAGCGGATATAGTACCCCTCCAAACTTTACTTAGCAACATGAAATACGCTCCATGAACAAGGATCCTCCGAAACATCAATGTGGCACATGTTCAGTATATTCACAACAGCAGTGTTGAGTTTCCCCAAATGAGTTTCATCTGTGGTGTGGAAGCGAACCCCAAGGGACCTCTGAGCAACAGATCAGGTGAAAAGCAACTCCGCCACCTCGTCTTACCTTTTCCCCTACAAGTTCCATCTGAGGGCCTTCCACATAATACTCAGCAATTCTCTGCCACTCTTCCAGACTATCGGGCATACGAGGGGGGAGGAGCACCACACCGTCCCGCGCCTGCTGATCCAACAATGCAGAGATGGGGAGTCCTTCATGGAAGATGCTGCAAAGAAACACAACACATCTGAGGAATAAACAGGGTGAAGTGTCCTTGTATAGGAAAGGGAAGAACATAGTGAGATCCAAACATCTGTAAGTTATGAATAAATAAAGTTATTTTTACAAAAGCAATGGCAGAACAAGTTTCAAAGCAGCAAGAAGATCTGATGAACAGGAATACAACAGGAAGTGTCTCATAACACACCATGGTGGTCATGTTGCATGCAGTGGGCCACCAGCGCTAGCACTTGCCATGCATGCCATTTTAACATTTACATGGCAGAGTGGAAAACTAAATAGTAAAGCCCAGAAAAATTGCATTCACTCTTCACTTTTACTAAGTATATGCAACCTGCAAATGGCGCTTTACAGACAGCGTGTTCTAATGGATCCCTGTGGAATCAGCCTGCTCCCTAGCAGGTGCGAAATCGAGGCAGAGTCCACAGGAAGCCATTTGTTTAGCATTGCATACAAATCTCGCGCATGCGGAAAACAAAGTGCTCTTACAATGGGGAGGAAGAAAGCACAGCAGAGATGTGAACTCCACTTTGTGCTCCTTCTTTGCCTTGGAAGCTTTTGAAAATGGGACAGAGAGGAAAATGAAGGCGGAAAAGCATCACACCTTACTTTTCCGCATTGATTTTCCGCAGCGCCCATTATAAACGAGATTTAAACCTCCACAAACTCTCAAGTTTGAATTGTGTTCCAAAGAAGAGTTTGTTTTTTGGAAAGCTGCGGTAGTGGTCACCTTCAACAGAAACAAGCTAAGATGGTGTATGCGTTTTTGGCATATACCATTGTTGTACATGGGTTCCATTCAGAGCATTCAATAACTCCAAAGATCAAAAAGTCATCATTTGCTGCTATGATGTCACGACAGAGAAAAATGAAAGTCGGTTTCTCTGCAGTGACGTCATGCACCCCACACCAATCTTGTGGCTCTATCACTGGAGATTCCCTCGGACAGTCCCTCCTAATGCCACTCCCTCTGACTGTCCCAAGCAGTCCATTGCCCCCTCCAGCGCTCCCGCATTACCCAAGCAGGCTTTACTGGAAACAGGAAGTCAGGGCTCTCTTAGCGGAAAGGAACCTACTATTCCTCTGAAACATATGTGTTGAACAACACTCATTTATAACCTAGAATTATTCAAAGACGACTAACAACCGAGGGTAAATATTCCACCCTGGGTTCAGCGTCACGTATGAACCCGTTGGTGGAATATTTCCCCTTAGTTGGTAGCCACACAGGCACAATTCTATATCTAGAACATCTAAAGAGTATATATTACTTTCAAGGGGAATAAGGTCTCTCCCTCCTGAACAACATGATCAGAAGTTTATTCATGCAGAAATCCAGCTCACAAAACTGCCCTGAAGATCCCGCCCTCTGCAGCTGCAGAAATTAGAACTTGTGCGGTTACCTCCTTCAGGGATCCAGGTCCCCCTACCCTTATACAGCCAGATCCGTTGGCCCAGTCACCTACAGTTCCCAAACTTTATGGAATGCAGTAGTATAATGGCACCCATCTATTCACAAGGGGAGGGGGCATGGTGGGAGCTGGAAAGTAGGAAGCGCTATTGACTAAGAATGCCCCAATCCGGAATTTCAGGAGATCTGGCTCTGTCTTGAGCCAGATCTCCTGAAATTCTGCAAGCTCCACAATACTTTACTCTTCACCTCCTCCTTCCCCGCTCTCACTCCCATACTAATACCCACCAGAGGCGGAGATTGGTGGCCTGAGACTGTATGTGTCCTTCTAGGTCCCAGGCCTTCTGCCCAATCGCTCTCAGCCTCCGCCCCCATCACAGGCCTGCACTTATTAATGGCAAGTGAACACCCTGCACCAAGCAATCTCTGCCAGGCATTTACTGTTGCACACAACTGACTCCTTGGCACTTCCCTCTATGTAACTTCTAGCACTTACCTCCTTCCCTGACCTTTCTCCCTCTCCGTGCACTTCCACATTCTGAATGCTCACAAAGCCTAGTAGGACCGCCCCTTTCCTGTTCATCAGTGTATTCTATTTGCCTTTGGTCCCTCCCCTTTGCCCTGTGGGTGCTTTGAAACACAATTTCCTGATGTATAAGGGCCTTACAAATGCACAATAAATAAAATAAAATAAAGTCACCAAAAGGGCAACATTTTGTTACTTACAATCTGCACCTTCCCTCCTTCCCAACTTGTTGCAATAGATTACACAGAATGTATGATATACTGGGAGGAGAGGGACAACATATACTTCAAGAGATAAGGTGAGAGACAGCAACCTGGCCCCCAGAAACACCTTGAGAATAGTGCTTGAAGAAAGAATGGAGTATATATATAGCTCAGGAGTTCCATCTATAGGTCCTTGCTATGGGCACAGGCTTTGGAAAGCTGTTGCAATGCATATGCAGACTTTAAGGGACTGAAACACAACGCCAAGTGCAGGCTTTCCAAATGCAAGAAAATACATCTGGCTGTAGTGGCCTGGGCCTCCTTGTGTCATTGTTAAACTGTGAGGCATCATCAAATTACAAAACGGTTGCCACATCCATGAAAAGGCTTTGTTCTGCCTAATTAAAATATCAATGATCCAGCCATATCCAGATCACCATACTTGAGAGCCGCATCCAGGCTACGTTACCGGAGAGCCACATCCAGACTACCTTACCCAAGAGCCACATCCAGGCTACGTTACCGGAGAGACACATCCAGGCTACCTTACCCAAGAGCCACATCCAGGCTACGTTACCGGAGAGACACATCCAGGCTACCTTACCCAAGAGCCACATCCAGGCTACGTTACCGGAGAGACACCTCCAGGCTACCTTACCCAAGAACCACATCCAGGCTACGTTACCGGAGAGACACATCCAGGCTACGTTACCGGAGAGACACCTCCAGGCTACCTTACCTAAGAGCCACATCCAGGCTACGTTACCGGAGAGACACATCCAGGCTACCTTACCTAAGAGCCACATCCAGGCTACGTTACCGGAGAGACACATCCAGGCTACCTTACCTAAGAGCCACATCCAGGCTACGTTACCGGAGAGACACCTCCAGGCTACCTTACCTAAGAGCCACATCCAGGCTACGTTACCGGAGAGCCACATCCAGACTACCTTACCCAAGAGCCACATCCAGGCTACGTTACCGGAGAGACACATCCAGGCTACCTTACCTAAGAGCCACATCCAGGCTACGTTACCGGAGAGACACCTCCAGGCTACCTTACCTAAGAGCCACATCCAGGCTACGTTACCGGAGAGACACATCCAGGCTACCTTACCTAAGAGCCACATCCAGGCTACGTTACCGGAGAGACACCTCCAGGCTACGTTACCGGAGAGACACATCCAGACTACCTTACCCAAGAGCCACATCCAGGCTACCTTACCGGAGAGACACATCCAGGCTACCTTACCTAAGAGCCACATCCAGGCTACCTTACCCAAGAGCCACATCCAGGCTACGTTACCGGAGAGACACATCCAGGCTACCTTACCTAAGAGCCACATCCAGGCTACGTTACTGGAGAGACACCTCCAGGCTACCTTACCTAAGAGCCACATCCAGGCTACGTTACCGGAGAGACACATCCAGGCTACGTTACCGGAGAGCCACATCCAGACTACCTTACCCAAGAGCCACATCCAGGCTACGTTACCGGAGAGACACATCCAGGCTACCTTACCTAAGAGCCACATCCAGGCTACGTTACTGGAGAGACACCTCCAGGCTACCTTACCGGAGAGACACATCCAGGCTACCTTACCTAAGAGCCACATCCAGGCTACGTTACCGGAGAGACACATCCAGGCTACCTTACCCAAGAGCCACATCCAGGCTACGTTACCGGAGAGACACATCCAGGCTACCTTACCTAAGAGCCACATCCAGGCTACGTTACCGGAGAGACACCTCCAGGCTACCTTACCTAAGAGCCACATCCAGGCTACGTTACCGGAGAGACACATCCAGGCTACATTACCGGAGAGCCACATCCAGACTACCTTACCCAAGAGCCACATCCAGGCTACGTTACCGGAGAGACACATCCAGGCTACCTTACCTAAGAGCCACATCCAGGCTACGTTACCGGAGAGACACCTCCAGGCTACCTTACCGGAGAGACACATCCAGGCTACCTTACCTAAGAGCCACATCCAGGCTACGTTACCGGAGAGACACATCCAGGCTACCTTACCCAAGAGCCACATCCAGGCTACGTTACCGGAGAGACACCTCCAGGCTACCTTACCTAAGAGCCACATCCAGGCTACGTTACCGGAGAGACACATCCAGGCTACGTTACCGGAGAGACACATCCAGGCTACGTTACCGGGGAGACACATCCAGGCTACGTTACCGGAGAGACACATCCAGGCTACCTTACCTAAGAGCCACATCCAGGCTACGTTACCGGAGAGACACATCCAGGCTACCTTACCTAAGAGCCACATCCAGGCTACGTTACCGGAGAGACACCTCCAGGCTACCTTACCTAAGAGCCACATCCAGGCTACGTTACCGGAGAGACACCTCCAGGCTACCTTACCCAAGAGCCACATCCAGGCTACGTTACCGGAGAGACACATCCAGGCTACCTTACCTAAGAGCCACATCCAGGCTACGTTACCGGAGAGACACCTCCAGGCTACCTTACCTAAGAGCCACATCCAGGCTACGTTACCGGAGAGACACATCCAGGCTACCTTACCTAAGAGCCACATCCAGGCTACGTTACCGGAGAGACACCTCCAGGCTACCTTACCTAAGAGCCACATCCAGGCTACGTTACCGGAGAGACACATCCCTTATTACAAACCCCTCTTGGTTGGCTGTCCTTCTCCCCTCATTCAGCTGCTGACTCGAAACTTCTGTACCTTTGTGTGCTTTGCCTCGCTCAGAGTGTGCTTTTGTGCTGCGTCTTTTACCCATGTGGGGAAGTTCAATGGAAGTCAGGTGTGAGCGATCGTCAGTAATTGCCTGACCTCGCCTGACCACAGTAGCGGTACATGTCAGATACACTGCTCGGGTGTGAGTCTGTTTTCTCCCAGAGCGGGCTGTCTGTGTGAAAGTGCTGGGAAAGGAAAAGGGGAGGGGGTAAGGTTCCCACATATCCTACCTGGCAGGATGGGGTAAATGTGTTGCAGCGGGAGGGATGCTGTGTCTCGCCATCCGGTGTCCCACTCCCAGTCCCCGAAGACACCGCACCCAGGAGATCCTCCCGCAATGGACCACCCCCAGGGTCTGGATCCAAAGGCGATGGCCGTGCCCTGGCCACCTGACTAGCGGGTGAGACACCTTCTTGTTTCTCACAGTGGTCAGGAAAGACGTGAAGGTAGACCACAAGAAGAAGGTGAAAGGGGAAAGACGCCAGAGAATGGAAAAGTGCTTGCTGTAAACAAGAAGAGGAAACGTCCCCGGTGTCGGGTCACTGGTGTAACCCTTCACCAGCAAGGCAGCGAATTGTGGCAAAACTAAGAGAAGGAAACATTAGTGCAAAGATCAGCGCAAACCCACTGGGGACCCTCAAGAGCCAGCAGAAACCAGGGCTTCTCCCAGTAGGACCGCCGGCGCCTTTGTAGATTGCAAATCAAGGGGCCCAACACCTGCCCCGACCTGATGGAATACAGGCTCAGCCCACAGGCACAACTAGTGATTCCCCAGCAAACCTGGACGTCATGGCAGGCAGAGAACGGTGGCCGCCACATATGCTCACCAGCGGGCTCCTGTCCTGAGGACACAGACTTCCTCCGCTGGTGTCAGCAGCATCGAGCTGGAACCTGGTGAGCAGTTGAACCTAGCCAATTGCTAAGAAGGAACCCGGGCTGCGGCAGTGCAACAAAAAGGTATGGAGTGGGAAGGGAAGCAGGCTCATTGCCGGGGGTAAGAATAAACAGAGCTAAGTTTCACAAAGTAAGTAAAGTTCTTACATGTGCCAAGTAAATGATATGATATGATAATTTATTTATATTGCGCTCGTACACAAGTGTTTCAGAGCGCGACCAAGCAAGGGAGGGGAACAAAGGAGAACAAAAACAACGATCTTACTAGGCCCAGTGACATTAAGAATGCGTAAGTGCATGGAGAAAGGAAAAGGTGGAAAGTGCGTGGAAGGGGAGAAGTGGAAAGTGAATAAACAGAGGAGAGAAAAAGAATGAATAATAAGTGAAATAAATAAACAAATACAGGCGATGAAAATGGTGGCAGTGCAGCCAGCAAGTGCAAGTGCATGGCAAGTGCATGGCAAGTGCATGATGAGTCAGATAGGGTGTATCTGATAAGTGCAGAAGAGAAGTGGGGGAGTGTATGGGTACAGATACAGATCCCAGTGCAAAAAAACACTGAAGTTCCTATCAGTGTGCTATTCCCCAAAACCAGAAGTAAAATGACATAATTTAGACACCACACAAGTGTCTATAAAAATCCATTCTTCCTCGTCCCAGTACCATTTGAAACGGACATCTTTGCAAAGCCATCCCCGGGGAAGATTAATGAAGGGTGAGCGCAACGCTTCCTCACTGCAGTGCTAATGGGAGCAAGAATAGGAAACATTTGGTAGAGGAAAATAGCAAATCTGCCAGGCATTGGGGAAACCATAATAGATCCTTTTTATACAAACAAACTGTCACCAAAGGAAAGACCAGGGAAGTGGATTCCCCCCGGGCATTGTAAGATCTGACAGGTAAGACCAAGGAACAAGATTGTCCCCTAGGGTATTGAGTCAGCCTCATTTGCCATAAATTAAGGAAGAAGGTCACTTCCTTAAAAGTGTGACCTGGTATCACTGTACCAATTAGACTGTGGTGCATTGACTGTGAAGAAAGGCTGCAGGAAAGCAGCCAACAACCGTTTATTTTCCCCTTTAGTAGGTTTTTTCAGCATTTAAGTGTCAGGGTCAGAGCAGATTTTGACACAGGAAAGCGCACATTCATTTTGGACATCCTGACAGAGACAGATCCATTAGTTAGTTTTACTAAGGCAGGGAAACCACTCATAGAGTTAGAAATAATGAGGCGTTGAGGCGGGGAAACCCCTCATAGAGTTAGGGCTGGTGAGGCGTTGAGGCAGGGAAACCCCTCATAGAGTTAGGGATAGTGAGGCGTTGAGGCAGGGAAACCCCTCATAGAGTTAGGGCTAGAGAGGCGTTGAAGCAGGGAAACCCTCATAGAGTTAGGGCTAGTGAGGCCTTTTTCCAAACCATTTTATAATTTAAATAAAAGCATATTGGCAAAACCACCAGAGGAGTAGCCAGGAATATCTAACAAGTGGGGACTGAAGCTAACATAGTTGGGCCCACCGCAGTGAAATTACCATCTGTAAATACCCAAAGAGCGCAGATTTTGGGTGGGCCTTGCCCACTCAGGCCCTACCCTGTTTAGGCCTCTGAAAACCACTACCCGTTTCAATGTCTCCTTACTCCGATCCTCACAAGGTCCAAACCCTAAGATGAATGGGGCCTTGTGCCCAAATGTCACAGGGTCTAACTGAATGTTTCTCACAGCAAGCTATGAGTCCTCTTCGGTCTACTTTCTTCCAGACCCAAGACTAACCCATGGGCAGGATACCCCGATGCAGGTTCGACTACCAATGGTGAGTGGAGGTGAGACAGCAGACAAAGGGACTTGTTCCCAATGTTATTCTATGGAAGACTAAAGGTGAAGGCAGGCACACTGATGCTTACTGATCCCACTGACTCTGATTTTCCCAGATGTCATTATAGATCAACTGGGGGTCGATGGGGGCTCGATGATCTGCCCTTTATTCAGGTGAGAAGTGCCCAGGAGCTGCGGGTTTGAGGATTCTCCCAGTCGGGTGCAACTGCTAGATGCAACCCTTATCAGAGAAGAAATGCAGAATCCAATCATGCGGGCCTCCTTAGGACACTGCACAGGATGGAGGAAGGCAGGTTCCCGGGACGGCCACTGTTCACAGGTGATGACAGGCAGCATTTGAGCCGCGGTCACCGCTGCTGCTCCAGAAAAGGTTCCCCTGAAGATAGGAAGCAGGAATTTGGCAGAAGGTGACCTGTGGCACAGGATGGCGACCACCAAAGTTCTGGACTCGAATACAGAAACAGCAAAGCTTCTGGTGAGGTAGCCTATGAGAGAGCTGGTCAGTCCACCAGGACGTCCAGCGACACCTCTGAAGGCTCGGAAGTGCTGGATCCTCGAGAAGGCACAGAGACTAGTTGCTTGCAGTAGTCCAAGGGCTGAAGCACTGCTTGGGGTCCTTAGAGATCAGGTAGAGGAGCAGGGCTTCACCGGGCCGACACTGGAAAGGAGGCTGAACCACTTCAGGAGTCGTCTTCCAGTCATCAACAGTCTGCTGGATTCTTGCCTCCAACATAGATCTTATCCAAAATCTGAGCTGGAAGCAAGTCCAAGCCCACCAATGGTGAGCACCTGCACCATTCAAACAGCCAGCAGTTATCCAATCAGGGACAACCACTGGTTTGACATCCGCCCCAGCAGAAGACTTTCTGGCACCAGTGATATGGACTGGGATTAGACAGTCTCAGCCGCCTTCCTAGGCCACACACACAAGGGCTCACATGCCCGCGGAAGCAGCAGCTTTGCCGGGCAAGTGCATGTCCTTCTAAGGGCTTTCCTAACCTGTAAAGGCAGGAAGAAAGCCAAAGAACAAGCAAAAATCTTGTGGTGCTGTCATTTTAGGGCACTAGTGTCGGGGAGGACTGGCCGCGAGGCCCTCCTCACCTGCAGCCTTCTCCCCAGGTGAGGACCATGACTCGGTGGCTGTCCCCTCATGCCACCCGGGCCCAGGTGGAGGAGGGTTCACCCGCCGACGACATTGCCCACACGTATCCGTTCCCTGCATATACCAAAATTCAGTTAGGCCTAGAAGCCATCTTGTCTAGCAAACATGGCGTGAGTTCAGCACACTGTAACGAGGCCCCCACCTTTGGAGGGCCTTTCATGCATCCCTGCCGCCGCAGTAGCCTTGGTAGATCCGCTGCGAGCGCGTTCCCATGAGAAAGCCGGGTATGAGCTAACCCGAGATGTTAACACTGTAACATTTCATCGTTCACCATGTAATATTGCACCCCGCACGACCTGGTCCGCGAGGCCAGGGTGATGAAAAAACAAGCTGAAGCATTGTTAGCTGAAGAAAGTAGAAAATAATTCAAGTATTGGTATTAATGAACTACCTCTGTTTAAACAGATCCTGCAAACTGTGAATGAACTATAAAGATGCAACGTTACATGATACCACCCCAGGTCTGGACTAGTGCTGCTATAACCACAGAGAAAGATGTTGACCAAATGTATAGCCTTTATCTGTATAAGTGTTCTTACAATTTTATGTAGAAACCTGAACTCATATATGTTTTCTCAATCACCTAAAGCAGCGAGCATCAATTTCTGTAGGCCATAACCTAGAACTACCTCGTGTAACGTTTAATGTACATAAAATAATCACACCATGTAGTAAATATAATGTTAGGTAATGAAAGGTACTCGGACCGACTGTATTAAAGAAATGTGTAACGAAATTGAAATATATATATATGTGTGTTTAAATAACATCAAAATAAGGCGGAACATTATAAAAGCTCCGCATTCAAAAGTTAGCAACGCACGAGGAAAAAACCTTTGTGAATATATGCAAGGCCATTCTCCCTCCCACCCTACCAAGCCTGCCAGATAAGGAAGCTAAGGCCTGTGCCGCGCTCCCTCACCTCCCCCAACCAAGCTGGAGCCGCTTCAGAGAGTCAGAGGCCCCGGTACCGCACCCAAGGCCACAGCCCGCCACCTGTGTTATTTACAGCACGGTAATAAACCCACGTTTGAATCCACTGATCTACCAGCACCCTCTCGTAAATTCCACAACCCTCCCCCTAGACCACCCCAAGAATCATGACCCCGTGCAAAGACGACCCCCATCACTGGGACAAGACACAGAGACCCATTTATATAATAACTTCTAACGCGGTAGACAGACATGTATCATTCGGCTCAGGCCCCAGAGCCCAGCCCCTCGACCTAAAATACCGGTCAGTAGGACACAGGTAAATCTCACCCCAACCGACAACCACCGGACCTCTCACGAGGTGCATTCCTCATGTGTTGCGTTTATCTTGTAAGACAAACTGCTGAGCGATTTATTGATGAACTTAGATGTCGTTTCTTGAATAACTGCAGTGTGCATGGCCTAGGGCAAACGAGTCAGGAAAGGTATTCATCTTTGTCACAGGCTGCCCCAGCATACCAACACCGCTCGGATGACCTCAAGCTGGCCTGCCAGGCCCAACCCAACCCACGAGGCTGACCAGTGACGTCCTCACGCCAAGACCAACCACGCTGCAGCAACACCTATAGTTAGTCGACGCCACCCAATCCCAATTAACTTGTGCCCCCTATAGTGTGTAGGTTCTGATGACGTTTTTTGTATTAGAAATACGCCTGTCTTTGCTATTGTCAGACAGAGCGCTCTCGGAGGTTGCAGAGTTCTTTGCATGCCCTAATCTTTGGATAAACTCCTACTTACGCTCACCCGCACTCTGTCTTGGTCTTATTCCCACTACGGGAGAGTCCCTTATTGTCTCTCATTGCGGGGAGGATCGTGCTGAAATTGGGGGCGCTTCCTTTCAGTGGTGACCCCGATAGCGTGATATCTCCAAATTATTTTTCCTAACTCCCTTTTAACGACCCCCTTGTAGCACGAGAATCTCCGGTCGAGAAGGGATACGCACGGTGAGCCGGCTCCGGGAGGCTGCCCGCCAACGGCGACTGGCACAATAAGAAGTGCGCACTCAATGAGAAAGGGTACGGGATCCCGATTGGAAAAAAATCCCCTTTGAGTGCCGCTCGCCGGAGCCAGGGGCTGACCGTTGAGTTACCGGTGACACCGCCTGGACGGACCCAGTTTCGGAGACTATCGGTTCAAGACGGGCACGTGAGTACTGAGTGCGAGCGATCGTAAAGGGGAAGGGAGGGGAAATTGTGAACAGAGGAACGGGGACAGGTAGAGGAGAAGAATAACGGGGGTCTACTAAAGACGGGTCTTGAAACTTTCTTTATCTTTTCTTTGCATATGGCCATTAGGAGTAAGAAATAAGTGAAGTGGTAGAAGTGACGGAAACCTAGCTCCGAAAGGGGATGGAAGGCGGCGCCGCATAGTGCTATCTAAACTAGTACTGGGAATATATGAAGAAGTAAGACATAAGTTATTGGTGTCTGGCAGAGGGAGACACCGGGAATATTTTTTAGTGATAGCTACTCTCTCTATTTCTTTTTTCCATTCCACGGGGCAGGGGGAGAAAGCGAAAAGGGTATAAGGTGAATATACTTGTAGAAGAACTATAAAATAGGGAGCACATTTGTAGGAGTGGGGATTAAGTAGTGGCACGTACAGACGTGAACATAGTAACTTTAGCAGAAAAACAGGGACAGCTGGCCAGGGAGGAAAGGGAGGAAAAAAGACGAGGTGTGAGTGGAAAGCATTGCGAAGGGTGCGCGCACCGTGTGAGTGTTGGAGAGGAACGGTTGACCGCGAGGTGGCGCTAGAGAGTGTTGACCAAAACTGGTATTTGATCAGTTGCGAGTGAAATCACATGAGAGTGTATGGGAATGAGAAGGAGATGAGCTATGGTAAGTGAGAAAGGACTTGCGCAGTGAATAAAACTGAGTGATAATTCTTGAGAGGTCCGCCCTTGTCTGTGCCATACAGGTATACATGTACATATCTACACCTAACTAAAAGTAAAAAAAGGCGGACACGACTGTGTTAGAGATTTAGAATATGGGGGCCGAAACTCCCCTGTCACATATTTGTAAAAGCTTACCGGGATACGCTGAACGAATAAATAAATATCACGATCAATGGGTGACAGAATTGAAAGGGGAGGGTCTGCCCCAGATTTGGCCCGAGGGAGGGTCTTTTGACAAAAGCGTTCTTGATATGGTACGAGCATGCATCAGCCTCAAGTATAAGGGGAAGCAGTGGCAAAATAGGAAGGAGATATTAGACCTCTGGAGATTGTTTGAGGAAGTACCGCCACCCAAAGCTCCGGCACCAAATAGTGATCTCCCTCCCACCACAGATAATCCACTGATGATTGCAAGAGAGGAAAAGGAACAGCTAAGTACGGAACAACCTACAGAGGTGATTAGTTTGTACCCGATATTACCTAAACCAGCCCCCGCAGCAGGATATAGCGACCCTACTTATGTGCCTCCCCCCACAACTGGTACACTACAAAGACCAACAGCCCCCCCACCATACGAAAACACCAGAGAGCGCGCCCAGGGAAGTACACAGAGAGTGGATATAGAGAAGCTAACAAGTGACTTAGAGTCAAGGCTTACTGTGGCAAGGGATGAACTCTCAAGAATAAAAGACATATGTGAGCGCACGGCGTGCACCCCTGTACAATCGGGACGCACGTCTAGAGCGTCGAGCGAAAGTAGGCACATCGAGGAAGGATGGAAAAAGGGAGAAATACTGTTCAGAATTGAGGAAGAGCCGACGCGAATAATAGAGATAGGAGCAGTAGAAGGGAGCATTGGTGATGTATCACGAGAGAGAGGGATCAGAGAGGATTTGTTATGTGATGTCAGAGGAGGATTGGATGAGAGTGATAGGTTGAGTATGGCAGTAGGGGGGGAAAGCGAGGAGGTGGACGGTGCATGTTCGTTAGGGACTATAGACGACGAATGGATGGGACGACTAAGAAATAGGGTGGGGAAGATGGCGTCGTTAGAGTCCGCAGCGACTAAGGAAAGGGAGGGTGCAACCTCAAAAGGGAAGCTACAACTTCCATTGATACACAGGGGGGGGGGGAAGACCAAACTATATACCATGGGCTCAGATGGATAAGGCTAATTTAATGAAATTATTGCCCCAGCTGTCAGGAGGGGCGAGCAAGTGGATATATGCATTTGAGAAACATACCGCCGGCATACCGTTGGCAGTAGGCGATGTGAAAAGCCTACTAGTAACAGCAGTAGGAGATCAAGCGGACAGAGTATGGGCTAAGGCTGGTTTCCCGGCAGTGACGTTGGACTGTGATCGCCATGATGGGGCTTCCTTTAATACAGTGCGAGCAAGGGTGTGGGACGCACTGAGGGAGACATTCCCAGATACCCCCGACTTACAGTCAGTGATGCAATGTACAATGAATGACGGGGAAGATGCTATGGATTACATTCTCCGGGTGCAGGAGATGTGGAGAGCGGAAACGGGCACGCCCTGGCACCAATCCACATCTCTATTCTATTTCATTATTAAGAGAGGGCTCCCAAAAGAGGTGCAGAAGGCACTCGATAAAATAGCGGGCGTTGAGGCAAAGGGGTGGCCAGAGATCCAAAGTATAATAGTGCACCATTGCAAAAGGATTAAAGAGAGAGAGAAGGAAGTAGCACAGAGAAGGTTGGCAGACGAGGCAAAGTTGGTACAATCAAAACTGGTGAAGGTTGCAGCAGCGGTAGCAGGGCTCCCACTCATGAGGGAGGGAGAAGAAGGAGAGGAGGGGCAAATAGCAATACAAGGAAGAATAGCAGCAAATTGGGCAGGACAAGGACAACGACAGTGGGCTGAGCAGGAGCAGAACGGAGGTCCAACGTGGCAAGAGTGGGCCCCAAGAGGGGGAAGAGGTGGGTACAGGGGCCGAAGAGGAGGACAAGGGTATGGAGGAATGGGAGGAAATGGGTGGCAGGGTCCCAGAGGCCCACAGGGGAGCTGCTGGAATTGTGGGAGATGGGGGCACTACTCAAGAGAGTGCAGGAGCAGACAAAACAACAGGTTCCAGGAGATAGAACAGTACGGTCACCCCCACCCAGGAAGCCCCTATGGCCTCCCCATGGGACAATACCAACAACCGGAAAATGTAGGACAAAGAAGTAACGCACAACTACACGGACATCAGTACAGAACACAAAACCACCCACAGAATAATGACAATATGCAATACACGCCAGGTAACACTTTCGCCACAGTAGCTAACGGAGCTCCTGCTCCCGCACCTTACAGCGGGGTGTCAGTGGTTTCGGGGAACATTTTTGATCAAGGGGGGGCAATGAGACACCCCGCATAGGACAGCCCACAGAGAGCACTTGCGTGTCCAGTACTATCTACGACCCACAATGCATCAGAGGAACCATTGATAGGGGCGCAGATAGGAGACAAGCAGTTCATATTCATGGTGGATTCGGGAGCGGAGAAATCATGCATTAGAGAGGGCCGGTTCCCGTTATCTAATAGAACGTTAGAGACGCAGGGGTTCTCTGGGGCTGTAATTGAAGTTCCTTACACAGAGGCATTGGATGTGACAGTGGGGGGTAAAACAGTGAAAGCACCCTTACTGTACTATGAACACTCTCCCATTAATTTGCTGGGGAGAGATCTCTTAAGCAAGCTAAATATGACAATATCATTCACAGGGAGCGGTATCGTATGTTCGACGCCAGGCATATGCCCCCTCCGCATATTAGCAGTAATACAGGGCCACACAATCATGCAAGAGATCAGAGGGTTACCAAGAAACGAGGAGATGTTTATTGAGGGCATGAGAGCATTGGCTCTCATAGTACCAGAACTAAAAAGGATGGATTGGAGGATCCCAGCCGAATTCCTTTTCCGCCCCATAGTGAGCCCCGACACTGCTCCCGGGTCGGTGCTATCGTTGGATTTACACGCAGTACACGTGTCAGCAAACAGAATATGTGTGATTGGCGTTGACATGGAAGGATGTGAGTGGCGGACAGTACTGTGTACAAATGCAAATATCCCACTGAGGGAGCTCTCGGACGAGGAGCTATTTTCAGACACTGAGACAGATGGCGAAATAGTGATGGAACTGGCAATGCCGTGTGACATTGTAGTTACAGCCAGAAAAACTCAAGTTGAATTAATGGCAGTAGTAGGAGCACCACATGCATTTTTTGATGACGACATGAGGTTAGTACCCACTAACATATGGACAAATGGCCCCCATGATGTGGGGTTATTACATGGGGTTCAGCCTGTGGTAATAAAACTGAAACAGGGAGCAATTCTACCCCGGGTAAAACAATATCCATTGTCACGCGAAGCAGAAGAAGGGATCAGAGAGACACTAGATGCACTGCTAGCACAAGGAATAATAGTGCCCTCAAACTCCCCATGCAACACATGCATTTACCCGATTAAAAAGGCGAAGGGAGGTTCATGGAGGATGATACAAGATTTACGCCCACTCAATGATGTGATTCAGAAGGAGTTCCCTTTAGTCCCGAACCCGGCGACAATACTGTGCAACATTCCGAAAACGGCATCCCACTTCACAGTTATTGACTTAAAAAATGCATTTTTCTCGATTCCCTTAGCAGAAGAGAGCAGGTACTTAACAGCGTTTACACTAGGGGGGAGGAGGTTCGAACACTGCAGACTACCACAAGGATATTGCGAGAGCCCAAGCATATTCAACAGAGTACTACATGAAGATCTGGGGAATTTGTCTGTAGAAAGCACAGTGATTCAGTACGTTGATGATTTATTGGTTTGTGCACAAACTGAGGAAGAGTGTAGAAAGGACTCAATAACACTCCTGACATTATTGGCCAATAAAGGGTACAAGGTGGACAAGGGGAAGTTACAATACTGTCTGACAGAGGTCCTATACTTGGGACAGCTGATATCAAAGGATGGCAAGCGGATCATACCAGACAGGGCACAGGCGATTAGAGCAGTTGGGGCGCCCAAAACAGTAAAAGAGATGCAGAAATTTCTGGGTATGTGCAACTATTGCCGAGCATGGATATTGGATTATGCAGCATACACAAGGCCCTTGTTACAGGCACTAAAAGAGGCACAGCAGGAAAACAAACACATAGAATGGACAGAAGAGATGAACACAGCATTTAACTCACTAAAAGAGCTGATATCAAGCGCTCCAGTACTGGCAAATCCAGATTATGGGCGCGAATTCTTCTTATTTTCACACTGCAAAGGAACACTGATGACAGCAGTACTGACACAAAAGACATCGTTAGGGCACAAACCACTGGCTTACTATAGTGGCACCCTAGACGCAGTAATGCAAGGACATTTCGCGTGCGAGCAATCCCTAGCTGCAGCCGCGTTCGCGATTGAGAAGAGTGCCACTATAGTGATGGGCTGTCCTGTGACACTGTTTGTGGAGCACTCACTCTTTGCAATATTAGAGCGATCAAAGAGCACATTGACGACACAACGCGCCACAGCATATGAAATAATATTGTCCAGCGCAAACATCCATATAGTAAGATGTAAAACAGTGAACCCGGCCACATTCATCACAGAGGCGTGCACCATAGAGGACATGCAGAACCACGACTGCGCTACATACACAGGTGACGAAGGTCAGGATCAAGTGATTTCTGAGAATGCCCTGAACGAGGGAGAGGTGTATTTCGTGGACGGGTCAGCATCAATAGACATGGAGACAGGAGAGAAACATGTGGGTATGGCAGTTGTACGATTAGAAGAAGATGAATACGAGACACTAGTGCAACACCGCCTCCCATCACACTATTCAGCCCAAGCAGCAGAACTAATAGCGCTAATAGAAGCATTGCATGCCGCCAAGGGATGCGCAGTGACAATATATACCGACTCAGCATACATGACAACAACAGTACACGGCGGGTTGGCACGGTGGGGGCGGAGAGGGTTTCGACGAGCAGATGGAACACCAGTTCAACATGCAGAATTATTAAAAGAACTGATTGAGGCCCTGCAAGAGCCCACGGCAGTGGCCATCGTAAAATGCCAAGCCCACACCACAAATACAGATTTTATATCTTTGGGGAACGCGGCAGCAGACGCCGCTGCCAAAGAAGCTTCGTATTTACAGAAAGGTGCAGTAGGAGAGTACATGTTGCACCACACAGCAAGCCAAGAGGTCCCCACAGGATACAACATGATGCCCACGCAGGAAATTATAGAGCTGCAAGAGGGAGCTAGTGCAGAAGAAAAATTGCTGTGGACTAAGAGGGGATGCAGCAAATCGCCGACTGATTTATTGTGGCGACAAAAAAGCTCAGGAAAAGCGGTAATGCCAGTTAAACTGTTAGAAATAGCATTTCAACAACTACACTTTCCTGCACATAACGCAAAGCAACACATAATGGCAGACATACAAGAAGATTGGTTTGCACCTTGCCTCCATGAACACATCACCAGGCTGGCTTTAGAATGCACGACATGTCAAATTTACAACTCAGGTATGACATTGCGCACACTGAGAGGAACGATACCAAAACCAAATGGTCCATTCAGGGAGCTCCACATTGATTATGTAGACATGGGAGAAAGATGTAACGGGGCTCGCTACATGATTGTGGTTGTATGTCCATTTTCGAGGTGGGTGGAGGCAGGCCCCTGTGCGCGCCCTGATGCGAAGGGCGCCGCGAAGTTCCTAGTGCGGGAAGTGTTCCCGCGCTGGGGGATTTGCGACGTTATTCGCTCAGACAACGGCACGCATTTTGTTAATGAACTATTCAAGGAAGTGACTACGCTATTGGGAATAAAGCACAAATTATGTTCGATTTATCATCCTCAAAGTAATGGCGTAGTGGAAAAGATGAACGGTCTGTTAAAAAGCAGATTGTCAAAACTGTGTTTTTCCCTTAAAAAGACCTGGATGTACTGCCTGCCCTTGGCCCTGTTCGAGTTACGAAACCAGCCCAGCAAAGACCACCATTTGTCCCCGCATGAGATCGTCACGGGAAGGAGAATGCACACAGCGCATTCGCCTCTCCGTGAACGTTCTGATGCACACAGAAGCGCAGCGTTATTGGGGGAGGAGTTCACAGAGTATTTGAAAAAACTGACACGGGCAGCGCGCGTAATTGCAAAGCAACTAGCCCCCCCCTCTACAAGAGAGGAGGGGAACACAACAGAAACAGAGAGACTGCCTGAAAACCCATTACAACTAATGCCTGGTGACCACATATATGTCAGAAGTTTTGTGCGAAGGTGGAATGCGCCACGCTTCCATGGCCCTTACGAAGTAGTGTTTTGTACACCCACAGCAGTAAAGGTGAAGGGCCTACGATATTGGGTACACTTGACAGACGTACGCAGAGCCTATAGCGCCGTGGAAGGTGAGGTACAGGACGAGGCACAGGCAACTGCGGACAATGAAGTGGTGCAGAATGAATGATGGAAATTTTGTGTGCATTAAGTGATGAACCTTGGCTGCGACTGGCGCACGACAAGTGTACTGAAATGAATATGTGTATATATATATATATGTCATTTTTTACAACTTTTTAAAGGGTTTTGTAGGGGTTTTTTTTTGTTTTAGAAAAGTTTTTTTTTCTCAACTTTCCTCTTCATATGGGAAATAATGTACGAATAATAATGATTGCAAAGTTACCCTGTCTGTGGACACACCCCCTCCCTTACCCACTCCCATACTTTGTCGGAAAAAAAAAAAAAAAAAAAAAAAGTCACAACGTTATAAATGTTTACATGCTTGTACTTAATGCACTTTTATGTTTCAAACAGGATTTACTATGGCATCGAATGGGCAGCCTGCAACTAATAGATTTGTTAGGTTTAGAGAAATGTTAGTGGATAGATTGACATATTGATACGAATGTGGTTTATCAATGTGTGTTATTGTGTTTTTCATCTCAATGTTTTGCCTAGTGACATATTGGGTCATAGCGTTCATCTCTACCGAGATGAACGAGGGGGGAGGGGGGAGCAACACCACCCTTGCCCCTGGCACGAATTCAATTACAAGTATGAATATCAAAGAAGGTGATTTTTTGGTCTGGGATGGATCACGTCTTGTTTGGGGTTACTACACTACACCATCCACTGCTGCCCCGTTACAATCAAGAGATAAAGATATGAAAAATGACACAATGGTCCTACCTGAAATATATAACAGCCCCACTACCCTTCCCGCCCCGATACAGAACAGCGACTTGTTGTTTATTGAGGAAAATGGAAAAGTAATTACGATGACAGAACACAAATTCATATATGAGGAATTGGAAAAGGGGGGAGGGAATGAGAAAGGGGGGCCTATTCTTTCACCTATCGAAACTAAAAGGTATAGGAGAGGGGAGAGAAGTAGGCGAAGAAGAGAGACAAGCAGGAAGGGGTATGATGAGTATTATGGGTTAGGATTAGATAAGATGGAAGACCCACGACACCCCCACCAAGCAAATAAATGGTATGCAGATATGAGTACAACAGCTAAACAGACAACCAATGAAAGCTGCTATGTCTGTTCGCTTATCCCCCATGCATCAGGTACGCCCAAAGTGTTGTTGCCAAGAGAATTGCCCATTGTGGATGCCCAATGTCTCCTTCATCTCACACTGTGTAGAATAAAGAACACCTTTCAAGCACACGATGTCTCTTTCAAAATGATACAGGACAGCAAAACGTGCTATTCAAAAGCGTCTGGAGTGGTCTGTCTTAAAGAACCTTTCTTTGCAATACAAGGGACGCTGTTTTCCGAAAACAAATGGAAAGATGAAGAAGTACTGTGCAAAGCGGAAGCACTGAAAGGTGTCCAACCAGACAAGCTGCAGTGGATGGAAAAAACGTGCTTACCAATATGGAAAGAACACATCTCTAAACTAACATGGGTAACAGCGATGGAGAAACCCTTCAAGCTACAAAGTGAAATACAAAACGAACTATGTTTCAAGGGAGAAGGAAAAGTGGCAATGGGAACGAATAAAAACTGTAACAAAACTCTCACCATCCCAGACATGAAAAAAGGAACAGCAGCACTAATGGACACATACTGGGTATGCGGGAATCAGGCTTACTTGCACCTTCCCCAGGCATGGAGTGGCAGCTGCTCAATGGCCACTTTGCATTCGGCCTTAATGGTGATTCCAGAAAGTCACGTCGACAAGAATCAAGGAAACGTGAACAAGGATGCCACATCTCCCACTGCAGAAGCGCACCTCTATGTCCTGTCCTCCGGAGGGAAAGAAAAGGAGCTATTACGGAACAAGCGAACATCAAACTACATATCACAAGCATCATCCGATTTATTGGCACAGATCCCAGACAGGTATCGCCTGTTTAGCTCCGTGGAAACATTTTTTGCCTCACTAGTTTCAAGTGTCCAAGCAAGAGCAAATGCAAAATGGCTCCAGATCACACGGTGGGAACTGATTCAGCTGGCCAATGACACTGAAGAGGGGTTCAACATAATAAAGGTGGAACTACGAGCTCTGCGACTAATGACCATGCAGAACAGGTATGTTCTGGACCTGCTAACAGCGATCGATGGAGGTGTTTGCCGAAAAATAGGAAGTGCGTGCTGCACGTTCGTACCTTCTGAAGATGCAGAAAATGGGTCCCTGTCCCACGTCATTGAAGCGGTACATAACCTGGGAGAGAAGATGAAGATGGAAGGTGGGGCCGAAGATAGCTCATGGTTCGACAATCTCTTCTCCTGGGTTCCCTCATGGCTTGGACTGGCGATGAAGTTCTTGATACCAGTTGTGGTGGTCCTCCTCGTGGTGTTCTGCCTATGCCAGGTGGGCCTCCGATGTTGTGCTAATGCAGTCCCTAACGGTGCGATGATGATGGTGACAATGGGCAACTCTGGTGGTACAATTAAGGCGACACAAGAGGTACATGTACAGACAGGAACAGATAACACTCCCAGATACCAGTTAGTGCCTATGTGCCGTGATAAGTACATAGTAGATAAACTATGGCACACCACTATCAAAGAGCCCCGAGATGTGGAACTGGAATGGTATGAGGAGGTCTGGGTAGACTTGGAAGGGACTGGTGACTGTATATATTTAACCTGTACCCCAGATGAGTATGCTAGAAGAGGTGAGAGCTTGAGGGGGGTATGCAGAGCTTGGATGCCTAGAAAAGGAACGCCTGCATGGGATGACGCAGTGATAGAGGAGCAAGAATGTAGAAGATTAGAAGAGCTAAAGAATTCGTTACTTTAGTAACGAAAGGGGGGAAATGTAGGGGAGGACTGGCCGCGAGGCCCTCCTCACCTGCAGCCTTCTCCCCAGGTGAGGACCATGACTCGGTGGCTGTCCCCTCATGCCACCCGGGCCCAGGTGGAGGAGGGTTCACCCGCCGACGACATTGCCCACACGTATCCGTTCCCTGCATATACCAAAATTCAGTTAGGCCTAGAAGCCATCTTGTCTAGCAAACATGGCGTGAGTTCAGCACACTGTAACGAGGCCCCCACCTTTGGAGGGCCTTTCATGCATCCCTGCCGCCGCAGTAGCCTTGGTAGATCCGCTGCGAGCGCGTTCCCATGAGAAAGCCGGGTATGAGCTAACCCGAGATGTTAACACTGTAACATTTCATCGTTCACCATGTAATATTGCACCCGCACGACCTGGTCCGCGAGGCCAGGGTGATGAAAAAACAAGCTGAAGCATTGTTAGCTGAAGAAAGTAGAAAATAATTCAAGTATTGGTATTAATGAACTACCTCTGTTTAAACAGATCCTGCAAACTGTGAATGAACTATAAAGATGCAACGTTACATGATACCACCCCAGGTCTGCACTAGTGCTGCTATAACCACAGAGAAAGATGTTGACCAAATGTATAGCCTTTATCTGTATAAGTGTTCTTACAATTTTATGTAGAAACCTGAACTCATATATGTTTTCTCAATCACCTAAAGCAGCGAGCATCAATTTCTGTAGGCCATAACCTAGAACTACCTCGTGTAACGTTTAATGTACATAAAATAATCACACCATGTAGTAAATATAATGTTAGGTAATGAAAGGTACTCGGACCGACTGTATTAAAGAAATGTGTAACGAAATTGAAATATATATATATGTGTGTTTAAATAACATCAAAATAAGGCGGAACATTATAAAAGCTCCGCATTCAAAAGTTAGCAACGCACGAGGAAAAAACCTTTGTGAATATATGCAAGGCCATTCTCCCTCCCACCCTACCAAGCCTGCCAGATAAGGAAGCTAAGGCCTGTGCCGCGCTCCCTCACCTCCCCCAACCAAGCTGGAGCCGCTTCAGAGAGTCAGAGGCCCCGGTACCGCACCCAAGGCCACAGCCCGCCACCTGTGTTATTTACAGCACGGTAATAAACCCACGTTTGAATCCACTGATCTACCAGCACCCTCTCGTAAATTCCACAACCCTCCCCCTAGACCACCCCAAGAATCATGACCCCGTGCAAAGACGACCCCCATCACTGGGACAAGACACAGAGACCCATTTATATAATAACTTCTAACGCGGTAGACAGACATGTATCATTCGGCTCAGGCCCCAGAGCCCAGCCCCTCGACCTAAAATACCGGTCAGTAGGACACAGGTAAATCTCACCCCAACCGACAACCACCGGACCTCTCACGAGGTGCATTCCTCATGTGTTGCGTTTATCTTGTAAGACAAACTGCTGAGCGATTTATTGATGAACTTAGATGTCGTTTCTTGAATAACTGCAGTGTGCATGGCCTAGGGCAAACGAGTCAGGAAAGGTATTCATCTTTGTCACAGGCTGCCCCAGCATACCAACACCGCTCGGATGACCTCAAGCTGGCCTGCCAGGCCCAACCCAACCCACGAGGCTGACCAGTGACGTCCTCACGCCAAGACCAACCACGCTGCAGCAACACCTATAGTTAGTCGACGCCACCCAATCCCAATTAACTTGTGCCCCCTATAGTGTGTAGGTTCTGATGACGTTTTTTGTATTAGAAATACGCCTGTCTTTGCTATTGTCAGACAGAGCGCTCTCGGAGGTTGCAGAGTTCTTTGCATGCCCTAATCTTTGGATAAACTCCTACTTACGCTCACCCGCACTCTGTCTTGGTCTTATTCCCACTACGGGAGAGTCCCTTATTGTCTCTCATTGCGGGGAGGATCGTGCTGAAATTGGGGGCGCTTCCTTTCACTAGCAACATTTAGTAGCCATACAAGGTAAAAGTGAATGAGCACACCAAAATAATAAAAAAAATGTGAAAATATAGCTGCTGCCGCCAGCTTGTCTTTAAACACATATAAAAGTTACCAAGAATCCCAAGTGTGAAAAGCTAGGGTGATACAAAGGTATGCCCATTGCACTGTATTATAAGGAGATGTGTGCAATGTTAAAAAGTCACTGAATGCAAAAGGGAAGCCACGTTTCCCAGCACGGAGAGTCTGAAGGACGGATCCGTTTCCCCATGACCAAGGAGCAAAAGGCCAGGGGAGTGAAGCTGAAGGCTTCATTTCCCTGTAGAAAGTCAGGACAGGTTCAAAAACAGCAAAACGATTGGGGGTCCATAGAAACTATGGAGGGAAAGTTACAAAAAGAAAATCTTTCCTACCAGTTCCAACTCATCTGCTTAACGATCATACCTTCAAGGCAGCTGTTCCACATATATGCAGGAATTATCACTGGATATGATGCACCGCTCTATAATAGATTAGACTCAGTTAGTAACCCTATTCTGTTTCTAGCCAGTGTCTATACTCATGAGGCAAGCGCGGCCCAGTCTGTAGAGTGACCCCTGCATGTTCGTGTCTCTTAAATTGTGGCTAGTATTTCTTGGAAGGAAGTCAGTCCTGCACTGGACAGGATGCTGTTTAAATCAAATAAAATCCCAGAGCTTCCTTTAAAGAAAGAATCAAAAGGAGGACAATGCAGTTCCTGATATGACTATTAGGTAGAAAAAGAGTAACCAGCACCTCGACATTAGTAATGTAGGGGGTGGAAAGTATGGAAGGGCAAGTACACTGAGGGACAAACAGTTCATTGTAATGCCTTTTGTGTCCTGTGGGTGGCGCACTGGCCAGAAAAGAAGCATAAGGGGAAATGTCATTCTTTTACTTGGACAGGACATTACTTATTTGGTGGCAAAGATAGCGCTGATCATGTCCCTTCTACCCCCACCTACAAGCCAGCCTCTGCAGAAGGGGAGGAGTCCATGTATTTGTGTTTTGAAAGGCAAAGGGCATACGTGCCCATTCTTTCTTTCCCCTGCACTGCATGGATATTCTTTCAATCTACCCTGTCCTGTGTATCCTTTTCAATTTCATGCCTCGGTTTCCCTGCACTTGGCAGTGTGTACACAGAAGAGGCGATTACATCTGCTTAACCGTGCAGTCATATCTCTGAGGCTCAAAGGGTTCCTTTCTTCACAACAAACTTTCCACATGCCAGCAAACATCTCAACACGAAATCTGCAGCACGACCCCTCTCAGGAGCCATAGACCATTTCGACATGAGACCTACAGCGCAATGCCTCTGAGGAGCCACTAGATAACTCTACCCGAGATCCACAACGCAACCCCAATGAGCTGCCACCAGACCCTTCGTTCTGAGATATACAGTGCCACCCCTCTCAGTAGCCACCAGACACCTCGAACAGATATCTAGAGCGTGACCCCTCTGAGGAGCCACCGGACACCTCGACACAAGATCTACACCAAGACCCCTCTGAGGAGCCACCGGACACCTCCACATAAAGTTTACACCGCGGCCCCTCTGAGGAGCCACTGGACACCTCGATACAAGATCTACAGTCCAACTCTGCTGAGCAGCCACTGGGCATCGCAACCCCAAATCTACAGGATGAACCCTCTCAGGAGCCAATGCACACCTCAACCTGAGATTTACAGCACGACCCCTCTGAGAAGCCACCAGACACCTTGACACAAGATCTACAGTGCAAGCGCTTTCACTAGCCATCGCACAGCTCAACCCGAAGTCTACAGCGAAACCCCTCTGAGGAGCCACTGGACACCTCGACCTGAGATTTACAGCACGACCCCTCTGGGGAGCTACCAGACAGCTTGACCCAAAGTTTACACCGCGGCCCCTCTGAGGACCCACTGGACACCTCGATACAAGATCTACATGCAAGCTATCTAAGGAGCCATCGACCACCTCATCCCCAGCCACATAGTTCTGCACTCCACACCCTCCTCACTTGCCACAAGGCCCCTCAAACACAGGACCACAGCACTGCACTTTGCATTGTCTGAAGTAGCCACGAGACCACAAAGACAAACAACCACAGCACTGCACCTCACTGTCTTCACACTAACTAGCCATCAGCTTTGTCCACACAACAAATTACCTCCTCAAACCTCGAACCACAGCATTACATACTTCTCTTCCACCATGCTTCCACCATGCTTGCATCATGCTTCCACCATGCTTGCACCATGCTTCCACCATGCTTGCACCATGCTTGCACCATGCTTCCACCATGCTTGCACCATGCTTGCACCATGCTTCCACCATGCTTGCACCATGCTTGCATCATGCTTCCACCATGCTTGCACCATGCTTCCACCATGCTTGCACCATGCTTCCACCATGCTTCCACCATGCTGATGTCCATCTGCGTCACTGTAACCTTTTAGGAGCCTGTAAGCATTAAGTAACTAGAACCCACACTCGCTTCACAGTCAGGACAGGGTCAAAGTATTATCTGCAAGAACACATGTACTTCTCTACGTAGAACTAGGCAGCACTAAGCACACAGGAAATACATTGCAAACAATAAGTAATTAAAAAAGTGATGGGCAAACACCTACCGAGAGGCCTCACTGGACCCCACAGCAGCTGGTCTACCAGATGTGCTTGATCTGCCGCCTTGCAGGCACTGAAGGCCTGCTTCTACCTGCTCGATGTCTCTCATGCGATCACGGGTGTGGCGCAGTGTGGAAGCCAGACGCATTGGTGAGGGCAACACATGCCTCGGGGAAGTAGTGCAGAAGTGGTGAATTGTCCCATGGCCAGACTCTCTGAAAGGAAACAGAATGCAAGCCTTATTTCTCTTTATGCAGGTGAAGGGGTGCATACATAAGTGGGAAGATGCGTATATAAACGGACAAGGGGGGGGGTGTGTGTGTGTGTGTGTGTGTGTGCGTGTGTGTTCATGTCAAGGGGTGCATTCAGGTGGTGTATGTGGACAGGTGTGTTTCAGCCGTTGAAGACGCACGTGCACAGGTTAATGTGTGTGATGGTGTACATACCTGCACGTGTGTTTGCATGTGCAGGTAAAGGTGTGTATAGCTGAAATTAAGGTCTGGCACATGTAAGGATATGGTGTAGTTAAGGTGAAGTTGTGCACCCTGTTTTGCGGGTGAGCAGATATAAGTATGTTTCTACAGGTAAAGGTGTCTGCCTGTACAGGTGATGAATCTGTGGATCTGTACAGGCAAATGTGCGCTTGAGAACATGTGTGCTTGCACAGGTACAGGTGTGTAGCATTATAAGGCTTGTATGTATGTATGTATGCATCTGCAGCTTTAATAAAGCGATAGGACATAGGCATGGAGAATGCCCCTTCATGATTTGTACAAGTGAGGGCATAAGACTTCTCAAGTGACACTGTGGGTTTGCACACTTGAAGAGGTGGACTTTTGTAAGTGAGAGTTGAAGGTGTGTGCCTTTTGCTGGTGAAGGTGTGCATGGGGGTCCGTTTGTGCATCTCCCCTTCCCTCTTGGTTATGTCAGAAGAAGGGCTGTGGGGATTCAGGGTAGAGTTCTTCCCAGCCCGCCCTGCTGCTCATTGAAGATGATGGCATGCCGGGGTAGGTATGCGCTGGTCACACTCTGGCAGGGCAGCATCACATGTGGCCATTGATTGCTATTTGCTTTAATGTATGTTTGAAATTAGAGAAGATTGTGTGCATTTTCTCATGTACTAATACTAATTAATGTTCCATTACTAATGTAGCCAAAATGGAAAAATCCAATATAGTACCTTGTATTAACATGTCCTTGTTTGTATGCATGCCTCTTGCTTGTTTGGCACAAAACCAGTAGTGCAGTTTCCTGCACTTTCTTTGCACGCTGCACTTTCTTTGCACTTTCATGATGTATTTATTGGATTGCGGGTATTTGTATTGCTGTGTACTAGAGATTTTTGGTAATTAAACAGTCATGTGGTGACCACTAGGTGTTGGTATCACACAACCTGTACTGCACAATTGTGCGACTGCATGAATTCATTTGCATATAGAAATGGTCTGGTAACATGGAATAAAGGAGAATGTATGTCTCCAATTGCAAAAAGCTTATGACTCTCCCTGGAATAAAAATGGGCTCAGGCATCGCAGGGCGACTTGTTATGAATAATGTTTGCTGAGGTTTTCCAATGCTTTCTGTTAGGGTCCCCTTTTGTTTCATTTCGTTTTTACCCATTTCGAGGAGGGGTTACTCACTGAAGGGACCACCGACCCAGTGAGCACTACCCCACTCAATGCTCAAAGCGCCTACGAGGGGGTTCTCTCAGGTCTGGGTTGAGGCACTGAGTAGGGGATGGGGTACACAGGAAAGGGCTGAGGAGTACGATGGGGTATGAATGAGACGGGCAGATGTGTCTTCTTGGACTCCTTAGCTAAAGCCTTGCAGGGGAATGGGACAGTCCCATTCCAAAATGGAGGAATCTCTTCTCAAGACTGATTGGTGGAAAGGCAGTTGTGAGGTGGTATGGAACCTTCACAAGAATTCCAAACAGCCTTTCATCCAAGCCATAGACTAAGGAGATCGCAGATTTAAGAGCTAAAGCAATATCTGAGAATGAAGCTGAAGAAAGACGGACTAGGAAGAAAAAAGGAAGATTTCACTATATGGCATTGGAGATTAGTGAAAGTTCAACTGTTACCTAGAATAAGAAGTCTGGCCTGTTTATAGACTATTACCTTCTAATACACTAAACACGTGGGGGAGTATATACCTGCCTTGCAATCTTCTCCAGGAGCGGCTGTCTATGAAACGTGAAGGTTGTTTTGCAAAGCGTGGTGTTGGGCGGCTCTGAAAATCGGCGCATGTACAGTGTCAATAACCGCAGCGCAGGAGGAGAAAAGGAGAGGCGCGTGGTGGCACTGGCAGTATATGGGTGAGCGTAGCGAGGGATGTGACCTTTTTTTTGGGTGAGTTCGTTCAACGCGCTTCGATTGGTTTTCATCGAAACTGTGTTTATTTTTTGTATCAGCAGTCCATCCTCCAAGCCCTGGCCAGGTTAGAGGAAAGCACTCTATTATGTGAGAGCGCACGAGCGCAGTGAAACCAAGATTGACAGGTATCTGATTAATCAGAGGTGACCATCCCAAAGAATCTGGCCTGGAACCCTTCTTATGTGGCCAGGGAAAGATAGACGCTGCCTGATCCTGACCCTGGGGGTGGTGTTCTGCAGAAGGATCACATGGGAGAGGACTCGGGTCAGTAAGAATGGGAGTATTCTCTGAATAATTTCCCTAATGATCCCACTGTGTTAAAGCTTTATTGTCAAATTGAAGATTTTCATGTTAACACAATTAAGGACATTATGGACTTCAAGGGAAGTTGAAGAGGGACACACCACTAGACCATAGTGAGCGGTGGTTCTAATGACCCACACCTGAGGCAGACCTTTAAATATTTAAAGGCCTGTCAGGTGCAGGTCAGTAGAAGGATGTGGAAGCAGCAGCAGGAGAAAGCAGATGTTGGCGTTGCTACTTTGCCAATAGCGGGACGCTGTGCAGAAAATGTGGTGGAGGTCATGCTGCCCTGGAGATGCAAAGGACAGGAAGCAGTGTTGATGCCAGCTTTCCTGAAGGAGAAACTTGCTCTCTGTGTCCTGCATCTCGCTCCGGTGTGAAGACTTTACTGCATTGCGTGTGGAGCAGTCTAAGCTCCATCCAGTGAGAGACAGCACAGGCAGCAAGAGGCTGACTGTAGCTGTCAGACACGAGTGAAGAACCGATGACCAGCAAAGTGTAAGAAGCGGGTCCGGAGGAAATGCTAAAAGAAACCAGTGAGTTGACCTGAGCTAGGTAACTCCGGGCGCTCCAAAATAGACTGCTGCGCAAGGAAGTACATTTTGAATACCAAACATTTAAAAGGAAGCAGACTGAACGTAATTACCCAAAAGTTGGAGGGTGAACAGAAGGATATGATAACCCACATTACCCAAGCCAAAAGGTGGCAATTGTTAAACAAAGTGAATGCGACTTGCCTGAAAGGAGAGAACCAATAAGAGAACATTGTAACCGGCAACGCCCAAGCCAAAAAATGGCAAATATAAAACAAAGGGGATGCAGTTTTCCCACAGAGAGATATTCAAACAAGGGACATTATTAGCTTCATTGCCAAAGCCAAGAAATGTAAAGGCTGTTTGAATGTAGCAGTCACAGGAGTTGTAAATCACATTGTCAACAACCAACAAGTTGTGTGGAAATAAATAAGAGAGAGCAGCAAGGAAACCCTGCTTGGAGAAAGGATCAAGGGGGAGGGGATTCTAACTTGCATTGCCAATGGCAAATAAATCAATGTAAGAATAATTATCCTTCTGGACAGCATGTTTATGAAACAAGTTATAAGCCAATGGTGTTACAAGTCCAAAGACTTGTCTCAGAATCTGTTGTTGGTTTAATTTTCTCCGTGAAGGAGTCAAGTGTGGAAAGTTGGGAACAAACCTTACCATTGAGTATGAATAGTAGTAGTAGTAGGAGTTTTATCCTGCCAGGCGAGTATTCCAGGAAAGGGACACATAGTGGTTAGTCCAGGCAGGCGAGTGAACCAGGAAGAAAAAAGTTGAAGTACTGTGACTGTGGTAGAAGGTTGTGAAGATAGTGGTGGAATAGAAGTGGAAATTCCACTTCTGTGTTTGATGAACTGTTGTATAACCATCCTGACTGAAGTAGAACTTCTGAATGATCCATCCTGATTAAGGCGTTAAAGAATCTCTTTGTCATTAACTTTTCAATTTGATGTATGGAGAAAGAGACTTTTTGATTTGCCAAGTGGAAGCTTTTTCTTTTTCTTTGTTAACTGAGAAGTCACTTTGCCAAGTGAAGGACATACTGGATACAAAGAACTGTGTATTACACCTGTAGTGGAACTGGACAAAAGAAAATCACTTCCCTGAAATTACATTTGGTTTAAAATATCCTGAATTGATCCAAGGGAAGAGGATCCAAACTTGATCATCAGAGTTTCTGTTTTCTTTACGTTTTAATATATGTCAAGTTACAAAGTTGAAACTGCCAAATGGTTCTTGTATGATTTTGTTGTATGTATTAGTGTGAGCGACACCAATTTTTTGGACACTAAGTAATTTTTCTTTAGTCTTGGTTTTGTTAAGTTAGGGAAAGATAGGCGTTTGTCTCACCCTGTATTAATTATTTTAATAAATGGGGACTTGTGAGAAAACTCCACCAATGTGTCTGTCTGCAATGTCTGACTCCTCACATATGTAAGTGCGGAAGCAAAGAGAAGGAGAGAACAAGTTGTTATTCAGCGTGGCAACACCATACATTCAAGTATTTAAACTTTAGAGAGCAGAACTTTTGTCCACTCCCCTTTCCCCCCGGAGGTGTCTAGTCTACAGCTAGAAATTCAGAGGCTGGAGATCCAGCTGTTCCGACCAGTTAGTGGGGTTCATCAAACACCTCTGCAGGACCAGTCGGCTGGGCCTTCACAGGATCTGAGCTTTGTGATGGCTGATCATGAGCTGCTACAGGGAGATATTACAAGTGGCACTACAGCGTGATGGTAAAATGTGACCGGTGTGGGTTCCACATGGAATGCCATGGTACATACAGCTCACCTCCGACTACCCTCCACTCCCGCATCACGCCCAGCCTTTGATAATAATCACCTGTTTCTTGGGATCCAGGTGGCCAGTAGAGCTGGTGGACTCTGGCACTGGACTCGCTTCTGTACAGCGGAAGTGGCTGCATCGGTGACTGTGTGAGCGGTTCCTTTCACATACATTATGTCTGAGACTTTCACCTGTAAAACAACATTTGAAACATGAAGAAAGGAAATCCAATGTAGGAGGCAATTCAGTGTGCCACTTGCATTTGTCCAGTGCTTCTTATTGTCTTATGATTTGGTCCTTGACAAGCCGTGCCTCAGCCCGGAGCGATGAAGGCCAATGCACCCCTGCATCTCCTTGGCAGCGCATGGACTGTGCCTGCTCGCACCCCTGCATCTCCTTGGCAGTGCATGGACTGTGCCAGCTCGCACCCCTGCATCTCCTTGGCAGCGCATGGACTGTGCCAGCTCGCACCCCTGCATCTCCTTGGCAGCGCATGGACTGTGCCTGCTCGCACCCCTGCATCTCCTTGGCAGCGCATGGACTGTGCCTGCTCGCACCCCTGCATCTCCTTGGCAGCGCATGGACTGTGCCTGCTCGCACCCCTGCATCTCCTTGGCAGCGCATGGACTGCGCCAGCTTGCACCCCTGCATCTCCTTGGCAGCGCATGGACTGTGCCTGCTTCTCCTTGGCAGCGCATGGACTGTGCCTATTCGCACCCCTGCATCTCCTTGGCAGCGCATGGACTGTGCCTGCTCGCACCCCTGCATCTCCTTGGCAGCGCATGGACTGTGCCAGCTCGCACCCCTGCATCTCCTTGGCAGCGCATGGACTGTGCCAGCTCGCACCCCTGCATCTCCTTGGCAGCGCATGGACTGTGCCTGCTCGCACCCCTGCATCTCCTTGGCAGCGCATGGACTGTGCCTGCTCGCACCCCTGCATCTCCTTGGCAGCGCATGGACTGTGCCTGCTCGCACCCCTGCATCTCCTTGGCAGCGCATGGACTGTGCCTGCTCGCACCCCTGCATCTCCTTGGCAGCGCATGCACTGTGCCTGCTCGCACCCCTGCATCTCCTTGGCAGCGCATGGACTGTGCCTGCTCGCACCCCTGCATCTCCTTGGCAGCGCATGGACTGTGCCAGCTCGCACCCCTGCATCTCCTTGGCAGCGCATGGACTGTGCCAGCTCGCACCCCTGCATCTCCTTGGCAGCGCATGGACTGTGCCTGTGCCAGCCCCCTGCATCTCCTTGGCAGCGCATGGACTGTGCCTGCTCGCACCCCTGCATCTCCTTGGCAGCGCATGGACTGTGCCTGCTCGCACCCCTGCATCTCCTTGGCAGCGCATGGACTGTGCCAGCTCGCACCCCTGCATCTCCTTGGCAGCGCATGGACTGTGCCAGCTCGCACCCCTGCATCTCCTTGGCAGCGCATGGACTGTGCCAGCTCGCACCCCTGCATCTCCTTGGCAGCGCATGGACTGTGCCTGCTCGCACCCCTGCATCTGCCTGCTCGCACCCCTGCATCTCCTTGGCAGCGCATGGACTGTGTGCCTGCTCGCACCCCTGCATCTCCTTGGCAGCGCATGGACTGTGCCAGCTCGCACCCCTGCATCTCCTTGGCAGCGCATGGACTGTGCCTGTGCCAGCCCCCTGCATCTCCTTGGCAGCGCATGGACTGTGCCAGCTCGCACCCCTGCATCTCCTTGGCAGCGCATGGACTGTGCCTGCTCGCACCCCTGCATCTCCTTGGCAGCGCATGGACTGTGCCTGCTCGCACCCCTGCATCTCCTTGGCAGCGCATGGACTGTGCCAGCTCGCACCCCTGCATCTCCTTGGCAGCGCATGGACTGTGCCAGCTCGCACCCCTGCATCTCCTTGGCAGCGCATGGACTGTGCCTGCTCGCACCCCTGCATCTCCTTGGCAGCGCATGGACTGTGCCAGCTCGCACCCCTGCATCTCCTTGGCAGCGCATGGACTGTGCCAGCTCGCACCCCTGCATCTCCTTGGCAGCGCATGGACTGTGCCAGCTCGCACCCCTGCATCTCCTTGGCAGCGCATGGACTGTGCCTGCTCATAGGCTGAATTAAACATGCTTATTCTGTTCACAGATGGAGCCCTAGTCTCCACTCTCCAAGCATTTCGGCCACTGCTGCTAGGCCACCTTCACGCATTTGGCACCAAAATCAGGCCTAAACCAGAGACCTGTTTTCTTAATTGCATAAAGAAGGCCCTCCCACTGCACCCCACACATGCACTCATTCAGGTGGAATGAAATCACGGATCTGCTGAAGCACAGATCACCAATTACGAATAAACAAACCACCTCAGAGGAACATGTCTGCAGACCCGCTTCCTACGAAGGACTCTCAGATATATTTTGGAAATGTTTCCGACAGACTTTAAAGGTTTGTTGGCTTCATATTCATCAAAAGAAGAAGAGGGCCACTGTAGTTTACTGTTGTGATACACGCATAGTGGCCAATGTAATACACATGACGGATACATTCACAAGTCCAAGATTGTGTCACTGTTTAAACAACAATCTACTTAATGTTATCGTGGTTGGTCCTGTGGAAGCGTCCCTATTTTATATTAATCAAAGGCCCATGGACATGCATGAGCCAGAGGCAGAGTAACACCATACCCATAACCAGGGAGATGACACAGTGGAAGTTATGAGATATTGTGACTGGCTGGCACACTTTAAGAAGCCCCTAAGGTTGTGTGCTTATGACACTGGCCTCTGTCCGCGGCACAGGCACAGCCAGTTATGCCTGAGACCTTACCAAAGAAGGAAGGCATTGCTTCCTTGTCTGAGACCGTGGGCCTTAGCCACCGGAACAGGTTCTGCCACCTATGCAGGAGGTGATTGTGTAATGTGGCTGGGCCGAGTGGAATTGTACAGGCCTAACATGGTGCTGTCAAGTGACGGCAATCGAGGTCAAAGGATGCTTTGTTAGGAAGTTCATTGTTAATGTAACCGAATTAATGCATCACACATATTTTCTAGATGAACCCTATTGTGTAAAACCCTACAATAATACTGCCAGCTTCGTTGTCTATTTCTGCACAGCGGTTTGGAAAAATAACCTAACTCTACCTGTGTTGCCTAGGTTGCTGATTGAATTTAGTGACAGGGGTTCCACTGTTGTTGCCAACACACTTCAGATTTCTCATGCCCTGCTGGCAGCAACGGGAGAGGCAGACTACTCCCTCTCGAACCTCTGTGTGCACAAGAATAGGTAAGAAGCCTAACTGAAACCTCTCAAGGGGTTTCCAAGGAGGAGGTTTGTGTTTCTTTGGCTGCACGAAAGCCTATATTATTTCATTTAAATGAGCAGTATTGGCAGATTTCGTGGGATGTTGGAAATCTAGGATGGGTCGCTGTAAAGGGAATCAAAAGCAGGACACACAACATGGATATGAATCAGCATTAAAAGGGATAAGAAACAATTAGGAGGGAGGGGAGGGCGTACGCCTGTGTTACAATATTGTAAAATAAAAGGACAAGCCTGCAGAAGAGAACAAAGTGCTTATGGAGAAATGGTCTACTGCAACGGGAAGTATTCTTGAACTGCTCTGGGAAATTTCAAGGAGAGTTTGGCAGTCAAGGCTGAAGGGTTTCAAGAATAAGAATGACAATGTAAATTCTCAAATTCTCTGAGCTTTCACTTTTGGTGATGCTTGACATGTCAGCCTCATTTGATACGGTCAATCATGCTATTCTCTTAGACAGATTGAAGTCGGTTGGTAGAGTTTCGGAGCATGCCATTCGGTGGTTCAGATCGTTCCTGGAGAATCGTCAACAATGTGTTAGATTGGGAGCCTTTATTTCAGATCCTAGTATTATGGAATGTGGGGTTCCACAGGGGTCATCGTTATTGCCACTTCTTTTTAATTTGTATCTCCGACTGGTCATGGAAATTCTGAGACGTCATGGAATGAGTTTCCAATCTCACGCAGACGATACTCAGATTTTTATTACAATTGATAATGTTGAGGAAACTTTTGCCAGTCACGCCTTTGCCACTGGAACTTTCCCCTCTAGCCTAAAGCACTCACTTGGGCACCCCCTCCTTAAGAAGCATTCCGCCGATCCTTCCTCTCTGGCAAACTACCACCCAATCTCTATCACACCTTTCCTGGGAAAACTCCTAGAAAAGCTGGCAATCTCCCAGCCTACTGTCCATACTGAACCTGTTGGTTGTCTCCATGACCATCAATCTGCCTTTAGAGCAACCAGAAGCACGGAAACTGCTCTCCTGAACACCAGTGAAGAGCGGCTCTCTAATCTCGACTCTAGCCTTCCTTCTGTCCTCATCCTCCTTGACCTTACCTCTGCTTTTGACACGATCAACCACGCCATCCTGATCAATCGTCTCTGTGACAACCTGGGCATCACGAATCAGGCCCTAGCCTGGTTTACCTCCTTCTTCTCCAATCGACCCTCTCAGGTCCAACTGGGGTCCTTTCTCTCCACCACCTCTCTCTCCCCATGTGGTGTTCGCTAGGGCTCTAAACTCTCACCCTGGCTCTTCAACCTTTACTTGGCACCTCTGGCCCACCTCATCTCTACATTCTCTCCTAGCTTTCAGTGTTATGCGGATGACACTCTGCTCTGCTTCAGGCTTCCCTCTGCCTCCACTCCTCTCTCGCTCATTCCTGACTGTTTATCCACGATTCAGGAATGGTGTACTTCCAACGATCTCTGCCTTAATGCCAATAAGACTGAGATCCTTCTGATTGGGACCCCTGCTCCCACTTTCCCTCTTTCACTCTGGCCACCCTCTGTGGACCTTCCACCTTCACAGAGCTGGATGGAATGTTAAAGGAAAAAGAAAGGAACAATACAATAGAACTCCCCTGCCCAAGAATGGGCTGGGCAAGGGAGACAAAAGAATCCAGGAGGATTTTAAAACAAGACAGTTGGAAGGGGCGTGGCTTGGAGCAGAACGTGAAGCATGGCTCTGTGAGAGCTCCTGGCCCGATGCTGGCAACAATGCCCTGAACTCCAGTTAACGTTCCAGGTGCTGCATAAAACCTCAGGGTGCTGCTGGGGAACCTCACGGGCAGCGGTGGTGAAAGTCGCACCATTAAACACTAACCCCCGAGCGAGTTATCAGCTCTGTAATGGCAGATGGGCGGGCTGCAAGCCCCACGGCCAAAGAGCGCAGAGATAGGTGTCCTCTCTTTCAATGCGTGTTAGGGAGAATTCTCAAAATGTGCTAATTTCCCTTACCTTTTGAGACCCCCAGCAACTTTGCTGGATTTGATTTTTTACCTGGGAAGAGTGTGAGCCTTTTTTCCCACTCTTTCATGTATTTTGATGTGTGTTTTACTTTTGTGTTATTTGGCTATGGGGTTTTTAAACAAACTCCATAGGCATCATTTTTTTGTTTTGTGTCACGCAGCACCTTCAGTGCAGTGTCACAGGGGGTGTCTTTTAAACTCCCCAAGGTTTAAATACCTTCTCTGGGACTGTCTACCGTCTCCCAGAGCCTGTAAAGTTAAATTGACTTTACTAGTCATTTTAAATTTACAGACCCAGCACACACTATCTTCCTATAGAATGCTGTAGGGGTTGCCTAGCATCCCCTGAGTCTGAACACTCATGTAACAGTTAGATGTTACCCTTTCCTACTTGAAATGGCTGGTGGCAGTGGTTTTAAACAAACTACCATGCTGTTTCCCAACTTTCAATTGTGTCCTTTGCCTCTAGAATTCGTGCCAACCCACAGGTTCAGGGGGTGCAGATGGGTGGGAAAACATACAAAATGCCCCTGTATGAAAAATGTCCCTGTATGCAAAATGTCCCTGTACGCGGATGACGTTCTGCTCACCCTCACATGTTTCTTTACTTATGTATTCATTTATAGCAGCGTGCAAAGCCTGTGGGCCTCTAGGCACTAGTTACGTACAGAGAAAAGTCAGTAGCTGACAGTAGGTGAATGGCTAGCGGAATAGGGGAATTTTTAGCTTCTTTCTGAATGATGGGTAAGAAGGCTTGACTCTGAGCGTGGGGGCGGGGCTTGTTCCAGAGGCTGGAGGCATGCACTGGTAAGCTAGGCACTCCTGCTCTTTTGAGATTGTATCTCGGTGTGGCTATGCAGTGTTTATAGGCCATGCGTTGTGGCCTTGTAGATGCTTGTATTGATACCTTCTGAGAGAGGTAAGTCGTGCCTGATTGGACAGGCAGTGATGGGTAATGGAGAGGGTCTTGAACATTATTCTCTCTCTGATGGGGAGCCAATGCACGGTTCTCCTGGCGTCGGAAATATGGTTGAGCTTTCCCAAGTCTACGGCCGCTCGAAGGGCATTGTTTTGTGTGATTTGTAATTTGTTTTGATTTTTTTCCGATGTACCACAAAGTAAGGCATTGCAATAATCCTGTTTGGACCCGATGAGTGCCCTGGCGACAGTGATGCGATTTCCAGTGGAGAGGAATGGTTTTCAAGCGTAAATAAGCTTGGTGGCGTAGGCTGAAGTGGAGGTGTTATGGTTGATTTGTCGTGTCATGTTGAGGCTTGAATCCGGCTAGACCCCCAAGGTTTGTATGGCGGAGGCCACCGGGATGTAGTGACCATTGATGCTGAATGATGTGAAAGAGCTGTCTAGTTTGGCAAGACGGGCTGGGGAGCCAATGAGCAGGAGCTCTGGTTTTTCATCATTTAAACAGAGGCTTGGATGTTCTCGTAGATGGCGTTTGTCGTGATCGTGTCCTGGGTGTAGTCACCAGACAGTGGGATGATAATTTGTGTGTCGTCGGCCAAGTTTGTATACGATATGCCGAAAGAGTCCAAGAGGTCAAACAGCGGTTTTGTATAGATGTTATACAAAGTTGGTGAGACAAAAGGAGAATTGAGGGACACCGCATAAAATGGGCGTGGGGTCGGCCATTGCGTTGCCATGGAAGACCCTTGATGTTCTGTGGGATAGGAAGGAGGCCATCCAATTGGCTGCATCAGGTGAAAAGTTTGTAGAGGTCGTGAGGTGCTGGCATTGTGTCTGATGGTCAACCAAGTCAAAGACCGCCGAGAGGACAAGGAGGAGAGGAAGTGTACATTTTCCAGCATCAATAGCATTGTCCAGTTGGTTTTTGAGGTCTAAAAGGGCTGTTTCTGATCCGTGTCTGGGTTGGAAACCCGATTGCCTGGTCCCTAGTATGTGGTGGGATTTGAGGAAGTCCTGGATTTGGAGGTATGCCACTCTGTTAATAATTTTCAGTAGGAACGGGACTGTGGTTATAGGGCGGTAGTTAGTCAGGGTCAAAGGGTCTAGGGACGGTTTCTTGAGCTGGGGTGATAGCCATGATTCCTTAAGGGAATCTCGTCAAGTTCCGGAAACTCCTCAAGATCTTCCTCTTCTCTTCCTTTTTCTCTCTCCCTCTCCCCTGCTAACCCCCTTTCTCCTCTCTCCTGCTCTCCTCCCAAACTCTGCTCAGTCTCGCTGACTGGTCGCCTGGTGCACCTCCAGAGCCACACAGGTCCCAGGATCCCCCGCCAGTCCTACACTTGCCTCTGGGCCTCCGCCACGCACTTCTGCACTCAGAATACGTTCCATGTGAGAGGCAACCTCTTCTGCACTTAACCCAGGCCCTGATGACTGGGTGCACTTATTCTCCCCTCCCCCTCCCTCGCACTTCCTGTCTGCGCACTTGCACAACCTTGAATGCACTAGGCCTAGCAAGATCATGTCCTGTCCTCCCTTTGCCTCTCCTCCCTAGCTTGGTTACGCATGAAACACGTGCGCATAGGCGCATTATTGATGATGACCTATCATCAATCAATCTGAATGTCCCCAGACCTAGTACAGTAGTTTATTATTCAATATGTCCTCTTCCCCTTCCCCCCTCCTTGCCTCCACACCCTTTCACATGCACTTGTATTATCTGATAAGTGGTTAGTCTTAGTATGGTAGTTTATTGATTGTATGCTCCTTCCTTTCCACCCCCCATTCTCTCCTTCACTCCTGTCATGCACTTGCACTAGTAGAAATGCCTTTTGCCTAATATACTAGTTCATTTTGTTAGATCATTCGGAAACCTCAAGGCCTAAGAAGGACTACTGTTTTCCCTTGCTCCCTTCCAGCTTTACAAATAAACAATTACAATTACAAGGGTAGTGGGGAGAGAGCAGGAAGCGAATAAAGCATTGGTGATGGCGGCAATGAGAGGAGCAGAGGTTCAGTGCAGTCTTTGCTCAGTGAAGCTGGGCAGGTGTCTCCCTTGCATCAGGAAGGTTCGAGAACCTTGATTATAGTGGCTAGGTCAGTGACTGAGGCAGGTTGGAATTGGAAGAGAGGGGTGCTGGGCATGTTAGACTGAAGGGACGGTGACTTGGGTGCTGTGCTGGAGGAGCGTTTGGTGGTGATTCTATCTTGGAGCAGAGAAATTTGCCCGTGAATGTATCTTGGACAGTTCCACACCAGGTGTTGTCTTTTACCCCTAGGGTGTGGTCTGCGGGGCGATTGCCATTTCTAATTCGCACAGGATGGTGAAATGTTCATGAGAGGAGGAGGGGGCATTCGCAATTCTGTCATTATAGGTGGTAGCTTTGACAGAGTGGATGTTTTGTGTGTAGGTCTTAGCAATGGCTGCAAAGACGGCTTTGTTAGAGGGGGTGGGGTTCTTTTGCCAGGCGGCTTCCGCTACTCTTTTCTGTGCACGTAGAGCACAGAGGTCAGGGGTGAACTATGAGTTGTAGCATTTAGACTTAGTTGCTTTGCTGGGTTTTAGCGGTGCCAAGGCATCCACTGAGTTGCCTACAATGGTGTTGTAGTGATTGAATTGAATTGATTGTTTATGTGCATAGCGCCTATACACAATGGGCCTCACTATAACCCTGGCGCTCCCGTAATGAAGGGGGCTGGTACGGTACCGGCCCCCTTCATTACGGGAGCACCGATTACAAGGTACCCTTTGCGGGTCCCGCGAGGGGAAGAGGGAGGGAATAACGGGACACTTGTAATGTGCCCCTTATTACCTCCCTCCCCATTCCCATTGAGCCCTATGGGGGCTCAAATGGGAATGGGGAATGGTTCCTGCAAGGAGGAATTACGGGGTCCTCCTATGTCGGAATGACCCGGTAAATCCCCATTGCAGGAACCCGGTAATGGAGCCCGGTTTGGAGGCAGCCGTGGCGCTAATAGCACCATGGCTACCTCCAAACTCGTAATGAGGCCCAGTGTGTTTCAAAGCACTTCAAGGAGGGAGGGAAACATGGGAGAAATACACGTACATTCATACAAGTCCTTAAAACAGTACAGAATGTGAGAGATTTACTATCAAATCATAACAGATAGTACAAGTGCATTAGACAATAAGGGAGAAGAGAGGGAGGAGAGAGACAAAACTAGCAGTAACATTACTATGGGCCTCATTACACGTTATCCGGTAAAATCCGGCCATTACCGGCATGGTGCTATTAACGTGTCCGGCTAATTGCGTGGCATTACGAGTACGCGGACACGAGCACAGCGCCATGCTGGTAATGACCCTACCGCCATGGCGCAAGAGTCCCTTACCGGCATCGACGAAAGCGCTGATAGCACTTCCGACCTCCCGCTACATGCTATTAGCGATTACCGCTATTAGCGGTGACCGTAAAATTGCGGAACCGGAAATAGCCTCATCGCACAGGAACGGGAAGGAGCAAGGCGGCCATCTTTAAAAACACAATCCATTGCCATCCTCAGCACCCAGGACCTGTTTCCACACGACTCCAACACCAAATCATCCTGGATACCCTGACGATGCCAAAGGCCATCAAGAAAGGCGCGGATCGGCAGCGCAAAGAAAAATTCACCAGCGAGGAGCTGATCATGTTAACCGAGACCCTTGCCGCAAATGCCAATGTTGTATTCGCCAATGACATGCGGCGTGAGACCCTTGTGAAGAAAAAGGCCATCTGGGCAGAGGTCGCCCACAAAGTCAGTGCGGTGGGCACCACCACCCACACTGTCAAGGACTGCAGAAAGCGGTGGGACGATCTACGGCTCCTGGTCCGCAGCATACTGGCTGCAAATCGCAACCTGGCTATGGACACAGGAGGTGGTGCTGATTCACCAATCAAACTCCGGGAGTGGGAGGAGACCTGCGCCAGCACAAATGGCGTGGAATCCATTGAGGGAGTCGGAGACATGGAGCGTGGTACGCCCACTTCATCAGATGGAGGTGAGTGTACACAATAAACAATGCACTGTGAAGGGTGAGGGACCTCCAAATCTGAGTCCAGAATCAGCCCATGGATCCAGCCATAAACATACATGCACACAACCCTGCCAATGTGAGTGTCACACCCCAACACACACACATGCACGCATCACCACATACACGTGCAACACAGACCCATTCAGGCATGACCCACCCAACATCCCCATTACCGGATTCCCGACTAAAGAGGTCCCAATACATAGAGCGGCATGACATAATCATTCTGCATAAGGCACGTAGAACCATCACCGATGATATTCCCTATTTTTGTGCCCACAGGATCACAGACAGACAGTGATGAACAGGCCACTGTGACACTTGCTCCCCCAGCCAAGAAAAAGGCCAGGACACAGGAGACAGGGGACACCGCCACCACCTCAAGGGGCACAGGGAGGAGTGAGCACCAGCAGAGGGGTAAAGGCAGCAAGAGCGCCAGTTCAACACGGCCTGAAGCCACGGCTGCTACAATTGCTGCACCCACGGCAGTGTTCCCCCCGTCATTGGAAACAAGCAAAGAGGGCCTGCTCTCTGCTGCCACCAGTTCGACTGGTGAGGCAGCAGCCACCGCGCCGCTGTCGGACATGGAGGAGACCATTGACCTTGAAACGCAAAGGCAGACGCCCAGCCCCCCGCAATCCAAGAGCCAAGCCCACAGCCACCATCGCAATCAAGTAGCCATGGACAATCTGGCAACGACACAGTGGAAGGGCGCTGGATGTCATGATGCCCGCTCCCGGGGACCCGGTTCAAGCCCTGCGTCCCCGAAAGCGGACATCCAGTCCCCAAGGAAGGACCCAGCAACCCCATATAGGGGCCCTTTGGACAGTGTCCTGGCGCCTATGGCGCCAGGCTCATAAAAGACATCAGTCCTGGCGCCATAGGCGCCAGGCTCATTATGGAAGTGCTTGGGTGCACTTACCTGATGCAGACCATGCTGCAGGATCCCGGCCTCCTTGAGGCCTGAAAGGAACTACTTTACCTGTGGGACTAATTTACCATCAGGGCGTGGTCGGGGAAGGATACATACCTGATTGGAGGAAGGATACATACCTGGAACTTCTTCCAAGGCTATTTAAACCCCACCCGAACAGCCACACGTGCTTCGCGTTGTTCTGCATCTAGCAGCTGGACGCTCACCGTGTCTGCTCCTGCATCCTGACTTCTGCCACGCCTGCCAGCATCCTGGATCACCTGCAAAGGAAGAGAAGAATAGAACAGAAGAAGGAAAAGTCCTTACCTGCTAAATCCGCATCCCGGAGACATCTCGCCGACAATCCTGAAAAGGAAGACTTTTATTTAAAAGCTCATCGCGTCGATCGATGCAGCGCCGCATTCCACTCACCTTACAGGGCGCCTCCATGTTCAGCAGCGATCATCCGGATTTGCAGTCACGCCCCAGCGCCTAGGGAGAAAAAGACCAGAACAAAAGGTGAGAGAGAGAAGGGAATAAGGAAAGCTGAATCTCCATGTTAAGACTTACCTGTTGATTCATTCCCTCTTCATTTCGGGTCCGCGCCGCATCCTGGCATTTCCGGACCCCGGCCCCTAAGGGGAAAAAGAGACATCAGCGTTAATGAGCGAATGAAAAGCCATTACCAAAAAACGCTCATTAAAGACTTACCTGATTTCTACAAGGATTTCACCTCTCATCTCGGGTCGGTGCCTGTTCCCCGGCATTCCGTACCCCGGCCCCTATGGGGAAAAAGACACTAGCATTAGTACATTAATGCATGGACACTAGGGGAACCTTTTATCAAATAACTTACCTGGAAGCCAAGCAAGTTTGGTTCTCACCAATCCGAAAATCCAGTGAAGTAACTGGATACCAACGCGCCCCTGCATCAGAAGCAGGATGAAGAGCTCGTCCTTCCAGACCCTAAGGTGAGACGCTACGAGGAATCACAGAAGGGTTCCGAGGAGGGTGAGAGGGGAAAGTGGGAGGCTGATTGCATTACCCCGCAGACAGTTAATCCCCTATTTTTGCCTACAGAAGGATACTTCTGCGAGCCAGACAAGCCAGATTTGGGGGCCCGGTCCAGTCCATCTTCTGAACCCTGCGCATCACCTTAGAAGAGGTCACAGCAGCGCGAACCAGGCCAGCACCTCCGTGGGAGTCAGGTGAGCGTTACACTGGAGCCCTCAGGTGTCCTCGCCTGATGGCCAAGGCATGGACCAGAATGCAGCAGCCACCCCAAGAGCTGAACGCAGTCGCCATTACTTGTCAACCATCAGCCAGAGGCAGGTGGAAATTACAGCACTGGTTGGCCAGCATGTGGAAGAGGCAGCCCGTCTGAGGGAGGAGGTTAGGTCGAATGCAAGCCAGACAAGAGAGGGCATGGAGGCCTGGACAAACAGGCTGTGCGAGGAGATGGCCCAACTGAGGCAGGAGCGACAATATCCCCCCCACCACTGGATCAACCGGGCACCTCCCCCTCTGCGAGTTCACATCAGACAAGCCCCCGCCGCCGCTCCTTGCGCACCACGAGGCGCACGCCATCCCAACCTCCCAATGGCGGTGGAGGCCATGAGAAGTAGGGCCAGCAAGAACTAGCTGGCACAAGTGCAGCAGGACACCTACGCACTACAAGCCACACATAGGGGTGTTGTGGGGGGAGGGGGGAAAGGGTGTTTTTGGTAGTGTTGTGGGGGAAGGTGGGAAAGGGTGTTTTAGGGAGTGTTGTGGGGGCAGGGGGGAAAGGGTGTTTTTGGGAATGTTGTGTAGGGAGGGGGGAAAGGGTTTTTTTGGGAGTGTTGTGAGGGGAGGGGGGAAAGGGTGTTTTTGGGAGTGTTGTGGGGGTTGGAGGAAAGGGTGTTTGCACAGTGGGGGCCATGCACTTTTTGTTCACAAATTAATCATAATGCACTGTTGACAAGTTGAAACACAGGCTTGGTCTTCATCATTGTGTGTACTTTATTGGGGACAGGGCCCATTGTGCGCCTCACCACATACAGCAGGGCAACAATACCCATCTCCATCCAAAAGAGTTGACCCTTGTCTCTCAGAATATTTGATATATCAGATGCTGACGCACATTGTGTCCCTCCTGGCCATCGCCTCTTGCATGTCCTGCCGGCCCATTTACCCCATCCTCATCCCCATGAACATCATCTTCATCTGGTGGTTGCATGTCAATGTCAGGGGGCATAGGCACATTCCGTCTGATACACATATTGTGCTGCATGACACATGCCATGGTTATCTTCGGCACTTTGTCATGGCCGTACAGGAGAGTCTCACCCGGCCCGCTTAGGCACCAGAGCTGTGTCTTCGAAAGGCCAAATGCCTGCTCTATCACGACGCGGGTACGGGTATGTGCAATATTGTAGTCTTCCTGCTGGTTCTGTGGGTTCCGTACAGGGGTTAGGAGCCAACTCTTCAGGGGATAGCCAGCATCACCTGTATGGCTGGAACAACGGGGCCTTGTTCCTGGTCACCTCAATTGCAACCTGGACATTTTACACTAATTCTGTTTGCATTCTGATTGGCGTCCACGCTTCCCAGCGTGCATGGAGACGATCAGTGTAACTGCAATGTGAGAAGGTAAGCTAGTCCCTGCAAGTGGACGTGCACCATGCATGACTCTGGCAGTATTTCCCATCTCCTGGGTGTGGATAGGTCCTAGGTGTTCCTGGGGCCTGACAACCTTTGTACCACACTGCTAGTGTACTGGCATTATGATTCCACGGTCCCCATGCTGTGAAGCGGCACATCAGTAGTGGTGTACGGGTGTGGTTCTGTACAATGGCTACAGGTGATCTCTTTGCATGCACTCAAGGGCGCATATCTGTTGTGATGTTGTTCAACACACATTTACATTATGCATATTGGCTGCATGTAGCAGCTTTGTGTCATGTAGGGTATGGTATGATGTGCAATGTGCATGTGGATAGATGTGTCATGTATTGCGTTATGGATTGATGTCTTTGTTGTGCAGTTTACTACTTGCATGTGGTTTTGTGTCCTCTACATCGTGGGCTGCGTTGGTGGACATTGGCGTACAACTGTATGTCCCTTTATTGTACGGATGACAGTCCACAACCAGTTGGAGTATGCATCTCCCCCCCCAAACACACCCCACATCACACTGCCATGTGCTCGCCCTGCTACTCACCAAGTAGCCACAAACTTTGTCCAGCATGGCGCTCCATGTTGCGTGGTATCATTGAGTTCCGCAGGACCATTCATTCATGGGTTGATCAGGGGTATCGGTCACGACAAGGTGTTATTCTCTTTTTTGAGTCACATACCATTTGGACATTGGTGGAGTGGTAATGCTTTCTGTTTCGGTAGACAGCCTCATTGTGAAGTGGGGGCACCATTTCCACATGGGTACAGTCGATTGCCCCAATGCTACTTGGGATGCATGCCAGTGAATAGATGCCAACTTTGTTGTTGGAGATCTCCTGGGCTGTCCGTGGCAGGGATATGTGTTCACTGGTGTGCTCCAGGGGGGCATCGAGCACCTGGGTCGGCGTGCGTGTGAATACTGGTTATGAAATGCCATGCATCTGCCCTACTGTATGCTGGTAGGTGCCTGTGGCCAGGTAGTGGAGCACAGTTACCACCTTCAGTAGAGGGGGGATGGCAGTACGGATGTGTATGTGGCTCACTATGTCGTTGTGATTCATGTCCACCATGGTGGTGATGGTATCCTGGTCCAGGCGGCACAGGGTGTGTATCTGCTCAGGGGTTAGGTTGAATGGAATGGCTAGAATCCTGAGGATTGCTGGCTGCCTCTGTGGTATGACTGGGTGCACTGGTGTGGCTTGCTGGGCCAGTATCGTCCTCCTCCTCCTTCTCCTCCTGTGTCTCCTCTGTGCTGCCTGTTGTTGTTGCTGCTGCGCTGCAATCATGTCCTCCAGCCCATGTAATGGTGCAAGTATTGGAACCATCTTGGTGTGGGAAGGGGTGTGGTGTGCTCTTTTGGGCTGCCAGAGTCTCCATTGCCTCCACCTGTGCTGTTGTGGCCACCTGTGGCAGGTGGGGACACTACTCAGCTCTCTTAACGTGTGGTTCGCGATGCCGGTATTTCCTACTTGCCGGTATGGGCTTCTTTGGCCAATACCATGCCGCTATTAGCATGTCCGCATGCCTTGTAATGGCGTGCTATTAGCGCCATGCCGCTATTTACGACATGAGGGGTCGTGCGCCCACGGACTGGCTGCTATTAGTGGCACCGTTCTTAGCGGTGCCGCTAATAGCGGCCAGTCCGGGTCGTGATTAGCTAGGGAATTTAGCGATACCGGTAAACCCTTACCATTACCGTTATTCCCTTACCGCCTAACGTGTAATGAGGACAATTGTTGCAGTGCAAGAGTGACAAGAGGAGGGGGAAGGATGGGGGTGGGGAGAGGAGGGAAGGGGTGAGGAGAGGAAACAAAACAAGTGACTATCAATTGAAGGTCGATGACTGTCATAGTGCTGGGGTGGGAGGGGGAGGAGAGAACAGAAGGGAAGGGGGGACAGACAAGCTGTCATCAGTGGTCAAGGGACCAGTGATAAGAGTAAGTGCTTAGGGAAGTAAAGAGGAAAAGGGGAGAGGTTAGGGGAGGGGAAGACAGCTGAAAGACAGGCGGCTACGAATTACTATGCCAGACGACAATTGGGGTAGTGCCAGAAATGACCGTGGTAAGGGAGGGGAGGAGGGGAGGGAGAAGGTAGTGGAGAGGTGGAGAGAGGGAGGTGAGGGGGGTGAACGGCGAAAGGGAAGGAAGAAGAGGGACAGGAAAGGGGAGAGAGGTAAGAGAGCAAGCGCAAGGGGCAGAAAGGGAAGAAAGAGGAAAAGGAGGAGGAAGACAGGGGGACACTGGCAGGGGGCAGGGGAGACAAGGGGACACTGGCGGGGGTAGGGGAGACATGGGGACACTGGCGGGGGGCAGGGGAGACATGTGGATACTGGCGGTGGGCAGGGGAGACATGGGAACAATGGCGGGGGGCAGGGGAGACATGGGAACACTGGCAGGGGTCAGGGGAGACATGGGCCAACTGGCGGGGGCAGGGGAGACAAGGGGACACTGGTGGGGGCAGGGGTTACAAGGGGATACTGGCGGGGGGCAGGGGAGACATGGGGACACTAGTGGGGGGCAGGGGAGACAAGAGGAGATAAGGGGGACATTGGCAGGGCAGGGGAGACATGGGGACACTGGCAGGGGCAGGGGAGACAAGGGGAGACATGGGGACACTGGTGGGGGGCAGGGGAGACAAGAGGAGATAAGGGGGACCCTGGCGGAGAGCAGGGGAGACATGGGGATACTGGCAGGGGGCAGGGGAGAAGATAAGGGGGACATTGGCGGGGGCAGGGGAGACATGGGGACACTGACGGGAGACAAGAGGAGATAAGGGGGACATTGGCGGGGGCAGGGGAGACATGGGGACACTGACGGGAGACAAGAGGAGATAAGGGGGACCCTGGCGGGGAGCAGGGGAGACATGGGGATACTGGCAGGGGGCAGGGGAGAAGATAAGGGGGACATTGGCGGGGGCATGGGGAGACATGGGGACACTGTCGGGAGACAAGAGGAGATAAGGGGGACATTGGCGGGGGCAGGGGAGACATGGGGACACTGGCGGGAGACAAGAGGAGATAAGGGGATAAGGGGAACTGCCATGATGGTGGCATTCTGTGAGGTGGGTAGTGGGTGGGTCAGCAGCTGCAGTAGGTGGGCACTAGTAAGGTTGCGGGTACTCCATGCGAGAGTAGGCGTAGCAAGAGGGTTAGCACAGGTTAGAGTGGGTTTGTTGCAGAACGGGACAGGGATATGGAGAGTGTAATGTTGACCCCTCCCTTACGCCCTTACTGCAGGAAATCAAACGATTTGGACTGGCCTCAGGCTTCAGGGTAAATGATGACAAATGTAGCGCCATGTGGGTACACATGTCAAAGGGCACATCTAGCATCACTAACCTGGGCATCCAAATTCCAAATCAGACCTTGCAGATATACCAACGCAACTTTCCTCAACTATTCGAACCCTTCCTGGCGGATACGGCTTGTTGGCAAAAACAAGCGATCTCGTGGTTTGGCGGGATCACTTCTCTCAAAGGACTTCCCTGTCATTGTGTCACCCTGCCACCCGAATTCCCGACTCAGACTTGGGGCGGATGGTGGTGTGACTGCCACTCACGAGGTGCGCTTGCCTCATCAGGGTCTGCGTTCACTGTGTGCAATCCAGCGGGGGCACCGGCCAGGATGCGAGGTGGTGAGGGAGCGATTGGAAGCGTCCTCCAGATAAGAAGGTGCGGGGTTCTGCGGGTGAAGGTGTTGGCTACGTTGCGCTTTTCATTCTCCTGTCCCGGAGCGAGTGACTCCGTTTGCACACGTAGAATCTGTTGTTTCTGTTGCGTGGAGTGCGGGTGACACATAGGACAGACTGAAACCTTCGAAGACACTTCTCAAGTGCAAGTGCTTTCTTCTTTGGCCTGTGCATTTAGTACCAAGACTTGCACTCGAAAGGTAAACATTTTCATAACGTACCAAATGGAGAGTGCACGAATATCAGCCCATGAAAGAATATTAAACATTTATCTGAATTGCTGATTTCACCCCTGAGCAGTAATAGAAGACACTATGAGTGAAAAGACACTTATGCAAAGATTCCATTAAAAAGGTAACACTCTTTTCAGCAAGTCTGGGTCCTGGTTCAATGTGCTCAAGTTGGAGAACTTTACTCAGAGACTGAGTAGAGACTCTTTGAATCTTTAGCCTGAACTATTGCTCATTCTGAATTAAAAGGTGCACACTTTAATTTAGATAAAGGACAAGAACTGAGTTTTAAATTACCTGCTTAAGAATCTCATGAAAGAAGCTGGAAAGTAAAGATAAATGAATTCAGTTTCAAATCTCAAGAGACTATTTCCTCTAGGCTTTTGCAGAGGAACTCTCCGGTATTTCTTTGTGATATTGCTGAATTATTAGTAGCTTTGGGAATGGAATGTAGGAACTAAAAGCATGTGGCTCTCTCACTTATGCAGATACCACACCAGAAGGAAGTAGCAGTTCCACAGTCTGAGGGTTTTTTCTCCACTTCCCCTTTCCCTTTGGGGTGTCAAGAGCTCAACGGGTTTAATAGTTAGTTGAGAATGCTACGCTTTGGTGGGTCTGTGGGGTTCAGCAGCTCCCGCGTTGGATTGAAGACAATTAACGAGAGCCCCATGTGGTGGACGGGCCACCCAGATAAATGAACAGTCATTTTGCCACCTGAGGACAGAGCCCACCATCCAGAATTGCTTGCCGACAGCGTCACAGCCAGAGTAGAGCCAGCGCCACTAAGGACAGACCCACGAAGGTACTGTAAAGGGGTGACTAACTGCAGCAGTGACCCCAATATGACAGTGTCTATGTAGTATATGTGTTGTAAATTAATGTACATATGTCTGTGTAGTTAGTTATATGTATATATTTCTTATCTAAGTACTGTTATGTACAGTAATTGTTAAGTGTAGAGTTGTGGTAAATGTTAGGGGTTATGTTAAGTTGAGTTAAAAAGGTTAAATAGGGGGAGGACGTTTTATATGGGATACATTACTCACCGTAATCGTACTGGTCGGAAGCATCTTGCGGAGTTCCCTGGCCTTAGCCATACTTTTGCTGTTATTATAATTATAATTCTTATACATTCCCTTCCCCACCCCAACGTCGACCCTCGACCTCGACGACGGCTGGAGAAGTCATCGACCGTCGACTGCTGCACGACGGATCTGGGCCTCGGAAGGCCGCTGGCCTCGGCCCGGGCCTAGTAGGCCGCTGGCCTCGGCCCTTACAAGTAGGGAGAGTGGGGGGTGGTACATACTCTTCACTCTTGATATATAGTTACATTTTATATATTCCTACACTTAGCAGCCCGCTGCCTTAAGGTGCGTATGGAGGGTACCCCTTTTCAATTCTGCCCCAAGTGCAATCGCAAATACCCTTGGGTCGACAGGCACGCCACGTGCAATCTCTGCTTGCCGAGGGATCACCCCGAAGCGAACTGCAGAGCGTGTAGTAGGTTTAAACCTAAGACACTTAAGGACCGTTCGACAAAGCGTTGGGCCCACCACGCCAGGCAGGAGGCCATGGCAGCGGAGGGCGCCTTCAGCGATGGCAGCGACGCCGTACTTTCGGACGGCGAGGGCATTACGGCGTCGAAAGACAGCCGGCGAGCGCAGGTCCCCGACCTCGGAAGGTCGTCCGGCAGGGCGGCTATGGGGAAGACCCCCGGCGACGTAAGCGCTACACACCTAACACACACTAAACACACTAAGACCAACCGGACCTCGACGACGTCGACTTCCCGGAAAGAGGCACAAAAAGAACGGTCCGACTCGGTGTCCTCTGGGCGCTCTCGATCGAGATCACCTCACGACGCAAGGCAATCATCCACTCTTGCCAAGAGTGCCTCGCTACACACATTAACGGAAGTTCGATCGTCGGGAGACGAAGACGACTTCCACCCCCAGGCCGCGCTCCAAGATACCGAGACCGCGGTTAACACCAGTGAGGCCCCACGAAAGCGCACAGATACCTCTCCAGACCCTCGGCGCCAGGCGTCGAAAGTCTCTGGGGCCTCCAAGGGACAGGGAAAACATTTTTCCACGCACGGGGAGGGGGGGAAACAGCGGAAAGCACAGCCTTCCACCCCTGTAAAGCCATCCTCTCACCCTAGGCAGACAAGTAAACACAAGTCTACCCTTGAAAAGTCCCATAAATCATCACCTGCTAAAGTTATACCCTGTTCCAGGGAATGGTCCAGTGAAGACATAGACAGGGTTATGTCTAGGATGTCTTCCTTGGCTGATTTTTATGATAAGAACCCAGAACATTTTCTTTCATATAACCCTCAAGGGGCCACACCCTCAGGCTCCTCCGATCCTATCCCGCTAAGTAAAAAGCCCCGGTTCGAAAGACCTGAACCCTTCGAGGTTCAGCCTTACTCCATTCCATATTCTACTCCACTCCCCAGTTACCAGGGACAAGTTTTCCCTGAAGAGGACCAGGAGTTTGAATTTATAGAAGAACAAACCGGGACAGATTACCTTGCAGAGGATGAGGACCTGGAGGAGGGAGAAAATGAGCAGGAAATTTACAGAGTAGATTCCCCAGTACAAAGCGAAGCCCCAGTTACCGACTCTCCAGTTGATAACCAGCCCCTCCTCAACGAGGTTCTCGCTCGAGCAGCGGAACATTTCCACATCGACACCCACGGTGTACAGGAGGAAAGGGACTTCGCGGAGGAGTTTGTAGGAGAAAGGAGACCGGTCGCTCAGACCATCCCTATCCTCAAGTCCATCCAACGAAGAATAGATCCTTCCCTGGTGAATCCTAACCTCACCAGAGCTGTCAACCCCAGAATTGAAAAGATTTTCCGGGCAGCCCAGTCTGACCCTCTGTATATAAGGGGACATCTTAAACCAGATTCCCTAGTGGTTACCAACACTAGAAAAAGGGCGGGCACGCCCTTATCTTCATCAGAAGCTCCTCCCGACAAGGAGAGCAAAAAACTTTACGGGTTTGGCAGGAAGGTAGCCTCAACGTCCGCCTACCAAGCAAGGATTGCGAATTCCACCACCCTGTTAGCTAGTTACAATTGCCATCAATGGGAAGAAGTCGCGGCGCTCATTGCCTCTGCTCCAGAACCGTTAAAGGGCCAGCTGGCTCGGATCTCGGCAGAGGGGAGAGCCGTGTCGGGTTGCATTTTAAAAGCAACTTTCGACGCCGCTGACAACGCAGGGAGATTGATAGCAGAAGGTACTGTTATCAAGAGACATGCGTGGTTACGGCAGTCGGGATTCAAGACATAAACCCAGGCTTCTTTAATAGACAAGCCAGTGGAACCCGACCTATTGGTTGGGAAAGCGGTCGAAGACGCACTTAAAAATGCCAAAGATGAATATGAGACTCTCAAATCCCTTGGCCAGCTTACCAACGAACCCCCTAACCAGAGGGGGAACAGTAATTTTCGTCGCCCACGCGGCCAAAATTCACAAAGAGGCAACTATGCCCAGGGACAGGGTACACAATGGAATAACAACCAGCAGTCTACCCAGAGTTACGGCAGGGGTAACAAGAGAGGTCGTGGAAGAGGCAGAGGCAGCCCCAACAAGGGAGGTGGCACGCCTCCACCAAAACAGTGACGCTCAGTTCAGGGTCCCTACTGCAGCGTCCCCGGAACCATCCTCCACGACAAAGAGTGCACTCCCTAGAGCATCAAAGGATCCTTCTCGAGGAGATCGCCATTCTGCTAGAAAAGGACGCGATAGAACTCGTCCCAGGACACCAGGTAAACAAGGGTATCTATTCAACTTACTTCCTTGTGCCAAAGAAAGATTTGACAATGCGCCCAGTATTGGACTTACGGCCTGCCAACAAGTATGTCAAGCCCCAAAAATTCCGTATGACCACGCTACAAGAGGTAATCCCCCTCCTAAAAAAGGGGGATTACATGGCAACCTTGGATATGAAAGATGCTTATTTTCATATTTCCATGCTCCCAGCGCACAGAAAGTACTTGCGCTTCAAGGTGGACAGTCGCCACTACCAATTCAAGGTACTGCCCTTCGGGATAGCTTCAGCACCAAGGGTATTCACCAAGGTACTGGCGGTGGCAGCTGCACACCTACGCAGGGAGGCAATCCCGGTGTACCCTTATCTGGACGACTGGCTCATAACGGAGGAAACCCCAGGAATTTGCAGGTTAAACATTCAGAGGACTATCGACCTCCTCCACGAATTAGGCTTCTCTATCAACGAGAAAAAGTCAAGTCTGGTGCCAAGCACCTCAAAACAGTTTCTAGGAGCTATCCTAGATACTCAGAAAGGATTGACCTTCCCTTCGGAAGAGAGAATTCGGAATATACTTCGGCAAATTCCGCATTATCAGTCAGGTCAACAGAGAACAGTACGCAAAGCTATGCGGTTACTGGGCATGATGGCGTCATGCATTTACCTGGTCCCCCACGCGCGTCTGCGCATGCGTCCCATGCAAGAATGGTTGGCGAAACAGTGGTCTCAGGCAAGTGGTCAGTGGGACGATCTAGTGGTCGTTTCGCCAACACTCGTACAGAGCCTACACTGGTGGACAAGAGAGAATCTCGCAAAGGGGAAACCCTTTTACGATCCCGAAGTACAAGCCATGGTGACTACAGATGCATGCCTGACTGGGTGGGGAGCTCACCATCTCCACCACACAGCTCAGGGTCTCTGGTCTCACTCAGTAGCCAAGAACCACATCAATCTGCTAGAGCTTCTGGCAGTATTCCGAGCGCTAAAGGCGTTCGAGCCCCATCTACTGAACTTGTCGGTGCAGATCAGGACGGACAGCACGACAGCCATGTTCTATCTGAACAAGCAAGGGGGGACTCGTTCGCCAAATCTGTCCAAGCTTGCCCAGAAAATATGGATATGGGCACTCAGACGGAACGTCTTCCTGTCATCACAACATGTTCCAGGGGAGCTCAATTCCCTAGCGGATGCTCTAAGCAGAGACTCCCACCCAGAAGAACACGAATGGGTCCTTCACAGAAACGTAGTAGAAGATCTCTTCTCTCGGTGGGGTTTCCCCACTATAGACCTATTCGCCACAAGCGAAAACAAACAATGCCCAGGATTTGCATCCAGGTTCCCCCAGCCAGACTCCCAAGGGAATGCCCTGTGGATGAACTGGTCAGGGATGTTTGCGTACGCTTTTCCACCAACTCCTCTCATCAGGAAAGTGGTGTACAAGATGAACAAGGAATCGATGACGCTCATCCTAGTTGCTCCCATGTGGGCGAGACAACCATGGTTTCCACACCTACGCAGGATGGCGGTGTGCGAGCCCATCAGACTCCCAGCCTGGTACAACCTACTGTCCCAGCAACAGGGTCAAACAGTGCATCAGGAACCCAACTCTATGAACCTAGCAGCATGGCTCCTGAGGTCATAGAGTTTGGACATCTCAAATTACCACAGAGGTGTATGGACATTCTAAAAGAGTCCAGGAAACCAAATACAAGGCACTGTTACTTTGATAAGTGGAAAAGATTCGTTATCTGGTGCCAGAATAAACAAATCAACCCGGTTGATTGCACTCCTTCCAACGTTGTGACATACATGCTCCACCTGCTGGATGCAGGGTTGGTTTTTAACTCGCTGAAAGTACACCTGGCAGCCCTCTCGGCTTACACCACATCCCATAACAAGGTCTCGTGGTGGAAAGTACCAGTGGTTAAAGCCTTCATGGAAGGAGTAAAGAGACTTCACCCTCCTATTTCGAACCCACCGCCAGGATGGGACCTCAACGTGTTGCTAGCTAAGCTCATGGGACCCCCATTCGAACCCATGCATAAAAGTAGTCTCAAACACCTGACTTATAAGATGGCCTTCTTAGTAGCCATTACCTCCATAAGAAGGGTCAGTGAAATTCAGGCTCTGTCAGTGCAGGATCCTTTCTTTACTATCCACAAGGACAAACTGGTTTTACGCACACACCCTAGGTTCTCACCTAAATTCATATCCAAGTTCCATGTAAACCAGTCCATCGAGCTTCCGGCTTTCTTCCAAAACCCGCAAAGCTCGGCTGAGGTGAAACTACACACCCTAGATGTGCGTAGGGCGGTCCTGTACTATGTAAATAAAACCAGACCGCTAAGGAAAACAGATCAACTGTTTGTCTCCGTAGCTACAGGCAGAGAGGGGGATCGCGTCTCTAAGGGCGCTATCTCGAAGTGGATTATCAACTGTATACAGCTGTGTTACTCTCTTTCTGAAAAGACTCTGCCTTTTACGCCAAGGGCCCACTCTACTAGAGGCATTGGTGCCACTCTGGCTTTCATTGCAAATGTTCCCCTCGACACCATTTGCAAAGCAGCTACTTGGAGCTCTATTCACACTTTTACTCAGCATTACTGCATTGACACTCATTCCAAGACAGATACACAAGTGGGACAAGCGGTTCTAAGACACCTGTTTGCTCATGACCCTTCTCACATCCCACCTCCTTCTTCTGGTACTGCTCGCTAATCTATGCACAGCATGTGATCTAAGCAGATTCCACAAGCCTCAGAAGGGATACATTACTCACCGTAATCGTATTTCTGATGCTTGTATCTGCTTAGATTCACATGCGACCCACCCTTCCTCCCCTCCGAGAGAAGGCGCATGATTGCTTGTAGTCTTACCTTTCTGTCTATCTGCTTGGATTATCTGTACTCACGCTACTCCTCATGCTTCCTCATGTCAGAAAAAATACAATCTGAGGATCCTAGACGCGTGAGGGATCTTGGGTACAGTGGACGTCACACTAGGGATAGTATTACTGGCACGCCTGTGTCGACGCCCATTTTCGATTTTCGAAAAACAAACTGTAATACTCCGCAGCTTCCACTAGATGTCGGCCTATGCACAGCATGTGATCTAAGCAGATTCCACAAGCCTCAGAAATATCTATATATAAAAGTGAAAATGTGTGGGTTTGTGGCTCCGCGTATGTTCCCTCTACAATTCCACACCGTTTCACCAATCTGCACCATATTTTGCACAGCCACCTGTGAGGACCCTTTGGACATTACAGGCTACATGACATCTGGACACCCCACCCCTTTCCCCGGATTTCAGCAAACGTCTCTGGGTGTGTGGCTTCACGTATGTTCCCTATACAATTTCATGCCGTTTCACCAATCTGCACCATATTTTGCACAGCCACCTGTGAGGACCCTTTGGACATTACAGGCTACATGACATCTGGACACCCCACCCCTTTCCCCGGATTTCAGCAAACGTCTCTGGGTGTGTGGCTTCACGTATGTTCCCTATACAATTTCATGCCGTTTCACCAATCTGCACCATATTTTCCACAGCCACCTGTGAGGACCCTCCGGACATTACTGGTTACATGGCATTTGGACACCCTATCCCTTTCCCTGGATGTCAGCACAAGTGAAAATGTGTGGGTGGGTGTGTGGCTTCACGTATGTTCCCTATACAATTGCACACCGTTTCACCAATCTGCACCACATTTAGCACAGTAACCTGTTAGAACCCTCCAGATATTACTGGCTACATGACATTTGGACACCCTATCCCTTTCCCTGGATGTCACCACAAGTGAAAATGTGTGGGTGGGTTTGTGGCTTCACGTATGTTCCCTATACAATTGCACACCGTTTCACCAATCTGCACCACATTTAGCACAGTAACCTGTTAGAACCCTCCAGATATTACTGGCTACATGACGTTTGGTCACCCCACACCTTTCCCTGGATTTCAGCAAAAGTCAAAATGTGTTTGTGGGTTTGTGGCATGGCGAAGCGTTGTTCCTTATACAATTTCACACCGTTTCACCAATCGGCACCACATTTTGCACGGTTACCTGTACCTATAAGGGAATGAAAGCCCAGGCAACGGTGGGTATATGAGCTTATATATACACACTTATAGCCATATATTCCCTGTAGGGATAAAAGGCAGAGCACAAAAGCACACTTTGAGCAAGGCCGAACGTATTAGGAGACAACTACACCAAACCGGCAGCACATAGCAAGAAGAAAAGCAGTGAGACCTGGAAGGACGACGAAGGGGGAATTTCCCCTGCCCTTTTCAACTCAGACCTGCAAAGCCTCCAGGAGGGAAATCGTAAGACCGGTAGTTACAGCTGGCGTGCAGAGCAACAGAGGTCAATGGTACACAGGGACCTCCCACAGTGATAACGCAGGCGAAGAGGCAAGATGGCTACTGTGGTACTATCCTTGACTCCAGAGAACAAAGAAGCCAATGGGTTCAGCACAGCCGGTGAGTCGGAGGAAGCTGATATTAAACCGAACTGTGTTTAGCCCAAGGTTGCATGAAGCAACATTTTGAACGCAAGAAGAAAAGACTTGTGTGTATATTTGAACCTTAAAGAAAGCCCAGTTGAGGTCCAGGTGCAGAGGGGTCTGGCGCCACGTGGGCGCTCATTCGAAAGACACAGACCGGGACTTGTTCTTGAAACTACAACAACCAGAAGGCCCTAGGACAGGGTTCCGTGAGGCGTTAGAGTGTTCGTACAAGGGTCACATCAAATTCCTTGTACAATCGAAAGTCTCTGACCCGTTGCTAGAGGAAAGCTAGGGGAAGGGAACCCCGCTTTCCACTACGATTGTGAACTGTGATCATTGGCAAATGTGATCCCGACAGAGAGATGCTGAAGAGAAAGAAAACCCTGCTTTCTGACAAAAAACTGAGCAATGCATGAACTGTGTTAAAGTAAGGCCGTAGCGAACCCGATGGAGGGAGGCCCGTTTTTGCAAGAAAGGATCTGAGCCCGGCAGAGGGAGATCCCAGAGGCAAAGTGCAATCGCCCAAAGATTGAAAGAAAGGATCTGAGCCCGGCAGAGGAAGATCCCAGGGGCGAAGAGCAATCGCCCAAAGATTGAAAGAAAGGATCTGAGCCGGGCAGAGGGAGATCCCAGGGGCAAAGAGCAATCGCCCAAAGATTGAAAGAAAGGATCTGAGTCCGGCAGAGGGAGATCCCAGGGGCGAAGAGCAATCGCCCAAAGATTGAAAGAAAGGATATCCGAGCCGGGGTGAGGGAGATCCCAGGGGCGAAGAGCAATCACCCAAAGATTGAAAGAAAGGATCTGAGCCCGGCAGAGGGAGATCCAGGGGCGAAGAGCAATCGCCCAAAGATTGAAAGAAAGGATCTGAGCCCGGCAGAGGGAGATCCCAGGGGCGAAGAGCAATCGCCCAAAGATTGAAAGAAAGGATCTGAGCCCGGCAGAGGGAGATCCCAGGGACGAAGAGCCATTGCCCAGAGAACATTAGTTTGCTTGTTTCTTCTAATCAGCAAACCTTCTACGGCAAGAGACTTGTGCAAGAAAGAGACACACCCTTTGAAGCGGTTTTGATATCGTTGAACTGAACTGTAAGCCTGTGCCGGAGAAGCCCAGGAGTGTGCTGTGCTTAAGAGTCCCGCCTTGTTCTGTGCTTCAAACATGGGGAAGGGAGACCTAGCCATACCACCATGACTTATCATCTTAGTGAACACTTCTTTCTTTTCTGGTTAAAATTATCCCACACTCTTTTTTGTAACTAGTAGTAAGGATTGGCAATAGGTTTTTTAGTATAGGCCCTTTTTATTTGACAAGACGACACTAGGACTGCCTTATTATTATTTCATGGTAGTAGCTTGCTCCCATCTTAACTTTCGGTTTAGATTAGGCGTTCTTCTCACCCATTATAAAGTTCAATAAACACCCTTGAACTGTGATCACTTGTGTTTGTCTTTACTGTTGCTGCCATGGGTTGCTTACACCACCCACAGAGGCTATCCTCTGCCCTCACACGCTGTGTGGTTGGTACCTGAGTTTAGGTAGGGTCTGTTGCATCAGGCTCACCATAAGGGTCCCCGCTACCCCTCCAAGGAAAGGTGAGCTGGCATAGCAGGTCCCCATTTGGATGGAGCTCACGCCATCCTAGGGAAAAGGTATACAAGGTATGTGGTTTTATGAACTCAGGGTGTAGCCCATCTCCTGCTAACAGTGATTTTATTTGGCAGTTGCAGCGCCCCTCCCTACCCAGCGAGCCAGTGGGGTGGGGGTGGTGGTATCCATGGACACTTTCTCTACTCCGGGTAAGGGAAATGCACACCCTTGCATAGACTGGGGCCGGGAAACAGCCGCTACAACAATATGTAAATCATGTCCACTGCAAAGCACGTGTTTATGATGCTGTATGTCCTGTGAAGGCATCATGAAGTAGACACAGACACAGGTTAAAATGTTGTTCTCAAATGTTTTATTAACTTAAAAGGCAGGATGGAGTAAGGCCTAACTTGCCCTATGCCAAGGTGGGATTTCCCTACCTATAGAAAACTAAGGATAGCCTGTGTCAGGAAGTCCAAATCAAATGTCTGTCTGTGTCCAAAACCTATACTTGCCCTCACAACTCACTGTATACAATGTGTGGGGATGTTGGCATCAAAATGAATAGTGGTCAACATAAAGTTAAGAGCTTCTTCTAGCTCTTGGTTTGTACTCAGCTCCCCTTCCCCAAGTTCAAAACAGTTCTCGACGTATCGGGGTGCCTTCCACAAGAGTTCAAATCTTCCAGCTTTTCAAAAATAACAATACAGTTCCATGGGATACTTCCTAGCTATTTGGATATCACTAATTCACATAGGTCATCCTTTTTCTTTACTTCAAAATCACATAACAGGTTGTTGCCAAACATAGGCTTCTTCATGGATACTCTCATTGACTTCTCCACACAGGGCACTTGGTCTAGGCACAGTTGCCGGGCCACACGGTACACCCATTACAGGTCACGCAACAATACCCCTTTTGGTAGATTTCCATCATCAATTCGCCACTGTTTCCTTGTGACAGTGATGTTGAGTTGATTTCCCAGTGTGACACTCTTCTGACAATGTACCATGCCTTGGTTGGCCACCATGCACTTTGTTACGATTGCCTGTAGTCATCTGACTCTTCCAAACACAGGGTTCCTTTTTAACCCATAGTCCCTTGGACTCCGTTAGCTGTGATCAATACTTGGCTTCTTCTCTTATGCCCTTCTTGGTATACTTTGACTTTACCAATACTTGTTTCATCCAATACATGCTGTTGTATTTGCCACATGCATCACCTTTCTTTCATTCCATTCATGAATGCTCAACACTTGCCTTTACCCTGCTCGGCATTCAAAAGGGCTTATTATAGTTTTCAGTTTGTTCTGTACTCAAAAGTACTTGTTTCTGCATTTAAAAGTACTTGAAATGATTTTCAGTTTCTTCGGTATTCAAAAGTGCTTGTTTTGGCATTCAAAAAGTACTTAGAATAACTTGAAGTTTGTTTGGTATCCAAAACAACGGTTTATAGTCATAATGTCGACAACAAAAATGTCGACAGTCAAAAAGTCGAAAAAAACATGTCGAAAAAAAAAATGTTGACTTTTTTTTTCAATGCATTCTTTTTTCGAAATGGGGGGGGTCACCCCCAGCCCCCCTTTTTTTTTTGTTTTATTTTTCCCTTTTTTTTTACTCCCGAACCCCTAAAATAAATATATAATTAAAAAAAACGAAAGTCGACATTTTTTTTTTCGACATTATTTTGTCGACATTTTTGTCTGTCGACATTTATTTTTCGACATTATGACTCCCCACCCAAAACAACAATGCTCAATGCCTGTGTGCCTGCCTGCCAATCCGGTGCTTCCCGCTCACTCATCAGTCGTTGCTTATGGCGGTGCATGGTCTCAGCGCTCCAGGTTCTCGCATGCTCGAGCGGGACCTCGCTCCACTGCCAGCGGCTCTTCATGGCGTTGCTCCCCAGCAATGCTCTGCCGAAGCCCAGGACTTCTGTGACTGCTCCGCTTAGTCACGCCGGCTTTCCACACGCAATCTGCTACCGGCCTCCCGCTTTCCTTAGCGTTGCTTCCTGCTGCATAGACTCCGCATTGGTCACCAGGTCTCGAGCACTCCACTTGGCACGCTACTACTCGAAGTTGCTTTCCCAGTGGCTGCCTCAGCCTCCTCGGTTTGCACTACCTGCACAGCTGACTCCATTGCCAAACGGAGGTCGGTTTTAAAGTGCCCGCCACCATAATGACTCCAAGAAAGACTAGACCACTCACCATCAGAACTGTATTTCTGCCTTATTCGTGTTGTCTTCCTCTTCATTCCAGTACACAGGTGAGGCTGATATATGTTTGTATTAATGAAAGGAGGCTGGCATGTGTCTGTATTAATAAAATGGGGCTGATATGCGTTTGGCTCCTTAAAATAAGGATATGTCTTCCTAGTTGGTCTCTTCTTCGTCCCAGTGTTGAGGTGATGTTTCTGAGGGACAGTTTTTAAGGGAGGAAAAGGGGTAGGTCTGACAATAGCCTACACATGCTTGAGGGATAGAGGGTTTAGTGAGGAAATGGAAAGGGGGATACCATGTCTCCCCCAAGGATGTCCTCTCCCCAAGTTCCCTCCACTCAGGTGATCCTCCCTCGCATATTCACCCCCAGGGTCGGGATTCAAAAGCAATGGCCTTTCCCTGGCCACCTGAGAGGAGGATTCTGGGGAAGAAGCAGTGAGGGCGCCCTCAGGTTCCTCACAGTCCACAATATATTCCAGCATGGCAGTGTAAAACACTTTGCCATTCCGAATGCACCCAAATATCTAACAGCATTGCATCTGCAAGTGCCCACATTTAGGCCAGCATTGTCAATAAAAAAAACCTTTGTCTGATGCCCAGTCATGAAGCTGAACAGGACCTATGTATTCTAGATGGCTATGGGATCATATTTAACCTGTACACAGAAACTACCCTCAACCCTGACCATCAAGGCTTCACGTTTGCCCTTTTGAGGATGCTAAAGGGTTGTCGTTGCTATTTATCTGCCAGTTCCACACTTCTCCGACTTAGGATGGCTTCTCTTTCAAAAGCTCTCATTGTCATGTGTCTCCCACCGGGAAACTCCTGAGCCTCAACTCAATGCACCTGTGTTTTTATGCCCTTACCTGTCTGACACTGAGTCTTTGGGCTGTTTCTATAACCCTAAAAAGTTCCTAGCTTTAACACAAAACTTTATCCCTGCAGAAGCCTCTGTGTTTCCATAAGCCAAGTTCCAGAATCAACACAAAGTCTCCCGATCCGGGGTCCTCTGAGACAATGGCAGCTCACAGACTGGGAGCGAGAGCATTAAGTGGCCCCATACTTGTTTATAGATTCCTGGGTTCTGGTTCTTTGGATGGGGATTTCTGCTCTCATCCTGATTTTTCCACTTCTTGGAGAACCTTCCTCCTTGGACCCAGAGCCGGGGTGCACTTGCACCAACATAGTAGAGAGCAGCAGCAAGAGGGAGGCCTGAGTGCCAAAAGGCCAAGCCCCAGCATTTTCACAGGGCCCGGGTTACTTAGGCTCCCCTTTAGGCTGGGTTTAATATTGTAAAACAAATGGAGGTCTGGGAATTTCTCTACCAGCACGAACACAGCCCAATGACCTGTTCTTGGGTGAATAACCCCTGGGAGAGACTCTACCAAGTCTTTAGCTCACTGTCCCTTTCACAGAGAAGAAATTTCCCCGCATATCAGCCTTTGTCCTGCCCAGGGGCAGTCCAGCGCCGAAATGCTAGGCAATTCTCCTCTGAACAAGAGTACCATCAGTAACCCCATACACGTGTTTCAGCCTTGTTGGGCATCATCAGTGAGGTGAAACTGGTGCCTTTCTAAGAACAGTGAGCAAGGGGTCCACGTCTGGATCGCCCTGTTAACTTAGGGTGAAACCCAAAGTTAATTCATGCAAAACAAATGGAGGTCTGGGAATTTCTCTACCAGCACGAACACAGCCCAATGACCTGTTCTTGGGTGAATAACCCCTGGGAGAGACTCTACCAAGTCTTTAGCTCACTGTCCCTTTCACAGAGAAGAAATTTCCCCGCATATCAGCCTTTGTCCTGCCCAGGGGCAGTCCAGCGCCGAAATGCTAGGCAATTCTCCTCTGAACAAGAGTACCATCAGTAACCCCATACACGTGTTTCAGCCTTGTTGGGCATCATCAGTGAGGTGAAACTGGTGCCTCTCTAAGAACAGTGAGCAAGGGGTCCACGTCTGGATCGCCCTGTTAACTTAGGGTGAAACCCAAAGTTAATTCATGCAAAACAAATGGAGGTCTGGGAATTTCTCTACCAGCACGAACACAGCCCAATGACCTGTTCTTGGGTGAATAACCCCTGGGAGAGACTCTACCAAGTCTTTAGCTCACTGTCCCTTTCACAGAGAAGAAATTTCCCCGCATATCAGCCTTTGTCCTGCCCAGGGGCAGTCCAGCGCCGAAATGCTAGGCAATTCTCCTCTGAACAAGAGTACCATCAGTAACCCCATACACGTGTTTCAGCCTTGTTGGGCATCATCAGTGAGGTGAAACTGGTGCCTCTCTAAGAACAGTGAGCAAGGGGTCCACGTCTGGATCGCCCTGTTAACTTAGGGTGAAACCCAAAGTTAATTCATGCAAAACAAATGGAGGTCTGGGAATTTCTCTACCAGCACGAACACAGCCCAATGACCTGTTCTTGGGTGAATAACCCCTGGGAGAGACTCTACCAAGTCTTTAGCTCACTGTCCCTTTCACAGAGAAGAAATTTCCCCGCATATCAGCCTTTGTCCTGCCCAGGGGCAGTCCAGCGCCGAAATGCTAGGCAATTCTCCTCTGAACAAGAGTACCATCAGTAACCCCATACACGTGTTTCAGCCTTGTTGGGCATCATCAGTGAGGTGAAACTGGTGCCTCTCTAAGAACAGTGAGCAAGGGGTCCACGTCTGGATCGCCCTGTTAACTTAGGGTGAAACCCAAAGTTAATTCATGCAAAACAAATGGAGGTCTGGGAATTTCTCTACCAGCACGAACACAGCCCAATGACCTGTTCTTGGGTGAATAACCCCTGGGAGAGACTCTACCAAGTCTTTAGCTCACTGTCCCTTTCACAGAGAAGAAATTTCCCCGCATATCAGCCTTTGTCCTGCCCAGGGGCAGTCCAGCGCCGAAATGCTAGGCAATTCTCCTCTGAACAAGAGTACCATCAGTAACCCCATACACGTGTTTCAGCCTTGTTGGGCATCATCAGTGAGGTGAAACTGGTGCCTCTCTAAGAACAGTGAGCAAGGGGTCCACGTCTGGATCGCCCTGTTAACTTAGGGTGAAACCCAAAGTTAATTCATGCAAAACAAATGCTCACTGTTCTTAGAGAGGCAACAGTTTCACCTCACTGATGATGCCCAACAAGGCTGAAACACGTGTATGGGGTTACTGATGGTACTCTTGTTCAGAGGAGAATTGCCTAGCATTTCGGCGCTGGACTGCCCCTGGGCAGGACAAAGGCTGATATGCGGGGAAATTTCTTTTCTGTGAAAAGGACAGTGAGCTAAAGACTTGGTAGAGTCTCTCCCAGGGGTTATTCACCCAAGAACAGGTCATTGGGCTGTGTTTGTGCTGGTAGAGAGATTCCCAGACCCCCCTTTGTTTTAATATTGTAGCTGTTCTGCCTGTCTGGGGGGGCTGCCTCTGTCTCCCAGAATCCCTACCCTTCACCTCCCTGACAAGCCACAACAATTTTCCAACTCCTGGAATATCCGCTATGCTCCACTTCTACTTTCTCTACCACTCTGCCCCAGGCTTGTGTTGCCTGCCCTCCTCACATTCCGTCTCTCGTGCCTGCTCTTCCTCTCTTTCTATTTCTTGATAATGTTTCTCCCCCTCTCCTCCTCCAAGGTTTCTCCCAGACTTTTACACTCCATTTTGATTCACCTCCTGGCCCATCTCCTCCTTCTCTACCACTCCTTGGTTGTCACTTCCTCTCTACTCTACCCCTCCTCATTTTTACTCTCATTCTCCTCCTTGATGATCCTTCATTTCTCCCTCATCAGCTCCACCTTAACTGTCTTCTCTCCTCTCCACGTCCTCTCAAGTTTACTCTCTGATCTCCACTCTGCAGGCTCATTCTCTCCTCTCCAATTCGGCTTCCCTCTTCTGCTTCTGCCACCACCGAGCTCCTACTCCACTGTCTCCAAACACATGCCTTCCCTTGAAACTCCCTGTCTTATATAGTGGCTTGGCCCCTTCTTCCAGCAAATGCCTTTGATTAACCAATCTCAGGTGTGTGGTGTGTGTACTAGGAAATGTGACTGGTTACGTTCAGCTCCCTCACAGCTTTCCTACCACTCTGTTGGGTTTGTCTTCTCCTACTGCACCCCCCCATCCAGATACTATTCAAACACTCTTCTTTCAATCTGCATCATAAACTTCACATTCAATCCATACAATAACTTTTCTAACCACACTTGTCATACTAACACACACACTCACACTGCAGTACTACTTCCACGTCTACCTCCAATATTCTGTCTCTCCAATCTCTTCCACTCCTTATACGTCTCTCCTCTACTGTTTGATGTTACTTCTCCCTCCTATTCCAGCATTACTGCCTCCTCCACACCCCTACAGCCTCCTATTCACCACTACTCCTACTCCCACCTTCACGCTACTACCCCCTCCTCCTACTATTCTTCCTTCCTCCCCCTACTGCTCCTCCATTGGGTCAATATGCAAACACTCTTTTTTCACCCTGTACCATACACTTCACATTCACGCCTTATACTAACTTTTCAAACCACACTTGCATACTAACATGCATTCTCACACTGCGGTGCAGTATCACTTCCACTCCTTAGACAATACCTGACCTGTTCCTGAAAATGTCTCCATGCTCTGCCACTCCTTCCTCCCCCCTGATGGTCTCTTGGCTGCACACTTCCTCCTTCTTACCCGGATAAACCATCTTTCCTGCTTCCTGTTGCCTCTTTATATCACCCTACCTCTACTGGGATTGGTTGTCGCTCCATGGCCAATCTGGCCCGGCCTTCCCCAGCCAGGGAGGCTTAAAGAAACAAAAAGTCATAAGTAGCTGGTTAAGCCCTGACCACTTTTTCAGCACAGGTCCGCCGCAAAACAGCAATGGCAGTGTTCGTGTTCATCTTCCAGGGACCAGTTGCAGGAGCCCCTGAGGTAAATTCTATGGGGGAGGGCTGGTATTTCACCTTTCTTAGTCTCTGGTGGTCTAGGGAGGTTGGGTGTCATTGTGTAGGCTTGCCGCAGTCCCTCTTCAGCATCATATGGTCCTCCAGTCTGCCATAGAAGGACACAGCTTCTACATGATGTCCTCTTTTACACCGTTGTGGATCTAAGAAGTGTTGCGGTTTCTCTTTGTCGGTTTCTCCCTCTGCGGCTGATCACTGATGTGGCAGGGCGATGACCGGGCATCAGCTTGCTCATCAAGATTGTAGGCTCTGGATCTGGATATCCACCTTTGATGTTCCGGGTTTCTTGTTTGGATGATGGCTCTCTAAAAGAAACAGAGGTGTACTGCTCAGATACATGTTGGCACGGGGGTGGGGGGGCAGTAATTGGGGCTCTCTCGACTGCCATTGGTCTCAGAGTTAGGAATGGCACGTGACTTCTTCCAAAGCTTCCCACCCCCGGCTAATGCGGGTTCACACCCACTTTATGCAAAACCTTCCACCCATCCCTTTTCTGGTTGTAGTTTGTCTCCACCTGGCCTAGCAGTTTGGGCTGGGCTGCTACCATTGGTGGCAGTACCTGACTGATTTGGATATGGCTGGATTCCTTTTGCAATGGCACAGATGGGCTAAAAAACGGTGGTATGGAAGGTTGCCCAGAGCAATGCCAGTGGTTTAGATTTATTTATGCGCGAGTGTGAAGTGAGATGGAAAGTGAGGACACAGTTTGGCAGTGGACGTTGCCTTTCCTTGCTTGCTTTTGCTGTGTTCCACTAGAGTGGCTTATTTCTCTGGTATTGATTGCCTTGTCTGCCTGGGAGCTAGGTGCTTGGCTAGGCCACCCTGCTGCTCCCATAAGAACTTGTTTCCAGTGCAAATGTGCGTGCGATTGTAAAGTGAGTTAGAAAGGGAGGACACAGTTTGGTGAGTTGTGGTTGGGGCCTTGTGGTAGTTGGTATTGGGGGCTACCACAATGTGGCTTGCATTGAGCAACTCGACCTGCATTCGGGGCTCATTTTTTGCATTCTCCTCAAGATCTCTCTCCCCTCTCATTGCTACTTTTAATAAGGAAGCGCAAAGCACCCTGGCCTTTTCTCCCACGGCCGCTAAAACGTTTGGCCATACCCTCACCGGCCATTATGATGGATCGGGTGGCCTCGATTGCCACCTTGGAGGAGGTAGATGAAGAAGGCTTGAGGGCGGAAGCCATTGCAGTGCCAATTGACATCTATGCCAACAATACCCGCCGTATTAAACGTGCATGCCCGCAACAGACTCTAAAGCTGTCAAAAAGCCTTTTGCCTAGTTCCAAAATTACTTCTTTTTTTCGGCATGTGCCAAGGACCATGTCGGGATTGCTGCCTATGCCCGAACTTTGTCTGAAGACCTGTCCCTCGAGCTGTCCACTCCAGTGCAGTGCCTGGGCACTGAAGCTGTTGAACAAATTGCAAGGTAATTTACCTTGCCTTCGGTGCGGACTACTGCTTACCCCCTTGACAACTACACCTTATGGCAGCTCTCCTCATCCGGTAACGTTACTTCATTAAGCGAGATGCGTCCTGCGACGTCCGCTCCTCTTTTTGACTTCAACCCTGCCTCAGCTAAGATTGTGGGGATTGTGGGTGATGCCTTCTCACCAAAAGGACGTCAGTGGGTTGTCTCTGAAAGTTATTCTACCGCCCCCCACCCCGAGCCTGAGATGAACCTTGTCTCTGCTAAGATTGTGGGGGAAACTATCTGCATGGTGCACTCTACACAAAATTACGCAAGTGTTTTTTCTCCTGAAGTTATTTCATCCCTGGCGCCTGTGCCCCTCGACCCTTCCTCGGAATCATCTCTGGCACCGTGTGGCCTTGCAGCAAACTCTACTATGGATTACCACCCTGATCCTGTAGCAAACCCTAGTATGGATCTTCCTTGTGCCCCTTTGTCTGATATCCCCCCCCTACGCTATGGGAGTTGCCTCCTGCCCCTCTTGGTGACTTAGTTCCTGTCTCTGTGCATAGGTAATATGGTTTTCTTCACCTGCATCTGACTGTTCTGATGCGTCTTTTGACTTATCTAACGCGAGCACTTCTTCTGCAGCCATGTGATCACGTCCAAACTGAATGTGTAGGAGCAGTGGCTCGCTACGTCGTTGGGTATGACTGAGGGGTCTTATTGGGGTTTTGAAACATCATGATCTTTATTGGTCTGAGTTACGGGCCCCTGTGGCCCTTTCTAATAGTTCCCCCTTTTCTGTCCCTTCTAAGCCTGCAATATATGTGACAAAGGGCTATGGTGGCAACCTCATTAGTGCTCACCAGACCCTGGAGACTCAGCAAAAAAAGCAGAAATCTATGGTGGCTACTTCCAGGGAGGGAAATGTGGCCGCCCATTCCTCGGTCTTTCATACCTCCCTGGAACTGCTTCTCCTTCTATAATTTCTCGTGCTCTTTTCCCTCCCTCTAACTTTGTACTTGCAGCAACAGCCTGTGAGGGTCTATTGCGGATTTGGACCGATCTATCATCAGTGGCTCTTCCCCCTCCTGCCATTGTTTCAACTGTGACAGAGCGGGTCCACCCCACTTGCCTTTGATTGTGAACCCTCTGGCTGATTCGGCTACACGTACTTCTAACCCTCCCGTGGCCCCTGCTCTAAGTGTGGCTGGAATGGTGGTTGTTGACAACTCGGTTCAGACGTCTCTGGATTCATGGCCTCTTCTGAAATTCCTTCGGTCAGTTCCTCTGTGATCGCATTGTTAAGGGGCACTCCGGGGTGCACGTCTGTGTCTGGCAAGCAACACTTAAAGGCACTTTTAATCCAGTTCCTCTTTTGTGAGGCAGATGACCAGCCTCTGACTCGTGCGCGCTATCTTCTACATTGTGTTATCCCTCTTCGGTTCATCTGTAGCGATGATATCAAAATAGTGGACCTCTGTGAGAACACTTTGAAAGCCACCTCAGTGGTTTATTTCAATTCTAGGGACACCATGGCCTATATTGTAGAGCACTCTTTCTCAACCGACTTGGATATGAATATATTGTAATTGACTGCCTCTATGGTAGAAGATACGGGCTGGTGGTGAACAGTATGGGTTCCTTCAATGCCCCTGCCCCAACCCTCCCTCCCCCTCTAGTCCCTAGCTTGTTGTACAGAACAGGGCAGGTTCTGGAGGGGGAGAGAGCCAGTGGGCAGGTCTGACAAAATTGGCGGCACAGATGGGGGGCTATGAGCCTTCAGCCCAGCTCATAAGCTGAAATATCTGTGGTCACTCACATTTACTGGAGGAGAGTGGCCATATGGACACTCTGGATGGGTATTCCTCGGTTGCTCTCCAGGAGACTTGGTTGGTTGATCCTTACACCGTTAATGGGTGCCAATTTATACATAAGCCAGCCATTCAGGGCCCTCTTGGGCGTCCTAGTCGAGGTCTGCTTTTGGACGCTATGAACTGTTTTGGGCTGACGGAGATCCCGACGGGTTCGCCGAACATCCTAATGGCAGTGATCTCATTTACCATTGGAACCCGAAGTAGACAGGTTGCCCTTATAAACCTTTACGATCCTCCATACAGATTGCCTCACACCTCTGCCCTGGCTGAGATTGAGACATTGATTGGTAACCTGTCCTGCTCTTCTTGCATTGTTTGTGGGGACTTTATTTCACGGATCCCATCTTCTATGCTTTGTTTGTTTGTTTATTTATTTATATATATAGCACTACAAACCCGGAGGTACCTTTGGCAGACCCCGAGCATAGACCATTAACCTACTTAGCGGAGGACGACATATTGGGCCTCATTAGACGGATGGAGGTAAGGGTTTACCGGTACCGGTATTTTACCGGTACCGGTAAATCCTTACCGCCTTACTATGAGGTCCCTTTGCGGGTTGGGGAATTTAACACTTGCTTTTTGCAGGCGTTAAAAACCAACCCGCAAAGGGACCAGTGGAGCTAATTACGGTACCGCAATTTGTGGTACCGTAATTAGCACCTTCCCCATTCCCATAGAGCCCTATGGGGCAAAAATGGGAATGGGGAAGGGCAATGGTGGAAGGGGGAATTACCGCCCCGCCAACCTTGGAATGGGGCGGTAATTCCCCTTTCCACCAAGGCGGTGCCGGTATTTTACCGGCATGAACCATGGCGCTAATAGCGCCATGGTTCACTGCCATCCGTGTAATGAGGCCCATTGTCTCATTTCTGCAAACAAGGTTTGGAGTGGGCATCTCTTATACTTTTTCAGGTTCTCCATGATCAACGGTGCTTTTCCATCGGATCTCCCTCCATAATGTACTTGGTCCTAAATGCAGTAGCATTTTGGACTATGGATTTACGTTATCTGATCATCCTTTGATCATGGACATGAGTATTTGCCCCTGACTTAGAAAGTGACAATGTGCCCCTTGTGATGTCCCTTAACTGTATCAAGCACCTCACCCTTTCTAAGACTTCTGGTGTACTCCGGGTCAACTCCACACTCAACCGCATCTTTTGGAATGAGAGGATACTGGATGAGGTTTGTTTATACCTGAATACTGCTCTTGATCTATTTATTTGTAGAGCGCTGGCGTAATGCCATGAACTACCCTAGGGACGATCCCATTGCAGTGATCAATGGCTATGGAGAGATGATTTTCGCTTCGGTCTCTGCTATCTTTGATAAGAGAAACAATAGGCCCCAGAGTTCCATTACTTTGTTGTCATCTCACTGCCATTCTTATGATGGGATTTTGGTGGACCAGAGGAAAGTCCTGCGACTTGAACTGTGCGTCATTTCATAAATGCACTTGGCACCTTTGGTACGTGCCCATCTGCTGAATAAAGTTAAGTGTGTTTTCCATAAGTGATTAAGGCAACATCGTTATTCCACTAAGTGTGCCCGTTGGCGGAATTTGGTGCACTTAGCCTCCATGAACAATTCTCGTGAATTTTGGAGAATGGTTGACGGCTTTCACCCCCCCTCGCAAGCACTTTGGATTCCCGACGATAGCTTGGACGGAGCACATTATGAGTACCTTGGGAGGGGAGGTGCAGGTACGCCTGCCCATGGTGCTCCACTAGGTAGATGGCAAAATACCCATAACATATCATTAATGGAAGTAATCCCTCGAGCGCCCCAGGACCTGGCGGCATCTGTAGCGTGATAATAAAAAAGATGAAGTGTCTTTATCGCTGGATTGGTGTAGCACAGACTCTCCTATTGTCGACGTGTGATAGTATCATCGTTCCAACCTGGAAGAAGGGGGAACGCACCAATCCAGGTAATTATCGACTCCTGGCGATGCTCGATGCCTCATTAAAAATCTTTGCCAGGTTTGCACATACCTGCCACACAAGCAGTGTTGCCCTCGCCTCCCTGTATGCAGCACATGCTGCCCACAAACTATGCATGTGATTGAGTCACACGCCTAAGTGCCGGCGATCGCTGACCACCGACTACCACTGAGCACCAGAACATGTGTGGACGCAACCCAACAGATTTAATATATGGGCCACAGCGAAAAGAAAAGTATGGGCCCCAAGAAAACTGGTCCGATAGACTCCTTTGCCAGCTCCCAGCCACATGGGTCTGCCGAGACACCCACTGAGTCCCCTGGCGGCCAATCGGAATCTCCAATGAACGAGAGAGTGGACAAACTATTATCAATGGTTCAGAATGGATTCCTGGTGGTTAACAGCAAACTGGACGATATAGGGGCCACGATCAGCTCTCTGAAGGCAAGGGTTGACAAGGAAAGTGCACGCACTACGGAGGCGGACAACAGAATTGGAGTCAACGAGGACTCGATAGCACAACACAGTCGCGATATCACCCAGTTAAAGGGTGACCTGCAGAAAACCCTGAATAAGTGCGAGGACTTGGAATCTCGTTCCAGAAGAAACAACATCCGCCTGGTCGGGGTAGCCGAATCCTTCGGAAAAGGTTCCATGGAACGCCAGGTGGAAAACCTCCTGAAATGCCTCTTGGGCCCCGATGCTTTCTCCGATCATTTTCTCATGGAGCAGGCCCATCGCACCCTGGCCCCCCCTCCTAAGCCTGGAGCATCGCCCCGCACGATCATTGCCCGACTCTTAAATTATAGAGACAGAGACACTATCCTGAGACTTTCCAGGGAAAAAGGCTCTCTACATTATGAAGACAACAGGATACACATATATCTGGATTTTTCAACTAATGTGCAAACGCTGAGGAGGTCCTATGAACCGGTCAAGAGACAGCTGAGGCTATGCCAGATCCATTATGCACTTGTCTTCTCAGCTAAAATGCGCATCCAACACGGAGGCCGAGCACACTTTTTTGAGAATCCTACGGAGGCCATGATGTATGTCGAGGCCTCAATCCCACTTCCCCCGGGGAGCCGGGAGACTAACCGCAACTTGCCGCCCCGGCCGGTGGAGGAACCGGAGGACCATGCTGGCTGATAAGACTTACTCCGCACTGCCTTGCCACAAGTTCAATAACCCGTTGACGGCGAGGTGGCCCTGTCCATCATATGTTGTCGTAGGGCCATGAGCCACCCCATGGCGGTCGGTCACGTGAGTACAGCTCACACCCCTAGGAGACTTCCCAAGTTATGGTTGATGGGATACATCATTGGGTTGGGGTTGATGATGCGGGTGGGAGTTGGCGGGGGAAACAGGTACAAGTTTGTCCTGGTGTTCTGCCAGGCATGGTTGGGGATGTTACAAAGTTAAAATTTCCAGCAGGACTCTTCCATTACTTGAGACAATGGGTTGAACATTAGACTACTCTCCTGGAACATTTGGGGTCTCAACAATCCAGTCAAGGCAAGGAAAATTGCTGCATACATTACACGCCATGACCCCCACATCCTTCTGATACAGAAAACACATGCGATGGGGAGTATCAATACCAAATTCCTCCCATGATGTGGTCCTCATAGGTACTTCACAGAGTATTCAACACAATCCAGGGGAGTCCTGACTCTTATACACCCCAAGCTATGCTTCAGGTATCTTTCTAGTAAAATAGACCCTCTAGGTAGATACGTTTTGGTATGGGGGGAGGTGGCGCGACGGCAAATATTACTGATTAACACATACGGTCCTAATATAAATGATCCGCTATTTTACTGCACAATCCTCGATATGCTGTCCACATCGGGAGAGGCGCAAATAATATGCGGTGGGGATTTCAATATGATACTCGATCACTCCCTGGATCGCTCATCTACCTCCCCCAGGACCCCGTCCAAAGCGCCACTTACTGTTAGACAGATGATGGAACAGACCGATATAATTGACGCATGGTGCACGTTACATCCACATGAGAGGAAATTCACTTTCTACTCATCTGTTCATGACTCCCACTCCCGTATAGATTATTGGTTCATTAGTTCATCCCTCTCTAGGGCGATCGCTGACTGTGCAATACACCCCTGCACGCTCTCAGACCACTCGCCGATAACACCAGACATCAGCCTAGATGACTCCCCACCTCCGGCTAGAAGGTGGAGAATGCCCTCTGCGATCCTTAGGGACCCCAATATATGTGAGGCACTACATATTGAGATTGAGAAATTCCTGGAGTTGAATGAGGGTTCGGTGAGCACCTATGCTACCCTATGAGAGACATTCAAGGTTTGGATCCGGGGTACTATACTGGGTAAGTCTACATATATGCTGAAAGCGGTGAGAAGGGAACTGGGTGTGGCCGAAGTTACGATAGACGCATTACAGACAGAATATAGCGCAACATTGAACAAGGAAACCCTATCTAAAATGCACGCTTCCCTCAAGGAATTTAATGAGCTAGCCAACAGGGAAGTCTTATAAATGGCTGCCCCGGCTAAGGCCCGCAGATACGGAGAGAGTAATAGAGCGGGGAGGTTTCTGGCTAACATGCTCAGAACAGACAGGCACCTTAACCCTATCGCTAGTATCCAGAACCCGGCTGGGGTCACGTTCAATAAAGAAAGGGACATTAATTCTACTTTTGCTGATTTCTACTCTGTTCTGTACTCTGATCATGATGTTAAAACCAGGGAAGACACGTTCAGGTACCTAGACTCCCTCGATCTCCCAACACTTACCCAATCGACACGAAACATTTAGGATCAACCTGTTACTATCGAAGAACTCACTGCGGCTATTAAATCACTATCCGATGGCCGCGCCTCCGGCTCAGACGGCCTGACCGCCGAACTGTACAAAGAATTTCAGGGTGAGCTGGCCCCACTATTATTGAAAGTGTGGGAAGAGGCTATGAATCGTGGTATCCTTCCAGACCCGATGCGTGAAGCAGTCATTATGGTCCTTCTGAAGCCACGCAGACCAGCACAGGATATGGCCACTTACAGGCCCCTCTCTCTAATCAACACTGACGCGAAAATCTTCGCCAAGGTGCTGACCACCTGACTCCTACCGTACATGCCAATCCTGGTCCACCCTGACCAAGCTAGCTTTATACCAACCAGATCTACAGCTTTAAACCTGAGACGATTATTTAATGTTCTGGTGCAAATAGATCCGGAGGCAAAAGCGGCTGTAGTGGCCCTAGATGCCGAAAAGGCCTTTGATTCCGTCTCCTGGACATACCTTTTCCTGGTACTCGAGAGGTTTGGACTTGGGCCATATTTTATTAAATGCGTCCGGCTGCTATATACCGAACCATCTGCCAAGGTCCTAACTAATAACACCTTGTCCCCTTCTTTCCATTTACATGGAGGGACCAGACAGGGCTGTCCTTTCTCGCCCATTCTCTTTGCACTCACTATTGAACTGATGGCGGAATACATCCGTCACCATCACTCGCACGGAGGTCTCAGGATGACTGGCCCTCCCCAAATTATATCACTGTACGCGGATGATACGTTGTTATTTGTCCGGGACCAACATGAGAATGTGCAACACATTATGTCTGATATACACAAGTTCTCTGAATATTCAGGATATAAAATCAATGAGCCTCATTACACGGTAGGCGGTGGACCAAGGTGCTATTAGCACCTTGGTCCATGCCGGTAAAATACCGGCACCGCCTTGGCGGAAAGGGGATTTACCGCCCCATTCCAAGGTTGGAGGGGCGGTAAATCCCCTTTCCGCCATTGCCCTTCCCCATTCCCATTTCTGCCCCATAGGGCTCTATGGAAATGGGGAAGGCGCTAATTACGGCACCGCAATTTTGCGGTGCCGTAATTAGCTCCGAGGTCCCTTAGCGGGTTGGATATTAACGCCTGCAAGAAGCAGGCGTTAAATCCTCCAACCCGCAAAGGGACCTCGTAGTACGGCGGTAAGGGTTAACGGTCACCGTTGCCATTAACGGTGACCGTTAACCCTTACCGCCGTCCGTGTAATGAGGCCCAATGTCCCAAAATCTGAAATATTCCCATTGACCCCTAATACAGGTGACCTATCTCCTATTACAGGGTTTAAGTCTGCCCCCACGCAGGTAAAATACCTGGGAATCATGGTGGCCAGAGATAGACAGCTGCTGTACTCGCATAATCACAGCGACTTACTTCTCACCCTTACGACCAAGCTCCAACTATGGGCTAATCTCCCTCTGTCCTTATATGGCCGAGTGGCCCTACTTAAAATGGTAGTTCTACCCAAACTCTTATATTTCTTCAACAACATCCCGATTTGGCCAGGTAAACCCTTTTTTGCGAAACTTAAATCATTGGCGTCTTCCTTTATTTGGAACGGGAAAACTGCTAGGCTGGGCTGGGACAAGATGGTGGAGCCATACTCACAGGGCGGTATTGCGGCACCTGATTTTGAATTATACTGTATAGCAGCACAGGCACAATTTGCGAAACATTGGTTTGACCCCGAAGACACAGCCCCACACATTCTTCTTGAAAAGCATGCAGTCCGCCCTAATGATATACGATCTGTTCTCCTGAACCCCACTTATGGTAACATCTGCCCATTCGACCCGGTATACATCACCACACGAGCTTGGTCCAGGATCTACAGGAGAATTGGCCTGGAGATCCCTTATGACCCAGATATACCCCTGTGGAACTTCTCTAGTATTTCCCCGACCTTTGACAAGGCCCTTCAGCGAACCTGGGACCCAAATAAACTTTTCAGGATGCGAGACATGTTCCCCGATGGCATGTTTTGTGAACTCACAGATTTCCTGGGTGCAGTGGGGGGCGGCCAGCTTAAGCGCCTTCAATACTATCGTATGAGAACAGCTTTTGCTGCTAAATGGCTTTTCTTCCCGGCAGAACCTCAGACACACGAATGCATTGGAGCTGTGGTGACGACGGATGGTCATAATAAGGGAGTCTCGTCGCTATACACCTTGGTGCAAACACATTCCCCCTCACGAAACACTATTAGAGAAACCTGGGAACGGGATGTGGGAACCCAGATTGATGACGTGAGATGGGCCTGATATTGTCAACTCACCAAATTGGTCTCTATGAACTCAGGACTCTGACTGATTCAATTTAAAATCCTGAATCAGTTACATTACTCCCCCGCTAGGCTGGCTAAGTTTGTGGAGGGTTGCACAGGGACATGTTCGAAATGTGGCGCCCCCGATGCTAGAGCATACCATATGTACTGGTCGTGCCCTGTTATTGCGGACTTTTGGCGAGAAGTGCCTGAGCTCCTTAAGGAGATAACGGCGATCCCAGCCGCTCTGTCCTCCCTGAAATACCTGTTTGGTGACATTGGAAAGGTGAAGGAAACCACAAGAAGGTTTTTTAATATCTCATGTGCTATTGCCAAACGCTGCATCCTTAAATGTTGGAAATCCGCCGCAGGGCCTACCCGATCCAACTTCCTGAAAGACTTATGTATGGTGAATGACGATGAGGAACTTTTTGTCTTATCAGCCCCGACGCCCTGTAATCCCAAAGATATATGGTCGCTGTTACATCTGTATCTGTGTGATCTGATGTCTGATGCTGATGTAACACCTACTCCGTCACCTTAGGTGACGATGCCTGCCTCATTGCCATAGATATAATATGTCATTGTCGAAGTTATGCACATGCTGTGTCGCACTGCTTATGAGAATTGTCTTGCTGTGAACCGTTCCCTTAATAAACAAAGTTTAAAAAAAAAAAAATCTTCACCAGGTTGTTTCTTGACGAACTGTGGTCCTGGGCGGAGGCAGCCAAGCTTATTACCCTCAACCAAACTGGCTTGAAAACGACGACTAACTGCCTTGCCCTCCAGACTGTAATCCAACAGGCTTGGTCCATTCGTAGGTGCACAGTCTACGCCACGTTTGTTGATTATAGTGCAATGTTTGACTCTGTAAACCAGAAGAAGCTTTGGGCAAAACATTCTGCCTGGAATATTCCAGCAGGCCTCCTAGCCATGATCATCCATCTCCATTCTGGCACTCGGGTCAAAGTTAGATTGGATCAATTGGGTAGTACTACAGCATGGACCCCCATGATCTGTGGCTTGAAGCAGGGGTGTAGACTGGCTCCCCTTCTGTTTAATTTGTATCTTGCGGATATGGGTGATGCCTTGTCTAATCCTACATCGATACCCCCCAAGCTGGCCATATTTCCACTCCAATGGATGGGGTACGCGGATGTTATTATCCTATTGGATTTGACCCTGTTTGGACTACAGGCTGCCCTGGAGTCGCTGAAGAGGTACTCTGACTCCCTGGATCTCGTGATTATCATCTGGAAAACGAAAGTCCTTGTTTTTCATCCCCTGGGCCAAAAAAAGATAATGATCTCATGGCATTTGGAAGGGGAAAAACTAGAGGTAGTCAAGGAGTATAAATCTCTGGACATTCAATTTGACTAGGGTTTTTGTGGGAGTTGCCACCTTGATTACATTAGCCTGAGGTGCTCCCAAGCCATTGGCGCCCTAGGTAAAATGTCTGTGCAGGAGGAGGCTACTCTCTAGGCACCCTTGTTAAACTTTATATGGCCAAGAGTAGCCGGATCCTAATGTATGGAGCGGTGCTTTGGTACCCAGGTAATCGCAAGGGAATGGCTAAACTTCTTGTTTCGTTGTTGTTTTTATGTGCCTGATGATGTAGGTGCTCTTTTTAATTGATTAATTGTTGTGTCAAAGAAATTTTGAAAATACTGCTGTGTGACTCGTAAACAAATAAAATAAAAATAAAAAAGTATTCAAAACCTTCCACTCATCACTTTTTTGGTTGCCGGCTATTGGCCTTGTCAAACCCTTCCACACTTTCTCTGAACTCTTCCCCCAGTCCCTTGCCGCTCTCCAGGAAAGAATTTTGTTATTTTTTTAAGAAAGACATTGAAGAGGAGAAAGTCAGTCACCTCATTCCATCTTTTATCTAAGAACTTTACCCCCCCTTCCTACACACACTCTGCTAGACAGACCAAACCCTGGAAGAGAAGACAGACTCACACACAGGCTCAGACTTTACTTACCTGATGCAGACCATGCTGCAAAAGAGGCCAAGCCTACATGAGGCCTGGATGGGACTATTTTGTTACAGGGACTCAGGCGTGGCTCTAGGGAACTTCTTACCTGGAACTACTTTGGAGGCTATTTAAACCACACCCGAACAGCAGCACATGCTTCGCGTTATTCTGCATCCAGCAGCGTGACGCTCACCGTGCCTGCAGCCAGCATCCAGTCTTCTGCCACGCACGCGTGCCTGCAGCCAGCATACAGTCTTCTGCCACGCCCGCGTGCTTGCAGCCAGCATCCAGTCTTCTGCCACGCCCGCCTCGAATCCGGAGCTCCTAGAATAAGGAAGAAGAAAAGGACAAGGTTAGAAAACAAACTTATTTCAAATTCCTCACCTAATTCCGGAACCATTTAATCTCCGGACCTGGAAAGTACATCAGTCCTGCACGCGTCGCTTCGCCTGCTCCAGCACGGCGCCATACTCACCAGTTCTCACAGCATCTTTCGATCCGGCACTGTCTCCATCATTTCTTCGCCGTAATCCGGCACCTAGGGGACACAAGAAAAAACAAGGTGAGCCAAGGGAATAAACAAATTCAACCTCTTACCACCATAGACTTACCTGATTTACCACCGGCGGTATTATTCCATAACTCTCCACATTTTCATATGCCGCATCTGTAAAGAGGGAGAAAAACAACACGTTAACGCATGCAATAGTTACCGGACAGCGTTGGGTAACACAGACTCTTAACTGAACGTCAGCAGCAGCTACAAGACCTTCTTTCACAAACTCAGTTGCAACTTAAGGAAGGAAGGGGACAAGAGTGAACATCAGGCACATTGAACTCTTTGAACTTGATACTTACCAATCCCGCCAGGGACTTCAGAGTCAATACTTACCGGAACTCTCCCAATGCCTTCAAACCAGTGAAGTAACTGGTATCTACGCGCCCCTGCAAGACATGAAGGATGGAGAGCTCATCTTTTACGAACATAAGGAAAATACTTCTTCGGGTTCAGCAGACAAGACTAGGCGGGCCAGTCCAGACAGTCATCTCTGCACTACGCATCACGTTGAAGGAGACCGCAGCTGTCCGGGTCCGATCGACACCCCTGTGGGGTCCAGGTGAGCGTAACAGAACGCAAATCCTCTCTACAAATACCCACCCCCGTGTTATGGAAACCTCGGAAACCGACCAACTGGCCAAATTATTGGGGGAACTTATGGCGGAAGTACATGCCGCTCGCCAAGAGACTAATGCCCTCAGGAGAGAACTGATTGTCTCAAAGGAGCGCACAGATGATCTGGCTAGGCAACTACTGCAAAACCAAGCTGGGCAAACGCCCCTACCTGGATATGGGGGAAACCCAACCCCCGTTTCATCAAGCAATCCTGTGCAAATGGTTTTACCAGGAAATATTCCGTTAGCTCTACCCGAACGCTTTGCTGGGGACCCCAAAAGGTTTGCCGTGTTTATGAACCAATGCCGCTTGCACTTTTTATGCAGACCGGGAGCCTTTCCAAATGACCAAGCCAAAGTAGCCTTTGTATTGTCATATCTTGGTGGCAGCGCAGCGGATTGGTCCATTCCATTAGTCAACCAGGATGATCCTCTTCTCCGGGATTTTCAGGATTTTCAAAGGAGCATGGAAAAACTATTCGCCAGACACTCACAGGGTCAAGCCCTGGACAACAAACTTTTATCCTTACGACAAGGTAACCAGGATTTGCTAACCTATATTGCAATCTTCAATAGGTTGGTGGTGGAAACCGGGTGGCCGGAGAAAAAATGTATTACATTGTTTCATCGTGGACTTCGGGGAGAACTCGAAGATGTCTTGGCTCAAGTTGTGAACCCACCTCAGGATTTCACAGAATTTATAGACTTAGTGGTCCAGCTAGACCACCGACTTCAGAACCGAAAGACTGATCGAGCTAAGTTCGAGAACCGGGTATTGGTTAAACCCAACGTTGCCCCCAAAGGAACAGATGCATCTGAACCTATGCAGATCGGGGGGTTAAAGGACCCTTAACTCAAAAGGAAAGAGAAAGAAGACGACAGATGCAGTTGTGTCTGTACTGTGGAACCTCAGGACATTTTCTACGAGATTGCCCTACAAAACCACCCAAGAAGGTGGTAGGCGTTGCTGATAAAAGCCACATAGAGCCTGATTCGGGAAACAACAATGCCCGACAAGCGTAGAGGTCCACTTGCCGAGTTTAAAGAAGGACACTCAGACCTCGAATCTGATCATCCCAATGGTCCTACTTGATCCCAGGCAGCCATCACATATGCACGCAGTAAGGGCATACATAGATAGCAGGGCCGTAGGAAACTATAGGACCACGAATTGGTGTCAAGGATGAATCTACCTCTTTGCAAAAAGACCACTTCGGATGTCATCACCACAGTTGATGGAACTGAGATTGCCTCGGGGCCTGTAACTCATTCCACTACAGAGATGACACTGTTGAGTCAAGATGGGCATCGAGAGACTATTGTGTTTGATCTAATCAAAGCCCCACAGTTCCAGATAATACTGGGGATGCTATGGTTGGAAACACAATCCTTGTATAGATTGGCGAGAGAAGAGAATAACCTTCCCGGATTGTGCACACACCTGTTACCCGGAGAAAACTTTGAACAAAGGCCTGGCTACAGTCGTTAACCCAATTGTGCAGTTACCTCAGGAATACCAAGAATTTCAGGATGTTTTTCAAAAAGAACAGGCCAATACATTACCTCCTCACAGATCATACGATTGTCAAATTGACCTCCTACCCGGTGCAAAACCCCCATGCAGTAGAATCTACGCCCTCACAGAACCTGAAAATCGTCACCTACGGCAATACTTGGACCAATACCTTGCTAATGGCTTTATTCGTCCTTCCAAGTCTCCTGCATCCTCAGCTTTATTCTTCGTGCCAAAAAAGGAAGGTGACCTTAGAACGTGCATAGATTACCGTGCATTAAATCAGATTACGGTAAAAAACCGATACCCATTGCCTCTGATCCCCGAATTACTAGACCAAGTAAAGGATGCTTGTATCTACACTAAGCTAGATCTCTGAGGGGCATATCATCTGGTACGTGTCAAGAAAGGCGACGAATGGAAGACTGCCTTTCGCACCAAGTACGGATTATTCGAATATCAGGTGATGCCCTTCGGGTTGTGCAATGCACCAGCAGCCTTCCAGTATTTTATGAACGATGTCCTTCGTGAACTCATTGACGTCTGTGTCGTCGTATACATAGATGATATTCTAGTGTACTTCTCCTCAGAATCAGACCATGTTAACCATGTGCGTGCAGTCCTTGAGAAACTACGCCAGCACAAGTTATATGCAAAATTGGAAAAATGTGTTTTTCATGCTACGGAAGTTGAATTTCTTGGATTTATCCTGACTCCAAAAGGAGTCCGAATGGACTCTTGAAAGGTGGACGCAATTCTAAAGTGGCCATCACCCAGTTCGGTCAAAGGGGTACAAAGCATGCTCGAATTTGCTAATTTCTACCGCAGATTCATTCCGGACTTCTCCCATGTTGTACACCCCATCACAGCACTTTTGCAAAAAAACAAACGCTTCTTGTGGACCGAAGAGGCTGAAAAGGCCTTGCAAGAGCTGAAAGCGAAATTCACATCAGCACCTGTCTTAAAGCATCCACGCCCTGAGCTTCCATACATAGTAGAAACTGATGCATCCAGTTTAGCCATGGGAGCTGTCCTGTCCCAGAAGGATCCTGAAACCGGTCAACTTCACACAGTAGCGTTTTGGTCCAGAAAGTTCTCAGCACCTGAGTTAAACTATGCGGTTACCGATAAAGAGCTATTAGCCATCAAATCCGCCTTTAAGGCTTGGCGGCACTATCTTCTTGGTGCCAGGCATACTATTACCGTAATCACCGATCACCGGGACCTGCAGTATTTAAAAACAGCCAAAGCCCAATCATCGCGACAACTTCGATGGGCATTGTTCTTTGCCAAATTCGATTTCGTGATCACTCATCGACCAGGCTGCAAAAATGGCAAAGCAGATGCCTTATCCCGAATAGGGATGGGAGAAGCATATGCAAACCCGGAACCGGTGCCAATAATTCCAAAGCAAAGAATTCTTGGCATAACTACTCTACAGACACTAGAAGATATTCATTCAAAAATCCAACAACTCTTCGATCCAGCAATACTGCAGGACTGGGTAAAGAAAGGCCCGAACTACTCAGTCGTCAATGATCTACCTTACTATCAAGGACGACTTTCTACCATACAAGGAAATACAAGAACTAGTCATCTCCAATTACCATGACACCCTGATGGAAGGGCACCCAGGTATCGCAAAAACCAAAGCGAAAATTAAAAGACAGTTCTGGTGGCCCACTTGGTGAAAAGATGTAAAGTCATTTGTGATGTCTTGTGGCATTTGCGCCCAAAACAAGAGTCAGAAGAAAAAGCCCGCTGGCCTTTTGCAACCTTTGGATATTCCACCTACACCATGGCACACCTTGTCTTTAGACTTTATTACTGATCTACCTCCATGTAATGGATTTAACACCATCCTAGTTATTGAGGATCTTTTTTCCAAGATGGCCCACTTTATTCCTTTAAAGGGGTTACCTTCTGCTTCGATTCTGGCCAAGGAGTTCCTCGAAAACATTGTTCGATTACACGGATTCCCTTCTGTATTGGTTTCTGACCGAGGTAGTCAATTTATCTTGCATTTTTGGAAGAAATGTTGTCAACTGGCACAAATCGACGTGAGGCTATTGAACAAGTCACCATCCCCAGATCGATGGTCAGACGGAAAGGACCAACCAGACCCTTGAACAGTACCTATGCTGCATGCTACACCAGACCGAAAGCAATTGGAAAGATATTTTATGGATTTCCGAGTATGCATACAATAACTCTGTACATTCAGGAACCGGACAAAGCCCTTTTTATACCATATATGGACATCACCCTCAAACCTCAGAACTCAATTCGCCTCAGCACTTAGAAATGCCCGCAGTTAGTCATTTGCACTCTACTATTACACAAGCCTTTAAGGAAGCCACAGAACATTTGAAACAAGCAAAAGAGAAATACAAGAAAAATGCTGATTAACATAGAAGTGAAACTCCACAATACCAGATTGGGGATCAAGTTTGGCTGGCTACAAAACATATACCGCTGAAGGGAACTCAGACTTTTGATCCTATATATTTGGGACCTTACACCATTAAGGCCATTATCTACCCGGTGGCCGTCAAATTGGAATTACCCTCTAATATGCGAATTCATCCTGTCTTTCATGTTTCACTTCTAAAACCAGTTCAACCAGGGACAAGATTACCTAAAGCACCTGACCCCATCTTGATAGATGGAAAACCTGAATTCGAGGTAAAAAATATCCTGGACTCCAAGATGATTAAATCAAAACTTTTTTATTTGATCGATTGGAAGGGCTACGGACCACAAGAAAGATCATGGGAGCCTAGCGACCACGTTCATGCACCTCGGTTGGTGAAAAGATTCCATCGGAACTTCCCAGACAAACCGGGGCCAGGGGGAAGAACAACTTTAGGAGGGGCCTTGAGGGGAGTGCTGTCCTGATGCCTACCCCCGGGCATCAGGACCAAGGCCCTCAGCTCTGGGAGCAGGCATCCAGACATTTGTTTAAACCTCAGCAGCCCCGGCTAGGGGCTGTCTGGGTTCAGTGCTGGCGCCTTAGGCGCCAGGCTCATCATAGAAATCAGTCGTGGCGCCATAGGCGCCAGGCTCATAGACTTTACTTACCTGATGCAGACCATGCTGCAAAAGAGTCCAAGCCTACATGAGGCCTGGATGGGACTATTTTGTTACAGGGACTATTTTTTACTCGGGCATGGGCTCTAGGGAACTTCTTACCTGGAACTACTTTGGAGGCTATTTAAACCACACCCGAACAGCAGCACATGCTTCGGGTTATTCTGCATCCAGCAGCGTGACGCTCAACGTGCCTGCAGCCAGCATCCAGTCTTCTGCCACGCCCGCGTGCCTACAGCCAGCATCCAGTCTTCTGCCACGCCCGTCTCGAATCCGGAGCTCCTAGAATAAGGAAGAAGAAAAGGACAAGGTTAGAAAACAAACTTATTTCAAATTCCTCACCTAATTCCGGAACCATTTAATCTCAGGACCTGGAAAGTACATCAGTCCTGCACGCGTCGCTTCGCCTGCTCCAGCACGGCGCCATACTCACCAGTTCTCACAGCATCTTTCGATCCGGCACTGTCTCCATCATTTCTTCGCCGTAATCCGGCACCTAGGGGACACAAGAAAAAACAAGGTGAGCCAAGGGAATCAACAAATACAACCTCTTACCACCATAGACTTACCTGATTTACCACCGGCGGTATTATTCCATAACTCTCCACATTTTCATATGCCACATCTGTAAAGAGGGAGAAAAACAACACGTTAACGCATGCAATAGTTACCGGACAGCGTTGGGTAACTGTCAGGTTTCCTTCCCTTATTCAAGTTTCCTTCTCATTATTTCTCTTTATTTATCCTTTTCAGATTACCTTTGTGTGGGTGGGAAGTTTTCTATTATAGTCGGTTAGGCCTTAACTTGCTGATTCAGAATCCTGGTTCTGACCCAAGGCAAAATGGAGCCTCACAGTGACAGCTCTGATTGGTTAGAAGACAATGCAGAACAACAATGAACATTCTAAACTGTCACTCTGTGCCTTTCATCATCAAAACCCCATCTGAGAGGACGTGTTTAGTGGCTGCTCCTGCTTTAGTCTTAGGCCTGGTGGATTTTATCCTTCAGGCGTCAGCAGTTGAGCGGCTACTTTCTTGGGGGTTACAGGAGAAGCTATCAGTTGACAGGAATCCGTTTTTGAAGACAGGAAAAGCAGAAGATCCTTATGAATTCGCTCAGGAGATAAGTGACTTTATTTGTACTGTAACTCTGTTCATCATAATGACATTCTCCTTGAAAATTCGTGAAAAGTTGTGTTTGTACTAGAACTTTTGAACTCCCGGAGTGCGCGTGTGTTTTCCAGCGCGGTGTTCCTTAGCGCGAGAATCTGTTTGTCGCGTGCGAATTCAAGTGCGCGTGTGTTTTCTAGCGCGGGTGTTCCGAGCGCGAGAAGCTGTTTGTCGCGTGCGATTTTAAATGCGCGTGTGTTTCAGAGCGCGGGTTCACCTTAGCGCGAGAAGCTATACGTCGCATGTGAACTAAAGAGCGCGTGTGATTTCTAGCGCGGGTGTTCCGAGCGCGAGAATCTGTTTGTCGCGTGCGATTTTAAGTGCACGTGTGTTTCATAGCGCGGGTGCTCCTTAGCGCGAGAATCTATACGTCGCGTGTGGACTAAAGAGCGCTTGTGTTTTCCAGCGCGAGTGTTCCTTCGCGTGAGAATCAATTCGACGCGTTTCAACTCAAGAGCGCGGGTGTTTTTATTTTGCGTGTTCCGCGCGAGAACATTATTGCGCGTGTGGATTTTTGCGCGTGTGGATTCTTTTAATCGCGTGTATTCGTTCGTAAGTGAACTCTTTGCGCGTGTTCTTCAACCAGGAAGATTTCTAAGTGAAGTTCATCGTTCATCTGAATGGAGATAACCTGCGTGTGCGTTTAACACGTGTTTTTTCTTCAAGGATTCAAAAACTCAATATAATTATAAATAGTTTGAAAAGTTTGAAAGAAAAAGAAAGAATATTTTTAAAAACAATCTAACTGGACATCCAGGGCATTTTGGAAAAAAGACAATGAACTAAGATTTCCAGATTTGCCTAAAGTAAGAAGTTGCTGTGAATTTCAAGTGTCTCAAGTAAGAGAGATTTTCAGCTTCTTTATCAGCTTCTCTAAGAAATTTCAAGAGAAGAGCCAGGTATGATTCTTCATTATTAGTTAAGGATTAATGTCTTCCCATTCATAAGGTTAGGTAAGTAAGTTAAGGAATTGTATCTGCTTTTCTTATATCCTCTGCAGGTTCAGCTCTGGTTAGCCTTGACGCAGTCTGCCTGGTGTTGTTTTGTTATCCACTTCCCCCTTTCCCTTTGGGGTGTAGTTTACAGAGCTGAATTGAAATCTAGTTCTGGGAATTACATCTCAGGGGGATTGTCAGGGGTTCAGCAGCTTCCGCGGACACAGGACCTCTCAGCCTGACAGAATGAAAGGCCAATAATTTAGTCCGCCCGAGCTGTCATGAACCCTGACGAATCCATGGAGATGTTAGGATCTTTGATCAGGGAGTTACGGGAGGAGTTGAAAATTTCTCGGGATGAAAATGCCTTACTTAGTCAAAAGGTGGATGACTTGAGTGTTAAAGTTACACAAATTCAACAGAGGGGAGAAAGGAGAGAGGATGAGGTTTCAGGGGGCGCAGGTTCTCCACCTGAGTTAGAAAGAGAAGATCAGTTACCACAAATACAACGGGCGCCTCCAGTGGCAGAAGGGGTAAGGAGTATAATTATGCCAGTTCCTTTGGCGCCTCCAGAACGTTATCATGGGGATTCCAAGAGGTTTAGGGTGTTTTTGACACAATGTGAATCACATTTTATGAGTAGACCAGAATTATTTCCATCGGATGCTTCTAAGATAACTTTTATGTTGTCATATCTTTCTGGGGAGGCATCTGCTTGGGCTGGGTTGTTGGTGAGTCAAAAGAGTGCGGTTTTAGGAAATTATACCAGTTTTTTAGAGATATTCCGAAAGATGTTTGATAGAAGACAGTTATCTCTGGAAGTGGATGGTGAACTTTTAGAACTAAAACAAGGTAATAGAGACTTGATTGCTTATATAACACAATTTAAGTCCCTTGTGTTAGAAAGCAAGTGGCTCGAGGTTAAACAGGCCTCGTTGTTTTATCGGGGCCTTAGAGATGAGTTAAAGGATGCATTGTCTGGAGTAGTTGAACGCCCTTCTACTTGTGAAGGTCTGATTGATTTGGTTATTCAATTGGACTTTCGTTTGAGTGAAAGGAAGGCAGAGAGGCGTCATTGTCAGAGTGATGTAAAGTCTCTAGTTAGAGTAGATAGACCTAAAGTAGAGAGTAGACCCAAAGAGAATAATCCATCTCCTAGAATCAGAGGCCCTTTAACAGTGGAAGAAAAGACTAGGAGGAGAGATAATAATCTGTGTTTATACTGTGGAAGAGGTGGGCACTTTTTAGGAAACTGTCCTTACACTCCCAAGAAGACTTCTTCCTCAGCAGTCAAGGTACAACAGATCGCCAATACGGTGCAGACAGCGGTTCCTCATATAACCATAAATGTATCCTTATTTTTTGAGTTGGAGTGTAAGGGAAATGGTCCTGTAATGCTTGACTCTGGTGCGACTGGGAATTTCATGGATTGGGGTCTGGCAAAATCTTTGGGAATTCCAATTATTCAGAAGGAGGTTGTAGAGCAGGCTAGGGCTGTTGATGGTACGTGTTTATCTTCTGGTCCTATTACTCATAGAACTGGTTCTTTAACTTTGGAGTTATCAGGAGGTCACAGAGAGATAATTTCATTTGAGTTAATTGATGCCCCTTTGTTGAAGATTATCTTGGGCATGCCTTGGCTTACTCTCCATAATCCCCTGATTGATTGGAGTGCTAGGACAATTGACATGCAGTCCGATTTTTGTAAAGAGAATTGCTTTTCAGGAAGTCTCTTAGAGGAAGATGTAAAACAAAGTAATTCCGTGTCTAGTCTTCTGGCTGAGACTGGAATTGGATGTCATGATGTAGGAGCTGTAGTGGGTCAACTTCCCCAGTGTTACAAAGATTTTTGGGACGTATTTGATGAGAAAGTGGCAGGAGAATTACCACCCCATAGGCCCTTTGATTGTAAAATTGAACTGGAGCCAGGAACAATTTTGCCTAGTAGTAGGGTATATGCTCTTACTGAGAAAGAGAATGATTATTTAAAAGAATATTTGTCGGAAAATTTGGCCAAAGGGTTTATTCGTCATTCTAAGTCACCAGCAGCCTCTCCTTTATTTTTTGTACCAAAACCGGATGGCACGCTTAGAACTTGCATAGATTATCGAGCAGTTAACAAAGTCACTGTTAAGAACCGGTATCCTCTTCCTCTCATCTCGGAAATGCTTAATCAAATACAAGGAGCAAATATTTTCTCTAAATTAGATTTGAGAGGAGCTTACCATCTTGTACGTGTGCAGGAAGGGGACGAATGGAAGACAGCGTTTAAGACCAGGTTTGGGCTGTTTGAATATCAAGTTATGCCATTCGGTCTATGTAATGCTCCAGCGGCTCTCCAATTTTTCATTGATGAGGTTTTTGGAGAATACTTGGATATTTTTGTTGTCGTTTATATCGATGATATTTTGATTTTCTCTTCTGACCTGGATCAACATCAGAAACATGTGCGCTTAGTTTTACAAAAGTTGCGAGAAAATCATTTGTTTGCCAAATTGGAAAAAAGTCAATTCCATACAGATTTGTGGAGTTTTTAGGTTTTATAATTTCACCTAAGGGTTTAGAAATGAATCCTAAAAAAGTGCAAGCAGTTCTTGAATGGCCCTCTCCTACTAAGGTTAAGGAAATACAAAGTTTCTTAGGGTTTGCCAATTTTTATAGGAGATTTATAGAAGGTTTTTCTCGGCTGGTTGCCCCTATAACGAGACTTTTGAAAAAAGGAGTGAAATTTGACTGGGACCTTGAAGCAGAAAAAGCTTTTCAAGAGTTAAAACAAAGATTTACTTCTAGTCCAATTCTAATTCATCCAGATCTTTCTAAACCTTTTTTTGTGGAGGCGGACGCTTCAAATTTAGCGTTGGGGGCGGTGCTTTCTCAAAGGAATGAAAATACTGGTCAAATACATCCAGTTGCATTCTTTTCTAGGAAGTTTTCTGCTGCTGAAGTGAACTACACAATTGCTGATCGTGAACTATTAGCAATAAAGTCCGCTTTTGAAGAATGGAAACATTTTCTAAAAGGAGCAAGACATACAGTAACGGTCCTTACTGATCACCGAAATTTATTGTTTTTAAAATCTGCAAGAACTTTGTCTCCACGACAACTTCGTTGGTCTTTATTCTTTGCAGATTATGATTTCATTGTGACTTTTAAACCCGGAAGTCAGAACAAAAAAGCTGATGCATTATCTCGCCAATTTCCTGGAAGTGAGGAGAAAGAGATTCTAGAACCAGAACCTATAATTGCTCCAGAACGTTTTTTGTTAGCTGGAGCCATTAAAGAAATGGATTTTTTGAATGAAGTTCGTCAAAATATGTCCTTGCAGAAGATGGAGGAGTGGGTGAGACTGGATCCAGCCAGAAGTTTGAAAGACGATCTTCCTTTTTTTGATGACAAGCTTTATGTACCTACTGATGAGTTAAGAGAAAAGGTTTTGAGAAATTGTCATGAATCCATTTTATCAGGACATCCTAGTTTCAGAAAAACTCTGGAATTGGTTCGAAGGAATTTTTGGTGGGAAAAAACTCGCCAAGACACATTGAACTTTGTTAAAACTTGTGTAGTCTGTGCACAAGCGAAAAGTCAAGTTGGGAAGCCGCATGGTTTATTGGAGCCGTTACCTGTTCCTCCTCGTCCTTGGCATACAATTTCTATGGATTTCATAGTTGATCTCCCTCAAGATAAGGGTTGTACTACCATTCTTGTTGTGGTCGATCTTCTTACTAAAGAAGCACATTTTTTACCAATGGAGGGAGAGGTTACCGCGGAAAAACTGGCTCATAGTTTTTTGCAAGGTGTAGTTCGACTACATGGACACCCAAGTCAAGTTATCTCTGACAGGGGATCTCAATTTATTTCAAAATTCTGGAGGGCCTTCTGTAAGAAACTTGGGGTGGAAGTTAGTTTGACTTCTGGGTATCATCCGGAGAGTAATGGACAAGTGGAGAGAGTAAATCAAGAATTGGAGAAGTTTTTAAGGTGTTATTTACAAGCTAGAGAGGAATGGGTGGATTTGGTGTGGTTGGCAGAATTCTCTTACAACAATTGTGGAAAAGATGCTACTTCTATGTCCCCTTTCTTTTTGGGTCGTGGGTTTCATCCTCGCTTTCTGAGTTTTGAGGTGTTGGAGGATTCAGGGAATCCTAGAGTGGAAGATCGTTTGTTGATAATGAAAAATAACTTGGATAGAGCAAAAAAGGTTCTGGGAGAAAATAAGTTGAAATATAAAAGGTGTGCAGATTTGAGAAGAAAGGCTGGTCCTGAATATAAGGTGGGAGACTTAGTTTGGCTTTCTACCCGGTACCTGAAAATTAAGGGGAAGAATAAGTTCAGTCCACGATTTGTAGGCCCTTTTGAGGTAGAGAGAATCATCAACCCTGTGGCAGTACGATTGAAATTACACAAGCAGTTGAAGGTACATCCTACTTTCCATGTTAGTCTTTTAAAACTAGTTTGTTCAGGAACTAGATTTAGAACACCACCTTCCCCTGTGATTTTGGAGGATTCATCTGAGGAATTTGTGGTTAAACAAATTTTGGATTCCAGGAAAGTGAGGGGAAGGTTACAGTATTTGATTGATTGGGAGGGATATGGACCAGAGGAACGATCATGGGAAGATTCAGTTGATGTACATGCCCCCCGTTTAGTTGCTAAGTTTCACGCTAAAAATCCACATAAGATAAGCCCAGAGACTGGGCATTAGGAGGGGGGTACTGTCGGGTTTCCTTCCCTTATTCAAGTTTCCTTCTCATTATTTCCCTTTATTTATCCTTTTCAGATTAGCTTTGTGTGGGTGGGAAGTTTTCTATTATAGTTGGTTAGGCCTTAACTTGCTGATTCAGAATCCTGGTTCTGACCCAAGGCAAAATGGAGCCTCACAGTGACAGCTCTGATTGGTTAGAAGACAATGCAGAACAACAATGAACATTCTAAACTGTCACTCTGTGCCTTTCATCATCAAAACCCCATCTGAGAGGACGTGTTTAGTGGCTGCTCCTGCTTTAGTCTTAGGCCTGGTGGATTTTATCCTTCAGGCGTCAGCAGTTGAGCGGCTACTTTCTTGGGGGTTACAGGAGAAGCTATCAGTTGGCAGGAATTCGTTTTTGAAGACAGGAAAAGCAGAAGATCCTTATGAATTCGCTCAGGAGATAAGTGACTTTATTTGTACTGTAACTCTGTTCATCATAATGACATTCTCCTTTAAAATTAGTGAAAAGCTGTGTTTGTACTAGAACTTTTGAACTCCCGGAGTGCACGTGTGTTTTCCAGCGCGGTGTTCCTTAGCGCGAGAATCTGTTTGTCGCGTGCGAATTCAAGTGCGCGTGTGTTTTCTAGCGCGGGTGTTCCGAGCGCGAGAAGCTGTTTGTCGCGTGCGATTTTAAATGCGCATGTGTTTCAGAGCGCGGGTTCACCTTAGCGCGAGAAGCTATACGTCGCGTGTGAACTAAAGAGCGCGTGTGATTTCTGGCGCGGGTGTTCCGAGCGCGAGAATCTGTTTGTCGCGTGCGATTTTAAGTGCACGTGTGTTTCATAGCGCGGGTGCTCCTTAGCGCGAGAATCTATACATCGCGTGTGGACTAAAGAGCGCTTGTGTTTTCCAGCGCGAGTGTTCCTTCGCGTGAGAATCAATGCGACGCGTTTCAACTCAAGAGCGCAGGTGTTTTTATTTCGCGTGTTCCGCGCGAGAACATTATTGCGCGTGTGGATTTTTGCGCGTGTGGATTCTTTTAATCGCATGTATTCGTTCGTAAGTGAACTCTTTGCGCGTGTTCTTCAACCAGGAAGATTTCTAAGTGAAGTTCATCGTTCATCTGAATGGAGATAACCTGCGTGTGCGTTTAACACGTGTTTTTTCTTCAAGGATTCAAAAACTCAATATAATTATAAATAGTTTGAAAAGTTTGAAAGAAAAAGAAAGAATATTTTTAAAAACAATCTAACTGGACATCCAGGGCATTTTGGAAAAAAGACAATGAACTAAGATTTCCAGATTTGCCTAAAGTAAGAAGTTGCTGTGAATTTCAAGTGTCTCAAGTAAGAGAGATTTTCAGCTTCTTTATCAGCTTCTCTAAGAAATTTCAAGAGAAGAGCCAGGTATGATTCTTCATTATTAGTTAAGGATTAATGTCTTCCCATTCATAAGGTTAAGTAAGTAAATTAAGGAATTGTATCTGCTTTTCTTATATCCTCTGCAGGTTCAGCTCTGGTTAGCCTTGACGCAGTCTGCCTGGTGTTGTTTTGTTATCCACTTCCCCCTTTCCCTTTGGGGTGTAGTTTACAGAGCTGAATTGAAATCTAGTTCTGGGAATTACATCTCAGGGGGATTGTCGGGGGTTCAGCAGCTTCCGCGGACACAGGACCTCTCAGCCTGACAGTAACACAGACTCTTACCTGAACGCCAGCAGCAGCTACGAGACCTTCTTCTCATGAATTCAATTGCAACTTAAGGAAGGAAGGGGACAAGAGTGAACATTGGGCACATTGAACTCTTTGAACTTGATACTTACCAATCCTGCCAGGGACTTCAGAGTCAATACTTACCGGAACTCTCCCAACGCCTTCAAACCAGTGAAGTAACTGGTATCTATGCGCCCCTGCAAGACACACAGGATGGAGAGCTCATCTTTTACGAACATAAGGAAAATACTTCTACGGGTCCAGCAGACAAGACCAGGTGGGCCAGTCCAGACAGTCATCTCTGCACTACGCATCACGCTGAAGGAGACCGCAGCTGTCCGGGTCCGATCGACACCCCTGTGGGGTCCAGGTGAGCGTAACACAAAGTAACAAGTGTGATGCTAGTGGTTTGAAGGATCGCGCCCAATCGAGGAAAGCCAACACTGCACACAGAGGAAGGTCTGAGCCTGGAAGACGGTACCTGAGTGAATCATAGAAAGTGAACCAAATATTTGTTTAAAAAGACATTAAGAGCTCCTGAGTGTTATTAGCTAGCAGAACTGGTAAAGTTAACTAAACTGCGATTTGAAGGCTACAGTGAACCCGACAGAGGGATGCCAAGTGGAAGCAAGAGAAAGTGAATCCCGCATTTTGATAAAGTGACTGAAAAGTGGTGTAAAGACGAAGGTGAACCCAACGAAGAGGTATCACGAGAAAGAAGGGAATCCTGCATGGTGAGAGCTTGGGAAAAGTCTTGTGATGCCAAGCAAAAGACATTAACTCGAAGGATCCTGCCTTTTCTGAAGAGACAGCTACCCGATGCCTATAGACTCAAGGGGTACTCACAGTCACGCCACTGTTCTGCCTTGTCCAGTGATGTAACGTGGGGAAGGGAGTGCACTAGTTCCAACAGTCCTGAACTACCGAAACCCCTTTGGACGTTTCAGTTTGCACTACACTCTTTTGTTATACAGATCATTGTCCCACACCCTTTTGTTATATAGCGTAAGGATTTGGTTATAGGTTTAATAGTATAGGCCATTTTGTTTTGACACAACACCACTAGGACTGGGTTTTCTTTACTTTGATGGTCATAGCTTGCTCTCATCTTAGATGTAAGTTTAGATTAGGTGTTTTCTCATCCATATACTGTTCAATAAACACTCTTGGATTGTACTCCTTGTGTCTGTTGTACTTCTGATAACCATGCCTTCCTTATAGTACAGATCGGTGTCTCCATGTATACATATTATCATTATCAGGGAGTGGAATGAAGTTCCCCAGCCGATACAAGGTTTGGATGGCTGTTTTCTTGCCCCCTGAGTATGGAGGCCTTTGGCAAGAAAGCCTTGGAGCAGGACCAGCAGGTGGAATTTTTGATCCGTTTGACCAGATTCTGTGCCCTACTCTTCTTTTCGATTCAGCCCACCAGATCTTCTGCATCTGGGTATGGCTTGTGCCCTGTAGAGAGGAGTCTGATTTCCAGTGGTTCCTCCTTAGGCTTCTCCGGGCAGAATCGAGCAAGGTGCCCCAGTTTCCCACAGGCGTAATAACGTATGGGCTCAGGTGGGGGTTGAGGTTTGGTTTCTGAAAACCCATGGGAGTCAGTGGTTTTGGGTTACTCTCGATGGGAGCTTGGAGGGCAGGACCTGGCCTTCTCAAGAATGGTCTTTCTTCTCTCCCACATCTAGATGGTCTTGTCTCTGGAGGTTTCTTTGGAGACTCACTAGGTTCCTTGGCATACATGACCCTTTGGTGTGCATTAACTGTTTGTATGGCTTCGTCCAGGATGTGTCGTTAACCTCATCATAGGTTTTGTCTGGCAAACCACTTGTTAAGCAGATATCTCACCAGGAATGACAGCTGTCAAAGAGTTTCAACTTGATTTAGCCACAGATGTTGAAATCGAAACCGACAATGTTCTGGACCTTGTCCTAACTGTGTGAGGATACCCTTCTTCAGGTCTTCATAGGGGGGTTCTTCCATCAGGTTTTAAGAATTTTTAAGGCTTGCTTGACCTCACCCGTCAACGGTGGACCAATGTACTTTGTCCATGGGTCGCTGTGCCACCTGGCTGCCTCTGCCACTCTCTTAAAGTAGACAAAAAAGGTGGCTGGGTCTTCTGCGGTGCAGACGTTTTGAAGGATGGTTGGTGGTACCACTGGTTGCTCTCGTATCTCTTGCCGATTACGCCTTGTACAGTGGCCATGTTTTTTTTCTGTTGACCGCTGATGGCGGGATCCCCATCAACTAAAGGCATTTGGGCTCATTGTAGCTGCTACGGGTTCCGTTATGCCTTCGTCTTCTTATGAGGACAAAGGTTTTCCCCGCTGTTGGAATGCAGGCCCACTTTCAATGCTTCTTTTCCCACTTGCGCTGGCTTGAAGATTGTCATAGCCTGTAGTTTCTTTCACTTGCCTATCGTATGCATATGAACTGCAAACATTATTCAATGCATTCCAAGACTTTTGTAATAAGTAGTGACTGCCAATAAAATTAAGAACCTGTTGAGACAAAATGTCACAATTGGGAGGAAGGATAGCTCAGGGGCAACACATTTGTCTTGGAAGCAAGACAACACAGTGCAACACAGGTTCAAATCCCGTGCTTAGAAACTACTTGTTAGTATTAAGCGCATTGTAAAAGAATAATTATAATTATAATTGCTTCAGGTGTGGGTAAAATCCTTTGAATACCTAAATGCCTTCATCTCAAGCTCTACGAGCTGACAGAAATGATCGGGTAAAAAGAGGATCACTTTTAGGCAGTTCTGTGGCACATCTGTGGGATGTTATGTTCTATTTATTTTTATAGCGCACGTATGCCCCGGGAGGACCATGGCACTAGGTAGAGCAAGAGGCAAGCAGCAATAGGCAGGAACCTAGTAGAGATAAGTCTTAAGAGCACGGCGGAAGGGCAGGTGATTGTCAACCGCTTGAAGAGACAGTGGAAGGCTGTTCCAGGCTTTTGCAGCTGTCACTGAGAATGCATGTCTGCCAATGCGAGAGAGTCGAACACGAGGGACAGAAACCAGGAGCGCAGACTGAGAATGCAGAGGACGTGATGGCGCATAGCGGGGGAATTTAACTTGGATATATCCTTCACCTGCTTGTAAAAGACACGATGCACGACACACATAGGCCCTCATTACAAGTCAGGCGTTAAGGGTTTAACGGCGCCGTCGGCGCCGTTAACCCTTAGCGCCTGATTCACACTTTAACGCCTGCTTTTTGCAGGCGTTAAAGTCCAAGGCGCTAAGCGACCTTGGTGCTAATTACGGCACTGTCATTTACGGTGCCGTAATTAGCGCCTTCCCCATCCCCATTATGCCCTATGGGGCAAAAATGGGAATCGGGAAGGGCAAATGGTGAATGGGGAATTACCACCCCACTCACCTTGGAATGGGGCGGTAATTCCGCCATCCACCATGGCGGAATCCGGCATGGACCATGGTGCTAGTAGCACCATGGTCCACCGCCTGACTTGTAATGAGGGCCATAGATTTAAAGAGAATCCTCTTCTCAATAGACAGCCAATACAGTTGCCTAAGAGGCGGAGTCATGTGGGCTCGGAAGGAAGGACGAAGTACTGAGCGGGCAGCAGCATTTTGAAGCAGCTGGAGACGGTTGGTAAGGTAGCATGGCTAACCCAGGTAAAGTGGGTTGCAGTAATCCGTGGTGCTAAGCACCAGTGCAGCCACCATGGGTGCATGGTATTTAGTCGAAGCAAAAGGAAGCACTTTATGTAATATGTGCAATTTAAAGTGTCCAGACTTGCATACGGCACCCACTTGGGGTGCCATGGATAGAGAGGATGACAATGTAACTCCCAGATTTTTGACTGAGGCAGCCAGCATGGGGCAAGTGCCTAGCGAAGCTGGCCAGAACCCAGGGGTCCAGAAGGAGAGTGGGTTATAGGTGCCTACCACCAGCACCTCAGTCTTGGATCCATTGAGTTTCAGCCAGTTGGCCGCCATCCATGAGCCAAGATCTTCTAGGCATCTCCTAAGCCGAATAGCAGTGTCTGCACTAGAAAGGTCCAGCTGAACGAGAATCTCTGTATCGTCAGCATAAGAGTAGTGTCTAAACCCGTGTGACAGAATAAGGAGTAACAGAAGGCGAATATACTTATTGAATAGAATGGGGACAGAACCGATCCCCGAGGGACCCCGCACAAAAGCAGCCCAGGTTGCGAAGAAAACGGGGGCAAAGATACTGACTGGGTCCGATTAGAGAGAAAAGCATTGAACCAGTCAAGGACTTGACCCAAGATACCAGCATCATATAGCCGGGCCTGGAGGGTCGGGTGGTCAACTGTAGCAAACGCGGCAGACCGATCTAACAGCAATACCGCTCCCACCCACCCCTGATCGACTAGCCGAGAAAGATCGTCCATTACAGAATTCAGGACAGATTCCGTTCCCCTTCCGGGGCGGAAACCAGACTGGAAAGGATTGAAAAAGCCTGAAGATTCCCAAAAGGAGGAAAGAATAGGAGAGACCAAAGCCTCAAGAACCTTTGGTCTCTCCTATTCACTTTTAGGCAGCTCTGTGGCACATCTGTGAGAGGATCACTTTTAGGCACCTGTGGGACATCGGTGGAAGGATCACTTTTAGGTACCTGTGGCACATCTGTGGGAGAATCACTTTTAGGCAGCTCTGTGGCACATCTGTGTGAGGATCACTTTTAGGCAGCTCTGTGGCACATCTGTGTGAGGATTACTTTTAGGCAGCTCTGTGGCACATCTGTGGGAGGATCACTTTTAGGCAGCTCTGTGTCACATCTGTGGGAGGATCACTGTTAGGCAGCTCTATGTCACATCTGTGGGGGGATCACTTTTAGGCAGCTCTGTGGCACATCTGTGGGAGGATCACTTTTAGGCAGCTCTGTGGCACATCTGTGGGAGGCTGCACATTAGCAGTATTTGAGACATATAAATCATAACATTATCTGGAGATGAAGTATGGGGCTGTGGTTAATGAAACCCATTGCTGGACATAAAAAATACGTTCAATAGCTCTCAATTGGTCTCCGCTGGACACACTGGCCATGTCCCTGCACCGAGAGGTAAGTGACGCCCCTGTCTTTTTCTCCTGCCTGTCCCAGGAAGCCTAGTATTAAAAAGACTCTAGGCCAGGAAATGGGTGAATCACAAGGATACGACCCCACCATCACAGTCCACCTGCTCTGGTGGGGCGCGCTAAGCAACCTGCAAATAAAAAGTGTTTATTTGCAAATTGGGAGTGTTTCCTGCCCTCCCAATCTGCTCATATAAAACACTACCATTCCCACAATTCCCCCTGGTCCTGTTATGATAATAATCCCAGTCATTCACGTTTACCCAAATCCCTAGGACGAAGAATATCATTCCTCACGATACCCCCCTCGCCACCCTTTACCGACACAAACGCTTTCTACCAACAGGAAAGACAACAGACTAACACTAAAGCTTTTTACCTGACATGTCCCAACCCAAGGGTCAGGTAAAGTCAAGCAATTGACCAGAGCCACTCACACCTGACAGCCCTTTTCTTTCCCCACAGGGATAAAAGGTGGAGCACGACAGAACAATACAAGGTGGCCAGACCGCATGACGACTGAGCTATCCAAGTACAGCAGTTCAAGAGGAGGAGAAAGGAAGCAAGAACCGAAAGGGTGACAAAGAGTGAAGCGACCTTGCCCTTTCCGACCCAAGCCTGCAAAGCCTCAGTGGAAGAATTCGTAAGACTGCAAACAATAGCCAGCGTATGTTTATGCAGATGTCAACGGTAGACGGGGCCCTCCTTCGCTGATAAACAAGCCAGGGAGAGACGGCTGCCACCATGGTACCGTCCTTGACTCCATAGACAAGAAAGGCCAAGCAGTGAGTTGAAGGGAGAGCCGATAAGAAACCAAACTGTGTAGAACAAAAGTAGCAAACGGCTAATTGAAGAAAAATACAAAGAACTGTTACTACGAGAGGGGAAAACCAGCTGCAGAGGAGTTTGGCACCATGGAGGTGCTCTCTCTTGAGAATCTCTGGCCGATTAACCTATTGTTGAAACTACCGTTACCAGTAAGCCTTGGGAACGGGGCCAGGAAGGGGTCAAAATGATAATGCAGGGGTCTAGCAAAATCCTCTATACAGTCAAATGTTTTTGACCGGCAGAAGATTGTAACGCAAAGGGAAGTGAATCCTTTTTGTGGCTCTGAGCCCAGAAGAGAGGATACAAGGGTGAAAATTCATCACCTAACATGCCTACAGAAGGAACAGTTTCTTTGTTAGTTTGACCAGATCAGGCAATTTGTGGTAAGAGACTGTTTGTAAAAAAGAGACTTTACCACCAAAAGCTCGAGAGTGTTCTATCCTCCGGAGTCCCTCCTTGTCCCGTGCTCAAAACGTGGGGAAGGGAGACACCGGCTACACATCCTGACTTATCATTTGTGAGGACTTCTTTCTTTCTTGTGAACCTTATCCCACACTCTTTGGTATTTAGTTGTAAGGATTAGCAATAGGTGTTTCTTAGTATAGGCCCTTTTATTTGACAAGATGCCACTGGGACTGCCCTATTTTTCATTTGATGGCCGTAGCTTGCTTAGAATAGGCATTTTTCCAACCTGCAAATCCATTTTAATAAACACCATTGAACTGTGATCACTCGTGTCTGTCTATACTGTTGCCATCATGAGTTCCTTACAACAGGGAAAGTCCTTATTGGACTCTGCCCAGGCTCGCCCACCTAGGCGGAGTCAGCATACAGCCGACACACTCCAAGATGAGCCCCAGCTGATTAGGACGTTTTCCGGCTGGGGCTCCGGATAAGTCCTTCTTTCTCCGCTCTCCACGCTTGGCCCCGGAGTGAGCAGACTACTGGCAGGCACCCCGGGGGTGCTGGCACTCGCGCCAGTGCTGCAGGGCTTTTCTTTTCTTCATCACCCACCCCACCTGGCCCTAGGCTGCTCCGCGCAAGCGGCCTGGGACTTTTTATGACTCTGGTGCATCTGAATAGCCCCCCATCGGCCTGTAACCACCAGGCCACTCTCCGGTCTGGGCTGCTGCGCCCATCCAGTCCGGGCCAGGGTGTTATTTTCACCCGGGCCGCTCTGCACATGCGGCCCGGGACTTCCTCTTCTTCTGGCCTGCTCGGGATAGCCACTGTGCGGGCCATTGCCTCCCAGGCCAAGCTTTCGCTCTTGGTCCGCCCTGCACATGCGGCCCAGGACTTCCTCTTCTTCTGGCCTGCCTGGGTTAACCACCGGGCGGGCCATTGCCTCCCAGGCCACGTTTTTGCTCTCGGTCCGCCCCGCACATGCGGCCCCAGGCATTTTCATTTACCCAGGCCTCTACTTGCAGGTGGCCTGGGCTGTTTCCTCTACTCTGCCGGGCTGCAGCTGACAGACGCAGCCCGGCTCAGCAAGTTTAGAGAGCCCTGGGGGGCCGCTTGAGGCAGCGACCCCCCCAGGCAGCATGAATCTTTTTTCCTTTCTTTCTGTTCTCTGTCCTGCTTTCTTGTCTATCTCTTTCCACTCCCTCCTTCAACTGTCACTTTTCAACAGTTCTTTTCCTTCTCCCAGATGAGTCCTGTCCATGTATCTGTTGGTTGGTAGAGGAGACCTGCCATTGTCCTCCTGTCTCCAGTGTTCCATGTGTCCCCCATGGTGGGGAACATGGTACAGTCAGGTAAGTCAGTCTATGTAAAACACATACACATTTATTAAAAGCTTTAACCAAACACCTAATGTGTCTTTATTTATATACCTCCATAACCCTCCATCTTTTAGGGCCCCTTTGGGGCTAGCGGGGGGTCACATAAGAGTATAAAGAACATGTGGACAGACACACTCCTTCAAGGCCAGCCCCATCCCAGTTCATGCCAAAGAAAATCAATCAGGAGTAAGGGGCTGTAAGTCTAGTTGGGGCTACTAAGTCGCCATGGGTCGACCACATATGTTTCGCATTGAATACATTGAGAATTATTGGGAAACCCTTGATGCCCTCACCTGCGAGTGGTACTAACGTGTGCTCTCTAGAGGAAGGTGGAGCTGGAACAGATATGAAATAGTACATGTTGATCATAATTCCCAGGCTGACTTCATATCCCACCAAGGCTGGGAGTTCTCACCTTGGAACGTACCATTTGTCCAACAGAGATTAGGGGTGCAATTCCTCCATTTGCAGCTCTGATAACATGGTGATGAAACACAAGCCCCCTTTCATTTGCTTTGTCCTTTATGTAATGACATTAAGAGCAAATGGCAAATAGGGGGATCTCTGTATATTCCTTGGGTGCCTTTACCTAGAGTTAGGGAGTGTTCAAGAGGCTGCTTCTCACCTGTACCCCTAAGCCAAATAAGTAGCATTCATAATGAATGTAGTTTCCAGCACGCTAGATTCCTTTGCAATGTGGATCTAGAAATAATGATAGCAATGGCCATTGCTGCATGGCTCAGCTTATCATAGGGAATAACACTCATCATTCACAAATAGGCGCCTAACATAAGATAATCTAATGACAATCTGTGACTAGGCTTCTTGCTCTCAATTCGCTGAAAGGTGAAGTGGGGGTGCACCTCATGTGCCTCCTGGTATATTGGACACCAAAGCACAGGCAGCCATCAGTAGTAGGTGTCTCTGAAATTGAAAGGCAAGCAATCTCTATGTCTGCAGGAAAGGAATCCTCGTATCTTGGAGACTTGAAGCATCTCGTGTGTGGGGAAAACCCTTCTCTTTTGTCATATCCCCCCATGGGCTAGGAGATGATTTCTTCTAATGTTGGGGTTATTATCTTTTTCAGAAAAAGATCCATAAAATACAATTTAAAATGAACAATTGCTACAACTGTTCAAAAATGTATTGCCAATAAAAATAATAATTAAAGATTAAAAACAGTGAATAAACATAATTACTATTGAACACATTTGAAGTAAACACATTCTCCTCCTGTTCCATGCCCTAAAAAGAAAATCTGACACACTATGTGCAACCACGGACAGGTCCATAGCATCAACAATCGTCCGAACATTAAAAAGTTTAAACAGGGTAAAGAGCCACGAACAGTGGATCTCTTTCAGCTGAGGACACCAAAACATAATATGAAACACATCCTCAAATGAGGTCTTACACACTGAGCATCATTTGCTGTTAGCAGCAATAGCATTTCTTGTAAAACTCATTGGGGTTAAAATTCAAAAACAGAATTTTATATATAAGATCCTCTCTGTTGGTGCAATGAGCCAAGTAAGGTCCTTTTGGACCTCCTATATTGGATATTAAGTGGTTGCTTATAAGTTCTATCCAATAGGTGCCCTAGAGCCCAGTCCCAGTACGCTTTCTTTACGGGGTTAATAAGACAATCTACAATTCCTCGGGGATGTCCCTTAAATGGCCCACCCCCATCTTTCTTAGTGTATATTTTACATGCTTAAACCATGGCCAGTTGTATTGCTGTTTCCCTTTAATAAGTCGAGCATAGCACCATTGTATGCTGTCAATTCTTCATTTGACCATAGTTTGAGCCATGGGAGTACTGGTTTAATCCCGATAGTATATTCCACTCCCAGTACACCTAGATCAAAATTAAGAACAATATTTGGAGTTGCCTGGAGTTAGGAGAACAATCTCTTGTCACTAATAACAAGGTGTTCAATACTTGAATGGCCCCAGAGTTATGCTCCATAAAGGGCAGGTGATTGAGCCCGGCACTATCAACTTCAGGAGATTTGCCATCTCCCTCCCAAGTTTCATAGTTAAGTGTGGCTCCTGAGCAACGCTTTGATATGAGATCAGATTTACATAGCTGGTTACCCCAAGATAATCAAAATATGTGACTTGCTCTAGCAATGTGCCATTTAATGTAATACTCATTTGTGGCTGGATTTTCCAGGTAATAGTCATAACTTTGGTTTTATTTTCATTGATTATCAATTCATTGGAAGTACAAAGATTTATGAATATATTAAATGCTTTCCTTAAACCAAAAATCGAAGTTGACAAAAGAACAGCATTGTCGGAAAAAAGAAGAATGCTTTGTTTTTGGCAGTCTAAGATTGGGGCCTCTGCTGGGGATGTTAACAATGTTTGGGTAATATAATTGATACAATAGTGGGGCCATGACTCAACCACGTTGCACTCCTTCGCTTACTGGGAAGGTGTGTGTGTTTGTCCCGCTGGTCCCCATCCTACAGACACCACATTCTCCTTGTAGTAGCTCCGGCCGGGTGCTGTTAACAATGACCATTTCTTACAATGAAATAAAAGGCCATAGGAAAACACCAAGTGCTTGGTAGTTTGGTGGGAGAGGGCCGCCTTTGCTGGATTGTGGGCTTGGGTGATGGGTGCAGGTAAATATCCTCTTCTTCTGATGAAGGAAAGAAGTTACCGTTGCCCTCACTTGGGGGAGGCCCTTGGTGGGCAGTGGGCTGCCGGAATAACAAACCTCAGATCCGAACGGTGGGGGGCATCATCCAGATCTAAGGCACATTAGCAACCCCCTGCTGAAGTAGTATCACCATCCTGAAGATCTCCCGAGGGCGAAACACATCCAAACCTGCCAGGTCATGGCTACACAAAGAAGCGCCTTTCCTGACCTGCACATAGCCCCCTCACTATGGCTCCGATCCACAACAGATGGCAAATACCTGAAGGGAGATTCAGTGGTAGTTATTGGAGGAAAAGGAGGAAAAGACAGAGGAAATCCTCAGCTCAACACAGAGTACCCAACTATTCTATTGAATTGTCTTCCAAAACTCCACAAACAAGGCTACCTTGCATCAACTGGAGTAGGGTTCCCTGAGCATCAACTGGAGTAGTGTTCCCTGGGCATCAATTGGAGTAGTGTTCCCTGGGCATCAATTGGAGTAGTGTTCCCTGGGCATCAACTGGAGTAGTGTTCCCGGGGCATCAGACCATCAGTTCCTGGACTTGTCTCCTGAGAATGCTTTGCTAATCCTCTCTATTGTAGACACTTATCCTTCAGGAAACATCTGCAGACATCAGTAGGCTATGAAGTTAATTATTCATTTCACGTTACGTGAAGCAGCTACAGCTGCATCATCCTCCTCTGCCAACCAACTTCTTTTCTCTCAGGACACTCTACTCTAGAGTCCATACCAACGCCATGGAAACAAGATCACAACACTCTGTCACTTTTTGGTTTGGGAGACTCTCCCAGCATCTAGGAACCTCCACAACCCTTGAAAAGCTTCCCCTCTTCCCCCCTGTAGCATGTCGAGATGGGAGGGTGTTAGGGTTGTTTGGTGACTGACAAAAGGGACTTGGCCACGGTGTTATTGTTCTCTTTGACCTGCTCCTTGTCTCTTGTGGAGTGAAAGAGTTGTGTTCCATCAAATAGTAAGAAGCACACGTTTTCCTGAGCCTCGGGGGTGACCTTTCAACTCTTCAGCCAGGCCCGCTTTGTTCATGTCCACATCAAGATACAACCCTTTTGCAGTATTTCCACGTGGCCTACTGCAGAGTCTAGAACTTGTAGAGCCACTTTCTTGGTGTCTGGCAAACGGATAAAAAGCAGCTCCTATACGTTGTGTGGTGTTAATGACTGGTGGTACTGTAGAGGGGATGTGATGTGGATTCCAACTTACACATGTTTTGGTTATGTGGGAAAGTTCAACTGTTTTGGGCTGGGGTTTTCCAACATATGGACTCAGTCTTAGGTTTCTCTCTACCCCAGCTACAGCTGGCTGTTGTGTTGGGTTTATTTCCCTCCAATACTGGGTTGTCTGTCAGTAAGATCTTCAGGGCTTACAGAGCTCCCTGGTGGCTAAGAAACACATCTTGAATTTCTGGAAGGGTGACACTAGCCTCTCTGTTGATGATTGGCCACTCGGTTTGTTGCTCCTGTCTAGGCGAGAGAGTGTCTTTCCATGCGAAAGAACAACATCACATATACAATGAAATTTGGAGTGCTTCTCTATGTCTAACTGCGCTATTGACTTCCCTCTTTTTTGTCTGCTATCTTTTTAATGTATTTGATTGCTTTGTTGTTCTAATGTATATATGTACCTATTTGTTTGCGATGTCTGTAATTTAATTTGCTGCTTCCTTTGTGTTCCTTTATCATTACAGTAATACATTTCTTTTTTTTTAAAGTTGATCTATTTGTCAGGTGGTAGGTCACCTCCAAATTCTGTGAAGTCTTTCCACAAATGGATAATATTTGAATGTATCTGTCACATTTTTTCCAAACTCGTCTTCTCCTTTCTTGAGAGTACCTTCCTTGTGGCAGAGGTCATGACAATATGGCTGACTGCGTTGGAGGATTGTAACTCGGACACAGCTATTCTTGTGGTGGAGCCCTGAACTTGGTGGCCAGACTCTTGTTAATAGGGGCCACTGAGTGAGGGGTGTCTGAAATCCAAATGAGTTCGGGCTCCTTAAGAGCGTCTGGGTCTTGGCGGTTATCCAGATGTCTCCTGTTTTCCCAGAACCACTGATGCTGAATTCCCCGTTTCGGCAGCTTGTAGCCCCGGAGTAGAGAGGATGAAGTACTCCAACTCTCCCAGGATACACTCATGGTATCCCTTGATAGAGGATGGAAATGTGTCCTCACCGAGGACATCATAATCTCTGTGTGGCTTGTCTTCTGGTGCCACAACGCCCCATGTACTGAGCTTTAGGAAATGGGAACCTCAATGACTATGTAGTCTTGATTGGCTGATCCTTACGCTTCAGCAGTTCCTGTGGCTGCGGGACCATTGAACGAGGAGGAGGTGGAGGAGAAGGAAGATGGGTGGTGGGTGAAGTGGCATAGGAGGAGGCAGATTTGGAGAGGTCACTGATAGTAGTAGCAGAGGTAAAGATGGAGAAAGCATGATGTCCAAAATTATATCTTTTACGGATTTCATTAACAGGGCCATTGTAAATTGCCTGAATATTTGGATGGTTGCCTCTTCGATTCAGGTGATCTGGCCCAACTGCAGGGGTTGAGCCACAGTTGAGATCTGTGTACCGATGGCTCAGGGATCCAGTACAGCCATGAGACTGGGATTTGATGAGCGGGAAAAACATGTTTGCAACGTTGTCAAGCGTCACATTACCTCTGCCAAGCCGAAGCTCTGGTGCAGTAATAGAGCCCAATCCTGACAGAGAAATGTCTGCATTCAACCCTTTGACACTAGGGTTTCTCTCAAAGCAGTCGACGACAGAGATGTCTTCAATTAAACCACTTACTTGGCCTACTTGAACCCTCCGCCATCTTTCGATCCAGACATGCAGCAAGCTGGAGTCAAAAGATGAATGCTCAGCCTCAAGAGGGGACCCTTATAGCTTAGCTTGCTTTAAGGGGTCGGGGTGTGCATAGTCAAACTCAAGTGAGCTCTTGTGACCTGGCATAGTTGTGCATGATAGCGCAGCGGTGGTGCTGCTACCACCCCATATCACTGCTAGTGGCCTCAGGGAGAACCTGTCACTCTTCAAAACAGGCTTAATGTACAACCCTTTGCTCGCCCTTGAGAGCGAGTCCGGGTGTATGTTGGGTTTCAAGAAGTTTGCCTAAACCCTCAATCAGAAGGCTGCCACTGAGCTGGGGGTCGCAAGGCGCTCCTTCCTTGAAGCAGAGATAGAGGGCTCGTGCTTCAAGGAGGGCTCTTTTGCTGATGGGAATCTCTTCTTTTCTCAGTCAGCTCCTTGGCATCAAGTGCCACCCTGGCAGCCAGACAACATGGTGAAGCAAGTCACCCTGCACCGGGGTGTTCAGGACTGGTCATCAATGCCTGGATTGCATAGCAAGGTGCTCCCTAAGAGCCAGCAGCCCAAGAAATATCCCAGTCATGCAGGTGCAAGCTCTAAAGGAAGCTGCTCACACAGAGAATAGGGGTGCACAAAAGTAGACATGGGGGTTCTAGGTCTATGCTCTGTACCCCCTGAGAGTCTGGACCTACGTCATACCATAGTGGAGATAGGCGTAACACAAGCTCACTGGAATAATGACAAGAGTTTTGGAGAGTACAGGAAGGTTCTGGGCACCTTCAAGTCCGAATGTCTACTGACCATGACACTGGCATTGAAACATAAGGAACCAAAGGTGCCAGTGCTATGTGAGGCATAGGGCTGAATTCTGAAGAGTGTATAAGGATGAACAATCATGCGGGTTCAAAGAGGGATATGATATGATATGGCATTTATAACGGACCTGTACACAAGTGTTTCAAGGCACGACGATTCAAGGGAGGGGAAACAAAGGAAGGACAAAAAAACAGCGATCTTACTAGGCCAAGTGACATTGAGATCACCCAAGTGCAGGGAAGAGGGAGGGGAAAAGTGCCAGGGGAAAGGGAGGAGGGGCAGTGATGTGCATGGAATCAAAACAATGAACAAGAAGTGCAGCCAGCAGGTGGCAAGTGCAAGGGTAATTGCAGACAGCAGGTGTCCAAAAGTGCAAGTAGCAGGACTGTAGGGGTACAGATACAAACCCAAGTGCAAGGGTTGCCGGGAGGCAGTGCAGGTGTGCAACTGGCCGGGCAGGGACCTGGGCCTGAAATCAGAGGGTAGCCAGGTGACCAGTGCATTATACAACAGGAAATCAGCAGGGGAGAGGAAGCGAGAAGGCAGAAGCAAAGAGGAAGGTCTTGAGGTGCTTCTGAAGCTGGAGATTGTTCTCCTCAAGTTTCAGGGAGGCAGGGAGGCTGTTCTGGAGGGAGGACCCAGCCAAAGAAAGACATCTACCACCAACTCGTTGCTTGGAGAAGCGACTACCCTGAGGGAGTTGGAGGTGGAGGAGCGAAGAGCTCGAGTAGGAAGGTATTTACGAAGAGAGAGTTGGTGAATGTTAAGATCATATCTGCAGGAGCCGCAGCAAGTTATTTGGACCGGTACGAACTCTAGACGTCACTAGAACTACACTCAGAACGAGCTTCACAATCCCGAGGCTGGTACCCTAGTACAGTGGGTCAGGAGAAGCATGCTAGGGACCTGCACGCAGGAATGAATGATCGTGGGTAGCCAGGCCCATCAATTACATGATGATGTGGAGGCAGAAAGGCCTTCCCAGCCTACACAGGCTGCATGCAAGTAGGTGCCCTTGGTGCAGTCCTGACTAGCTTCACAGTGTGTGTATTGCGTAGATCTGCTGTCTGTGTGCTGGGCCATGGTTTATCACAGTTTCGTGCGTCAGTGACTGTATAGATGGTGTGTAGTCCCTGGTTACGCCTCCTAAAAGGCTGAGGCAAGTGTGAAGACCTTCTAACCCCTTCCACATTTCCCCTCTGAGGTGAATAGGTAGTTCTTACCTCCAGCGGTAACTCCACGATGTCCTGCGCCTCTTGTCTACTCATCACATCCGCTAACATATGAGAGGTGTCCGGTTCGGATTCACTTGACACAGGACTTCCTTTAGGAACCTTCAATGTGGACACACATTCTCTTACTTCCACTGGCGCGGTCATGGATCCTGGGCCATTGTCTGACGTTAAGACCACAACTGGCTCAGGAACCTGAAAACAACAAATCCACAATCAAAAGCGACGTCATACTGGTGTTAATTCCTGGCAGAATATTGTGTTCAGCAGCAGACGAGGCAGCAAGCCCTTTCTCTTGAAAACCAAACACCAAATCACAGGCTACATGAGAAGCAGTGGTTGGAAGACAAATAGGTTTCAAACATAGACAGAGCGCTTGAGTGGAGGAAACCACCCCACGTGCGCATCTGGCCCCTACCTTCTGGGGACCAGCAGCAACTAGAGACTACAGGGGGAGGTGTGCAGCTTCAGTGAAGGTGCATATGCACCTGGTGGACTGCATTATCCTAAATACATTGAAATCTTATTTTCCAATTCGTTTGTGAAGGATACTAAACAGACTGCGGACGATTTTAGTCTAGGGACAGTGCTGTGTGTTTGTGTGAGTCTGCATGCATTTGCCTGTGTGTTTGTGTATGTATTTATGATGGTAGGTATGTGTGTTTGTTAGTGCATGCAAGTATGTGTGGGTTTATGTGTGTGTGAATGTTTGTGGGTGTGTGAGAGAGAGATTCTCAAGCATCACTCCACAACCTAATTTGTAATGAGCGAGAACTAACTCAAAGCAGTTTCCACTTTGTGAATATGTCGGAACTCTCCGTTCCCACTGGGTGCAGGGCCCAAAGAGACCCATCAAAAAAGCATGCTTTGAAAGATCATGCCAGACTCTGCCCGCTGAGGCGGTACTGGGTATCGGGGCAACTGGGTAATAAATAAACTGAACTGGAGGAAAGCACATATTGATAACTAACTGTGAAGTACTAGAAAACATCTGACCACAACAGTAAAACAGGTGGGGTTTCAAAAAACACCTCTTTTTTTACTGCCCACCAGATTATGGGATTGGAGGTACTTACCTCATGTGGTATCCCCTGAGGTGAAATAATGCATGCAAACAACTCCAAGAGGTAGAGGTAAACATTCTAAAATGGTCTGCAAAGATTGACAATGTTTAAAACTGTATTTAGGGGAAGCACAAGTGCATCCCTTCACTATCTATGAAAAGAAATCAGCATGTGGTCCCTCAAAAGGGGTGGAAAAGCAGGCATCGCTTATGCCATTGACTCACCCCGACCCCCTTTACCCTGTAACGCAGACAAGGGTTCAAATGACCCTTCTCTGTATTATAAATAACTGCACAGACACTGTACCATCTGATAACTGTGGGCCCCGGGGGCATTACCTTATGCGGTAAAGGACTGCATTCTCTGGGCTTATTATAACATTGCATAATAACAGCCTAACGTATGCACTATTCTGCATATCACTAAACGACACAATATTAAAAAGGCGTATGAAAATGAACCTATTTTTAATGTGTACTCGATGTGCTTTCACGTCAACTACACATTTAAAAAACAAACACATTAATGTGGTAATTTAAGGCAGTGCATGGCTTAGAGACTAAATATTAGAAACATTATTCTTTATTTGTGTGTGTATATATGATGCCATCCAGCAGAGCTCTGTCACTTTACCAGTCTAGATTGTACATAAATGCCCGTTGCCAAACAATCCACTAACACTTTCCCTGATGCCCAGTTGGCCCATAGTGCCAATGTATGCTTCCCAACTTGCCACATCATGAGTGCTAGTATTTCATTGGGCTCCACGTCATGGTCAGGCTTTACGTCATCTGCCAGCAGGCTTTACCTTCTGTGCCCAGAGCGACCAACACTCCTGATGGTGGCCCAGGGCCTCGGCGGTTAGTGAACACAGCGGCAAATCAACCGCTCTAGAGGCAGTGTCTGCTCCTGGCTGCCAGGCTGCTTGCAGTGGGGTGAACTGCTCGGTGCAGCACTGCTCCGACATCCGTTGCACACAGGACACACACAGGACCTTCTTTCTGGCACACACATGCTACTTTCCACATCACTGGGACAGTGAGACGTTGGCACTGGTCTTACTCCTTATTCCACTGTTTGTAGCACTAGTGAAAGGATTACCAATATGGATAAACAATGGAGAGCAGCTGTTGTTGGAGAAATCCAGCCTGTGAGATCAAACTAAAAAGACACAGCAGAGATCCTATGCACGCAGTATAAGGCTTGGGCCTCCACAGGTTGAGAAAGCTGTCCAGATATGGATGGGTGAAATTGCTGGGTTCTGCACTGCACAGCAGAATGGTGGAGTGGGAGAAAACTCTGCCCTCAGCGCCACTCTGCTGTGGTATGGAATTCAGGCTTCTTATCACCCTCAGCCACTAGGAATAGGTGGAATTCTACCCAAATTATTGAGTGCAAATTCCAGCAGCACTACGCTCGCAAACACGCGATCACAGGCGATTAGGCGAGCTGTGGAGATCCATAAGGTGGGGGGGGTGTCTTGGCAGAAGGTGATGTGCGTAGGGCCTGTGATTGGTATACTTTGCAAATCCACTTTCCGTAATCAGCTTTTTCTCAGACCTCTCGCCTCTTCTCTTTCCAAGATGGTGGAGAGGTATCAGGTGAGCGTTAAGAGTTATGATATCATCACTAAGGAGAGAGTGGTACGGCGTGAATGTTCTCAAAAGACTTTCAGTAAAATCAACTCACAAGTCAGACCTGTTGACCTGGTTCTCTGTAGCTCAGCTTTTAGGCCCAAGGGCGGGATATTTGAAGTATGGAAAGGAGTTCGTGAGTTAAGAATAACCCGTGAAGTTTTGGATTACTGGCTGCTGGTTTAAACTACTCATGAACTTGGGTACAGAGGTTGATTGTTCTCTTGCTCGGAGAGCAGGATTCCAGTTTTGTTCTGTAGTAGCAGAAGTGCACGTTCGCCGAACGGGTTCTGTAGACTGATATGATAACACTGATCCTGTAGGTCGCTGTTCCGATTCACAAATCGCTTGATGTGCTTTCTTTCCACCCTGAAGTAAACTGCACTGAGAATGGGCGAGCATGGCTTGAGCAGACGTTGGGGGGGATGCGAGAGTTATTGTGCTGCTGCATACTGGGACCTTCTGTGCTCTCTCCCCACCTGTCGCTTCACCCTGGCGTGGTGCTGTTCGTTGCGGTGCCAATATCTTGGAAACGTACATCCTAGGGCCTGGACCTCCAGTTTTGTTCCTCATGATCGGACCACACATTATGCGACCTCAATGATGTTTCACTGATTTCAGGCAACTGTCTCATGTGTGAAAGTGCTGTAATCCAGGGAAAGGGGTGGGGTGTCCAAATGTCATGTAGCTGGTAATGTCTAGAGGTTTGTAACAGGTAACTATGCACAATTTGGTGCAGATTGGGGAAACACTGTGGAATTGTATAAGGAACAATGCTTCACCAAGCCAAAACCCCACAAACAAATGTTGCCTTTTGCTGAAATTCAGGGAAGGGGTGGGGTGCCCAAATGTCATGCAGCCAGTAATGTCCGGAGGGTCCACACAGGTAAATATGCAAAATTTGGTGCAGATTGGTGGAACTGTGGAATTGTATAAGGAACAACGCTTCACTGCAAACCCTCTGTCAGGTCTAGCAGGTAGTCAGTGGTGATTCATAGAGTGGGAGGATGTTATTTTTTTTATCAAGGAGAAGTTTCAAGTGTTAGAGGGACTTTTATTTCTTTCATTCACCATTATAGTAATGATAGGTTCCCCAAGCCAAGATGGTGGAGTAGACGGCTGATTTGATTGGTTGAGAGAACAATAGCCTGAAGTGCCTTGCAAAAACTCAAGTTCTATAACTGCCTTTCATCCATAGACATTTCTTGACAGGTTGTGTGTTTATTAAGCTCCTTAACTTAGGCCCAATTCAGAGTCCAGAGTTTCAAGAACAGAAGTCAGAAATCAACTACAGTTGAAGACATTCGTATAATAAGAAGGCCACAGGTTGGAGCGCAGCAATTCGAGAGACTATGTTGAGTTTTCAAAATTAAAATTAAAGTGTAAATAGTTAATGCAGCAGTGTTCAGAGAAAACGTACATTTTTATGTCAAGAAAAGAAAAGCTTTGCCTGTTTGAGTACCAAGTGATGCCTGTGGGTTTATGTAATGCTCCAGCAGCATTTCAGTTTTGTATTAATGAAGTGCTGCGGGAGTTCCTGGACATCTTTGTAGTGGTGTACATAGACGACATTCTAATATGTTCTAAAGATCTACAGCAACATGAAGAACATGTTTGAAAGGTTCTACAAAGGCTGAGAGAAAATAAGTTATTTGCAAAGTTGGAGAAAAGCCAATTTCACACAGAGGAAGTTGAGGTTTGGGGATTTGTTATTTCTCCCAACGGATTGGAAATGGATATGCGGAAATGTAAAGGCAGTGGACGAGGGGCCGTCAGCCGTCTGTGTGAAGGATGTTCAAAGCTTCCTTGGCTTTGCACATTTTTATAGAAGATTTATCAAAGATTTCTCTCAGATTGGTATGCCCATTTCTAAACTCCTCAAGAAGGGAGTTAAGTTTGATTGGACTTTAGAGGCAGAGCAGGCTTTTCAGAAATTAAAGATGAGTTTTACTTCAGGGCAGGGCCAATACTTTTACATCCTGATCCGCTACAACCTTTTTTTGTGGAGGCCGACACATCCAACTTAGCTATAGGGGAGGTTCTTTCTCAAAGACATCCGGAGACTGGTCAACTACATCCTGTGGCCTATTTGTCTAAAAAATGACTCCCGGCAGAGATGAATTATACAATTACAGATCGGGAACTTTTAGACACTTGAAAGGCATTTCAAGAATGGAGGCGCTATCTGTTGGGAGCCAAGTTCACAGTCACGGTATTAACCAACCATAGGAATTTGCTCTTCTTGAAGTCTGCCAGAACATTATCTCCTCGACAACTACGATGGTCCTTGTTCTTCTCGGATTCTAACTTTGTTATTACTTTTAAACCTGGTTGTCTGAATGGAAAGGCAGATGCCTTTTCTAGACAATTCTCAGGTTGTGAAAAGGAGTCAAGGTACAACCCAGAACCAGTGATTGCTGAGGAAAGGTTTATTTTAACTGCCAACCTGGAGGAGGATTTGTTTTATAAGAGAATTTTGAAGGAGATACCAGGGGAGGAAATTCAATCCTGGGTTAAGATGAATCCAGAATGATGAATAATCAATGACCTTCCGTATATGAACTCCAGGATATATTTATCCAATAAGGAGCTTTGAGAGGAGATCTCAAAGGAATATCAATGTTGGCAGGGCATCCTGGGATTCGGAAAACATTAGAATTTGTGGGAAGGATATTTTGGTGGGCGAGTGTGAGACAGCACACCCAGAACTTTGTTAAAACTTGTGAAGTGTGTGCCTGACCAAAGTCTGATGGGGGGAACTCTTCTGGTTTACTCAATCCTTTACCCGTGCCTGTACATGATTTCCATGGATTATATATTGGATCTTCAGAGAGATCAAGATTGTACTTCTGTGTTGGTGGTAGTAGACTTGTTAACTAAGGCAGGACACTTCATTCATATGAAGGGAGAAATCCCAGCAAAGAATCTAGCAAATAATGTTTTGCAAGGAGGGGTGCAATTACATGGTTTGCATACCTTGATTGTGTCTGATTGTGGGCCGCAGTTTAGCTCTAAGTTTTGGCAGGCTTTCTTCAAGGAATTAGGAATTAAGGTGCAGCTCTCTTCAGGCTATCACCCACAGACGAATGGGCAGACAGAACGGGTGAATCAGGAATTAGAGAAATATTTGAGATGTTGCCTACAGGAAAAGAAGAGCTCGGTAGATTTGCTGTGGTTGGCGGAATTTAGTTACTACAACTCGGTTGAGTACTAAGCACTTCACTAATTGTTCCCCTTTCTTCAGTAATTATGGTTATCATCCCAGGTTTTTAAAGAAAGTGGTGCCATTAGAGTATTCTAACCCTGAGGTGGAGGATAGATTAAATTACATAAGAGATGGGTTGGCAGAAGCAACTATTTTTCTTCAAAAGACTAAACTAAAGTACAAGGCTTTCGCTGATAGACACTGTCAGAGTGGTCCTCATTATCAAGTTGGGCAGAAGGTTTGGTTGTCTACAAAAAAACTTATATTTGAAGGAAGAACACAATTTAGCCCACGGTTTATCGGTCCATTTCATATAGAGAAAATCATTAACCCAGTTGCAGTCAGGCTAAAGTTACCCTTTAATATTAAGAGTCACTCAACCTTTCACGTAAGTTGGGTTAAACCTTGTGTAGAGGGAACTCGACTGTGTAAACTACCACCAGCTATAGTTACAGAGAATAATGGGGAAGAATTTGAAGTTAAAGGCATTCTGGATTCGAGAGTAGTTAGAGGAAACCTTCAGTACCCGGTTCATTGGAAAGGCTTTGGCCCAGAGGAAAGGTCCTGGGAAAACGCTGTAGATGTGCATGCACCCCACTATGTTGGGAAGTTTCATAAAAGATACCCAACTAAGCCAGGCCCTAGGACAGAGCTTTGTGGGGGTGGGGGGCTACTGCCAGGTTTAGCAGTTGGCCAGCGGTGATTCATAGAGTGTGAGGATGTTTTTTATCAAGGAGAAGTGTCAGGTGTTAGAGGGACTTTTATGTCTTTCCTTCCCCATTATAGTAATGATAGGTTCCCCAAGCCAAGATGTTGGCATAAAGGGCTGATTTGATTGGTTGAAAGAACAATAGCCTGAAGTGCCTTGCATGAACTCAGAGTTCTACAACTGCCTTTCATCCATAGACATTTCTTGACAGGTTGTGAATTTATTAAGGTCCTTAACTTAGGCCCAATTCAGAGTCCAGAGTTTCAACAACAGAAGTAAGAAATCAACTACAGTTGAAGACGTTTGAGTAATAAGAAGGTCACAGATGGGAGGGCAGCAATTTGAGAGACTATGTTGAGTTTTCAAAATGAATACTAAAGTGTAAATAGTTAATGCAGCAGTGTTCAGGGGAAAGGTACATTTTTATGTCAAGAAAAGAAAAGCTTTGTTGCGGTAGTCAGCGGAATTGTGTTTACCTTTAAAACTGTGCTTTAAGATCATAAAGCTTTCAAGTGTTAAGTAGAAGCCATGAAAGCGAGCGTGTGAACGACTGCACAAAGTAGAGACAGCGCTTATTCAACTAGAAAAAGCGTAGGAAGGAAGACCAGAGTTAATCGTCACCTTTGCGCGTGAATAAAGGAATCGCTCGGCAGCCAGCGATGGTTCCCCAGAAAGTAGAGTGATTGAGGGATTTCCAGCGCACTAGTCGGATCGGCAGAGGCATTTCGTTCTATGGCCAGGAATCACATCCTTGAATTTCCAAGGAGATAGAAATAGGACTGCGCATTCCACCCTAATAGTTTTCAATGAAGGACATTTCCCATGCGCAACAGAGGAAATCTTCAATTCAACTCGCGTGACCGACTAAGTCCACAGTAAGCACAGTGGGAGCCGAACCTTATAGGAAGACTAAATAAATATTCTGGAACAAGCATTCTCCAAGCAGTTTGAAGAAAAGTGTACTCTTACAGCAAAAGAAGAAGGAAGCTTACTAAAATTATACAATAAAAACTGTGTAAAATAGTTTTTAGTACAGGAGCTACTTCAAAGACAGAAGTGAGTGCAAAACCCTTGATTTTCAACACCTCTTGGCAAATAGGAGAGGCAAGACAGGTAACAAAGAAACCCTAAGTATAAAGTGATAATTTATATACTCTGAACAGAATTTTGAGTAATCAGGTGTATTGGTATCTGCAGGAGCCAGACGTGTCTGAAGTTTGCTATTTTATCCGCTATCCCTTTCCCTTTCCTGGAGTTCTTGACTCAGCCGTTATCCAGGGGTTGAGCAGAGAACATCTGGAGAGGGTCTGTGGGATGAGCGTCAGCTCCTGCAGATTCCGGCAAGCCTATCATGACAACCAGAAACAAATGTGGACTTTTGAAAGGGGTGGGGTGTCCAAATGTCATGTAGCCAGTAATGTCCAGAGGGTCCTAAAAGGCAACTATGCAAATTGTGGTGCAGATTAGTGAAACCGTGTGGAATTGTATAAGGAACAACGTTTCGCCACAATTCCCACCACAAACACATTTATAAATAGCGAAAGATACGCATTAAGTCAGTGATGAAAGTCTCCTCTTAGCTCTGGAGAGAATAAAATACTTAGGAGAGAATTAGGTTACATGTGATTTTATCAAATGAGAAACACAAAGAATACATTTCGAACAAACATAAAAATAAAAAATAAATAACGAATTGCGTTTTTCATTGTTTTTTGGGAGGTAGCTCCACCAAACCCCACTTTAAAAATAGTACCTGTTCCCTATCCCTTAAACCACTTTCCCATTGCCAACAGCAGGGCAGCAGGCTGCAGGCAGGCAGTTGGCCTGGGCTGCATAAGGCCTTGACAAGCCACAAGATCGATCTATTGACTGTCAGGTAAGAAGCAGCAAGCAAGACGCTGCACGTTGCGACGTTATCATCACTATCATTGAAGGAACTGCATCTCGAGTCTTGAGATGGTGTGATCGAGTAAACAACTCCCCTGCCTGACTCTGAACATGCGCGTTCTTTATTATGTCCCCTTAGTACACCGAAGAAAGTGCCCCATTAGCCGATGATTAGGATATTAGAACTAGCGACCCTTGCGCCTGTGGCATGCAAAGCTGTGATGTCATTATGAACTGCACTTTATAGCTGTATTATTTTACACTTGGTTCCTGATGCATTTAGTAATGTACAGTTCTGCTATTCACCTGTGCAGTTTTAAGGCGATGCGCCTGCACGGATATACACGAAGCATTCTTGCTACCTACCAGGTGAGGAGGCTCTGGGGGGAATGCTGCCAGTAGGGTAAGGGGGCCTGTTATCCTCCACTGGCCCGGTCTAAGAATCCCCTGCCTTGCAGCGCTCATACAGTGCACGCCTTGATCACAGTGTCAGTCTTGCAGAGAGCGTGCACTTTTTCCAGCTTGGGCACCTTGCTCATCGAATGCACTTTGCAAAGGGTGTGCCTTTGGTGGCCAGTGTACATTTTGTGCAGTATGCTTGTTGCGAAGACGTGCTTTTTGCGCAATATACACATGTGTGCCCAATGTACATTTGTGCAGTGTGCCTCGTGGGCAGACTGTCAGTCTTGAACAGTGTATGAGCTTTGAAGCGAGTGTGTGCTTTGTGCATAGCGTATATTCTGCAAAGAGCACATGCCAATGTGCAGAGCCTGCGTTTTGTGCATGATGCAGTTTGTGAATAGTGTGCATTGTACGCAGTGTGAGTTTTATGCTGAAGTGTGGTCTCGACATGGGAGAGGGTAGGCGGAGGCATAGTGCAACGTGTGACAAGTGTTGCGGCCGGGCCATTGCAATAGTCTAAGTGACTAGTAACTAAGGGCCCAAATCATGGAATGTTTTGCCGGTTCAAAATGGCTTTGCACTGTGACTTTGCACTGCCGACACAAACCCTGATTCATTGAACTGTGCAAAGTGTATTTTTCCAGTGCAAAGCCACTTTGAATCGTGAAAAAAAAATCCCTATATCGGGCCCTAAGGCTCCTCTTATAACTTTGCACTTGCACAGGGGACATGAATGGGCACATCCTCTGTATAGAATGGTGAACATGGGCGCAGGAATGGTAAACAGATGCACGTGAATGTAGTGGGACACAGCTGCGCTCACTTCCATCCCTGGTGTAGTGCATACATGGCTTCTGTTTCCATAGTGTGCATCTTTCACAGAGCGGCCATATTGGGCATCGGATGCACTTTGCACAGAGTGACTTCATTCTGCCCATGAGTATCACTGACTTGCAGCTGCTTCCTTGCACCTGATCCACAAAGGTTAACACTGAAGTAAATCTGGACATGCCGGAGCATCTCTGAGATGCTCACGTGCAAATGTGAGTCTCAAAGATTTGCACAAGAGCAGCACAGGGATGCTATAGACATCTCCAGATGTGCACCTGTTTCAGGTATAAAGCAACGGAACACATATTCTCTCATCTGCCCCAGTTCAGATCTTTGCAAATCGGGCCCAGTGTGCACTTTGTGCATAGTGTACCTTTTGCGCAGTGAGCCATGCGCAGAATATGCTCTGCAAAGTGTGTCCATTTTCTGCATAACGCAGTGTGCATATTGCACAGAGCGTACTCCTTACTGCATTTGGCTTGTGCTGATAGGGTGTTGATGTGCCCGGAGTTTGTGCGCATTGCGCTGAATGCAGCAGTGGGAAGATTTGTTGTTATCCTGCAAACATGAGTGGTGCAAGAGGGATTTCCATATATGTTTCCGCAGCTGTGGGTAATCCTGCTAGCAAATATAAACTTAGCTTTGATGAAGGCTTTGTAAAATGTCCAAGAGGTCGAAAGCTCATAATGAGGGGTGAGTTTGTTTTGCAGGTGTTAATAAGTGATACAGGGTGAGGTCCGAGGGGGAAATGGGGGTCAGGTGGTTGATTGCTTGAAAGGACCACATAGAGATGACCTTGGCGCTCGGCCTGGTGGAGGAGCGACAGATGGCAAGTCTGACGCTGCCTCGGCACCCCACACCGCATTGTTCTATGGTTGTCACATTGTCCAGCAACTCTGAGCTGGAAGCCCCCCTGCTCGCACGCCCTCCCCTCACTGCTGTCGCGGGGGCAGGGCTTAAAACTGGAGGTACGTGAAGGGGAGGGCTGAGAAGTCATGGGCACCGTTGGTTAATAGTGGGGTGGACTGGCTTATAGGGAACTCTGGCGATGTCTGTGTAGGCCTCTGCTCCCTGAGCAGAGGTGGACTGGCCTATAGGGAACTCTGGAGATTACCCGCTAGGCCGCTGCACCCTGGCCAGGGGTGGGCTGGCGTATAGGGAACTCTGGAGATTTCCCAGTAGGCCTCTGAACCCCGGGCATCTTTTGTGTGGTATTTCCAAATGTTCTCATAGGAAAAGGCTTTGGCTTGCTGAAAATGTCTAATATGGGGCCACTTTGAAAATTATTTCCAGGGCCTCTTTTGGTTCCCAGTCCACCCCTGCCTACTCCCCTTGGATCCTCTATGCAGGTGGCCAGGGAACAGACATCGCTTTTGGATCCTGACCCTGGGGGTGGACAAGCGAGGGGGAGGGTCACCTGGGTGGGGGCGGGGGGTGGATCTTTGGAGATTGGGAGTGGGGTGTCATGTCCAGGACCAGAGGCAGAAGGGTATAAGTTGTGTGTGTTTGGGTCTTTTTATTATTATTTCTCAGTATTTATTCTGACCTTGGTTTAGGCCTTGACTCTTGTGCTCAGAGCAGGGAAGCTTCCCCAAGCCAAGATGGAGGAAGATAACCAACATGCTGATTGGCTACAGTGATAACAAAGACACTTTGACCAACACTCTAAACTGCCTTTCATTAGTTTTACCCAAGTGGCAGGTCATGTTTTCTGAGCTCCCTTTAATGTGGGCCCTAGAAACCCCAGCAGCAGGTTTTGTCTGTTTCTACTTTTGGAAGAATGATGGGACTGAATCACGGGTCAGGAGAGCAGTGAACGAGAAAGCAGCTTCAGCTAAAGAAGGCAGCGGCTAAGTTCCCTTTTGCTCCTGCTATCTTATTTGAGATATTACGTGGTTGAAATCAGCAGGAGTAAAATTTTACCAAGGCTGTGTACTCATACGTGCCTAACAGAAGTCAATGTTTAAATATAACTGTTTCCAGGCAGCGCAGTGAGAGAAAATGTTGTGACATTGACTAGCGTGGCAACAGTGCCATCTAGAGGGCGTCCTCTGTTACTGGGAGCTAACAGTAAAATGTTTTCACTTTCTGTTTTCAAACGTTTGACAACCACGTTTTTCTGGGTGCAAGGTTAGCTCAGTATTAGGAATGTAAATAGTTACTCCTGTCAATTCTTGAATACAAAAGCAGAGATTCAGGAATTGAAGAAGCAGAGTTATGCAGAGGCACATGTAAGGAACAAATACTTAAACTATCCTTGAAGGCTGATGGAAGCAAAGAAACCAACTTTTGGAAACCTTAACTTTTAGGAGTGATCTAGACCACTGTTAAAAAGCATTTTTAACAAGAAGTTATAACTGCAAAGTTCCTCTGGATATAGTAAAGGGAAATTAAGGTAACGTTAGTGAGTCACCAGGTAATGAAGTAAGGGGGAAAAGGTATTTAAGATGTATAAGCTAACCAGTTATTCTCTCTCGTCCCATGCAGATATCCTCCTGAGTCAAGGCGTGGAATCTGAACTGTTTGTTATTTTATCCACTTTCCCTCTCCCTTTTCGGAGGATCCATGCTCAGCCGTTTATAACTTGGTTGAGAGCGTAACATCTTGGAGGGACTGTGGGGTTCAGCAGCTCCAGAGGACATCTGGTGAAAAGGAGAGACATGATATCCTCCTTTCCCTTCCGAAAAAAACCAATATGACCCTCACCCGCCCTTTATGGGCTATTGTCACACACTTCACCACATTTTCCATTCTCCAAAACACAATTGTACTGCGACGAGGAAGAGGCAACTAAGCGTGGTGAATACCCGCAGGTCATTTCACCACTCTGGTACTGTGACGAGGAAGAGGCAACTAAGAGTGGTGCATACCAGCAGGTCATTTCACCACTCTGGTACTGTGACGAGGAAGAGGCCTGCAGAGTGTTGTGAAGATCAAGCATGTCCTGTTAACTATGGTCAGGCAATTGAATTAAATAACCCACAACTGAGGGCCTTTAACAATCCTCAAGAGTATAAAGGTACAAGCAGTGCAACAAGAGAGCCTGCAAAACCTGAACGGGAGAAACCGGAGATGGAGAAACCTGCTGGCAGGAAGCAGGAGCCCTGACAGGCTGTGCAAAGGGAACTGGCGTGCAACCTGGAGGCAGTGACACTCGGTAAGCAAGTAGGCGAGAGCCGAAGGGGGTGCGAGAGAACCAGAGGCAGAGCAATCGCTTCAGAGTGTCCGGCCGCTCACCTGCCCTGAGGACGCTGCTCCATCCATGAAGAGGAAGCTGGTAAGTGTGGAAGAAGCCGTGTTACTGGTGGGAGAGGCAGCAGGTTTCCCGAGCCCGCAAACAGCAGAGTCCAGATTCAGAGGAGGATCGCGTACCAATACAGGTATGCTGAGAAGACCAGTCAGCTTGCCAGACACCAGTGGGGGAAACGGGTGCTCTAGAAGGGGCAGAGCTGTACACCAGGAGTCTGATACATGAAGGGAACGCACAGAAAGATTGTCAATGCATTGTGAAAGATCCAAAATTAAAGAAAGTAAAAGTGTTAAGCGGGAACCTTGAACTAGTGTGTGTGAAGTTCCAAAAGCATTATTTTAAATATCGAACAAACTGAAAACATTAGTGAATACCATACAGAATTGAAGCCATATGAAAGTTGATTAAATAGGCATTGCTGAATGCCACGCTGAGAAAAAGCAAATGAAGAGAATGTCTTGCGTAGAATATAGGCAACATGATACAGAGGGTGAATGAAACACCAGTAGTGGCAAAGCAAGTAGAATCCCAAGAAGGGTATGAGAAGAGGGACAAGTATGAACCCCATAACTAAGTAAAGAGTGAAGAAGCTTCTGGTACAAAAGGTACTTTCTCACTGGGAACAATTGTTGCAAAACCTGATGACGAGGGGCATCGGTTGCGTGACCTGTAACGGGTGGACCGTGTGGTCCGTTAACTACGCCTAGACTGAGGGCCTGAAATGGAAAGGAAAGGGAAAGAGGAATAAAGAGTGTAAACCTTGTATTGGTGTACAATAGAAACTACCCTTGGCAGGAGGATTGGAGGGGATACCAATGCTTTGAGAATTGTTTTATTTGAACTTTGAAATTACTTGAGCCTGAGGAAGGGAACTCCAAGAGAGATTTGTGGAACTGTTGTGAACCTGAAAAGGGAAGCTGAAAATAAGCCAAGAGCTGGACGAAGCTCAGACCTTTGTTTGGGACACTATTTCTTGTCTTGCTGACATCCCTACACATTGTTTAGCTTTAGTTGTGAGGGCAAGTGCAGGCTTTGGACACAGACTTCTAAGTTGAACTTTCCGACTCAGACTTTCCTTAGTTTCTTTAGGTAGGGAAATCCCACCTTAGCATTGGGCAAGTTAGGCCTTCATCCATCCTGACATTTAAGTTAAATAAAGAGAATTTGTTTAACTTTGAATCTGTTGTCTGTGTCTTGCTTCATGATGCCTTCACACAGGTTAGACATGGTTTTGGTCAAAGACTTTAATTAAAGGAAAAGGGGGTGAGGAAATGCCATGCTGTCCCCGAACTAGAGGTGTCCCCCTTCCTTAAAACAAAACTAAAGAACTGTCAGTGCCAGAATGTTTAAAACAAAACCGTCCATCGTCCAAAGCTCTATTCTGGCCCTCACCTTCTAAAGAAATTAATTCTAAGGTGAAAAGGGTAATGTCTTTGGCCTTCTGTGCTTTACAAATTTTCAAAAAGGAAAAATGTATAACTTCAACTAAAAGTCGTTCAACAATAGGGATCCTTGTCCCAGGGAGGGGTTCCCTTCCCCTGAATTTCTCTTCATTTCTTTGACGATTACTGAAATAAAATTTCTTGTACAACAATACAACCGCTTAAAACACAAACGTTTATCAAGGACAGAGACCCTGGCTCAAGGGGGTGCTTTCTTTCTCCTGGGTTTCTCTCCACCTATGTGTCAGGATATCTGATATACTCCCCTTCCAAGAGTTTTCTCCTTTTCTCTGCATCAATACGGCTCTTGGACAGTCCTGATGCATCCTTCTCAGGACCCTTTTTGTATACTTCTATAATTGACCAGAACAAAAATCCACAAAACTGTTAGGTCTATTGTTATCTTGCCAGGATACCTGGTGTATTCTCCTGACAGATTTTAACTCCTTATTCTCTGGATTCACGCAGCCCTTTTGGCTATTCCTGGCATAGCTTTCTCAGGACTATATTAATTTCTGTATCTTACTCGGCTTGTCCTTGCCTGGTATACTTCTCGGCCAGGACTTTCTTCACTCTCTTGCAAGTGCCTGGTGTACTCTCCTGCCAGGGCATTTCTGTATTTCACACACTTGCAACTGCCTGGTTTACTCTCCAGCCAGGGGTTCTCACTGGTGAGCTCTTGCTCACTCATGCAGATGTGATAGTCCTGTTGCCTTATTGGCCAATATATCATGCTTGATATATTCTGTCTTGTCTTGTTCATTCACCCTTTCTCTCTCGGGTTTTACAAAATGCTCTTTTTCTCTTTCTGTCTCAATTCCGTTATTCCCAATTATTTGAATTTGGCATGGCCGCCAATATTCCCCGGTGTCCCCTCTGTGCCTGGATCGACTTACCAGATCTTGAAAGCATTCCTTGTTCCTGCCTGCCGCAGCCAGTCGGTGATGGTCTTTTGGTGCATTCTCTGTCACAACCATTTTCCCTCAGTGTTCCTGCTCCTCGCGGCTCCAGCTATGCTTTTCTGCTTCTTACGGGACCAGGGTAGGTGAAGCACTGCGTCCTGACACCTGCGAATGTCCAGGAGTCCTACAATGACTTTCATCATATCTGCAGCAGGTGTTCACCTTGGAGCAGTTTTCCTTCCCTCCGTTCTCGAGCCGGTTGGCTCAGCCGAGCTTCTTTCAGCATGCCGTCTTCCCGGTTCGCATAGAGAGCACCAGCTCTAACCTCCAGCAGTGTATCTTAGCTTCCTGCTTCTGTGGTTTAAAGGTCCCAAACACAGGTGTGCGCTCCCAGCAACTAGAACACTGCTTGTGGCTTCCTTTTCTCTGCATTACTCCACTTCTCTTCCTCGTCCCAGTATTTCGTGGTTGTGGGAATGGTAGTCCATTCTTGATGAGTTCATAAAAACCCTGGGTGTTTGTGCTTAGTGGTTTTAGATGGCAAGTCAGTCTTGGAGAATGGGTAGTGCAGTCTGGGAAGGTGTTTCCAGCAAGATCATAAGGCAGGTTATATTTTGAGGGTTGGCTTACGGGTCTTGACGAAAGGTACTCAACATTCGTTGTAGGTGGAAGTGGGGGGAAGGACAATATGCCATTAGGGCATTCAGGAAGGAAGGTTTATCCTCGGAAGAAAAAGGGGGTTACCATGTCTCATCCGATGAAGTCATGATTTTCCCCTGGAGGTTGTCTCTCCCATGTGATCCTCCCTCATACTGCTGTCCCCAGGATCGGGATCAGGTAGCTGCTGCCGTCCCCTGGCCACATGAGAGGAAGTCACTGCCAAGAAAATAGTGACGACTCCATTGGATACCCAGGACCCAATGCTCACCAATGTTTCCATAATGAGACAAGAGCTTCACAGTTGGTGCTTCCAAAAAAGCACACGCAACAAGTGTTATGTGGTGCAAATTACCACCCCCTTGTGCAATGTTTCAAGTGCAGTTTAGTGACCAAGGACCAATTTACACAAAAATGCAGTTTCACAAAACAATCAAAAACTGCACCACACATTCCAGTTTGCTACCTAACCCCGTGTTTATAGGTGCAGAGGAGCCCCCTGCCACCGAGCAGCAACACGAACAGTGCCTGCAACCTGATGTCACACCCCTTTGCATGCTCCCCCCTCACCTGTGCCAGTGAGGCTGCTCCGGTTTTCTGCTTCACTTCAACAGATGGCTCTGGCTCAATGTTCCGAAGAACATTCTTATTTTCTCGTTCATTCATCTGGAGAGAAAAAATAGATGAGAATGAATAATCTAGTCACCCCTAAACTGTAGCCACACAATTATGTGGTGCCACTTAGGACAGAGAGAGAAATGAAGAACAAAATACAGAATGAGAGAGAAAAAGAAAGAACAAGACAAAAGAAAGTGGGAAAGGGCGAGGAAACAGAAGGAATGCGATACATGAAAAATAAGAGAAGACATGACGGAAAGGATGAGCGAGAGAATGGAGGAACAAAAAGAAAAAATTATTAAAAAAGGAAGAATGATACAAAGTACATGATAAATAACAGAAAAAGATGCAATGAGAGAAAGAACTGAAAAAAACAAAAGACTAAAAGAAACATGTATTGTGTTGGATTTGGATTTAGATATAGCACAAGCCTAGCTACGAAGCAACAAGGTGCTGTGCAGGTTAGGAGGTCAGTCCAATAAATATCCCATGCAACAGGGGTGGCATGTACTTAAGAGTAGCAGCTCCTAGGTGCCCCCTGGGTATTCAGCTCCCTGCGGAACTGCAGGAGCATTAGGGCCGTCCTGAATGCCACCAGGATGGGGCTCCAGTAGGCGAGGGCATAGCAGATAACTACGCAGGTGACACTCTGTGCCTGATCGCCCTGTCCGGGGTGTACAGGGGTGGATTTCCTGGTAGGCCTCTGGCTGGCCTATAGGGTACGCCTCTGCACCCTGGGTAGGGGCGGGCTGGCCTATAGGGAACTCTGGAGATTTCTCAGTAAGCCTCTGCACCCTGGGCAGTGGCGAACTGGCCTTTAGGGAACTCTGGAGATTTCCCGGTAGGCCTCTGCACCCTGGGCAGGGGCGGACTGGCCTCTGCACCCTGGGCAGGGGCGGACTGGCCTATGGGGAACTCTGGAGATTTCCCGGTAGGCCTCTGCACCCTGGGCAGGGGCGGACAGGCCTATAGGGAACTCTGGAGATTTCCCGGCAGGCCTCTGCACCCTGGGCAGTGGCGAACTGGCCTATGGG